>NC_134574.1:167115684-167865684 GCF_050947875.1 Dermacentor variabilis | reverse complement strand
TATCGTCATAATGCTGTCGTCGTAGTGTCATTGTTGTTGTCATGCCATTAGCTGTTGACAGCTTGGTGTAGCAAACGACATGAGCATGACAATTTTGTTTTATTTTTGCTTTCGTGGATGGTGTAAGAACTGACCGCCGAATCATATAAGCTGGCGGCTGACAGAAAAGCCCAGCCAGAAGAACCATCGAGTAGGCATCGACTTCCTACTCACCGCCTAACCCAAAGAATTTGGATTCGGTCATCAATAACTCAAGCCTCAGTGACTTGCTAAATTTGATGATTGGACCCCTTTCCCGGTGAACGCCAAGAACGCATCTAATACATTTCAACTTAACTTTATCGACTATGTAACAACTGGTCGGTGAAATAGATAAGATGGCTGCTGACGGGAATATCCAGGAAGAAGCATGATCATGTGAGTATTGTCTTACAACTCAGCGCACTAAACTAATAACCTTCAATTCCGCCATCAATAAACCAAGTCTTGGTGATTCCTTTCTGTCTGACGCCGACTCAATACTTCATCACATTCACGGTGAACGCCATGGTCACAGAAAATAGTTTAATTTCTTACAAAGCGTACTGCTGTTACAAAGCGTACATTGTTATATTACGTGGCCGCATTGGGAGTCATCTGCAAAGTTACGACAGCGAAGAACATTCACCGCAAGGACTTGTTCCGTTCAAAACGCGAAAAAGGAAAAGTAAACGTAAGATTGAGTAAAATAACTCGTGAAGTAAGAACTGCCAAAACATTATTTAAGCTCAAGAATGAGAGAAAGTGAACAGACAACCGCAATTTCGCCTGAAAGGCTAAGCATTCGTAGCAATACAAGCATTGGACAACTAGAGTAAGTAAGGTTTGTAGCTTTATCGGCCCTATATATTTCAGTAAACATTCGCTTACGAATTAAATTACAGGCATGGTGTGACTCGCACACAGGCAAACAAACGGATCTAGGTCATTCGATGACCATGACCCCTAGCTGTCCCCACGCTGGCATATAGAGCGCCGGCCATGGGGAGCGAACACTTCGTGCTGCTTTCTGCTTCACCCCATCTGCGAAACTTAGCATTACTCGACGTCCAACACTAGGCGGGCGAAACGACAGCATGCATGAAACCACCAGCCACCTCGGCTCTTCCTTAAACTTAGCATTCGCCGCGGATTACCTCCAAGGTATGGAGCGAGGACCGCAGATGCAGTCAGCCGCAAGCACAGCCTGCGCAGCAACGGCCGGGCTAGAAGAGGAGACGCGCGCTCTCCATCTCTAGCTCGCGCTTGGTCACGTTGCCTCCGATATTGGGCATGCGGGAACATGGCGCACATCAAGCCGCTATCCTTCTCGGTTCGCCCTCGCATGCTTTATCTCTCACCTACAGCATACGGCGCGCGGTGCGCTCCAGCCCCATCTTATCACTTTTGAGCTTGGACGGCGAAAGTTTGCCTGCATTCTCCACATCATTGCTATCACATTATAAATGCATTTTACTTTAATTATACTTTTTATACCTACACGGTTCACACAGCGTTGGTTCTGCCTCTTGTCGAGGAGCCATTCAAAGCTACGTGTCGCACCTTTGTTGAATTAGACAGTTATAGTGCTGACAGCTACATTGTGTGAACTAGACGGTTATAGTGCGGCCAGCAGTATTTTACTTCCTGCCTATTCCTTACATACGGTTAATTAAAAACATCTCATCCTCCTTTTGTACCACACTATTAGGAAGCGAAGTATACATGCTCCTATCATGATCGTACGTGATCTATGTTCTCGTCGCCAGTTTCGCTCATTATGGTTTTTCGTGATCGCAACCTCAAATCCGTCATTAGCACAGATCCATCATTAGTACGTGAATGAAACCTTGTACAGCGGCAGTGTCCGCATTTCGAGTAGCTAATTATAGAACGCGCAGTGCGTGCGTCGGCCTACTCGTCTCTAAACAACACGCAGAGAAGTGTATTCGACACTGACAAACAGGCATAGACACAACAGAGGCACACGCGGTAGACATCAGTGCACATGTACACGCCACGCACTGCTCTTCCAGTCACCGCTGCCAGCAGTAATGTCGCACTGCTCCCGCCCTGTATAATGAAGCCGCCATCGTGGCTTCTCGGGACTCCCGTGTCGCGTGGTCATCCAAACGTGCAGAGTGCATCATCGAAGCGGAAACGGGGAGGACCTCTTCCTTTCGTTTCGACGTTCGGTTCGTGTTCAACGGCGCGCCTTCCGTTTACGCGGCCCGCATTAATTAGTGACCCTGTCAGCATGCAAATGCCGAGGACGAAACCAAGGAGTTTTTTTATCGGAGATGAAAGTTTGCCGCGAGTACGAGACACAAGGATGCCGGAAACACAGCGCATGCTTTGTACGACATAATTTATTTCTTTTTCCTTTTTTTTCCCCGCTCCTTGTGAGCTCTGTAAAGCAAGCTGTCCTTTTCGCTACTGAAATAGAAACAAATACGCAATCTATAGTTTTTTCCGGCACCGTAAGATGCTCGCAGAAACCAGATGGCGTTTCCGTAGTTGGTCGATCTTCATGTGGAAAGTTTCGTTCTTTTCTTTTTTTTGAAGCACGACGACAAAGGCAGGATGGTAGAACACGCAAATGTTGTTGAAAGACTTTTCCTCTAATTACGTATTCTTCCCCCCTCCCCTTCCATTTGTCGTCACACCTTAAGAAAATCTTCAGCACTCCCATAGAAAACCTTTGAACGAACCCGCCACGAAGTCTGTTTTAAACACTGACGCTAGAGAGCTCGCAAGGTTTCGTGTCGGTCAGCAAAGGATCACTGCACAGCTGAGTTGAACAACCCGAACAAATATCCAAGTCATTCTCTCATAAGGGTGCGCAGCGGTAGCTCAGTAGCTATGGCGCTGCCTGGCCGAGTCGCGGGTTTCATTCCTGGCAGAGGAGGCTGCGTTTTGGTGGGGACGAAGTGCAAAAATGCTCGTGTACTGAAATTTGTTGAGCACGTTAAAAAACCTCAGGTGATTAAACTTAACCTGGCGCTCTCCCGTATAATTTCCCTCATAACGCCAGTGTGGTGCTTCTGGAGGTTAAACCAAATATTTTTCCCTCTTTCTTAGAAGAACTGCCCAGCAGCAGTGATGAGTACCGAGCTGCGATGCCCAGCAGCTTTTCGGAAACGTCAGAAAAAAATGAACAGGCGTTATTTCTCAACGGCTCACTGTGCATCATTCGCGAACGCTGTTGAATGAAGATACATAGCTTGTATCGCAGCAAAGAGAAGAAAAAAGGACAAGCATGAATTCTTCAGTGCCTCTAACGCCAGTCGTCCTTGTTTGATACGCGCCATCCGCCCGCGTGGAATCAATGACACCTTACGTGGGTGAACCTTTTATGTGATGAAGTTATCCCAGAAAATCTTTTGTGCACTTGTGTGCACATGTGTGCACTTGTCTGCACTCATTTTGGTGGAGGTAGAGAGTGCAATGGACAACCACCCGTATAGTGAACCTAATCCAAACTACAAGTGGGGAACACGATCACTGAGTCGGCGCCGTAGACGAGCGCGTACCCACGTAAAAGCATGCAGGCAGACGTTACACTAACTATATAACTTAAACCAGGGCTCTGATTTAGCTGCAGCGGCCCTTCCGGTAACTTATTAAGGCCTGTCCACTAAACGTGTTCTTCATGAAGCACCTATACGTTCACGAAAGGAAAAAGCATGTGTGCATAGTTGTATTTACATCCTCTTGACATCAGGCTGGGCAGAACTTTCACTTTTTGGAAACATGCGCGCACACGCATTCACCGCGTCTTCCTTCTTCACTGTCATCTCTGCATTCCCCTCTCTTCTTCCCCCAGCGTACGGTACCCAACCAGACGCTTTTCTGGTTAATATCCCTGCCTTTTCCCTTTCTTTCCTCCTTCGCCTCCGTGTTGTGACACCGCCCCCTCCCCCTCACACGGACAGAAACACACACACACACACACACACACACACACACACACACACACACACACACACACACACACACACACACACACACACACACACACACACACACACACACACACACACACACACACACACACACACACACACACACACACAAACACACACGCACCTTCCCAAATGTAAAAATAATCCAGACCCCAAATTGCACCGGTTTGCTCATTGATATGCCAGCAGTGGACCTGCGCATGAGTAACATCTGAAGTTCCAACAGCTAAACCAAAGAATTTCGCTGAGGAAGAAATGAAAAATTTGGACTTGCGATACGCTAATTTTGCATACGGGGTTACACATATGCATGTACCCACGAGTACATATTTCAGCGAGCCAGCAGCAGTGGCGTGGAACTACTACGGATAGGAGAATTTATAAGAAGGATGAACGATGACGCAACATATATTATAAGGCGGGCAGACGAATGTCGCGAACTCGGAGAACACTGTTAACTCGTCCAACTTTATTTGCACATTTAAGCAAAACACATTCGGTAGTGGAGATAGCGGTGAGCGAAGTCGGCTCTTGTTGTGGTCGATTAACGGGGCTCCCAGTCAGTGTGCTATATAAAATTCTGTCTCAACCAGGGTTGAGAGATGTAAAGTGGGAAAACTTAATTATCCCGTCTTGTACACAGCGCAAGTATAGCACAGTCAGCCCATTGTTCCAAAAGCGACCGCAAAAATCTCGACTTGAGATTAGCTATTTACAGAGGGCACGTGTTGCCCAAGAGCGTAAACACTGATAGCATGGAGAAGGCCGACGAAATAACATTCATTTCCCGAATAAAGCCAAAGATTGAGGAAGGAAAAAAAAACGTTGTAGCGATTCTTGCCCCTGAAGATCAATACATTCTGCGTAACGAACGAGGCAGGATTTCTTTTGCTTTTTTACAGCGATAGTTGTATATGACTAACCTTCCGTAGTTTTTCGGCGTCCAGCAACAGAAAGAGCATTATGTGAGCCGATCCTGGTGACAGGGCAGAAAGGGTCCAAACACAACGGCACATACCCCTGTGGGCTCGGGAACCTGTAAGGCGCAACGTACTGGGAAGTGGTGTGCGAGTACGACAAGGAACACCCACAGAAGCTAGTGTACACGGCTCTGAGCGAATGCACGAACGTGAACCGCCTCTTCCTCACGAATGCGAAGGTAGATCACACGTTTCACCATGCAAACAAAAACGGAGACAAAGCTCAGGCGTTTGGAAAATCATCACCTGCCTACGGTAACCAAGACTTACCAAGCAGTACTGCAGGAACTGCGTACGATTGCAGTTGCGACATTGAACATTTGTTGACTGAATCTGCATGCGGAAGATCTCAATCACGATGCAATTCTGAACGAGATATCCGTCCTGTGCCTTTCGAAAACGTGGTCAGACTCGTTCGCCCAGCTCAACGGCTACACCGGAGTCGCGTGAGATCGCCGGGCGGAGTCGCGCTCTGAAGGTGTTGCTATATACGTAAACAGCGACATTCAAGTGCAGCCGTTCGGTCTTGGGGTGAACAGAATCGTCACCGACTGCGCCGATGTTTGTGCTATACAAACTGAAGAAGGAATTGTGATCCCGACGGTGCACATCTCGCCCGCTACTTCCAAGCCCGAAATCAAGAAGTCTATGACCGCGTATTTCCAGTAAGTTAGAAAGGATGATACCACACCTGTGATCATCAAAGGAGACTTCAACGAGGACATTTCTAAGCCAGAGAATAAATGGTTCATGCAATATATGTTGGAAGAGCTTGGCCTACAATGTTACTCTAACCCCATCATACCTATCACGCATCATCTGACGTGCATTGATCTGATTCTAGCCATGAACCTCTCTAAGGTGGCAGTCGAACCACTGAGTGTATATCCCAGTGATCATAAAGCAATCGTGACTACTCTGACAAAATAAAGAGTCTCAATCGAACAGCAGCCACTGTCGTTACTAAATCATCCATTCAAACACATCAACTCCCATCATCAGACCACTTCAAAGAAATGACAACCATCCCACTCTGTGAAGATGCAATGGCAGCGAAAGCTGACGACAGCCAATGCTCTCAAACGAAAAGCAAAGTGGTTTCGCTGCCCTTCCATCTTCACAGAGTGGAATGGTTGTCTTTTTCTTCACAGTAAGCAATACCTTATACTCCGTCCCATACACGGCAAGCAACGCAGCGAATGCTAGAGATAGTTCCTTTGCGGCTCGCATTTGCGAATAAAACAAAGATTACCGTGTCCTACATGAAAGGAAGATACATGTGTACCTCATGTAGTACAATGCGACATTACATATACTTCTATGTCGCAAATGCAAAGTACTATTTTAACAAGGATGGTGTCGCAGATCGAACCTATCTACTACCGAATGAGCGCAGTGACACGTTTCTGCGACCAGCGGCCACAGCTAACCGCTTATAAGAATTGAATACTCCAGTTTTGCGTGCCAGAACCGCGATCTTATTATCAGGAACGCCATACCGGGAAACTCTATATTAATTTTCGCCATCTGGAGCTCTTTACCATGCACCCAAACGCACGGTACACGAGCGTTTTTGCATTCCGCTCCCATGGGAAGGCGTCCACCGCCGCCGGTATTGAACCGCGAGCTCAGCAGTGCAAAGCCATAGCTATTGCATGGGCTACCGCGGTGGTTAACTGCTGGCGGTCGGGATCATACCAGAAGCACAAATGTACACAAATAACACCTTATTGTACATAACTTCACAGGAATAAGCTGTTGTGGTAATATACGAAGTATGGTTATTACAGAGAAACTGCTAGCCTCTATTTGGTAAGGATTTCTCGTGGCGCGTCCTCACGAGAAAAAAAAAAGAAATAAATACCTTCAGCGACATTAAAAAAAAAAAAAACTTCAGCGATTGTAGCGAAAAGTGCATGCATTCTTTGGTATCACGCATAGAACATAAAGCACCAGAATAGGTTTTCAATAAAGTAAAAGTTCAAAACAGGCATCCAAACCACATCATTGACGATAAGGCGCTCCTGATAACAATGCGAAGAACGTAGCGCTCGCCGCACACGCTTCGTTTTAAGGAGTACTGCTGCGCACGCTGCCGCGATTGCGACGTGGGGAGTAACGTCAATAGCCTTTCATTTATAAAAGAACCAGCCTGGCAACTGATTTCATTGATGTTGCAGCACCGCTATGGGTAGGCAACGCATAGTTCGGACTCCAGAGGAGCAGCGTGAATACGAGGAGCGGCAAAGGGAAAAGCAACGGCAATACGACCAGCGGTGGTGGGCTGCCAAAATTACCATTACTACCATTACTCAAAGGCAGTAAAGCATTGGATGGCCCCTCAGCAGTACTTGCGTAGCTCCCGCAGCGTGTATGTACTAGTATTGTGCAAAAACGACGTAGGTCGCACTCTTTCTTTCAAACTGTACCTCCGACGTAAGCGCGATTGCTGCACTGTGTGTGTGCGTGTGTGTGCGTGTGCGTGTGTGTGAAGTTTGAAAGAAAGAGCGCGACGTACGTTGTTTTTGCACAATACTAGTATATACACGCTGCTGGAGCTACGCAAGTACTGCTGAGGGGGCATCGAATGCTACATATATATCTGCAAACATTGTCGATAGCCCAAACGACGATGCCCGCAGCCGCTGGCCAAACGTTGCGAAATTCGTGTGTTATGCGCTGATCCCCTCGAAGCGATTTTTTAAAAGCTAGCTTAGGTTCTTGCAGCCTGTGTAAACAATCTGCATTATATATCGTGCAAGCAGCGGCTGGTCCCACGAGCCGAAACACCCCGCTTTCTCGACGAGAATGGTGCAGCGAGAGCGCATAACAAATGCAAGCGAATGTCTACACAGAGCTCATCAGCGCGCGCCGCTTTCACGTAGTCATCGGGAACGCATTCAGCGACTGGTGGCGATCTGTGTAGCATGCGGCTACATTTAGCAGGAAGCATTAGGCGTGCCTCGCAAACTTTAGCTGTGTAGGCTTTACTCGAACTCGACGTCGCGTGTATCGGATTATAGATGCACATGGAATAACTCTTTTATTTTACCATTCAGTTCAGCCTCTCACAATTACACGGTAAAACTTCGATTAGGAAGAATACACTTAAAAAGGGCCCGACGTATGAAAAATGAAGTTGGCGAGAGCAGTTACGGCTTTTTGGTATAAATGACGATAACTTTCAAGCACTGTTTATTGAAAACGAGACAGGATATATATATAGATATATATATATATATATATATATATATATATATATATATATAGAACAGATGGATCGATGATAACAGACGACGAGTAGCAGCGCAGACCGTGCGTTCCATGGGGCATGGATATATATATATATATATATATATATATATATATATATATATATATATATATATATATATATATATATATATATATATATATATATATATATATATATATATATCCATGCCCCATGGAACGCACGGTCTGCGCTGCTACTCGTCGTCTGTTATCATCGATCCATCTGTTCTTATGATTGTGAGTTATTCTTATTTCTTCTTTTTATTTGCCATCGTGTACACTCATACAGATCGGAAGACTGCGGGAAAAAGCTGCTGTTTGGCAGCTTGACCATACCCCCCATTCCCAGCTATATCACGGGGAAAACGCTGGTAAAGACTACGTGAGCCGTATGATCGACAATACAGAGCGTCGTAAGTCCATGTCTAACCAATGTGTAACGGAGAAATAACGTGAGATCCACAACTTATAAACCGCCCCCTCACCCCCCCTCCCTCCCGAAGTGTAGGTGTCGTCAAGAGACACACTCTTCCTGCCCCCTTTCGCATTACCTTAGTTAACACGTTGTGTGGTATCTGTGCACAGTTTGTCCCAGCACATAAGCATTGAATGGAATGGAATGGAATCTGCGTATTAAAAATTAAAGTGGTGCGTGATGAATTATTTATGTAGACAGTTTTCCTGTGACGTCATGGACGCGGCTTTTTACCGTACTAGTAGCCAAACATGGTAGCTGCGATGACGTCAGTGGACCATATTATTACGCTCCCCCCTTTCAATAAAGTTCATCACCACCACCAGCACGAGAATATTGTATTGCTCTCTTACGGCGACTGTTTTTTTTCATTGAATTATCACTGTTAGTGATTTGTTGCTAGGCTAAAGATAGCGAATCTGGCATGCTGTCGTGCTGTCCTGATTGATGTTTACGCAGCTTCTCAACGTGCTAGTAGCGGAACATGGCGGCCGGGTGACTTCAGTGCTAACCATTTATAGAAAAATGATTGCACCACGCCTCAGGAAAGGCCGAGAATATGTCCTTGTCGAATAAGCAAGTGGAAGCGGTGACGTACAGGGTCGTCGACTCAACGCCGGCTATGTTGTTTAGCGATGCGCCACGAGCACGTCCCACAGTATCGCTGCACTGCCATCTACGGGGAAAATGCGGGCAAGCGGAAGGGGGCGCTGCCTGTCCGTTCACTTATCATCGACTAAACTAGCTGGAACGCGCCACCGCTGTGGGCTAATTGAATCAACAGACAACCGCCCAGCTCTCAACGGCGCGGGAGGTGGGGAGGCGCGTGTAGGCGTAGGTGAATTGGAAGAGCTCATTTTAAAGCAGCACGTACAGTCCACATATATTATATATATATATATATATATATATATATATATATATATATATATATATATATATATTCCACGCGTACGGAACCGGGAAAGCAGTAAAATGAGCCTGATCGAAGTGGTAGCTGTAAATAAAATAAATACATTGCAATCGTAACCAGTCGAATCCATAAACAGAGAAATAAAAGTTTTTAAAAATCATGACACAGAAATATCGAGGATGAAGGCTGTTTCTTTTTCTTTTCTTCCGATCTACGTTGCTTCATTTCTTTTCCTTTCTTTCTTTTTTCTTTTTGAATATACAGAACGGCAGCGTTCACGCAGACAAAGGAAATAAATATATTTTGGGTCGTAACTGGCTCAGCCAATCAGCGACCAAATTCAGTGCCAGCGCAACAATGTGGCCTTATAAATCGCAATTTGATTAATGGTTCCTGAGAACGACATCATAGATGCGGGTGAAACCGCTCGAATGGGGAACTCGCCAGTCAGAACTTCGATCCAACGCCGGCGTACCGAAGAAAAGACTTTAATATAAACAGAAAGCTGTACATACGTATATATTAAATATAGGCTGAGGGATAAATTGGTGGGATGAAAATAAGCCGGACCCTGCAGGAGCCCGACGCGGCCAAATCAAATTAGACATTTCCAAAAATTTCAAAAGCGAATGCTTCGTCCCGAACTTGAGCTGCGCAGATGGAGTTTGTAACATGGTCTCTTCGCGTCGTTGCTCAGTTTTCGAGCGCCAAACTCACATTTCTCGAGCGAGCGTTTACAACTGCAGTGGCGCAATGCATTTGCGACACAGTGCACGAACTTCCTGGAAGAGCCGAAGGCTACACGAAAACAAGGTAACCCTGCACTGTATTAGTCATAATTTGCGACTTCAATGCATGCCTCTTCCTTCGAAGGTCATCAAAAGTATGTGCGAGCTGCCTTTCTCCGATGATAGGGCTTCTTGCGCAAAAAAAGCTACACAGGATTTGAGCGAGTTGATACGTACATCAATTGAAGATTGAAGTTTATTAGGTTCCAGCTGTGTGTAAACTTCGCTCTTTTTACATTATTACCGTATCTCTGTGAGAGAGACACTTTCATGGGCTTCGCTAGTTGCCGGCTTATATACTGCATATCACAAGCCGTTTGCAGCACTGCCGAAAGTACGAGATGTCCACGGGTAATATCCTTGCGTATCGAAATACAGTTCCGGTTGTTAGGTGTCTCATTATCGGAGGGATTATGGAGGGATGTCTCATTATCGGAGGAAATTTCAGGACCTTCGTGCATGAATGCCGTATACGCGCAAATTACTATGGCAGTGAGCACACTACGAGGCGTGGATGAACACACATCGAGGGGCATTCAGTATTCCTATTGGCTAAAGGAGTCCTGGAGCTTCTACAGTGCTGCAAAGGCCTTTTGAGGTGAAGCACAAGTTCACATGCTACGAGATGCCTGCGGCTAAAAGGATGTCCCACATCAGCCGCCATGACCGTGAGGGACGCTGGCAAACACTCCCAGGTTGAGGCCTTGCAGACACAGACAAATACTCGTCAAATTTGACGGTAGGACAGCCACCGCGGTGCAGCTTAGTTGGTCAGAGCACCGAATGCGTAGTGCCGAAGATATGGGTTCAGCTCCCACCAGCTGCGATGGCAAGTTACCTTTTAGTCCACTTTCATTGCTCTTTTCATTATTAGTGCTACATTTCAATTAAAGATAACGGTTAGTTTGTTCTAAGCTTTATCTGGCCTCATTGTTTTCTGCTTCATATGATTGCAAAGAAAGGAGAGAGGACCCCTTCGTTCCCGTCCATTACTTGAGGAGCTTACAGCTGCGATGTGATGCTTGCTCACCGTACGAGAGATCGTCGAATGACATAACCTTCAGATAAAAAAAAAATGTGTGATTTAGTTGTTGCAGTGACCATGGTACTTGAATATACCGAGCAAATTGGATGCGTCTGGTTTTCCTCTCCGTCTATTCTTTCCTTTCTTCTCCTTCCTTTCTTTCTGACAAAACTTGCGAGAACATTTCGTCAATGCCAGCGACTGTTATATCAGCTATAAATATGAAAAAATAACAACAAATCTTAAGCATGTTTGGATTCTCTAAAACTATGTTCGGTGCAGCAGTATTGCACTAAGCTCCTTCAAAGGGCACAACACTGTATACTACGTGCATCTGGCTACGGGTTTTTTCGTTGTTTCCTTACCCTCATTCTCAGGTATGATCAGCTTGCAAAGTTTTTGTTTTCCTTTACAAGCTTCTCAGGTGACCAGACCAGAAGTGTTAACCGCATTTCGTGTACAAAAAAAAAAAGAATTACGGGATCTTTCGAGCCAAAACCATGATATAATTATGAGGTACGTCGTAGTGGGGGACTCGGGAAATTTGGACCACCTGGACTTCTTGAACGTGTGCCTAAATCTAAGTGCACGGCTGTTTTTCGCATTTCGCCCCCATCGAAATGCGGCCGCTGTGGGCGGAATTTTTTCGTCTACCAAAACACGTAAATGCGCTTTCTTTTCTTCTTTTTCTCTTGCTTGGTGTCGGACGAATTGTACACAGCCTTCATAGTACACTTTGTACAATAATTGGAAATATTTGGCTCTCTAACGAATTCTTAACCGTTTTCTTTCTGGACGAATCGTATTCGAATCTACTAGCAATTTTCTCTTGTGAACACACTTCGCCTGAACAAGAAATAAAAAAAGACCGCGGCTCTAAAGAAGTTGTATCGGAAGACAATGACAAAGCAGTTTTGGCACACGAGTCTAAGACCGTCTCTCAGATAAATCAAGAATCATGAACGCTCAATAATTCGCACTGACGACATTTCATCATAGTTTTAACGCGATAGCGTTAAGGAGCTCGTGTCGCAGAAAAGCCGGTGTCGTCGGCGTCGGTGTCGGCGTCCGCGGCGTTGGCCGTGAGCGATAAATCACGGCAGGCACTTCATAAATAAAAAGCGACTTCCAAGATGGGCTGGTTGGGAATCGTACCAGGGTCTCCGGAGTGTGAGACGGAGGCGTTACCACTGAGCCACGAGTTCGATGCTTCAAACCGGTACAAAAGCGCCTCTAGTGAACGCGGTGTTGCCTTAGAAACGAGCTGTTTCTAAGGCTCAGGCGTGCGTCGCTTGCTCAGGCGCACATTTCGTTGTCGCGCCGAACGCTGCATTGCTCGACGCTCACCGCGTCCGATGCGGGGCGCGTAGTCGCTGCGCCGTAGCCCATTGTTTTACACCCCTTGGCGGGTCGACGGGAACGCTGTCGCGTTCCACTCTTGAAAGCGAAGCTTAAGCGTCCTCCAGTTTTTTTAACATACAGGGGGCTTTTTTTTAGCTGCACTAAATTTTTTAAACATTGCCTATGGCAGATAGCACAATTTTAACCCTTGATGTAAATTACGCGATGAGGCGGCCATTACTTCTACGAAAAATCGAAATGTTCAATTGAACAATTAACGTAATTACGCCAATTCACTTCTTAATTAATTCACTTATGCCTCATATTTGATACACAAATTATAGCCGCTGAGTTTGCACGGCGCATCCACTTGAGACAACTTCTGTGACAGCACCAGTTACGAGATATTAATTGTCAAAATGGCCGACGAAATGCATTGGCATTCCAGTTTTGTTTTACAAAACTGCTGTTTCATGCATTCAAGCGGAAAAATAACTGGAACACCAAGGCCTTTTGGTGGACACTTTGAAAGTTAATATCACGGAACTGGTGCTATCCAAACAATTCGTTCCAAGTGGATACGCCGTGCTACCATAGATCGAAATATGTGGAGGAATTAATTAAGAAGTTTGTCAGAGTAATTACAATTATTATTCAATAAAACCTTTTGATTTCTCGCAGATGTAACGCCCGCCGCATCGAGTAATTTAGATCATGGGTTAAAATTGTGCTATCAGCCATAGACAACATTTAAAAAATGTGGTGGAGATAAAGAAACACTGTATATTCAAGCTATCTCCCAAAGCGAGTGCCTAAAGAATAAAATATACAAGCCCACTTGAACTGAAAGAAACCCGAAATTTGAATTACTTGTGGGGGGATAAAATATTTCGTTCTAGGCAATTTGTGGTCAAATCGTGTAGCCTCGTTCGGGCTTCTTTTTTAGCGCTCAGTACACCTCACGGCCCGAATTTATCAGGTCACATTACCGTCAAAAACTCACTCCACAGATTGCGTCTTCCGCGGTGCTTCAGAGTCAACGACTGCCTACCGGCCTCGTTCGCGAGCTGCACGCTAGGTGCCTCTCGCAGTGTACAGCGTCGAGGGGGGTTGCCTTCCCGCCGCTGCAGCCGCCAGGAACGGCAGGCCCCTCGGGAGAGCAATAAAGTGAATGTGTTGAGAAGAGAGACCTTATCGGCAGGCCACGGAAGCTGGCCAGGCCACCACACCGGATCCAATAGGCTGGCGTTTTTATGGCCTTTCCTCCAATTACAGGGGGGTCCCAGTGTGAGTGCTGGCGCGCACGCCGGGTCTCTCTTCCCGATGCCTTTATCAGATGCGCCCCGTTTCCTTATCGACAGGAGCGGGCGCACAACCGCCGAGCTTATACCGACGCCGCTTCATATCGATTGCGTGCCGAGAGAGTCCAAATGACGTCCGCTCGGCAAACAAATGACGCATACTCCCCAGCTAGTGTGTGCGTGCGCGCGCGTGTGTGCAGGCGAGTTTGCGTCCGTGCGTTTGCCAGCAGAGCAAAGAGGTGTACGAGCTTGCGATTCCTAGCGCAGATGCCGGGAATTCGGAACCCGCGACAGGAATGAAACAGAGACGCGAATTTGGGCACCATCGACTCGCGTAGGCATTCCATCCGCACTCGAGCGCGGACTTATGGGCTATACAGGACGGCTTTTGGGAACACTAACTCATAGGCATTTGCGGAGAATGAAGACGAGTACTATATGATACTCTAGTATGATGAGATGAAAGAAAGCGCTTTAGAGCACTTCATGCATACAGAGGCAGCTCTACAGGCTGTAAAAAAAAAACGAAATTTCTTTCCCTTAATTTGGCGTATTGCTCGCTTTCGAAAGCTGCAAGCCCACCTAGGTAGAGTAAATATTATTTCGCCTACTTGTTAACATCATCATATTGTTGCCGAGATGGTGCCAGAGTGGATTGTCCTAGAAGCGTACCTGTCGTTTGTTTAAGGGCGTCATTATTGTAGGCTATCCCAAGGCGGAGCTAAGAAATTGGCGCTACCCTTTTCTCCTATAACGCGCACACACATCGCATCTGGTTTATGCCACACGTATCTTTTAAATGTTCACTCATATTGCTTGTTAAAGGGCGCAATACAAGTCCGGGCTTCGTCGGTATACCTCAGCGTGGAAGGGGGTCAATGTCCCATATTCATACGCACGACCGCATGCACTTACAGCCTGTTCGCTCTCATTCAGACGAAGTGGACGATCGAGAATCTTACTTTAGAATCTCCAGCATCATCGACCGTGATGTGCTCGTTTCCGAACAGGATTTTGCAGTCGCAGCCGCACAAACGCGCGCAGATGTTCACAACTTCGTACGCGAGAACACCGCATGCTGTAGCCTGCTACACAAGGAGAAATCGAGCGGCCACGAGTATTATACGGGCCATTCTTTCGCCATGCGCCGTTTCTCTATGCGAGAGGGTGATTGTGAGGAGCCAGCCGCCACCACCACAAGGCAGCGAGCCAGCCTCGGAAGTTCGCGCACACAACTTGAGAGAGACGACCGAAACCCGGGAGGTGAATGCGATGCCTAAGGACTGTAGGGGGGGTATGAGGGGGGGGGGGGGCTGAATTTCGCCATCGGCCACACTTCGCCGCCACGCTGAAACCGCCACCGCGAGCTGACACCAAACAACCGCTAAATTGACTCCGACGCGATAAGGCGCGGCCGCTGCTGGCGCACTGCGCGTAACGACGTGTCACGCTTGGACTCCGCGCTCGCACCGGGCCGGTCGTGGCATTCTCTGGAGGCGCTGCAGCGAACCCTGCCCAACTCTGCGTCGTGGTCCAGCGGCCCTCTTCCACCGACACTCGACCGACGCTGGTCGGTCCCACCTCCGCGAAACCGGAAGTAGTGGTTATCATTCAGTGCAGCAAAGTCCGTAGCGTGGCTGCTGGCGCGGATTCTGCGATCCCCGCAGTATTATATACTATGCTAAGGCTGCACGTCGTGCGAAGGTCGCAGCAGTTTGCGCGACGAGGCGATGGTCTGCCACGCACTGTGTATGCGGTATGCGATACGTGGTATATACGGCATACAAAGGGCATGAGTTGGCGAAGTTCTATGAACTTTCTACTGGTGGGTTTCGTGTCCCTGTTTAAGCCTTGGATTAGCGTTGTTAAAGCGGACTCGCTTGCTTCGCTGTTTCGCACTTTCTGTTGCCGAAGCTACGTCAGCTCTCCTGGATCGCAAGCCCTCCGTCGCCCCTTCTTTTCCAGTTTTCGTGAAATTATGTGGTTGTTCAGCGACTTTTGCGTTTGGATACTCTTTGTCACATAAGATAAGCAGACGAATCGACAGAAGGAGTACACAATTAAAATACAATTAGTAGAGCAGAGCTTACACGCAACTTCGTATAAGAAGTCCATTGTGGTGGTACTTTAAACCCATTTCTATAATAAAAAAGAAGAATAATCCGATATGACTGGTGATTAAAAATGGCAGGTCTTTGTGTAGGAATTCATATAAAACGTGGAACTTAATTGGAACACGGGTCTCTAAAGCGACACCTCATTTGGATACCTCATCTGCCACGGTAGTGGCCATGGCGTACTGCTTCTGACCACAAGGTCATGGGTTCCGTGGCCGCATTTCGATTCAAGAAACACTCGTCTACGTAGATTTGGGAGCCCCTCAAAGAACACACAGGTGTCCACCACTAATGAGTGCGCCATAATCACATCGTGGTTTCGGCACGTAATGCTCCAGAATTTGCTTTTCGCCTACCTCCCAGGTAGGTGGCTTGTCATGCGAGACTAGGCCGATTCCGGATACCATGTAATCAAAGCTGGCGACCTGGTGCGCCGATCCTAACACCAGGGTGCGAAGTGAGCATGCTCAAGGGCTTTAATATGGTTTCAACGCGTGCGGCAATCCTGGAGGCAGGGCTATTAAATATACAGGTGGGCCAGTCATGATAATGCCTATTGTATTACAGTCACTCACGTGCAATATGTGGTCGTACATACTATTTGCCGCTTTCTCTGGGTATGGTGTTGGCGTCTCGCCGAGTATATGTGGCAGGGTTTCTCCCGCACACCTGAGGCATGGAGAGAAAAAGCGCAAAAGAACAACTGTGACGTTAGTGCGGCTGAGATTGGCGCAATGGCGCTGTTTTATGCGTCACAAATGGCATTCCTGAAGTGCTACTGATTATCGAATTGAAAATGTGATGATCATTCACCTCCGTTCAAGGAAGAAAGAAGTCAACGTAATTCATTCTCACGTATTTGTTCAATATAAGCAGTCGCATCACATGCACAACATCAGGGTATATGATCTATGTATACATAAATATGGCATCCCATAATGCAACACGCTACTTTTATTGATAACGTCATATAACAAAAACACATTTAGCATTGACACAGACATCTACACCAAGAAATCTTTGCGTGGGCCATTTTTTTCAGTGCGTGCCGTGGCATTCAATTTTTTGTGTAGTAATATATGTCATGTTATGTATGTCCTGCAAGGGAAAAAGGCATTTGTGTGAAGTGTGGGAAGAAGCGGGTTACGTGGAGTTTATATATATATATATATACATGTGTGTGTGTGTGTGTGTGTGTGTGTGTGTGTGTGTGTGTGTGTGTGTGTGTGTGTGTGTGTGTGTGTGTGTGTGTGTGTGTGTGTGTGTGTGTGTGTGTGTGTGTGTGTGTGTGTGTGTGTGTGTGTGTGTGTGTGTGTGTGTGTGTGTGTGTGTGTGTGTGTGTGTGTGTGTGTGTGTGTGTGTGTGTGTGTGTGTGTGTGTGTGTGTGTGTGTGTGTGTGTGTGTGTGTGTGTGTGTGTGTGTGTGTGTGTGTGTGTGTGTGTGTGTGTGTGTGTGTGTGTGTGTGTGTGTGTGTGTGTGTGTGTGTGTGTGTGTGTGTGTGTGTGTGTGTGTGTGTGTGTGTGTGTGTGTGTGTGTGTGTGTGTGTGTGTGTGTGTGTGTGTGTGTGTGCACACATCGAGTGAGCTCCTAAAGAACACTTTGCAATATGGCGAACGCGGTTTAAATCATGGATCCGGGACCTCAAAGCTCAAAGAGGTGTGACGTAATTCAAACGCATTTATGTAGCATTTAGCGCTAAGTCGTCACTTAATTGTGTTTAGATACGATACAATATTGAACATTTTATTGGATAATCGAATACTTTTTCTTGGGTGGGGTGAGGGGCGAGTATATTAATAGAAAATTTCGATACTTGACCAAACGCACAAAGAAAGTAAAGAATATAGACAGACAAATTGTGATTCCGGCCGACAACCGAGCAGTCAGCGCTTTCGGTACTTCCGAGAAGTCAAAGCAGGATCAACTGCTGAGGGATCGCACCCTACAGGCCTTCCTTCTAAGTGTACGACATTCGCGTAGCCACTCGAAATGTTGTCTGCTGACTAAGTGCGAATCGCGATCTTGCTTGCCTGCTCTATACACCGCGGCGCTTACCCATCGAGGGGGGTGGGCGATCTTGGCACTGCTTTCTTTTTCTTTTTTTCGCGCAGGACAGTAATAAAATATACGCGAAAGTGCTCGGGCGAAAAGGCGGATGCCTAGAACGAAGTAGAAAAAGAAATAAAACCAAAACAAAAGGGTGACCCGCGGCGACCGTGACAGCGGCAGAGGTGACAGGGTTCGCACTTTGTCGAAGAAAGCAAGACGTCGCCGGGGACTTGTGCCGGTGAGCCCCGACCATGGCCGAAAGAAATCAACAGCTCAGCACGGCGCTTTGGGAGTCCAGGAGAAGCGTATAATGCAGCGTGCGAGAACGAAAACAAAGAAGAAAAAAGAACAAGAACGCGAAATCAGTGCTGCGAAAAACCGCCGAGCTGGGAGACACGGCGCCACACGGCGCCACACTGCGCTTTCCAGAGTTGTACACTAGTCGAAAAAAGAAGAAAGCGTCGTAAATTTGGGCCCCTGCGGAGCTTCTATGTATCCGGGAAAATGTAAAAGAACAAACTTAATCCAAGAGTCGAACGAGACGCCTGGGCACACATCCCTCGAAAACGTCAACATGAGTACTCGTGCAATCACGACACAGATGCCAGAAAGAAAGGGAATAAAAATATTGCGAAACTGAAGTGGGGAACGGGGGACAGCTGGGGGACCGAAGGAGGGCTTACGGCGAGACACACTTCAAACTTCCGTCGGTCCCAATGATGAGCTTTTCTTTCTTCATTTATTTATTTTTCTCGCCTCCACACAAAACCGTTGGGTGATAGGTACAAGTGGGTGACAAAAGGACCTTCCAGATCATTCTGCTGCAAGCTATAAAGGATTGTCGGTGGTCGCTGTTGACGGGTTGGGTGCATTGAGTTCCTTTGTAGCTGTGCTGTGGCGGATTAACAAAAACGCCGGTTCAACGAGACGAAGATTGTAGTGCTTGCGATAGAACGAGACAAAAAGACCTTGACGGCCAACCTTGCCGACACGGGCCGCACGGTGTCACAAGAGGCGGATGTCAGTGCGGCTACGATAGCAGCTGGAAAATATGTATAACAAGATAAATGACGAAGAATGAAGCAGCGTGCACACAGCTTTGCTTATACGCTCACTCGGTGCTCGCGTATGCAGCGGATGAGGTAGAGGAGGCAGTTGCCGTTTTAATGACAGCGGGACACAAAACGCAGCGACCTTATCGCACTCTCTACACTAGCTTCATTCCTCGTACGCCTTGTTACGGATCCTTGCTATGTCACCCCATCCCCTCCACCCTTCCTACTTGCTCTCGCCTTCCTTTCTTTTGGTATTTGCATTATCTTATGAGCGCCCACGGCCCTCACCTCCATACCCCCCCACCGCGTTCTTGCCGCACCACCCAGAAGTGCGCTCGTTAAAACTCGCATGAGACACAGAGTCAGCTTCGGCAAGTCGCCGAGATAAGGACGTGAATAGAGGAAGAGTGAGAAGGGAGGGGGGGGGGGGGCGACTGAGCTACGATCGTCAGCAGTGGTCGTATACGGCCCGACCCTGAAGAAAAAAAAGGAAAAATAGCTAGCGTCTAGCGCGCGCGGGCCTTCCCTTGTTTTCCTCTCTCCCTAAACAACAAAGTGTGTTTGACTCGCTCGCAGGAACTCTGCCCTCGAAATGGACCACGTTTATATATACGAGATGCGCACCGCGCGCCCGAGGAGTCGCGTTTTAAGAGTTGCGGACAAATTGCGTGGCGTGACCGTGGCACTGCCAGTGATTGCTTGCTTGCTTGCTTGCTGACTCCTGTTGGTAGTTCCTGCCGTGGGCTGCAGGGGGCGTTGCTCGACATCACCCCGTGCCAACCCACATTGAGCGCGCGCCTCCCTTGCTCGTCGTCAACGCATGTTTTCTTTACGACTCGAGGCACGTTCGGGAACGCTTTTGAAGCAACGAGGAGAGAGCTGCGATATTGCTTCGTGCCTGGTCTCCGAGGAGTTTTGCGTTAATTCGAGAGTGCACTCGCGTGCACCCGGGTTGGTGGCGAAGTTTTGTAACGAGTCGAGAGCACGCAACTGGGTCGCGCGCGTGACCCCACTCGATTTCTTTGTTCAGGCTCGCTATGCTGTCGCGTCTGAGACGCTGAAATGCGATACAAGAGGTGGCGGGGCTTGCTAGTCGACAAAACGTTTCTCTCGCGACCTCTTTATCACCGCGATATAACAGCGAGGAACACTCGAGAAGGCTTCCGTTGTGGATGAGAAGCAGTATGCTTTCAATGGTCCTGATGTAAACGAGTTGGTGCGAGCGAACGTGTTCTATGTATTGTGGGCTAAATGAACAATTGCGCGAAAAACGGATGGTCTATACTCAGCTTCGAAATAAATTGGTTCTAGAGTGGAAGTTATGCAGAAGAAATGCGGAGTCTGACGCCAATAATGTGAGGCGATGTTGCCGTCACACTCCATGCGAAGGAAAGAAAATTGACAATGGCTTGTGGCTTGACAGAGAAAAATAAAAGAAAGGAAAAGCAGGGAGGTTAACTAGGCGCGCGTCTGGTTTGCTACCCTGCACTGAGGGATGAGGGTATAGAGATGAAAAGAAAGAGAGAAGAGAGAGAGCACAGTTTCGCGCACATTTGAAAGTTCACACTGAGTCTACATATGGTCGCCAAGACCTGTCGACTTGAGGTACTGCAATAACGCTTTCGTGGCTTTCTGTGTCAGCGAAGCCTACGGTCATGGTAGAAGGATCTTCATTTCCGAAAATGGTCTAGAGTCCAGCCAGTTCAATCTAATCCGGAGAACTTCACTCTCGACATCGCACATCAATCACCATGGATGGTATGGTGGCCAAGTTTAGGCCGAAGCCAAGCAAACCAAGAAGATGTATGCGGCGATGGTTTCGGAAAATTATTACGACTACTGCTAAATTTTCATTAATGCTGTAGAATTCGTCAATTTTGCCCACTATGTCCTTGTGTATTAGGAATCCTACCCCATATTGCTTCTTATCTGGGAGACCTCTATAGCAGAGGACATGGCCTTTAGTCAGCACTGTATAAGCCTTAACAGTTCTTCTAACCTCGCCAAGGCCAAGGATATGTCAAACAATATCTGATAGTTCCTCAAAGAGTCATGCTAAGCTAGCCTCACTCGACAGAGTTCGGCGGGTAAAGGTTGCCACGGTCAGTTTCCATTGGCGGCCTGTCCGGGTCCACAGATTCTTAGCACCCTCTGCTGCGTTACAGCTGTGACCGCCACCTTGGTCAGGTGCTCCGCAGCTGCTGGGGACTGAAGGGCATGGGTTAATTGCAGGAATCATGAGAGAGGGAGTGGCCGAATACTGTACCAGGGAGGCCAATTCCTGTTCTGATGAGGGAGTGTCATTGTTGAAGCTTAGTGGTCCTTCCTAACTTGGTTGCACCTAAATTGGTATAGCCCCACTCGCGCTCGGCATCTTTTGCCGGTGTCAGGCGTCAATCGAAGCCTGCAGATGTAGTGCACTGGAGGAGGTGAAATTCAAGCTCACTATCGTCAAAAAAAGAAAAAGAAGGATTCGAATTTCTGACTATGGCAACCGAGTATCCGACATAACTCAGTCAGATAATCCCGTAGACGGTGAGGCTACCTTATCGCCGAAAAGTACATCCCAGGGGGCCCTACATGCCTAAGATATCCCCTCTCTGTGATTTATGCGCCTACACTGTCCGCGTCGCAGATGCAGATCGCAGATCTAGGCACACCGAGGGCCGACAGCTTCGTATGCGCTAAGCAGGTCTTGCGGGTCACCCGAGTTCACGAAGTGAAATGTCAGTCTCTTTTTATTTCCTCCTCTTGTTTTCGCCTGCGTTCACGGGCGATGTGGGCCGTAGGCCTCCAGTGGGGTGCGCTGATGCGCGCACCCCCTGGCGCGGCGCACTAGGCTCCCTAGCTTTCAGGATCGGTAGCGGTGGCGGCCAATCCGAATGTTCGTCTTAACCGAAGAGCAAGTCTGAGGCGGTTCGTCGTAAACAGCTTGTTTTTTTGGATTGAGCCTGTGGACAACCAAACAAACGTTCCCATGTTGTTCGTTATATGCGAAAATTCGGCTTAACCGAGTTCGTCTTAAAGAGAGTTCGCTGTATTTTAGACGAAATGAGTAACAGTGGAAGAACCTTTCCTGAAATTATGTTGCAAAGGTGTTAATGTATTCCTGTTGTTTAGAAAGACAGCGATGTAGTTGGCTATGACATGCTCAAGAATTTTGCCACAAGAAGCGAAATATATGGGACGATAATTAGAGACCAATGATTTATGCTCTGTTTGGAATACTCGCACGCTTCGTGCTGTTTTCCAATCGCTGGGAATACTAGGTGAACGAAGCGAAGCAGAAAATATTATTACAAGAAAACTGACAACCATCTCGGCATATCCACGCAGAAACGCAATTTGCGTTGGATTATGGCCTGGCTAAGCTTTAGTCTTTAAAGTGGGGAGCATAGATACCACGCCTGATAATTATACGATGTCAGAGCCGATATGACGTGACGTGTAATAGACGCATGCGCTATCGCAACCCTTTGAGAAAACGCTCTGAAAGTACACATTAAAATGCCAAGCGATGCATTGTTTATCTGCAACGAGGGTGTCATTATGCATTATTTGATTAATGCGCTCTTTTTTTCGACGCAACTGGGACCAGAATCTTTCAGCGGCCGTCTAAATAAAGTTTGGCAGCGTATGTTCGAAATTGAATTGAATGGAATTCTGCGGCCTTACGCTCCAAAAACAGGATTTTATTACGAGGTACGCCGTAGTGGAGGACTCCGGAATAATTTTGACCACCAGGCGATCTTCAACGTAGACCCAATGGACGGGACACGGGCATTTTCGCATTTCGCCCCTATCGAAATGCGGCCGCCGCGGCCGGGATTCGATCCCGCGACCTCGTGTTTAGCAACGCAACACCATTGCCGCTGAGCCACCGCGACGGGTAATGTTGAAAATAATTTTGCTAGGTTAGTACAATTTGTGATAAATAGATCTATCAAAGATGCTGTAGTAGCTGTAATGAGAGTTGTGGCAATGAATTTAAGTGGATTAAGGTTGGTACAAATTCGGGCAAGGTGGATTAAAGCGTATTAAGGTGAATTAAGGTTGGTATAAATTAGAGTAAAATGGATTAATTGGTACGAATTAGAGCAAGGCGGTTTCAGGTGGATTAAGGTTGGTACAATGTAGCTCAAGGCGGATTAAAGCAGATTAAGGTGATAAGGGAGGTACAAATTTGACCAAGGTGGATTAAGGTGGCGTAAGGTAGAGTTGTAAAGGACACGTGACAATGCATGACGCCACGTATCATGGACGTAACCAATTAACTACAAAAGTCATTATGCATTCGAATTGAAATCACGCGAGGATACTGAAGTGACTGTTAATTCTTTTTCTTTTTGGCGACACCCAATCGTGATTACTTTCTCTACGTGACTACGGAAAATCAATAGGCTCACATTCCTTAGTGCAACTCGCGCGTGCTGATAAATTTCCTGATTGCTTTTCTATCTGATTTTCTTGGCGCATGCATAGGTTCCAATAACACGCAAAAAATGGAAAGCGCATCGCAGATGAAATATGTTAGTCGTACCCTTGCTCCGGCGCCTTTTTTCTCGAAACAGTACTGCTTAAGCCAAATATGACATGGCGTGTGCTCTGCTGAAGGGAAAGGCACAGCAGACGATACTCACAAAGGATAATGCTTTGCAATGCACATGCGCATACTATTTCCGGTCTCAGCACTTCCCACCGTTATAAAGCTCTGACAGGCTCTGCTGGAGATGCTCGCGCGATATTATCAAACATTCGGGAGGCTTTACGTATTCTTAGTGCTGTTGTACCAGTGTACATGCGGATTCGCTAGACCTGTTGGGCTCTGTCGCTAAATACCATCGCTCTGACACGCCTGACATTGTCTGCTCGATCAATATACGCAATAAAGGGCATTGTATTACTATAAAGGCTGGAGACAAGGCAGTTGGGGAATATGGCATAGGCACTAGGAATAGCAGGGGAGAGTTATTAGTAGAGTTTGCGGAACAGAATAATATGAGGATAATGAATACCTTCTTCCGCAAGCGGGATAGCCGAAAGTGGATGTGGAGGAGCCCGAACGGCGAGTCTAGAAATGAAATAGACTTCATACTCTGCGCTAACCCTGGCATCATACAAGATGTGGACGTGCTCGGCAAGGTGCGCTGCAGTGACCACAGGATGGTAAGAACTCGAATTAGCCTAGACCTGAGGAGGGAACGGAAGAAACTGGTACATAAGAAGCCGATCAATGAGTTAGCGGTAAGAGGGAAAATAGAGGAATTCCAGATGAAGCTACAGAACAGGTATTCAGCTTTAACTCAGGAAGAGGACCTTAGTGTTGAAGCAATGAACGACAATCTTGTGGGCATCATTAAGGAGTGTGCAATGGAAGTCGGTGGTAACTCCGTTAGGCAGGATACCAGCAAACTATCGCAGGAGACGAAAGATCTGATCAAGAAACGCCAATGTATGAAAGCATCTAACCCTACAGCTAGAATAGAACCGGCAGAACTTTCGAAGTTAATCAACAAGCGTAAGACAGCTGACATAAGGAAGTATAATATGGATAGAATTGAACATGCTCTCAGGAGCGGAGGAAGCCTAAAAACAGTGAAGAAACTAGGAATTGGCAAGAATCAGATGTATGCGTAAAGAGACAAAGCCGGCAATATCATTACTAATATGGATGAGATAGTTCAAGTGGCTGAGGAGTTCTGTAGAGATTTATAGAGTACCAGTGGCACCCACGACGATAATGGAAGAGAAAATAGTCTAGAGGAATTCGAAATCCCGAAGGTAACGCTGGAAGAAGTAAAGAAAGCCTTAGGACATATGCAAAGGGGGAAGGCAGCTGGGGAGGATCAGGTAACAGCAGATTTGCTGAAGGATGGCGGACAGATTGTTCTAGAGAAACTGGCCACCCTGTATACGCAATGCCTCATGACCTCGAGCGTACCGGAATCTTGGAAGAACGCTAACATAATCCTAATCCATAAGAAAGGGGACGCCAAAGACTTGAAAAATTATAGACCGATCAGCTTACTGTCCGTTGCCTACAAAGTATTTACTAAGGTAATTGCAAATAGAATCAGGAACACCTTAGACTTCTGTCAACCAAAGGACCAGGCAGGATTCCGTAAAGGCTACTCAACAATAGACCATATTCACACTATCAATCAAGTGATAGAGAAATGTGCAGAATATAACCAACCCTTATATATAGCTTTCATTGATTACGAGAAAGCGTTTGATTCAGTCGAAACCTCAGCAGTCATGGAGGCATTACGGAATCAGGGTGTAGATGAGCCATATGTAAAAATACTGGAAGATATCTATAGCGGCTCCACAGCCACCGTAGTCCTCCATAAAGCAAGCAACAAAATCTCAATAAAGAGAGGTGTCAGGCAGGGAGATACGATATCTCCAATGCTATTCACAGCGTGTTTACAGGAGGTATTCAGAGACCTGGATTGGGAAGAATTGGGGATAAAAGTTAATGGAGAATACCTTAGTAACTTGCGATTCGCTGATGATATTGCCTTGCTTAGTAACTCAGGGGACCAATTGCAATGCATGCTCACTGACCTGGAGAGGCAAAGCAGAAGAGTGGGTCTAAAAATTAATATGCAGAAAACTAAAGTAATGCTTAACAGTCTCGGGAGAAAACAGCAATTTACAATAGGCAGCGAGGCACTGGAAGTCGTAAGGGAATACATCTACTTAGGGCAGGTAGTGACGGCGGATCCGGATCATGAGACGGAAATATTCAGAAGAATAAGAATGGGCTGCAGTGCGTTTGGCAGGCATTCCCAAATCATGAACAGCAGGTTGCCGTTATCCCTCAAGAGAAAAGTATATAACAGCTGTGTCTTACCAGTACTCACCTACGGGGCAGAAACTTGGAGGCTTACGAAAAGGGTTCTACTCAAATTGAGGACGACACAACGAGCTATGGAAAAAAGAATGATGGGTGTAGCATTAAGGGATAAGAAAAGAGCAGATTGGGTGAGGGAACAAACGCGAGTTAATGACATCTTAGTTGAAATCAAGAAAAAGAAATGGGCCTGGGCAGGACATGTATTGAGGAGGGAAGATAACCGATGGTCATTAAGGGTTACGGACTGGATCCCAAGGGAAGGGAAGCGTAGCAAGGGGCGGCAGAAAGTTAGGTGGGCGGATGAGATTAAGAAGTTTGCAGGGACGGCATGGCCACAATTAGTACATGACCGGGGTTGTTGGAGAAGTATGGGAGAGGCCTATGCCCTGCAGTGGGCGTAACCAGGCTGATGATGATGATGATGATGATTACTATAAAAAATGGGGTGCATTCAGCCGGAAGTATGTTCAGGACGTTTCCAGACATCTTGCGTCAATCGCCGCACGACTACTCGCTGCTTGAAAATGAACTCGGTGTCCCCTTCTATGCTACTCTCTGGTGCACGTTGCCTTTTTCTTGTGCCGCAACCACAACGGGCGTATTTCTGACGTCTTTGGTTCAGTGAGTTGTAATTTCTTTTATCTCTCTCTTTGTGTTGGTGTGGCACCGTGCAGCGACGGCAAGTGCATGCCACACTGCGTGATTTCCGTGTCGCAACTTCTAGACAAAATGTGTTCCGTGCGGTTATCCAACAGAGCGATTGCACGGTGGTACGCGTTCACTGCGAAGAAGTCTGTCCTGTCAAGTGCAGCAAAATGTCATGGTCCCCAGGGACAACGGGTGATTATCCAGCCAAGCTGCCCCATTTGCAAGGGGCAGTCTAGGAACACGTGGACTACGTGCCTCATCGTCAGCAGCAACACACACATGCGACGTGGCATTTGCACGATTGATGAAAGCATGAATGTGTAGGCAACAACACCAAGGCCAAAAACAGTGACAAGGTTTCAACTCTTCGTGGTTTCTTGACATAATACCAGATGTCCTTTTCTTTTGACCTATACATGATTTTTATAGATCCCCTGCTGTCGATAACTCAATTCTAGTCCTTGAGGTGTATTTACTCGAAGATGCAGACATTACTTGTACGAGAAATCAAAATGCATTATCAACAATTAAGAAAAATCCCTAATAAAATTCCCAACTGATTACTGGGACATATTGCAATTTACAAATAACAGCTGGTCAATTTGCTAGGTGTAGTATCCACTTGGGACGATTACTGAGATATTGAGATAGTCGTTCCCGAAATCTGCCACAAACTACTTTCGCGCTTCAACATTTTCTTTTGTGTGCTTCCGTGGATAAAACGGCGTTTTGTTTAAAACGTAAGTGGAACAACACTCTCTTTTGCCGCAAGTTAGAAGACAGTGCATATCTCGAAACGAGTGCTATCCTCCAAGTTCTTTCCCAGCGGATACATCTTGCAAGATCACTAGCTAGAATTCATAGATTACAGCATGTTCCGTAATGTAATTAGGCAAGACCTTCTTCGTTATTGTTTTATTTATCTAATCATGCATTTCATTTTATTGTGTAAATAACACTCGCCTCTTAGAGCATTCCTGTTCAAGGATTAGAATCTTGCTATCGGCCAGAGCCAAGTACCGAAAATTATGTATCATTAAAAAAATGACGCCATTCAGCAAGCTGTAGCATTGAGAGGGTTAGCAATGTATTAGACAACCACAAGAAGTAAGGTTTGTTGTTTTGCCGGCCGTATAACTTGAAGTAAGCATTCACTTACTAATAAATTAACAAGTTTTACGTTATAGGCGCGCAAAGCCAAGTATGCGCAGGCACCACTCGATGGCAGCGAACGCTCACAGTCATAACGCTGGTTCGCGCCCTTCATCAGGCCAAAGGGCTAAATAAAGAATGGTGAAATAAAAACGAAGTAATGTAAATAAGAGAATCCGTTAAATATAATTCGCTATTGTGTTAACAAATCACTCTACGTCAAAGATATCTGTGAGTCGGCATGAAATGGTCAGGTTTCATGTGGGGATCGTAGTGGGACATGCCCCTTTAGGAGGATCTGCCAAAAACGGGCATGCGCACATACCTAGTGGATAAATCAAAGAAAATAAAGTATTTCATGGAATCCGCTAAATAAATTTCTGAATTCTATTAGCAGACCGATGTACTTTACAGATACGCGTGCGCCGACATTATTTGTTGACGTTATATGCAGGAAATTATAATAATTAATAAAATTAATATCGGCATACTTGGTCGTTCTACAAGTAAGCCACTTCGCTGGTAAGTTCTTATAACGTTGGCATATATATATATGCCCAAATACATCCGCCGATATAGCGATCGACCACACAGCACACAACACCCATGCACATCCGTGAAATCCAGGAAAGAAGGCAAAGAAATCTTCCGCTTTAGAAGCCTAGTAGTATACGCTTTCGATACACTGCACATTAGGCTGTCGTGAATAAACTTCCTCGCCCGAGGACTACTTCGCTCTGCGCACAGACCTAGGAGCCTCAGCACGCTATCGGGCGCCGTATACTGCGCACTGAGAGAGCAGAGGGCGAAAATAGACCAAGAAAAGCAATAAGAAGCGAAAGAGAAAAGAAGAGAGAGAGCGTGTATGATAACTAGAGAAAGGAAGCAAGGGAGCCATGACGGCAGGGCGCCACAAGTTCTACTGCCCCTCGCACACCCTCGCCCTTTGCGGTCACGCTCTGTGGCGAGCTGGCGCAAAAGAAAAAAGGCCCCGACTGGAACCAATCGGTTCGCGACCGTTATTACGTGAAAGCGAATACCACAAACGTGAGGTCGGCGATGCGGCTGCGGGTGGAGGACGCGGACATCGAGAGAGGCTCACGCGGTTCCCATCGCGTCCAGCGCCTTGTGTGTATCTCAGGAGGGGGAAAGACGCCGAGGGCAATAAGATATTTAAAAAAAGAAGAAGAAACCCGTCCCTTTGGTATGCCGCTCCACAAATGTGTTACAAATAGGCGTGCGAATGTGAAGTGCTCCTTGAAGAGATTGAGGCGCTGTGTCGCAATCAGCAAGAGGCCACAAGACTGGTCATTGAAGTATTTCACATTACAAGGATAGAATGGAAAGAAAGTAAGGCCAAAGAAGGCATAGGATTTTCATCTACTTTCATTTTCTTGTACCTTAACATTTTGCATATTAATTAAAAGCAATCGTCAATGTCCCCGGTGATTTATCTGGCTTTGTTTTCTCTTTGCTTCTGTGGTGGTACTTGTAATTAACAAAAAGACACACAAAATAAAAATATAGTCTTTCAGATCTTATTCGTTTCGAACATTACAAGGAGTGCTTTATGTTATTAGCCGGGTTTGTGTATCCTTTTCGGACAAAAAGATAAAGCGTCTGCGCAAGAATTGAGTTGACGGGTAAACACCTATGTCCCCCTTGTGAAGTGCGGTTCTCTTTATTTTTAATTTTATGTGTCTAAACAGGCTTAGTTCACAGGGTTATTATGTTCCTGCCTCCAGAAATAAAAGTTAATTGTGAGTGAACGCTCGTGTGGCCTCTTTAGTCGTTCCCAGTCCGGTCTTTTCTGGTGCTCTATTTTAATTACGAACGGGTTCTAACTGTATCTGTCCGCGGTTATTCTCCGTCACAACAACCGCGGTCGTGCAGCGCTTATGGCACCCCACTGCTGAATACGAGGCCATCGGTTCACACGCTAGCCACGAAGGTCGCATAGCGCCATTGTGGTTGTATGCGAAAACCCTCATACTTCGGGGCTCGTTGCGGAGCTCAATGTAAGTCCGCACCCTTCTCCTGCAGTTATTCTCGATATCAGGCACATGCAGAGTGGATGGATGGATGGATGCAAAACTTTAATAAGGTCCTGAGGTACGCGATTCAGCGCGCTGCGGGCCGCTCCCACGTTGGGACAGTCAGGCCTTGCCCGACCGCCGCATCGTGGGCCCTCTGGACAGCCCATAGTTGCGCCCCGGCATCGGGGCTCTTGATAGCGGAGAGCCACTTGTGCTCATTGATTTGTTCCGTGCCTCGTAACGACGTGCGACGTGCGACGTGCGTCGTACCGAAGCGGCGTTAATGGTCGAACCTCTGTGGTTGATTGAAACTACCGTGAAATTGTTGCTGTTTGCAAACTGGGCCGCGTCAACGAAGCAGCTGCCGCCAGGGAGTTCTGTTGCGCGGCGTAGGAGCGCTACCGCTCTGGCCTTCCTTCTTTCTACGTTGCGCTGGGGGTGCATATTGCGCGGGGTGGGCGATATTATGATGTTATCTTTCTGCTCTTTCGGAAGGCCCTGGTAGACATCTTCGACAGTGGCCGGGGGTACGCCCATCTCAGTTAGGAGTCGTCTGCCCGCCCTGGTGCCCGAGAGCCTAAGAATGCAGAGTGGAGGCTTAAAATTTATCAGTGAATCAGTCAAAAAGAATTTAAAGAAGACTGATAATTCCGGCCGTGCTACATTCAGGGCTTGCTGCTTCATAAATACTTAAGCGAAATTTTATGTAAAGTGTAAACAAGAAATTAGCGCATGTCCTTTGCCTGTCTCACTCTCCCGTCTAAAGTTTGCATTTATAATTCCACGTTAGACAAGAAATACAAGGATAAAAAGCAAGCAAATGAACTTAAGGTCCTGCAATGAAACACTACTTGCACCAGCCGTACTTACTGTGGGTCTAGTTGGCATAGGTTCATCTGAGCAGAAATGAGACAAAAGAAGACGAGACATAAAGACTAGGTAAACGACAGGTGCCTTTTATCATACAGTCTTATGAGTCGCCATTTGTGCCATTTTCTCATAGATAGACTACTTGCACGAAAAGTAAACTATGTATTGGAAAGAAATTCCGTCATATGGGCACTGGAATTTTCCGTACATGAGACGCAACGTGTTACTTAACTTGGGCACGCGTCTTTCTTTCTTTCTTTCTTTCTTTCTTTCTTTCTTTCTTTCTTTCTTTCTTTCTTTTTTTCTTTCTTTCTTTTTTCGGCCTGATAGCGATGGGCAACGGTACACAAAACGCGCTTCGGGGAAGGGCATGTAGACACACGATGAAAACCCAACTAATTTGAAACCAGCATTCTACTCAGCTGCATGCAACTTCGTGCTGATGCTTATTTTTATTATTATTCTATTTCTTTTGTAAGTTATGGTGGGATTGTGATCGGCGCAGATGGAGGCCCACCAACTAGAAATGGCCATCGAAGTTGGTTCGCTCGTTTGAAGACATCGCGAGCGCGCTGCGAGTGTCGTGCATGTTCCGGCTGGCATCGCACAGTCTACACAACAACCCCGCGGATACAAGGAGTTAGGCAAGATTAAATGAACGGTTAAGGTTAAAATGAGAAAAGATGAAGAAAAACAAGGCACTATAGGACTGCATTCTCTTCGGTGAAACAAAGATTCTTTAAATGGTTAAATGGCACAGCGAAGCACGCGATAGCGTAAGAGCAGCAGTGTGCGAAGGTCCGCAGAGGTTTTCTGTACGAGAGGAAGGAGCGCGCGTAAGAAAGAGCTTCGTACAACGGCAGAGCGCTAAAAGCACTGCAAATGAATTATTCATGGACGGCATGTGCCTCGCTTCTGTTTCAGGCATTTCCCCTTCTCTCCCTCTTCCTTAAATTTTCCTTTGTCATGTTTTCCCAGCTTCATTTGCAGCAACTCGGGCTTGAAGAAACTAACGAAGCAACTTTTTTTCTCCGCGGAACTCTTTCTTCGGCTTTCTTTCCTTCTAATATACTTCATTCTTTCGCTCGTTTCCCTCGATTCCTTAGGCGATCGACCATGAAGAGCCCATGGCGAGAGAAGAAACTAAGGATCGCCTATGGTAAACCGACCAACGAGAAAGCTAAAACGGTATTCTCTTAAAGAGAGGAGTAGGAAAACGACTGCTGACTAGCTTCACTGCCTACGAGACCGAAGCCCCTACAAGTTTTGTTCAGGCATCACAAGATTAAAAAAAGAAGAGAGGGAGAATGAAAACTCGTGCGGGCAACAGCCGAACCTGTACTAAGGCAAGGAAACAGGATAACAAGTGGAGATGAGGATTCTAAGGAGAAAAGGAGAACTTGCTCAAGAAAAGAGCAGCACGAGGGGAAATTAGGGGGAAATCAACGTTACCAATGAAACAAAAGAAAAACATCCCAAAACTGCGTGGATATCAGGATCAAACGAGAGTTGAGAAACATGCATTGCTGGGTACTATTGTATTACTATACCCCCCACTTAAGCAACAAAAGTAAAGTACACGTCACATCAACTTCCCCCGAGCGTAAATAAAAGAAGAGCTCGCAAGAGGAGCAAACGTCCCTGCAATCGAATTCACGATTGTCATTTGCATATAGGCCACGCGCACGTTCCGTAACCCGCGGCGCGCTTCGTCCCCTTCTTTAGAAATTGTGCTGCGGTTTGTTTCTTAGTGCGTCTTCCACTTGGCGCCAGACGCACACTTGTGGCCCCTACCCAACGACGTCCCTTCTCTGGAATATCATTCCTCTCCCGAATTCCCACGAACCAACCCGCCCTCTCTCCTACTTTCTTTCATGCTTTTCCCCCATATATTGTGCCAGTCCCTTTTCGCTGTTTCCTGTAGTGCCTTCAACTCGCCAGCAGACGCACACTTACAGTTCTCCCCAACACCGCCCTGTGTAAATCGTCTTATGTCTGTCCCCAATTCTCTAGAAAGTCGTATCACCACGCTTTCCTGCTTCCCCACTCCAATATCCTTCCGCTTGATATTCGGTTTTCCCTCTCACAGCCACTCCAACAAACGCGCACTTGTAGCCTCTGCTTTGCAACGTCCCTCATGCGCCTTGCCGTCTCGCTCCCCTACTCCCTCAGATCATACTCTCCTCCTCACGGCCATCCTTTCGCGGTCCCTCTGCGCCCCTTTCCCCTAATCCCACCACTTGCTTTTCGTCGTCCTCTCGTGCACACTCGTTAGCTCTCCAAATAAGATCTGGTCGTGCCAGCTGGCGTACAGCTTTCGCCGGCACTTTTCTGTTCGTTGTCGGTTTGAGCGTGCATGTTCTGCGGAGACTCCTTTTCTTGTTGTTGCTGCGCTAGTTTTATTTTCGACTATTGTTTTATTTTATTAATACTTTTCTTTAGTTATAGTGCGCCAGCTCTGCCACGGGGGGGAGTCTTCCTTAAATGCCGCTGAACAAGTTTGGCTGGTCTCTGGGGCTTGCTTCCCTCAAGGCGAATCTTCAGCGGCGAGCTGTTCCGGTTCCGAAGCTCCGCCGCAGTGCAGTGCTGGCCAATTAAGTCCCATCGGGTTTCGGGAAAGGCGGCAGAGTTCGATACAAAGAGCAAAAAATGGCTAAATGCTGAACGATGGGCAGTCGCTCACAAGCGAAAACGCCGAGGTGGTTAGGATCTAAGTTGAATAGAAAAGGGGAAGTGGGAAATAAGGTAGATAAGAGAGGAGGACAACCTTTGGATTGTTTAAACGGATGTCCTAACCCGATATCGCGTTTCGGGCTCGTTCAGTGCGGAATCTCCCAGCAGGCATAAACATAACGTGGTACAAGAAGTGTGCAAGTTCCTTGCTTCGTTCTTTCTTTTGTTCTTTTCTTTTCCTTTTAGCAAACCAGTTTCTTCAATTTCTACAAATATGCTAACCCTACCTCGCATACATGTGTTAATAATTAAATAATAAATTTCAAAGATTGTATTATTTGAAACTACTTTCTGATATAGACTATTTTCTTCGCTTTTAACGCATACACAACTTTTACACAGCCCATTTTCTCCCTGTTAAGCTATATCACGTAAAGAGATTTCTGCAACTTATTGTAGAATTTCTACCTGTCAATATATGTATACCTGCACATGCATGACTTTGTTCGCAATTTTTTCTACGCAACACTACGTAATATAGCGACCCACTGCACTACTCTCAGTTCTCGTTTCCAACAGTGTTGTTCCGATGTGTACCGTATTCTCTTTGGTTATGAATAATAAGCTGTTTTGTTTTGTTCAACTGTTCTGTTCATTGTTATGTCCCATTCCTTAGCTATCCTGAAGAAGGCGCTGATCGCCCACCCGCAGTGCTCAGTGCCTGCAGCATTCTGCTGCTTCATCTCGATGTCCGTGCAATGGATACACGCTGGTTTAGTTACTTTATAGAAACAATAAAGGACGCCAGGTGCTCAAAATTTTTTTGGAGTTCTCCTCTACGGCGTCCATCTTAGCACCATTGTTGCTTCGGAACGTTAAATTCAATCATTAATTTATCAAGGTGCGGGTGGAGTTTGGATACTGTCAAATACCGCCATATTGTCGTATTCGCCATCTTGCCATGTATGATTGACTGACAGGGGTGCTATACAGACTTCCTGTCTGGCTCAAAACGCTAACATGGTTGAAGTTGACATTGTCAAATGACAGCACCCCGGGAGGAGAGATGGTAAGTTTCACGGCAGCGGCACTGTTTAAGAGAAAGCAATTGTAATTTCGTACCCGTGAAGCACTGACTGGAACCGGCAAGGAGTTAGAAGCAGTTCGGAGAATCAGTTGGCCCAGACTGCGCCGTGCAGTCATTATCTCCCACTCCACTCCATAGGCAGTTACACGTAACCGCCTGTGCCCCGCTCTCCCGGATCAAAAAAGACAAAGCAAGGCCGCGTCTCCGATGCGATCCGACGGGTGCCCTATGGAACGTGCGCGCCGACGGCCGGGAGGAGAATATGCCGCTCGCGACCGCTGCTTATTCGCTTGTCTTATACAGCACGTAGCTCGTCTCGCTTACCCTCGGCACAATGAGACACAGGGGCCATCTGCACACGGAACGGCCATCCTTCTTCGCTGGGGCCCGACGTTCATAATCATCGTCATCTCGCCAAAAAGGCAAGATTGCATCACTGTTCTTGGGGCTTGCACCGGATGGGACGACGAGGTTTCCCAACCGAAGGGAGACAATTACGGACGTATATACTACATCTACCACCCTTCCCCAGTCCTCCACGCAGGCCACGTGATTGTACGACGCAGTGTTGCCTGGTGGGAAGCCAACGATTTCGCTTTGCAACTCTCTTTCTTTTCTTTCTATAGTTTTGTTACACTCGCGATTACCTTCTTATAGTTCGCTTCTCTAATTATGTGCACGGTGGACTTAGGTTCGGGAGTTGAGTGAAATGAGTGAGCCTCTGGATGCCTGAGCGTTGCGTTGCACGCAACGAAGCCGAGTGACTACGTTATGCTCCGTTGATTTCAGCTTTGGAGGCCGTGTCATTCGTTTCTGTAATTATGTGCATCGAGGCAGAAGGTTGAATAAAGTGAAAAGCACACGAGCGAACTCACCGGCGGTCTGAAGCACTCTCTTTATGCATCACGAAGTCAGCATTGCTCTGTTAAGTGTGTCTCTGGGTGCTATGCAGTTGGCTTCACAGATTGCCTTTGTTGCACACGTCAGAGGCTATATAAAACAATGAACGAAAAGACAAAATGACGGCTATGTGTGGCTCGTGATTAAAGGGGCAGACACGTGCGCCTGTGCCATATGTTTATGAAGAGACACCTTTTTTTTTTTTCGTTTCAGCCCCACTTTTAACTCGAATTTCACGCAAATTCTAGCATGAAACGAATGACCACTCGGATTTCAGCGAAAGGCCAGACGTACCGAATTATGACGAAGGCCGGCACAGTTCGTGATTGTCGAGTTTCCATGCAACCTTCAGCTTTTTCGTTAATGATTCCGTTATACTAGGTTTAGCAACGAGAACACTTAGCCGACTTCTGTCTAAACGCTTGCCAAACGTTTCGGGTTACGCTGCGCTTTAAGCATCGAGTAATGATGCTATCGGAAGAAGTCCTAGATGAAGAAATGAAATCAGACTACGTAATCAAAAACAAGCAAGTAGGTAATTAGATTTAACCCCAAAGTTTAGGAGTTTTTCCAACTCCTCCATAAAGGGCGACTGTGGGAATTAGCTGCAAACATCAGCTGTCGCACGGCTTTATCTAGTTCGCCCCTGTCATCACGCAGTCCGCGCCAAAAAGAAAAAAAAGAACTGCCGCTACTTCCCGAAGTTGCCCCCTATGAAGGTCAGAAGTGCTCAGAAACTTTCGGGGAGATATAGTAAACCTATTTGGTTGGCGTTAATGCTTTTAGTCTAATTTTCAGGATTTTCCAACGAGGGCGAATGTTCAACTTCGCATAGTTGAAGAATGACGAAAAATGGCGGTCATTACAGATGGCAAACAACGCAGACAATAGGATGGGAGAAACAGGTTGATAGTAAGCGCGCGGGTTACGTTCCTATCTTACGTTGTCGTGAGCGCTTCCACCAAGATGAACACACAATCAGCTATCGAAAAATTTGTGCGCTAGCGGTTGCGTCTGCGTTTTCGGTGTCTCATTCTTCTTTACACTTTCTAATACGTCTCCCAACTGGCCGCACAAGGCCGCTTCCATATGGGTTTCGACACTCAAGGCCTTAAATGCTCTGCTCAAGTTCTGAAGGACTTGTGAACTGTGTGATCAACTTTTCTTTTCTGTTCTTCTATCAGCTTTTATACCCTTTACCCCTGTACCCATCAGAAGGTAGCCAGGCGGTACCTGGCTAACTTCCCTGTCTTTCCCTGCCACTTTTGTCTCCTCTCTCCTTTTGCACATTTCTGGGTAGGCGTGCCGGTAAAGAGAAATCATCTCTTCCATGAAGATGGCGACGGTATCGTTCATTGGGCAGTTGCCCTCGGGATTCCAGCGTAGCTTGCGCTCGCTCTTTCAACGCGACTCTCGTGAAAGTCTCTAGGAAGCCGTGGTGAAACAGGTCCCATGTTGTTAAGCTGGTTTCTCGATTTTCGAACCACGTCCTGGTGGCGTCTTCCAACGAGAAAAAGACATGGCGCTGCTTGTCTTCGCTGTTTCCGTTGTTAATTACAGCGGCCCTTTTATACGTCTCCAGCTGTCTTCCCGTACCCTCGAAAGTTGATCTGCGGAAGATCGGTGGCTCCCAGGGCTGTTGCCCACACGATGGGGGACGCTGGGGCTGCCATTGCGGTTGTCAACTTGGTTTTGATTTCTGCGGTCTTCTCAGGAAGAGGTCCGTACTCCGGTAGCTGTCCTTGCAGCATACGACTTGCTCGCTGGCCCTTGGCGACGTTGGTGTTGTCCTCGGTAGTCGGGCTTGGATCGCGGCTCTGCGGGGCGTTCGGTACATGAACGCACTAGCACCTCCACCAGATGTCACGTAATAGTGACGGTGAAAAGCAGCAAAACTGTGATTAGCTTAACTTATTGAGCGAGCTTGCGCCCACAAAAAACAGGCTGCACTCAAAGCACAACGATAGCAGCGAACACACTTAGTGATCGTCGAAATCTGCTCTACGGGTCAAGCACGCAGGCTTTTGTACGAGTCATCGAAAGTTCCAGATCAAGCGCTTGTGCCCACGTTTCTTCCAGAAAGTACTACACAGTTCACGTCGCACGGCGCATAGCATCGATTGCCCGCTGACAACAGACAGCGGATAAAACCACCGATAACATTCGAGAAATTTCCGGTACATGCAGGCGCGTCCTGCGCCGAGCGATAACGTTTGACATTTGTTAGCCGATGAAAAGTAGTCACCGGAAAACGATAAACAAGCACAGGTGTCGATATATGAAAGGAAGCTTTGTTTGAAAAGTGTAATAAAAAGGATCGAAACACATCTCCAGAGAAGCGCACATTACTGCACAACGAAATTGTACGCCGACGAACTACAGCCGAAGCGGCAAGAAGGCTCGGAGTAGGAGTTCCTCTGGTCGCTCGCTCGCTCACCTCCAGTCGACTCTTCGCGGGGTCCTTTCTCTTTGTTTCTCTCTTCTTACCCCGCCCGTCTCACGTTACCCTTGCCTGTGCCTCATTAAAGCAGTCGCCCTACCCTAGCCTTCCACCCGACGTGAAATTAGCGCTGCTTGTTTCTTTCCCGCTAGCCTTGAATTAAGTGCTCGGCTCGTCCAAGTGGGCTGGGGCAACCACTCAGACGATGCGCGCGTTCGCCTGCCTTAAATGCGTGCTGCCCGGAGTGCAGCAGGACATATTGTTAGTGCTCGCTTAAGGACATAATGAAACACAGCGATACAACTGCGACGAAAGATGCATGGAAACACATCACAAGCTCTGGACATGTTTACGTCCTCAGAATGCACTTCTATTGCGATTACTTATATCTATAGGTACACAGTTTAAAGAAAAGCCTCTTCGTCTATATGTTAGGGTGGAGCAGACCGCATATGTCTGAACGGGGCGTTTCATTCTCTTTTAAACACGTTCATATTGAACTTTGTGTGGAACACTAAAATACATATATTGATCAAAGTACTCTTCTTTACTTGCAAGTGGGTCTGTCAGCAGGCTACACGATTAACGACTACGTGACGAATGAAGGTTATAAGTTATAAAAGCGGTTAAACCATTCGTTGAGTGCGAATATTTGCCACAATAAGAACGGTTTCATATAAACAGTCCGATCATAGATATGAGTTATTAGTTTACGTGTACAGCATAGGACATTCAATATTGCGTTGCTTACACTTGGTTCCGGTGATCTTCGGACACGAAAGACAAGGATAACATGAAACATACCTCGTGCATCCCCAACAGCAGTGTATACTAGGTGTTCTTTTAATTCGGTAAGTAGCAATGCGGACTCAGCCGTGAGAAAGTTTTCAGCACAATTCTCGCTAATTACCAAAAATATGCTATCTAACCATTAAAATACTAACATTAGAGCTCATGTAATTACGAAATTGAAACCGATTAGTGGTCATGTCTACTTAGACTGAATTCTCAGACTAGCATCACCTTTGGGTATATGCGACCTCTAATGTACTATGAAACACATGGCCGCTCCAGTTATTAGTCTCCTGAAAACACGCCTCTTACAGTTCGGGACGATTTTGTCTGGGACACCAAAGCATTTTTTAGCTGCGACGCCGAACCATTTGCTCGGAACTAGCTCTAAAAGAGCAGGCAGCGCTCTATCTGTCGTTTCATACTCTCCCTCCCAAGTCTTTATTTTCCTTTTTGGCGCAACAATGTATTCATGATGATAACTGTTAAAAACGCCGTGAGAACTGGATTAAGAGACAGCCGTGATTGACATGGGATTTCTTACTTGTCATTTCTTACGTTAACAGGAAGTCCTATGACACTCTAGACGTTGGAAATCTTTATTTTACTTACTGGTGAGCCTCATAGCACCCTGAATAGCTTACTATGATAGTAAACCAGTTTCAGTTTCCGCATATCTAGGACGCAAACGCGTTATGGCGTCTACGCATCAACTGCGTTTTTGTGATCGGTGCGGCTGCCGTACTCGCGCGCAGCCTGAAGAAACCTCCTCATCAATTTTTGGATGGATGGACGGATTGTATAAGCGTCCCCTTTGAAACGGGGCGGTGGGTTGCGCCATAAAGCTCTTGTTATTATTTCGCCTAATCTCCTACCTATATTTAAAACACACACACACACACACACACACACACACACACACACACACACACACACACACACACACACACACACACACACACACACACACACACACACACACACACACACACACACAGACTGCCTAGAAGCAAACTTTCTGAAGCACTATTCGGAAATTTGTTTTTGTACGCTTCCATTGTTTGTGGTCTCCATACTTTTCTGCCACCTAACCTCTAATCGCCTCTTACTAATCTCTATAGCGGATATGTTTACTTTCCCCGTGTCAAGCCCGAATCCAAGGGCTTCAAGGAGGCTAGAGGGGCCTAAACCGACAGCTGGGCAGATATCTTCACACTCTCATAAAACACGTTCCACCGTTTCCCTATAGCTTTACCTCAGCAAGCTCACGCTTCTTCTTCCATGGTGTACTTCGCTTTATAACTACGCATTATAAGGAGCCATGATCTCGCTTCGAAACGCGCTTCCCTTTCAGTTTTCCTATGCTTTGCTGCAGGGTTGCAGCGCCATCTGTGGGAGCTGAGAGCTATTGCGCTAATTCCGTGAAAGCAAAGTAATATCGGCGTAGAGGAAAATGAAAAGTGTAAAAATCAAAACGTAGATAAACTAACAAGCGGCGGAACAACGATAACGGCGTCTCAGCTGTCGTCAAGTGCTTCGGAAACAAACGCACTGGGCGTCCCAAGTTTAATATTAAAGCGCGCACGTGTCTAAGTGCCCGGGTGATTCGCCTGTGTTTGAGTATGAGTCTCCGTTAGTGGTTGGCTATGCAACTCGTAGTTTTCGGCTGTAGTGCACCGACAGTGATGAGATGGGTGCAGTCTATTTAGTAAAGAATAGAAACTTACGAGCTCAATTATGCGGCCATACAGATGCTCTTTTATGCAAAATACGTACTCAACTCGTAATACCGCAACGCGTTGACAATGTTACGGGTATCAATTGATTACATCTATTTATGGAATGACGAGGAGGGAGACGATCTAGGTGCGAGGTTTTTACAGTTCCCGTGTTATTCTCCCTGAGGTTACCGGCTCTGGGTTTTTGCAACAGGAACGTCTAAGTAATGCCCGAGTCAAGGGGACCCTGAACCAATTTTTATTCAAGTGGAGAAACGCACTTTAAGGTAAAAGAGTCTCAGAAATGCTTCGCTGGAAGAAGTCATTCAACGCGCTCAACATAAGCGCAGTTATTGACAATCGAACATCCCCTGCGCGATACTTCCGCCCCTTCTTCAATGACTTGCACTGCGAAGCCTACGATGGAGCGGAGCGTGCCCACAGCGCTCCACCTTAGAGCACTGCACGGGCCTTTACGGCCCGGGCCCAGCCCGGGCCCGCTTTGTGAAGCCCGAGCCCAGCCCACGCCCATGGTACCCAGTCCGGGCCCGACCCGGACTCGGGCGCACATGACCGAGCCCAACACGGGCCTGGCCCGAGCCCATGGTTCCAAGCCCGTACCCGGCCCGGGCGTTCATTACTAAACTTAGCCAGAGCGCGTGTGTTCATGACCAGGCCCTGCCCGGGACCGCTAGACGATATTTGTTGTTTATGATGATTATTATTGATGCCTTGCGCTTTCCAGCGGGCGATCAGACGGAAAATCCGGTATGTACGTGCACCGAAATGTTGCTTTACCTGGGGTGGTAGCTCAGCGGTTAAGCTGTTGCGCTTTTAAGCCCTTGGACGCGAGTGCGATTCCCGCGGCCACGGCGGCCGCATTTCGATATGGGCGAAATGCAAGAACAACCGTATACTTATATATAGGTGCACGTTAAAGAACTCCAGGTTGGTAGAAATTAATCCGGGCCCCACTATGGCGCGCCTCGTAATCATATTGTGGTTTTGGCAAGTAATACCAAGGAATATAAATGAAATGTGGTACATGTAGATGTGGTACATGAAAAGTCATTACAATAAAAGTTTAGTGACAATAAAATATAGCAACAAAATTTATTTAACAGGAGTCTACAACTAAAATGGAAAAGCGGATAGAAGCAAACCCGGGAATTTTTCTTTGATGCTCTTTTCTACACTCACGTTGGAAACAATATCTACACAATTTTTTAAAAGAAGCTCTTCAATAATTTATTGCAGCAAGTTAAAAAAGCTTTTTCATATATTATATTTTTATATTTCATCAGCAAAAGCAGATGAAATATAAATATTTCATATTCTAACGTAGACACGGAAACGCAATCGCCACGTGCAATATAATTATATAATCAACCTGTCCCGCGCCATACTTGGTGCTATTTCAGATAAAGGTTTCTCCCTTTTTAATGAAATAAAGATAGAAAATATGCTTAAAATGACACCCAGTGACACAAAAGGACCGCACCCGAAAACGATGCCCCAGGAATCTGAGTCTGAAAAGGCCAGCAAAAGGCAAAGATTTACACGTTCTTGTGCAAGTACAGTACGTTGTTCAGGCTCTCCGGCTTCAAGCAGGTCCTCCTCTCTTGGAGTACGTAACCAGCTGCACTAAAATTGCGTTCGCTATCTGGCGCTCGTGGATGGGATGCAAAGTATTTCTTTTTGCAAGAAAGGAAAGCCCTCGGTATTTCCTACACTGGGCTTCCCACGATTCAAGCAGTTTCTCAATGTCCTCACACGAGTCACTGTCCCGAAGGTAACTGTCAAGCTTACTGTCGGTTGGCTGAGTTTCCGCAGCATGGTGCTACTCCTTGAATTCGTCGAGGAACGTACACTTCGCTGGGGGGTCATTATCCAGCTGGTCTGTGCTCGTTCCTCCTTGTGGAAAACGCAGATGCACACAAATCAACAATTCGCGTACTCTGTCGTAAACAGTTTTCCTATCCTGCTCATCAAGCACGCGGAGATGGCGGAAAGGCGGCTGCAAGAACGTTGCGATACTGTGAAGCTCTCCTATGGGCATATTTATTTGAAGAAATTCTAGCGTCCTCGAAAACAGCTATTAGAGCTTTCAAGAGGGGAATAATTGCCCCACAGGCTGCGAAAATAATTAACAAAAGGCAAACAAATGTTACGCGTTTCATTTATTGGTTCCCGGCGCACCTTGGTTCACTTGATGGTATTCCTGTCAATCCAAATGAATCGGCCAACAGCGTCGCCCGCGACCTTACAGACCGGGCCGCTTCTACATATGGTTTTGATTCTGCTGGATTGGAGAACTTACAGAGAGATACCCTCATTACATACAATGAAATTACAAAACATTACTACATGGGAAGGAGGGAGTTTCCCCCCCCCCCCTCACTATAGACTAAACAGAGCACAAGCAGTTACACTTAGGCAATTACAAACAGAGTCTTATTATTCACCTGCACAAATAAAGGAATGGTATGACATTGCAGACATGAATATTATATGCAAAGCATGCAAAAAGGAGATATGCACGCTTGAACATATGCTCTGGGAGTGTGGGTCACTCGGCCCTGGCATTTCCCGGAATCGGTATTTAGGAACGATAAGATCTCCAGATCATATCCCTCAAGTCCTGGCTGTCCAGTACGCCCGTGATAGGGCTAGGAGGCTTGACCTCCCGGTCCCAACATGGGACTAGCCAGGCGGGTGGCAACACCTTGTACAGGACAAGAATAAAGTTTTTTCCTCCTCCTCCTCCTCCTCCTAGCGTCCTCGACTTGAGCTTGCACACTTCTGGTGAGTCTGTCGAAGCAGCAGTAAGGTGCTTCTTCAGTTTTGTGTAGCGCATCAATACAGGGGGCAGCGTTACAACTTTGTCCTGCTCAAGCTTTTCGCTATAGCCTCCTTGAAGGGCTCCGAGAATTCGACGACCTCCGTCAACAAGGCCTTATTGACGTCTTCCAAGAGTAGATTGCCCCATGGATTCAGGAGGTTCTCTATTGCATCGTACTGAGTTAGCACGGACTTGATCATGACGAGCTTCAAATTCCACGGCGTGCATATCTCCTGGCACACACCGTGTGGTAGACGGCTCGTCAGTCCGCTTTGTTTTAAAAAAGTCATGACAGCCTTCACTTTCTGCAGTTGTTCCAAAAGGTCGGGCAGTCCCTGAGCGAGGTACCTGTCATCAAACGTGTTCCGAAGAACGGTGTTCAAGACGTGAGCACAGCAGTTCGTTCTGGCATACAGACGCAGCGCGCTAATTATGTTGGCATCCTGGTCTGCCATGAACACCACATTGCTTAACATGCCTTCATCAATCCCCAACTTCGTGCTCCTTCGTACAGCCTCTTTACAGATGTTCTCTCCCGTTTTTCTCTCAATGGGGGGGGGGGGAGGGGAGGTGAGTGTCCCTAGTGAACAAAACAAGGCTCCTTAGTTCCCATTTCACACACACGTAATGCGCCACTGCAGTAGTATAGGCTACTTTCTTGCAGTCGTCGGTCCACATGTCAAGGGTCATCGAGCAGCGACCTTCCTTCATCGCTGACTGGATCTCAGGCAATACCGATTCTCGGAGTTCGTTTGCAACTTCGGACACCCTACGAGACACCGTCGTACGATGCGCAATCACGGTCTTCGCGGATACGCTCCCGTATTTGGCACCGATCAGTTCGTCGGCAACCTTTAGGAATTCGTCGTCGCAAACAACGTCAAATGGTCGCATATCTTTTTCGCACCACTTGACGCAAGCAGTCGTCAGATTCCCCTTAACGGTGGATGAAACCTGGGGTTGCTTCTCGGTGAAGAATGAAGTAATGGCAGCGGTGTCATCTACAGCCTTGCACTTGTGGCGGTTCAGGTGCGACGTTCCTGTCTTCCCGCCATCATATGCGAAGAAAGCTCTGCAGCTTTTGCATAGCACATGCCCTACTGGTGATAGGGTGTGCACGTCAACAACTTCCAGGAAATGTTTCCAAACGTGGCTTTTCTTAATTTGCTTGGAGACAAGCTTTAGCTTCCCGGCAGCGAGTTTATCTCTTAATACAGCTGCATTCATTGGTATAGGGTGGCTAGGCTGGTCTATAGGGGTGGCTGAGCGGGTTGCTCTTTGCGGGTTGAAACGAGGGCACTCACAAAGAAGGTACCCGATTGTTTCGTTGCACCCGCAGAAGTCACAAAGTGGCCTAAAGACCATTCCGACTAGAAAGTAGTATGCATTTCAAAATGCTACTCCAAGCCATACACCGACTGGAAGGACGCAGTCACGTCGTGGAAGGTCGGACGGAATACGGAGCTGTAAATTAGGGTCCAGCGTATGAAGGCGTGCACTTTTGAAGTCGGATGAATCCCACTGAACCAGTGTTAGGTCAGGCGCCGGCTTTCGAAAGAAAAACGGAAACGCTGTTGACGCCGTCATGGTCACATCGGGCAGCTGCATCCGCTCAATCATTGCCATGTCATTGCCAATCATTGGCACGGTGACTATGCAACCACTGATATATTATATCGTGCCCTTCGTCAACTATGTGGTGGTGGACTTTTCTGAGTTCTGCGACGAGCTTTTCATGTGATCCATGGTGCAGTGCTGAGAGTAAACTCTGGAGGGCTGCCTTGGAATCGCAGAAAATTGACCATGGATGAGGTGGCCACGCGGACGGCTACCAGTTCAGCAGCTGCCGTTGATGATGCATGCGACACTTTTACTGTATTTTGACGGATATTACTGGAATCACCACGGCGGCAGCTGAACTTGTAGGTGTGACTGAGCCATCGATGTAAACATGTACGCGGCCACTGTACACCTCGTGTAAAAGTCTTAGTGTGGTCTGTTTGCCATGGTTGCTGGGATGGTAAGGCGTATTTAAGGTTTGTGCAGGCACAATAAAGGTGAGGATGTTCTTATTGCAGGCATGTAGTTCGATGTCAGTGAGGTACGGTTGCCAGGACTCATACGGCTGAAAGTTATGCGTGGCCTTTCTGCAGGGAAAGAAGCAAGATGGTGAGAAGGTGGTCGGGCAAAGAGCCGAATATGCTTTATGAGAGCGTCGGTGGCTAGGTGCGTTGATATTGGGTGATCTCGCGCTATGGCAATTGTTGCCGCTGTAGACACGCACTTCAGAAGACCGAGAAACGTCCTTAGGGCTTCAGCTTGTAGTTCCTGGAATACACACTGGTTTGTTTTGCAAGTGTTACCTAGAACAGTGAGGCTGTATCAGACTAAACCAAAGTCACGGCATTATAAAGCTGCAGCACTGACTGCACCGATGTGCCCGAAGACTTACCGTCGAGAATTTTATGGAGGTTTATTATTGTCACTAACCTCCACTTTATAGCTATGAAGTATGCGGACTCCATGATAGGTCGCGGTCGATAATTACCCCTAAGAAGTGCTGTTTCCGTGCGTTGCCCATTGATTACCCATTGACACTTACAGAGTAAGGAATCACTGCCTTCCCAGTGATGGTAACAGAGCGGCATTTCTCTGAAGACAACTCCAAGTTCTGTTTTCGCATGTACAGTAATGTTAACGTAGCTGCTTTTTCTAGCCTTGCTCGTACCTGCAGTCGTGTTACAGCAGACGTCCAGATGCAGATGTCGCCAGCCTGGATTGATACTTGAACTGTGTTGGGCTGGTATCTGACTAGGACAACGAACACTAGCTAGGTTCAATAGTGTCGGTCTCCCAACACCCTACCTTGCGGTACTCCACGGAATGTTTGGTGGTGAGTCCTGGCGGCACCCTCGCCCAGCACGAAAAAATGCCTGTCAGTCAGATAACTGCATAGCCGCTGAAAAGTGCGGCCACCGAGCCTCTATAATGGTAAATGTGCTACAGTATCGGAGGCATAGTGCCGACTACGGGGAGGGGGAGTGGTTCCGGGGCCCAAGCCCTCTCCGGCGTTTTCCGGGGGAAGGGGCAGAGCTCCCCACCCCGGCAATGCCGAAGCCTAACCCCCCTCCCGCCCCGCACACACACCTAGTGTCATTACTAGAGCTTTCCCACCCACATCATTTGAGATCTCTTTTGACTTACCTCAACCTTTTCCCTTAAATTTTTATTGGGGCTAATAGCTTACTACATCATTGTTGGCGCGGATGAGTATGGCTTGCAATTCATACTTTCGTTTAATTCTACCAATCCTGACAATAATGACTTGTTAAAGTAGGATGCGCAGATCACGACATTCAAGATACAATGCATACAGTTTCATTAAGAGAATCTTTATTCCTAAAGGCTACTAGCATCCCTGAGGTGAATTACAACATTTTCATTCTTGAAAAATAGCCAGAGTCGAGACGTAGATGACTTAAAAATTAGGCCAATTAAGTACGTCATAGACTTACTTGCACCTGCAGCAATGCACATTTTTAATATTTCCCTGTCAACCGGAGTTTTCCCGCGTAATATGCACGTTGCGAGAGTAATAGTTATTCACAAAGGAGGTGACAAAAATAATATTGACAATTATCGACTTGTATCTATACTTCCTGTGCTATCAAAGGGACTCTAAAAAATTGTTAACCTTCGTATTGATAATTTTTCGCAAAAACATGGCTTGCTAACTGACTGTCAACACGGGTTTAAGAAAAAACGGTCTACTGAAACTGCTTTAAATATACAGAAGGAGCTTATTCTAGAGAACATTGGAAAAAAACTTTAGGGTTATACTTAGACTTTAGCAAAACCTTTGATAGAGTCAACCATAAAATGCTGCTGATAAAGCTGGAAAAATGTGGCTTCCGAGGAATAACAATTGAACTTATGCGATCCTATTTAGAAAGCCCACATCAGTTTGTTGAAATTAATGAGAACAGATCGCAGATAAAACCTTTGACAGCGGGTGTGCCCCAAGGTAGCATCCTTGGCCCGATACTTTTCCTGTATTACATTAATAATATTGTACAAGTAAGTAATATGTGTAAATTTGTCGCGTATGCAGATGACTGCTCTGTTTTCTTTACAGGTAAAGATTTAAAGGAAATAAAGCCTATAGCAAACTCCGTTTGTTATGGACTTCGAGCATGGTCTAAGGCAAACGGCCTCATCCTCAATGAAACCAAAACAAAATGCGTTATTTTTCATGCTCCGGGTAGTTCTGCTACATTGCCAGATAATATTGTTTTGGATCCATATAAAATTAACATTACATCATCCATAAAAACCCTAGGCGTAATATTCACAGCGCAGATGTCCTGAAATGAACATGTTAGTCATGTTTGCTCAAAGGTACGAAAAGTTGTTGTTGACGGCGCAGCTGCGGTCAAATGAAGGTCGAATTGCTGGCAACGGCGAAATTCGACCCGACGCGGTTAGTAAAGCTATCGCTTTGAAACTCAATGCCCTTCTACTGTGTGAAGAAGGATGACCAGCGAAGCTGTGTATGTGGGGCCTTTCATGGCGAACGGCCCCTACGCCGCGGATCAGCCCGGCATTTCACTACCTTCTGGATCGGCCCACGTATGGGGAGTGCTTGACACCTGCTTCGCCTCCACTGCGGGTCAGCCCGGCATTGTACTACGTTCGGGATCGCCCACGTATGGGGAGTGCTTAACGCCTGCTTCACCTCCGCCGCGGGTCAGCCCGGCATTTCACTACCTTCTGCATCGGCCCACGTATGGGGGGTGTTTAACACCTACTTCGCCTCCGCCGCGGGTCAGCCCGGCATTTCACTACCTTCTGGGTCGGCTCACGTATGAAACGGCGGCGGCAGAGATCGGCGCGACGAGTCACGTGACGCGTTGCCAGGGGTACGGCGCAGCTGCGGTCAAATGAAGGTCAAATTACTGGTGACGGCGAAACTCGGCTCGACGCGGTTAGTAAAGCTTTCGTTTTAAAACCTATCGATTTCTGTGACCCCTTCGCCACAGTCTTATCAACAGCTTGTGAAATGCACGTGAGCGATAGGTGTCTGAGTACTGCTTCTTTTTCTAGCAAACAATGCTAACTACTTACAAGAAAAAAAACATTTCTAATAATTTACAACATTTATTAGGGATGCAAACATCGTCACTTGCATACAGAGGTCATAAATATATACAGGTGTTCCAATGAACTATCACTCACCAAGATTAAAAAAAAAAGAGCGATGCGCTACTGGAAGAAAATCTAGTGCACACTGTTTCCAGTATAGTGGAGAAGGTGCTAGTAAACTTTTAGTTAATGAGATTTAATTATGTCATTATATTCAATTATCTAGCTCGAGACATGCTATCCTAACTATCAAAGTGACAATGAGGCATTTGTAGGCACAGCCAAGGGACATGTAACTGTAGTATTTTCAGTGACGTACTAATTGCGTATTAATTTTTAGGAAAGATAAGTAAACCCTGCGAAATATGGAGAATACCATGTGACTGCGCCCCTACCCGCATCATAAAGCATCGCCCTAGAACATGCTCCATCTGAGTTTGCCAGGATGAAATAAAGAAAATAAAGAAAAACGTGATCGGACAAATGCCTTATCTGCCGAGCCCCGGCCCAAGTAAGACGCCGCGTTTGCTGTTATAATTGGAAACAAGCTGTGATAGCTTGATTGCCGGGTACTTGGCTATGACTAGCACTGCTTCGCTTTTCCGGCGAAACTGTAGCCTCTTTCTCCCTTTCTTCTGTGAGTCCGAGTATAAGCGCTGCTGCGCATGACTGCTGTTGATTCTGATTTCAAGCGAATTCGGCTTGGCCTCATTTCGGTTACTGAGTGAATTATACAGGGTGCTCCAACCGTCACGCACCAAGACTTAGAAAAAGAGCAGTAGCGTTACACCAGCCGCCAGTAGATTTTTGTTGTTACTGAGATTTATTTCTGTAATTGCAATTATTCATCTAATTCGAGAAATACTGTCCTAATTATCCAATTGTCAATGAACATTCACACTTTGATGTCAATGCAGTTAGATGTCAATGACATCTAACTGCGGCGTTTTCAACGACTTACTCATTGCGTACAATTTTTTCCGACAGCAGAGATACCTCACGAAATATGAAAAATACCACGTGACTGCGCTCCCCCCCACATCATAAAGCAGCACCCTCAAATAAATTTATCGTAAGCAGCTGCACTGCCTGTCGCAAACCCGAAGAGACAGCGCATCATCTTGACAATGGTACGGAAGTAGCACCGACAGCAGGTTTCGCCTTTCGCAGCTATTCCTTCCTTTCATTTATTCGTGGCACGCATTGCGCGTGCGATGCGTAATGCGAAGGCGTGGGATCGTTCCCCACCTGCGGCAAGTTGTTTTTTCGTCCACTTTCATTGCCATTAATTTATCATTTCTTTAATTCAACTGGTAAGTACAAGTAATTTCCCCTATGTTTCCTTTTGTGTCCTTGTTGGCTTCTCATGATATGATTAATAAAAATAGGGCCCCTCGGTTAACCCCCTTTCTTCTCGTTCTGTGCATAGTGTATTGTTTGTTTTGTGTTCTGCTTTGGTGTACCTGTCCGAAGTGCAGCACGAAGAGGAGGCCCAGTCAGTAGACGGATTGCCTTTTTTCGTGGGCATTTCTTGAAATGTCCGAATAAAAATGAAATATAAAAAAATAATTTATTATTTTTCTCATGATAAATAACCGTTTTACTGTGATGATTGTTATCAGTAATAATAGAATTACTAGCTCATTAGAATAGCTGGCGAGTTGGTGCAGTTCTGAGAAGCGGGAATGAGCGAGCAGAATGGGGAATGCAGGAATGAAGCCGAGAGGAAAGCATGGACTAAGTTTTGTTCATGTAATTTTGATGATGGCTGAATTTTAATATTGAAATGGAACTTGAATGGATTTACGAAGTGGTTCTGCAACTCTATGACTCTTTACTCTATGACTGAGTAAAGTTTACGGAGCAAGTTCACTTACAACGAAGTGCCTGCTATAGCGAACGCTCATTTCTATTCCGCCTGTTTCGCCTCAACGATGTGCAAGCGACCATACCTGCGCGACGGTTGGTCGTCGTACGCGGTGTCCGTCAAACTAGTCGCGCCAACACCGACAAAGGGCCGCACACAAAGCGGCAAGTTCTGAAGGCCGGCGCTGAGCAACAATTATGGCTGGCAGTGCGCGGCAAATGCTTGCGCGTGTGCCCGAGAGCCGCACTCGTTGTGCCCCCTCTGAGCGAGAAAATGCGTGAAAGGCTAGCGCACTAAACAGAAGAACGCAGACAGCGTGCCACGTGCAACGGACGACGAGGATGTGCTACGATAGCCCGTTGGAGTGGAACTGACCGCTGTCCTCCGAGATGCAGGCATGACACGGGCTGCAAGCTTGGCAGAGAAGCCCCTGCAGACTGGGTACTTTCTTTCGAACTGCTTGGACATAGCATTGTTCGCGTGAAAAATGACTATTTTTTCCTCGAATGTCCCCTCCCTCCCTCCCCTTCTTTCGCACAACGAGCGTACGCCCGTGATGTCGGTACGTGCACGCCTTGCAAACGCCAGCAGATTCGCTCGAGCCCCAGTTCGGCTTCGTCGTCGAGCGCTGCTGTGGGACTCGACGTGCGCTTTTGTCTCGGTTGAAGAGACACCAAATGAGTTCCACGGAATTTCTCTCGAGTCGTAACACCGATTCAGAAAGCGACTGCGTGCTGCTCGTGAGGAAACAAGAGTATGTCAGTGGTAGGACAGTATGTTGCAACTATATACAATGATGCTTGTGGCGAGCTGTTATCAGACTCCTGGGCTTGGATGAGCAGTCATATATAAGCACACTGCCTGTCATGGTACCGAGAAAGAGATGTGTGCGATATCTTTTTTTAATAAATTTTTCTAAGGGTCTGGTTTATAGTATCCACTGCGGATGCTAAGCCCATGTTGCAGGACATTCTTATTTCCTTCAACTTTTTCCTTTTTCTTTCTTTTTCTTTAGGGTTAGCAATTTTGGATTTTGGCGTCGCACAGGTTCGAAGGCTGTAGCGTAAGATTAGTAGTGTGCGTCCACTGTTGCAATATTATACGGCTATTTTTAATATTAAAGCGTGTGTCGCTGCGGATTGCAGATGGCGAGAAGTTACCGTGCCCTAGGGAATCAACTTCTCAATTCTTTCTCTGTTTTTTTTTTAAGGAGTTTCAGCTATACGCACGACAGTAGCGTTTTACCGTCCAGCGTAAGCGGTTCGCAAGACATTAGGAGAGTTTGATCATTTGAAATTCGTTATCTGTCGTTTATCTCGAATGAAGTGTAGCGACTTCGAAGGCTGTACTTCAAGAACACGTTTGCTGTCTCGGTTTGCTCACGCTTGTTTGCAGGTGTTTCCTGCATTTCATTATCCAGCTTTATGAGTCTTGCACTATTCCCACGTGTAGGGTAGCAAACTGGACTCAGTCTGGTTAACCTCCCTGCCTTTCCTTCTCTCCTTCTCTCTCTCTCTCGTATCTTGTTCTTTCTTTCTTTTATTCTTGTCATCTATGTTCTGAAGGTCAGTGCCTATAAAACTGCAACCCATCTATTACTAAACTTTAGTTTCGTGCTTTTTTTCTTGCTGTTCTGGTGTTCATGTCCATTTACACTACCGAATGTCACGGACTCGTTGCTTGGTTTCGCGATTATGAAAGGAGCACTATGAACATTGAAGATCTGTAATGGCGTGTATTTCCGCTCAACTGAGTGTCTCCACATTGCTTGCTTGTTGTTTGGTTAGCTTTAGAGCCAATAACCATACAGAGTCCTTCGTGATATAGGAGACGACAATACTCGGGGTCTTCACGTTCACACCTCGCGTGTTCAGCGCTGTGGTCTGTGTCCCTCCCTTCGTCCTGTTGTTTAGCGCTGTTTACTGCTCGTAATCATGGATCAATCAGCCCAAATCCGTAATCTCCTACATCTCAGAGTTTAGAATTTACACTTAATCAGTCGTCAACAGCGCATGCATTCCTGACAAATCCGTTACATTAAGTGTGTGCCACTTCGCACGGGAATAACGGCGGCAGTACTTGGGTTTGCTGGTTAGGGTTTAGGTGCCGACACTTGGTCTCGATGTAGGGTTCGATAAGCTACGACAGCCTTTATTTACAACGGATCGGGAATATCAGCACCGGCAGTAACACATGAGTCATAGACTCGTCCCAGCGACCAGTGTGTTTGCGTGATAAGTTCCCACAAAATTGCATTGCCGCAGCGCTGTGCGAGCGAGTCGGGGCACGCGCCAGAAGCTTTCGTACCAACCCGTACGCCAGTACCCCCGCCTCCGCTCTCTCTCTCTAATTCGCAGCCATTCTGGAAACGACGAGCGAGTCAAGCTAGCGTGCGCGACAGAGAACGGAAACCAAACAACAAAGCGAAAGTGTCGCACGGAGAGCGCGCGCCACGGAAAGAAAGAACGGCGCATTCGCCGACGGCCGTGACGTAGGAGGTCCCAAAACGCCAGGCAGTCTGGTCAGGCCGGCAAAGCAAAGCGGTGGCCGCCGTGCCGTCAAGGTGAGCCTTCGGGCAAGGGAGCAGCCACCGAGAAAAAGAATGAGAGGGCACTGCTAGGAGAGAAGGAAGAGAGAGGATCACACGGGCCTCTCTTCCTCATAGCGCACTTACTGTCCCACACCCTCAGCCCACTACGCGCCTTAATCGCAGTTGGCACGCTTTCTTTACGAGACACTGCCATTCTGGCCTCACCCCCCGCGCCATCATTCCCACCTTCTCCGCCTTATCCGTTGACGTCACAAGGGGTTCCCCTTCATTCGAAACCGGAGGCCATCACGCTCCGCTGGAGCAGCAGTCAACGGCGAGGGAGAGAGAATACCGGTTATGAAACCGTTTCCTTATTTATAACTGTCCCCGAGCTCGTCCAAGCTCCCCACTCCTGCCCACCGGCAGGACTACTACGGTGCCCCTGCTCGGCGTCGCGCTTATCCGCGGCACCGAGCTTTCTCTCCTTCTCCTGCTCTTCCGCCGTCTCTTCGCCCTCTTTACAGCTGCGTCCATTTGTTTCTGCATTTATCTCCCTCGGCAAGTTGGCGTGCCGGTGCCTTGCCTTCTCTCTTCGCATCTCCCTTCGTCCGGCCACCCAATCCTATCCTGCGCTGGTAGGCTCTTTTTCGCGTCCTCGCCGGTCCTGATGGAAGCGGCAGCGACGGTGTTGGGTGCGCATTATCGTAATCGCTTTTCACTCATTGCCGATGAGTTTTCTTCTACGGTCTCTGATGGGCTCTCTTTACCGCCGCCGTCGTTCGCGCCCAGTCGGAGTCATTTTTTCGCGCTCCCTTGAGAGTGTTTCTTGCTCCGGGTCCCGTTTCGGGCAATCTCCGTCTATTGGAAGCACTCGCTATCCAGGGGCGATATTCTGCAAGTGTCGACGCAGTGGACATGTCCATTTCTTCAGCTGCTGGAGCTCTGATTGGCTGGGCTGAAGGAGACACGTGTCAGAAGACTCGTGTCAGACTACGTGTCAGAAGGAGACAGGCGCCCTCAGCCAATGAGCACTTCAGCAGCAGACGAAATGCACAAGTTCAATAGGTGGACACATGTACAATAGCCCCCAGGAATACATGGTGCCGGTGCCTGAAGCCCTTCCTCGGAGAACTAACTTTGCCTGATGAAAAGTTGCAAGCTCCAGAACCGTGGAATAAATATTTCATAAACGGGGGTAAAGTGTCTCCGACAGGCAAGCCGAAGTCTCGATAGGTGAAGCTATCTTTGTCAGAGGCGGCCTTGTCCTACTAACCCGTTAAAACGAAAACGCGAAGAATCACAAGGCCACCTTGGACAAAGATAGGTTTACCTACTGAAATTTCGACTAGTCTGTTTGAGGCACTTTACCCCTGTTTATACAACCTTCCTCTCACAGTGGGTTTCCAACTGTCGTCCCCCATCTTCGCTTTGGAGCTTCAAAACTGATCGTTCCACTGAAATATGTCCGGATCGAGCGCTACGTAGCAGTCGTGCTGGTAACCAAGAAAAATTAAGGTGGCTACATTTCTGTAGTAGTTGCACATCCTGCGGGCGGTTAAAAATATGTCACCCCTTAAGAACCATCGTGAGTGTAATACGCAAGGTTTTTGCACCTAAAGGCATTTTTTATGCATACTGGAGGAGTTTCCTTAGCCATATTTCTAACACGCTTCACCAGAAGTCAAATGTTACACACGAATAGACACATAAATATATAGCAAGAGCACGTAGGGTATACCAGCAGCCATAGTTTCGATCAAGGTCAGTTCCCCCAAAGAAAAGGAAGAGAGCACTGAAACAGTATCAGTGGCTTTCCCGCCGTGGTTCCTTAGTGGCTATGGTGTTCGGCTGCTAAGCACGAGGTCGTGGGATCGGATCCCGGCCACGGCGGCCGCATTTCAATGGGAGCGAAGTGCGAAAACACCCGTGTACTTCGATGTAGAACCCCAGCTGGCCCAAATTTCCGGCGTCCCCCACTATGGTGTGCCTCGTAATCAGATCGTGGTTTGACACGTAAAACGCCATAATTTTTTTTTATATCAGCGGCTTCATGCTTTATTTGTTAATAAAAACTACAATAGAGTTTACAGGTACCGCTACGGCTGTGCAAATTTAGCCGTGGAAGACTAAGTCAGACCCGCTTTGAAATATTCAGCGGTGCATTAAACATATCGGTTGGAATTTACTTAAAGTAATCTCCATGAAGAATTTCTTCGTGGACAACTGTCGGACTGAGAAGTGCGTACGATATTGATTTCATCCAGTTTTACTAATCTGAGGGAAATCACGAAGCTCGCAACCATCATATATGTCATCATCTTCAATGTTGAATAATCTTCGCTGTAGGGTTTTTCTTATTTGAAATGGTAATCGCACCGCTTATGTAACACCCCCGGAAACGGATGTCTTTAAGGAAATTAACTGAACTGGACGTGCAATGACAGGCGGTGCAACCTTGCTGAGGCATATCAGGGTGGTTAGCAACGCTCAAGGGCCTTGCGTTTGAATTATAGGAATCATGAAAATCCGCCTACGGTTCAATCACGCTAGCACATGGTGTCTCTGTCAGCGTGCAACCACGACGCAACGTAATTGCATCCACTTCCAAGAGCTTCCTTACATACGCTCACGGCGCTACATGTTTGATCTACACGTGAGAAAGTGTTCTGCACATTTCTTCCGTCTATGTCTTATCGCGCTTGGTTTCCCTTCTGTGCGTGTGCCACGCTGGTAGTAAACTTTGTAATTTCAAGATTTCGCTTTGCTGCGCAGCAACGCCTTTGGATTCACCTATTTCAACTTGCATGGTCGTGCGCAGGCCAGCCCCCTGGGTTGTGCGCACTACCAGTTTCCTGGTGCGCCGGCTTTGAGAGAATCAAAGTCCGGTCAGTCCTATCAATCTGGTCCGTTCGTCCAGATGAAAAGATGGATGGATGGATGGATGGATGGATGGATGGATGGATGGATGGATGGATGGATGGATGGATGGCTGGCTGGCTGGCTGGATGGATGGATGGATAAATGGGATTGGATGAGGATGCGCATGGAATGGCATGGTATAGGCAGGTGGATCATTATGAGTATTTGCTATGCAAAGGAGGGAGGAATCATCTAAAAATTATGTTTTATAAATTACTTACTAAACAGTTCTCATGCCAATTCATTGTCCCAGGCCCCTCATCAGGTTGGCACGTAACTCAAATTTTCTAGTACGTATGGTTCGTTCTAACTATGGAAAAATGACATCATCATCATCATCAGGTTCGCACGTAACTCAAATTTTCTACTACGTATGGTTCATTCTAACTATGGAAAAATGACATCATCATTCGCTTCTATAACACTGCGTAATGGTTTACTAAATGTATGAAAGGATGAAGACTTAATGCTGACGGGCATTAAATCTTCATCCTTTCATACATTTAGTCATGTTTAAAATGCGTAACTAAGTTTACGTCATTCATTGCATTACATTTGCCATTGTATGTATTGACAGTTTTGTTTTTATGCACTATAGGCTTGTATACATACAATTTGCTTTCGTTGATTTTATTTTTCTATGTTGTATTTTCGCGACTGTGTTTGTTTCTTTTAGTTAGCTTGCTCTTCCTTAATACATCTCTACATTGTTATTATTAACAAAGGGCCCCGTTGCAGTCTTTGACTTTGGGACCCTTGTGTGTATATTGTATGTCGCCAATTCATTGTATTTAAAGAATAATAAACTGAAACTGAAACTGAAGCCGAGTGGTCGTGCCAGCCAAATAATCGTACCTAAAAGGGTCAACATCTTTATACATTGGGGATTTCTTCTCAGTTAGCCCGATTGATAAAATTGACCGTCGGTCGCTTGTTTTAGCATTACTGTGTTTCATTTCTTGAGCTTGCTATTGAATGGAGCGTCTTCGTAAGGTCACGGCCCTTCCCGGATCTCCATCTCTCTCGCCGTCCTTGAAGGACAACGGCCAGGGCGTGTTGAAAAAGCGGTACGGCTCGCATCGTGCCGCATATGCGCCAGCCCGCTCTCGGTCTGGCATCACCGAAACAGCAACGACGGTCTCCCGCCTCGCCACCCCGTTCCGTGCCGCTTCACACTGCCGGCGGCCGCTCGACGCCCTCGCGCCGCAGTCGCGCGAATTCGAAGCCGTCGCTTGCTGGTGCAGCTCGCCTTCGTGCCTTGGTGGCGTGACGGGTGCGGTCACCTTGGCAGCCGAGCGAGCTCGAACGGCGCGGCGTCATTATCTTCGGTAATTAACGGTCGTCACTCACCCCCTCCCCACCTCGATCCTCCTCGCCCGTCTCGAGTCTGCTCGCGCACGCGCTCTTTTCCTTTTTTTTTTTCTGTTCTGCTACCTTTTCTCTCGCCATCCTTTCAGCAGCCACGCTTCGTGCCCTTGCTTTTGACTCTGCGTTCTGTTGCATCGCTCCCCTTCCCCGATTCCTTCTCTCTATCACTCATTTCTGCCCTCGCACATGCGCGCGGCTGCTTGAGCAGCCAGACGGGTATATATGAGCACGTACTCTGCGTCAGCTCGTGTATCGCCCCGCCCATCTCCCTGGGCGCACTCTCGGGGCAGCGATTCTATTTTTTCTTTCCTTTTGTTATTTTGTTTTCTTTTGGCGAGGGCACTACCATATCCCACGCGTTGTCAATTCAAAGAGGCGTGTGGAATATCCCACTAAGTCCACGCCGCCCGCATTACCAACGCCATCTTAAGTAAGCATTGCCAAAGGGCAACGAGATGGCCGCGAGGAAATTTACACGTAGGATGGCAAACCGAGTGGTGCGCTATACTAAATAAAAAACGAACAATACCGGAAGTAGCGTCTGAAACGAGCGCGCTGCGTCGGGGCGTATCTGCGACGTGTAAAAAGCACGCTGAAGATGACATTTTATTGGGGGGTCCCGCGCGAAGGGAAGCGCCCTAGCAGCTTCCACCCGGGTCGATAAGGCCGCTTCGCGTCACCTGAACCCCCTTATTAGCAACTTATCGCTTCGGGCGCAGTGGGGCCACGGCTGAATCTGCGAGAGCTCGGCTCGTACGCACCTCGGGTACAGCACGCCGTTGGAAGCACTGCACCGCGATGGCCGCCAGGGATGGCTGAGAGTCGTGGCGCGGAGGGGTGGGAGGGGGAGGACTAGAACGTCGTTCAACTGTCGCTTTCGCAGCTGTGGATAAGCGGCGAAATGTCGGAGTGTACTCGTGTCTGACCAAGACAAATATCAACTCAAGAGTGAACTGATGTTCGCCAGAGATAGAGGGCACCTAGCTTGGGCCCTAATCCTATATAGCGATAATGCTACATTTCGCGTAGTTGAGCCGAGTGCGGCGCTGTCCACGATGCAGTAGTGACTGACTCCGGTGTTGCCGAAGTGTTAAATGTACTCTCCGCTTATACGCAGTCTAAGAGGATACGGTGTTGGTTATATACACATAGAGGCAAAGGTAAAATTAGAAATCTATATAGGTCAGCGACCTCCGAAAATCACCTTTGAAACCCTACCCTGATAATGAGGGGAGGTGGTGGCAGAAAGACAAGCAAATATAGAGATAGCAGCATCGAGCTAGTGCCGATCAATGGCTGTGATCGCGTGTATGGGATGCGATTGAATTTTCTGAGTAAACAAAGATTATGATGGTAAACTGTCGTGCAAGACAGAGGCTTGCAGGAAGATATATACTTGAAGTGATTAACGGTGGTTACAGGAAACCTCAGCCACACTGCACTTTGTCAAGGAAACTTGTCCTCATCTACTGTTCATCAATAATTGCCAAAAGTTGTTCTGAATGACATTTCCCGTTACCTCATAGTTTCTTCTTCAAGCGGCTGCAACTTCGCAAGGTTTATATTTCGTCCTGTGATGATTCAGAATGGCAAGAACACAAATGTTTCTGCAATGTCGTCGGTCCGGAGAATGTTATACCGTAGATGTCAGATGTTACGATACTACCACTTGTGATGAACTCAACAATGAACGCTTCATCGCATGTGCGTCTGTGAATACTATAAACTTCTCTCCTCCTTTTCATCTTTCAGTGCACTTTCGCCAGTGCAGGGTAGCCAACCGGGCCCACCCTGGTTAACTTCCCTGCCTTTCCCTTACCACTATTTTCTTCTCTCCTGTGAAATGCGGGCTTGTAAACGTTCCTTACAGTACGTGCGTTCTTTTACGGAAGATGGCATCGAAAGGCCAAATCTAACTCGTCACGCAACCAGTCTTGCTCCTAAATGCCCAAATAACACATCGCATTCTCAGCGCTAGAACGATATAAAATGTTGCCTTCTTGCGGACCCTTCTGCTTATTGTGCTGTTAATGTTACGAGGAGTGGCCAAGGACGGACATTAGAGACAAGAACACTGGAGCTGAAAACGACAAGAACAGTAAGAAGTAGAAAAACAAAATATATATTCCCGAAGCGCAAGAGATGCATTGCTGTCTAGTTCGCACCAACTCGGCCATACCGAGGCGAAGAAGGTCGTTCGTAACGTGGCGATGACGGCCCCGGAGCGAGTCTTTCATAGGGGTCAGGGCGGCGGAAGCGCTGACCGTTGAGTTACGTTTATGGGAGGCCGCTTAAGGAAGAAACTCCTGGGCTGTCAGCGCGGAATGGCGCAGTCGGTCTTTTCCCGGCGCCGCAAGAAGAAAGCACGCGCAAAGCTTCCAGGGTGCATCCAGTGCGCAGGGCACTCAATACATGAGGGTCCTCAAGACGGTTACTGAGGCTATGTCTCATTTTTAGTGGTAGGCGGGGCTTTAGAACAAGAGGAGAAGCAGCGACACTGACTAAAACGAAGCTTAGTAAAGGCCGTGTTTTTTTTTTTTATATCGCGTCATGACGTTCATGGTTCTTCTACCCTTCGAAGCAAAATATTCTGAAATGCGGATGTTTCCGATTTGAATTGATTTTTACGTACGAGAAACGAGCGACGGAATAAACCTTATGAGATTTGGTCACCGTAGTCGTCGTCTTCGTTGTGTAACGTTCCAACTCACTGCGATGCGGTGGCTTTCAAGTTGATATGGCACAGTGTGGCCAGCTTTATCCAGGAGCGCTTTCGAAATCCTCGTAATGATAAAGCTTAGGGGTATGCGAACAGCAACTTTTGAGACTAAATCGAACATGATTACAATTCTGCCAGAAATGAATCGAATTGCACCCAATATCGCATACTTTTCCTACAGTTTTCGAACAATGAGCTGCCGTGCATTGTCACGATTGATGCTCGCATGCTTGTATGCATAACGTTAGCAAGTTATATTCTCTAAACCGAGCAAAGGACAGGACAAGAGAGCAGCAGGCAGAGTTGGCAGCCTTTTAACGAGAGCAGCTCAGGCAATCTCGAGCTCGAGCCTCTCCGGAGAACTGCTGATGTGGCTCCAACGCCGAGCACCAGGGGGGCCTAGACGGGGGAGGGCGGGGGTTCTTACGGGGCTTCAGCTCCGCCCCGAAAATTTTCATGCTGTCATGGACCGCCGACCAAAACAACCCCCGGGGCAGGAAAACATCCTGGATTTTGTCGAGAATGTGTTTTTCCTGCTCGAAAACAAATTACGAAGCGAACATTGCGAACTCGGGCAGGATTTCGTAGCAACGCCCATGCACCTGGAGCCACATATTGCAGGAGCCCCATCCGAGCACAAAGTTTCGAGGGTATTTTGATGGCGAGCGAGCTCGTCGCGGCATCTCGCGGAGGCAGCGGAATCTACGGAGTGTATGGATTTCAATTGCGAAATTGACGCGAAAGGTGCATTGACTTTTCTAATGTCGTACATTGGACTATACAACGAGACAAGCCAAATCGACACATTATCAGACAACTTAACGAAGCACGCAGAAAGGTCCCATGAGGCGAAGCCTTGTGGAGGCTCATTTGTGCCGTCAGGTCACAGGAAAGAATATCAAGACTTTTTTCACCTGCGCCAAAGCATCCATGTAAAGACACCAACGTCTGGAAACGTAACTACGTTCTTATTTATTCTTGTTTTCTAATTTGACTTTTATTTGCGAGCACACATTAAGCCTGCTCAAGTCTTTGTTCTCGCTACCCTCGGATTGGCAGAGCCAATCAGAGTGAATGCGTTTTTCCCGTGTTGCCCCGTCCACCGCGCGGCGTACTTCGGTGCGCGTTCGTTTTTCACTGGCCGAGTGGATTTTCGCCTGTCAGAATTTCGGACGCTTTCTGGCTCGCAGACAAGAAAAAGAAACGATGGTCACTCGCCGCCATCACTGTGGGGACTCGACGGTTTGCAATGCGTTCGCTTGAGGACATCACCTTCACTTTGTTGTTATCGCAAACTCCCCGAAAAGTCTTTTGTCTCGCCGGTGTAGGGTATACCGAGCAGTATGCGTATGTTTCTCTGTGGACCAAGCGTCTCTCGTTCTCTTCGACACTGCTTCGGCAGCCAAATTATGCGCCCGAAGTAGGCATTCGAGTACGGCCAGCACGCTTGCCTTTGCGTTTTCTTTTTCCATTCCGGTGCGGCCGCCACAAAAAACAAAGAAAAACATGCATTTTGCGGCGCAGCGAATTGTCGCGTGGTGAAATTACGGTTTTGTTACTTCTTTTGCGGAAAGTAATGGGCCACGGGACTCTTCAGTTGCCAGATACTATTATATTATCACGATAACAACTATTGGATACTCCAGGCGCATTCCTGCCGTCGCCGTCATGTTCCGTTAAAGTCCAAAGGCGATAACATCGTCACCGCGCGCCGCATGCTGTATGTGCTAGTGAAAGCGAGGGGGTGCATGGGGGGAGGGATGTGTGAGCCGACGATGGTGGCTCACTCTTATGCGCGCAAGGGAGAAAAGCTGGGAGGAATCACGCCGCCTTCCGTCACGTGCGATGCATCGGGGGAATATACGGAGTGGGTGCAGGCCTTAGGAATCTGTGATCTGTGAATCTGTGATTACGCAACATGTTTATTTGCCTTGCTTGACGCATTATATAGAGTGACTTTTGCTTAGATAAGTAGATTTATTGGAGACCTATACGTATATTTAAGTATCCTTTTGTGAGGTTTTGTGTATACATGCAATGAACTGTTTCCAGTGACACTTTTTTGCCTTTTATCAAGCTGTATCCTCACATTTGTATATTCCATTGTATCTTCACATTTCTAATGTATATTTTGCAGAACTCCTACATGTTATATGTGCTCTCTGTTGTGACTATAATTTCGGTGCAATTACTCACAATACACGACCTGGGACAGCTGCTCCTGCGCAATACATTGGCACGAAGGGCAGCGTCATTTAGATTTTTCCCTGGGCGTTGCATATGTACAGAAATGTAAACAAGGTTCTCGAATGACGAATTTTCATTAAATTATTTCTCCTCAACTTGTTCATTTCATGGCCTTTACGTTTTTCATATGAGCGATATGAACTGCTTTGCTGGTTTCGAACTGATATAGTTCAAATTTCGTGTTATATTTTCTTTACTTATCAAATAGACAAAAAACATGGAAGGACTCATGTAAGTTATTTCTGGCACAATTATCGGGACATGCGAATATATTCTTTTATGGGGAAAAACTTAATTTACTTCTCTTGTCAGTGTGTAGCGTTCAAGAATTCGTTTGCAGCGCCTTTGGCAATGACAATGCAGTTATTACTCATTGATTTGATCCCTCAACACATTCTGTAAGGAAGCCGAGCTGCAACAAGAATCCCCCCCGCCTCGAATGAAATTTCTGGCTACGCCACTGCCCGAGCGCTCCTCTTCACTACAATCGCTTCCCATCGGAAAATGAGGACTCATGGTGAACATAGTATCAGTGAGTCGTAATACGAATTCAGGTGCTGTGCGTGGAAAGTTTCGTGGCCACGTCAGCGTTGGTCCGTAGGTGGCGTGACAGGCAAGGCGATATAGCTGACAGGCGATTTCTGCACTACAACATGGTAGGGTCTTTAATATATGCAGACAAGCTTGGATGACGGGCCAGCAGGAACAGCTGGAACCCAAAGCCCCACAAGGGAGTCTGAAAGAAAGTGACAATGAGGGTGGTTATAGTCACGTCGAGATTTGTGTTGCCGTTGGTCTACGGTTGTCAAGCAACGCGTGAGCTGACGGCTCATAGATTTGTGTACATTCGGACGAATCGGGTCAGTACGGAAGAATGGTGCCGAGGGTAGTCGAAGGTTCGCGGCTATACAAGAGGGAAAATGGGGAAAATTGTGGTCAGTTGGGGTGCAGTATTGTATGCGTATGTCATGAACGGGAAAATAAGCTCCAAATCAGAGTAATCAGAGGCGACGTACTGGACAGCATATCGCCTAGGGTGTGGTTAAATCTCCGTCAAACCATTAGATTGAGGATGGTAGGCGGTGGTGGTGCGATGAACGATGCGACATTCAGCAAGCAGTGCATTTACGACGTCGGAGAGGAACACACGTCCTCTATCGCTCAGAAGTTCGCGAGGTGCGCCGTGACGGAGAAAAAAAAAATTTCAGGAGGTAGGGTGCCATATCACCAGCTGTGGCAGCAGGCAGAGCGGCTGTTTCCACGTATCGCGCCAAGTGGTCGATGACGACGACTATTCATCGGTTTTGGAACACCGTGCTCGGAAGGGGTTGATACAGGTCAATGCCAATGCGATCGAAGGGCGTGGCAGGACAGGGGAACGGCTGCAGTGGACAAGAAACATGCTTAGCAAGAACCTTGGGGTTTTGGTACGAAGGGCACAGTAGAATGTACTTGCACACAAAGGTGTACATGCGATGCCAATAAAACTTGGAGCGAAGCCGGGTGTACGTTTTGAAGACACCCGTATGTGCGCACTGTGGATCAGCGGGTAATGCAGAACATATTTCACTACGAAGATGTCGAGGTGGGCCAGCAACCATTTGAGGCCGCCAGAAAGATAGTTACGGCGATAGAAAAGGCCATACCGCATTTCAAAGTGAGATCTTCAAGGCGCAAAGCGCGAGAATTACATTACAGTCATGATACATTTCATCTTGGATCCAGGAGGCTGCCTTTCCCAACTTCTGTGTGCATAAAGGTATTGTAACAGGTGGTGGTCTCCTGGATGCCGCTTGCGCACCCTACGCGACAATGCAGTTGTGCTGAGTGCATGCAAGTGTATACGTGGTTGTCAAATAGCGAAATTGGTTGCTCGGCGCCTTCGTAATCTTCGCGGACGTACAGGACTGTGTGCTATTGAAGGGACCCCATAAGTTTAGAGCACGTGCGACTTCTTCGCTCTGGCAAGTGAGGAAGCGCACGCCATTGCAGCATCCGATTTGCGGTTGGTGGCACGGACACCCTTGTACACCACATAAGCAGAGACGTTTAGGATACTGATGAAAAAGCTAAGTGCAGGGCGGGCATGGAGCCGGCGTCACTACGGGCGTATTTAACTATTCAGTATGCAGATAGAGGCTTTAATGAAGAAAGCCGATATAGAGTAGATATAGGCTATTCATACATCTATTGCTACTCTGCGATAGATGTATCAAAGTCTGATTAGCTCAAGCACGCTAGGTGATCATTGGTTGCAGCCCTGTTTCAAAAAGGATGCCATATGCAATGATTTAGGAGGAGAAGGAGGAGGAGGAGGAAAGAAAGGTAGGGAGGTCAACCAGACGCAGGTTCAGTTTGCTACCCTACACGGGGCAAGGGACTTAGGTGATGAACAGAAAGAAAGGGGAGAGAGAAGGTACTCTCAGTGTGAAGGTACTCATCCCACAGGTCTGTGAAATGACATAGCCTCCGCAGTTATCTTCAGCTGAAGTGCCAGCAAATTGAGAGCCGCACATTGGCGTGTGCCCTTTGACAGTGGACTGCATGTACTGCGCGTTGTTTTATTTGTTCCCGATGAAATCATCACGTTGTCATGGCATCATTCAGAGACGGGGGCGATGCGTCACGACAGCACCATAGGAGACTGGCAACTGTAATTAATATTTGGGATTTTACGTGCCAAAACCACTTTCTGATTATGAGGCACGCCGTAGTGGAGGACTCCGGAAATTTTGACCACCTGGGGTTCTTTAACGTGCACCTAAATCTAAGCACACGGGTGTTTTCGCATTTCGCCCCCATCGAAATGCGGCCGCCGTACTGGCAACTGTAATACGACACCGTAACTATTAGAGCTCGAACCCTTGCAGCAGACTCCCGGTAGCTGATTGCAGCTGATTCTCGGGAAGGGAGCTCGCGCGCGGTTTGCGTTACGGTGCACACGTCGTACGACACGGCTGCCAACGCCGGCGGAGCGACTTTTTTGCGTGTCTATTTCGGGGGTGTTGAAAGACGGCACTCGGCCAAGATGTCGCGGTTCCCTTCCTCTCTTCCAGGCTCAGTCTCTTCAAACCACCCGCTTGCCGGTGCACTGTATCTCTTTTCCGAGAACAGCGCCCTTGTCACCCCTTTCAGGAACGGGGCGGCCATAGACGCACGGGGAGTCGGCGAGAGAGACCTTGATACCAGGCCGTGCACCGCAGGGCAGCTACCGGTCTTGCGCCGTTCTCTAAATACGCGTCCGCACCGGCATGCCGCGCCAGCGGGATGTGGTATTTAAGGAGCCGGCGCGTCAAGTCACAGACGGCGATACGAGCACGGAGACGAGCGTTTCGTGTCAATCACCTTCGTCCTTTGTACAGTACGTGCTGCTAAGCCTTGACTAAATAATTTACATTGCCTTTGCATAGCCCACTACTATAGCAAGCCTCTGGAATGACAGATCACACTGTACCCTATCAAGGTAAATTTGGACTCCTCGCCACCTTTGTGCTCCCGGCGTTCGCCTAGCACACACTACCGACCTTGAACACTGAAATCACGGGCCTTTCTGCCGTTCGTTATCAGACATAATTAAATTAAATGGTGGATTTTAACACATACCCACGCTGTGCAGTGGGTCATACGAGGGACGCCGTGGTGTAGAGCTACGGAATAGTCTTGACCAACTGGGCGTCTTCAGCGTGCGCCCAAAGCACAACACACAAACGCTCTTGTTTTCCGCCCCCATTGGAATGCGGCCGCCGTGGCTGGAATCGAACCCACGACCTCGTGCTCCGCAGCACAACGCCATAGCCACTGAGCTACTGCTACATGTGCTTGATTAGACTTCTGTCGGAAACAAATTGCGTATCAATCAATCAATCAATCAATCAATCAATCAATCAATCAATCAATCAATCAATCAATCAATCAATCAATCAATCAATCAATCAATTATTTATTTAATGTGCCCAGGAACAACCCTACGGTCTGAGTGCTGGCGCCCCCGCCCCCTTATGCATTAAAATATACCACCGGAGACTAAACTGAATAAAAATACAGAAACTGCTAACAAAAAATGAGAGCAAGGCATAATATGAGAAAATAATCACAGTTAATAAAAGAACGACACTTACAAAATACATCTTACGTACAATGAAAGGCATGGTAAATAACAATAATAATAATATAAAGTTAGCTTTAAAGTAGTTGGTCGCTCGTGCGGAGAAGCTGCAACACGCATAGCAGTTTTGCCGAATGGATATATTTTTGTTGAATGCGCAGGTATACACCGCGCGTTCTATGCTTTAACTTCGATAAGCTTCGTGCCAGAGCTTTTCAATCATGCCAGCTCCAAAACGCCTTTGTCTGAGACAAAGGGCCTCGACTAGGCACTCTGGCTACTTGTATGTTGTGTGTGTGTTTCCACTCCGTATGAGTGTGTCATTTCATACATCACCTGAAATAGTGTGCTAGGTGTATGGCCGGGCTAACCTCTCCAACGTAATGCTTTTCTCTCTATACAAGCAGGCCTTGAGTGATTCGAAAATCTTGACCCAGTGATAGGCGGAGAGCGGGAGCTTTCTCCCGATTGTTGCGTCACAGATGGACAACAAAACTAAGTTTAATATGCCATTTTTCGGAGTACTAGAATGAGGAAATAAAGACCGTCATCCTATGAATAGATTGTGAGCAAAGCCCCAGAAACCACATTTGCAGTCAGCACCTTCTTCCAGTTCGATTTATCATTTTGAGCCCATTATATGGGGTCAAATCAAGAAAAAGAAATGGGCATGGGCAGGACATGTAATGAGGAGGGAAGATAACCGATGGTCATTAACGGTTACGGACTGGATCCCAAGGGAAGGGAAGCGTAGCAGGGGGCGGCAGAAAGTCAGGTGGGCGGATGAGATTAAGAAGTTTGCAGGGACGGCATGGCCACAATTAGTACATGACCGGGGTTGTTGGAGAAGTATGGGAGAGGCCTTTGCCCTGCAGTGGGCGTAACCGGGCTGATGATGATGATGATGATGATATGGGGTGATATGGCGATGACTCATCAAAGTCGTTATGAAGTCGCTCCCTTGGGGCGAGTCCGACAACAAGCGCCGGTTGTCAACCGCAGCATGGTCAGATTTCAAAGGGCAGGATGTTTTAGAAATTGAATGAGTGAAGAACTCTTCGGTGCTACCGTCAGATGCTTGCACACTGTACACCTTTCATACATTTACTTCGCGTGGCGGGTTGCCACTGTATTGGTTTTGCTAAGTTCCAGTATTGCGATTTATCGATACGTATACGAAAACATAAAGTAGCTTTTTAATCTTTGGCATCGTAATCTTGCTGGCAGATAGCATTTGTGTGCGTTGTAACACCTCTTTGTATATGCGTACCATCGATCAGTGGTTTCTATCGTCTCAAAGCGACACGGGGGCTATTGAGAAGCCTTTTAGTGAACTCCAGCATAATTTCCGCCATATAGAGTTCTTTAACGGTTAACCCAGAAGTAACACGTACCCATCAAGCAGTGCATTTGCGCCAAAGTTAATTATCATATGTTATTACGTTGCGAGTAATGTCGAAGAGTTTGAATTGACAAGTGCACCGTCAATGTTGCCTCATCGCGACTCCAGGACCACAGCTGGACGCAGGTTGCTCCATGTTTCTATATATATTTCTATATATAGTATACTTGCTTTCGTAATGACTGAGCCTATGAATGGAAGCTAAAGCTTGTTCCAGGCAGCCACCAAGCCAGTATCGCGATCACGCGAAGGCACATCTCTCTCTCTCTCTCTCTCTCTCTCTCTCTCTTCATAAAAGCCGCGTCTGCTACATCTCGAACACACTTTCGTGAGCAGTCTCGGGCGCCTGAGCATGTCTCGTAACTTTCACTCTATAGTGGCGTCTTATTTTGAAACAAAGTACAGCTTCGCTTGGTTCCGGAACGTCTGCGGCCGTCTCTTGCGCGCATTTGCGGGACACTTTCGCAACAGGGCGCACGAGTGACGGAGTGGGCCGCGTTGTGCTGGCAATTTGCAAGTGCCAAGGCATGTCATGCGCGGGACGCCGGTAGAGAAGGGTAGGTGGCTCGAGTAACTCGATGCGCGCATTGCGTCGCTGCACCAGCACTCAAGCTTATTTGGGCGCGACCCACGCATGGAATGAAAGTGCGCGAAATAGAGCCGCCGGGTCCACTGCCCAAGCAGCGCGTGTTATTCCGAGAAGGCCGGGCGCCAAAATTCTTGAGCGCACGCTGGATGGCCGCGATAGAGACTCGCGAGATCCGAGGGTGCCGGCTGTGATTAAACGTGAATGCAGCAACATGTGGGTGTCCGTGCGTGTTCAGAATCACGTGGCACTCTTTGACCGAAATAATGGTAATATCAATTAACAAATGGCAAGTGGCCATGGCTTATGTCAATACTATAGGCCTATAGCAATGTGAGCGCCCAAAGCTTACGTTGATAGAAGAAAACATCATGCCAGACAACGGTACGCGGTGCCAGGTATCAGGTTAAAAGCATGTATGCAAAACGACGCCCAACACTGGAGTGAATATATTGTCGCTGCAAATATTAAGGACATGGGCGCCTCCAGACCTAATGCAGAATAACCAAACTGTCACAGCCAGCGCGGCAGTGGGTGATATTTAAGGGTAAAGAGCGCTGCCTAAGTATAGGTGTGTGAAGATGCGCATCTCTAAATATGTTACCGCGTCTAAAGTGCAGAGGCTCGGACGACAGAGTGCTCAGACGAGCAGGAACGATGTATTTTATCGGAGCTGCTAGAGAATATTTCTTCCTGAGCGAAAGCGAATGAATATGGAAATGGACAATGGTTGCACGACTGCGTTTTTAACAGTCTTTGCTACACAGGACAAAGAATTTGTAGCGATTTCCTTCACAATTCATTATTTCCGCCCTTCGTCATCAGCTCGAGCATGGCGCAGTTTTTGCCGGGATCAGATAATCGGGCGGACGGAGGAAATGAGTGCAACTAAAATGAAATACTGTTAGAGGATTCGGCCAGATGTCTCTGATGCTCACTCTCGCGCACTCGAGTAGCCTACAAGCGAGCGGGTTGCATTGCCACTTTTTTTTCTAGGCGCTTCCTTAGAGTTCCGGTATGCTCCCGCAATAAGCAAGCTATGCGAAGTGATTCTATAGACCTCAGACTCTGCCCAGGCGGCGCTGCGGAAAAACCCGTCACCAGCGCCCCCATCGCAGCCTTGGCGCTAACTGAGTAGTGCAAGGAGAGCCGTCCGCAAGCGAAGGTGCATAGGCCACAATGGACCCTTCTCTTTCATTTGTGTTGAGGCAAGGTTTCCTAAAAATCAAGGACCTGGAAAGCTTCTTCCGCCCATCCACACTTCGGAAAGGAATCACAGCAGGGCGAAGTACGTGTACAATATAAAATAAAGTCTCAAGTGTTATTTCGGCGTGCTGCAACTCGCAAGTACAGAGAGCATCAGGTTTGTCTATAGGCATATCAGCATAAAAATCTAAGCATTTCAAATTGGTTCATATTCAACACAAGACTTTAGTGTCTTCTATATTTTTATGTATATTATCGTAATGTTTTGTCTCGCAATTATTTACAGAAAGTAAATCTTTTCATAGCCTTTTCCAAGGCAGCAAACAAAAAACGTTTTCCAAGGCAGCAAAGAGCGTGCGATCATAACGAAAGTAAGCTTCCTACAGTGCCTACGCGCTGCATCTTTCTTTCTCGCAGGAGCTACAGCATCGTTCAGTACCTTAATTTGAACTTTTAGCAGACGCTTCGACCAACAAGCGCGCACAAATAAATGTAAATAAACGCGACATTTTTTTCTTTACACAGGTGCGTTACTTCGCAATTACTCATCCAGTGCTCCTAGAGCAACTTTATTGCTCACATTTGAAGAACGCAGTCGAGCAGGCTCAGCACATTGCGAAGCATGCTTGTTGTATCGGCGCAGGACATACAAAATACCGAAAGTAGAAATGAGCTCGCGATACAACGATGCTCTAGAACAGGATTTTGAATTCATAAACGCACCAAAATGTTTGATTAAGCTGACCTGCCAAATCTCTCCGTTCCACTTGTTGAGTCAAGCGGAGGCTGACGTCTGTTAAAAGGTATATCGATGGCACATAAGCAGGATGATTCGCAACGTTGTTTTTTCTGTTACCAACGAAGTGGCGGCTGCAGATTCTTGAGTTTTCGCTTGGTTACCACGGTCCTCCGTCAGGGCTACGCAACACAATTACAGAAGAACAAAATTGTCACACTTTCTCATGCGAGCCGCTGTGTTGTGGGGAATGCAAGTAATCCGATTACCCAACAGGTTGAAAGGCCCGTATCCAGCGCTCTCGCCTTTCCCTTCATACGATCGCGATGGAAATCCGTAAAACTGAACGTTGTTATTCCGTCCTTCACGTTCATGGCAATTTACAACACAACAGTAGCGTCGATTGCGGCGTTTCTTCGTAGCGCGCGGAGCTAGCGCTGTTGCCGTCGTTTCCGCCGTCAGTCTGAAGAGTGAGCCAGCAAGCGCTTCATGACGCGTCCGACTAGCGTAGAAATTCATAGCTCTCTGTCTGGGTGTTAAATGCGCAAAACACTCGCAATATGGGCCAAAATCGAGTTAAATCGTTGTTTCGCAGTCGCTAGCTGCATAGGCAACTTAGCAAGGGAGTCGGGCTTCGCACTACTCAATTGCTGCCTCTTCGCAGCGGCAGGTGGCGCTACACGTCTTGCAAAACTCCAGAGTCTGACGTCCATTTCAGTGATGTGAGAACATATGAAATGCTGAGGAATATACAGAACCAGAATTCAGCTTCCGAAGCAATCCTCGCCATTTTACCCGTGGTTTTGTGTTAACAGACCATTAAGCCTAACTCTCAACTTCCACACCAGCAATGCTTTTGTCTTTGCGGTCGGAAAAACTAGACGGCAGTGCTGACTGGAGAAGTATAGATGGCCGAGAGAGATGGGGGAGGGCAAAGGCATGACGCGCTTCTCGTGCCAGAAATCCCGTGGCGTGTTCGCTCTTGTTTCTTTTCCTTTCGCTGGAATTCCGCGTGGTCTGACTGCGTTTAAAAAAAGCGACGTGCGAGTTACAGGCACTTTACACAGCCGTGGTCTGTGCGCTTCTTCCCACGCGCGATTCAGTTTAGCAGGCCACGCACGCGTTACGCAGCTCGCAAAAGTGGCTGTTTGCACGAGCGCGACTTCACACGGGCCTAGAAGGAGGAGGAGGAAGTGGCTGGCGTGTGGAGGAAGACCGCGGTAACTCGTTGATGGACACCTCAACCGAGTTGTCAAGAGAAGGGAGTTGGGGGCCACTACATAGCGGCTTAGCTAAAGTCCCTATTCTCCTCGGCCATGTATCTGTATATATTTGTCTGAAGTCAATTCTCAGACTCAAAAATAGAAGAGAAAAGAACGAGGTGAGCAAAGCGCAGCGTGCGTGACTAGCAGTTTAAGAACACAAATATGTAGCTGGAGGAGAACGAGAAGGTCTGCATGACACAGTATGTTCATCCGCGGTGTTTCGATGGAAAATAGACACATATAAGAGAAAACCTTCATTTATTTGAATTATTCTGCAAAATATTATACGAAATTCGTTTCATTGGTGTTAATTTGCAGAAAGTTCAGAATGTGTCGTTTTCTTGCTGTTTTTTTCTATAATGACATTTTTATCATGCTTTACGAAATGTGTTTCTTGCCAGAACGTTTTTTTTTTTTTTTTTCACATCACCTCGTGATATCATCGTTTGCTCATTGGATTATATACTGTTTGTGAATAAGCCGACGATACAACAGTTGCCATCATTTGAAATTTCATCCCAATAAATCACTCACTTCCAGCTTTGAATCAGCGCCAGCTGCGCCTTCCCTGTTGAAGTACTCGTGAAGCGGAGAACAGCCCTCACTGGAAAACCGATGGACCAATTTGAGTGAAATTTGTGGAATTTAAGGAGAATGCTGATTTCTGCCGAAAACGGGCAGCAGCACTTTGACTTTTGGGTTTGAAGTATGTTTTAAAGATTGTCGGAAATCGGTAACAAACTTAATTCCTCACTCTGCACAAAAACACGCTTTCTTAGTTCTGTTGACTGCATCCGTTAGATAATCTCGAGCAGACATACTTGATGTTTAGGTTTACAGCTTATGAGGGTTCGGAAAATTACAAGTGTTCGGAAAAGTCTTACTGCCACTGCATGGAATAAGTCAGAGCAGGGTATAACAGATAAATTTTGCCCGCTTTAGATGCCTCAGTAGGTACAGTTCGCAGAATTGTTACTGCTTAGTTACAGAGTTGTAAACTTCCTGTTTGAGTTTTGCGAAGCTTTTCTATATCCAATAGTTTTTCTAAAGAAAGTGGATATCTAAATAATAAAATGAAATATTCTTCCTACTGTAAGTAGACTTTAGCTTCTTTTTACTTTCAACAAACTTCCTCAAATTCGGTGCAGTGGAAGCGGAGAAAAACGATTTCTCAGATCTCTTTTGCTTGGATAGGAGCTCCCTAGTTAAGGCTTCTTGTATATATATATATATATATATATATATATATATATATATATATATATATATATATATATATATATATATATATATATATATATATATATATATATATATATATATATATATGTACTTTGATCCTATGCAACGCGCAACCTCATAGAGTCTTAATGTTTATGCACCCCAAAGGTTTATTGTGATTCAATCTTTGTGTTTATGGACTATATCCCTTAAGGTATGCCAACATGTAGACTCCAAATGAGGGGTATACACCGTGGCGTCACCAGGGCTAATGCAATGTGTGTAGCTCGTCGAGGAAACAAAAGTGACGACAGCTGTGTGCCCAGAAATGCTCGACGCGCATCAAGCACCACTCAGGGATTTCGTACCCCTTGTGTCACAGCGAGACCTGCCCAGTCTGTTGCATTGGCCAATAACAGGAGCATCGCCAGTGGAACATACCGAATGGCCGCATTGACGCAAATAAATAAATAAATAAATAAATAAATAAATAAATAAATAAATAAATAAATAAATAAATAAATAAATAAATAAAAAATAAATAAATAAATAAATAAATACCTCATTCTGCGAAATATAAATCATCACTCTATTAACAGATCGGTGTGTCTGAGAGATATCTATGAGCCGACATCATATGTACAGCTTTGATGCAGGAATCATAACGAGACATGTACATTCTGCAGGATTGGGCAAGAACGGGCACATCCCCTAGTGGCACCTAGTGAATGGCTAAATGAAAGAACATAAAGTAGTTAAAAGAATCCCGTCAATATAATTCATCGTTTCATTAACAGATGGGTGCGCTTTAAAGATGCTTGTGAGGCGACATTATTTGTTCTTGTTTTATGTTCAGGGAAAACACGGGGAAGCAGGGAGATGGTAATTTCTTAATGACATCACTCCGCCTAATTTTCAGCGTCCTCGATTACGCTTCCTTTCCCTTGGCACCCATAGTGTAACTGTAATGGTCTCCGGGTTATCTGCCCTACGCGTTTTACGACCTGCCCAGCTCCATTTCTTTTTCTCTTAATGTCAACTAGAAAACAGGCTATCCCCGTTTGCTCTCTAATCCATGCCACTCTCTGCCTGTCTCTTAACGTTACGCCTAACATTTTTCGTTCCCTTGCTTGGTACTTATCCTGTTGAAGGGTATATATATATATATATATATATATATATATATATATATATATATATATATATATATATATATATATATATATATATCCACCGAGATAGTGACCAGCTCAACGGCATCCAGGGAGGCACCAAACACGGAAAAGGTGGTAATGGGAGTCCCGGTATCAGTGTGACTCCCTTTTGTCTTCTTTATTTAAAAGACCGCACTTCGATCGATTGACACGAAGTGTAGCGTGTGCTCACTGTCGTGAACTATCGTGAACAGTCGTCAACTGTCGGGAATGCTAATGTGAGTCCCTTGCGCCACTCCAATCGGCCTCCGAGGAGTCAACACACTTAACGATGTAAAGCTGCGAGGTGTGGGATTAGATATGCCTCAACCTAAAGATGTCGCCAGTATAGCTTCTCGCATTCTGTCGAAGAGTAACGCAGCCTTTGCGCTAAACACACGGTGCCCCAAGACAGAACTTCATTAAGGCAAGGCGGCCGGGACGCCTCATCGGCAGAGATAATGAGAGAAGAACGAGCTGGCTCTTCATTTAATTTTCCTCTCTCTCTATTTTTTGCCCTCGATATTGGTTTTATCTCCGTTCGGTACGAAAATAAAAGAATCAAATAAAAAGAACAAAAAAACCGGGAGGCAGAAACGATGAAAACAAATATATATGACGTGTGGCACGTCGAGATTATTTAGGAAATGACAAAGCGAACGAGAGTTGATATTTCGTTTTATTTATTTTGCAAAATATTTTTATGTACATTCAAAGAAATGAAACACGTCAAGGAGCACCATGAGGACGGTTGCAGGACGGCACCCTGTCGGCGTAATTATCCCCAAGGGCGGAATATTTTTTAAATCTGTGGGGCTTGAAGCGGCACGCTGCAAACGACAACGCCACGGGGGCTTCCGATTTTTGATAAACTAAATAAGCAAAGGTAAGAGAAGGCACAAAAAAAACCTTAGAAGATGACACAGTGTAGCTGCTTGCGAACAAAGAAGCAGAATAGGACAAAAAGACAGCAGAAAATCAAAACAGAAACAAGGTGAAACGAAACGGCATGCAGACATGCTTGCGGAACGTCGACTTTGCCAGCAGCGTCAGGCTGAAAGCATAAGTGCTCTACAGAAACGAACCATGTACTGTGTCTTCCAAAATTCGTGCCACATTTAAAAAGCCGAAACTTTCATTGGCCAACCACTAGAGCGTATGTTATTGCGTGAAATAGTAAGCGCAAGCTTTAGACGCAATAGTGAGACAGACAAAAGACGGGCGCCTTGCCTGTTTCACTGTCTTGTCTAAAGCTGCGGCGTTGAGAAGTTAAACTGCATCATTCGAGAACTTGAGTGTAGAGTGAATGGAAACACACGAACCACAATTACGTACGACCAACTAGGGAATGTTGGATAACGTGAATGCGACGAATGCTGTTCTAATTCGAACAGTACAATGAACCCTCACAATGCGGACGCTATTTCTTGCCTTTGAAGAGTGCGCCACACAGATTTGAGCACTTCCTTCTTTCTGCTGTTGTCGCCTTCAAGGCAACTCGAATCCAGCATAGCGGCACCCAAAGCGTTTGCTTCACAATGAAGCACAGACGAATATAAAGATGGAAGCATAATTTGTTTATGAAAAGGAGCAGCCAATGACTTTCGATTGACTCGGGCAGCAATCGCCTTTTTTTTTTTTTACATGGCAGGAGCTTAGAGTCCCAACTTCAAGATGACTAAGCGGATTGTTTACGTATGTAATCCGCCTGCTTACGGAATGTGCGATTTATGCTGCGGCCACACGCCAGGCGTCGCGTTCCGCTCAGACAATTTACTGAAGAAAGCCCATTAATACATTTCAGTACCTCTCATGCACACGCGGCAGTACCATCTGCCACTCGCTTCATAGAGATCGCTCAAGTTGCCAAGTTGCACTGCATATTTCTAACGAGATGCTCACGAATAATACGCGATCCTACAAATAAGATGATGCGGAAAATAACACTTGTTTCTCGGACTGCATCTACTTTGTTAAAAGACTTGCGAGTCGTTGTGTGTGCGTAATCTTCTTTCCTTCGGGCATGCGTTGTTAGAACTACGCAGCGCAACTTTGTATCTATGGCCAAGAACCGTTTAGCCTACAGGCAACCGTTGACAGAGAAAGCCACAGAACACCTTGTAGCCTTAACAACGCTGAACAGGTTTATGCAGACAGCGTGTGCAGAAGCCAGATGGGTAAGCTCCTTGCGCCGACACATGTTTTCTGCTACTCCACAGAGGAGGAAGAAAGTAATGACGAAGCTGCAGAAACTACGACCAAGAAAAAGCGTTGCGAGGCGTTCGTGAGTAATTAAGCGACGCTTTCTTCTCGCGCGTCGCTGTCGGTGGTCCTTCAGCGTAGCTGGCCGTGACAGGCCGAGCAGTTTTCGCTAGAAGAGCGAGATAATTGTGACGGAGTAGAACAGACAGAGGAAACAAACTGACGAATCCTGAGCGGGCGCAAATTTAATCGGAAGCGTTCCAGGAACAAGCGTTTTCGATGAAGCGGATACAGAATTGCCGCCTTGCATGTCGTGCGTGTAGGCTACGATATTTCATGGCGGACACGAGTAAAAGTTAGATTCATTCATTAATCTATTGCTTTCTTTCTTTCTTTCTTTCTTTCTTTCTTTCTTTCTTTCTTTCTTTCTTTCTTTCTTTCTATCTTTCTTTCTTTCTTTTCATATTTCTTTCCTTTCTTCGTTTTCTTCTTCTTCTTCTTCTTCTTCTTCTTCTTCTTCTTCTTATTTTTGTTTGCGTGTAAGCTGAAGTAAGAGTTGCTGCAGTAGCTGGTTTTCCAGGAACGGCCCCATCGGAGTAACAGGACTTGATAAGACGTGATATTTTATTTGCGTATGTATCCGTACGCACTAGTGTTTTTACGCGTTATCACAAATGACTTCAAATTGGTCGGCGTGTATCGTCACACTAACAAAAATCTTTCCGTTCTTTATTAGGAGTGTCTTCGTGTTTTTTATTGTGAAAACATACGAAGACAGTGGATATCGTAGCTTGTGAAGTTTTTTCGGGGACTGCTTCCGTCTATATTGAAACAATGAAGCATAGGAAAGTGCAAACCTAATGTGGTTTAGCTCACTTTGGTGTCTGCTGCTATCAAGCCATCACACACCAGTGGCCATCTGGAACATTGCGCACACGAGGTTTAGCGATGCTTCGTAATTCATACGACACACACACACAAAAAAAGAGAGAGTCAAAGAGAGACATTAGGACAGAAAATCAAAAAAATGTGCCCCTCTCACCACACACGCTTGCAATATCGTTTCCTCCTTGTCAGTCTTAACACCGCTCTTATATTTGAAATCAATTCTGGGGTCTTGTGCCAAAACCACAATTTGCTTATGAGGCACGATTTTGACCATCAAGGCATCCTAAATGCGCCCGAAATACATGGGACGAGCGTCTTTGCATTTCGCCCCCATTGAAATTCGGCCGCCTCTGCCGGTATTCGATCCCGCGACCTCGTGCTCGGCAGCGCAACACCATAGCCGCTAAGGCACCGCGGCGGGTGCCGTTCTTATTGTTAACACCGAACAAACAGTGCCGGCAGCTCGAGGTAAGCACTGCAACTCGGTTGGTTCCAAACGAATGTCTGCAACAAGCGTTGCCTCTGAGGCTACAAACCGGGCGTCGCTCTACACCAACGCGACGTCTCTTTTTCGTCGCGACTTCTGTGGTGGTGGCGGCATCTGTCGGCGCCTTGTGGCGACTCCGCGGGGTATTTTCCGCCGGCGTCGTGAGTGACAAATAGAGATCGAGAGAGAGACGGCACTTTATTTTTATAGATAACTTTCCGGCATCAAATTATGGCCCTGTTGCAGCATTTTTCCCACGGTAATTGAGGCTGTCAGTAAGGAGCAGTATTAAGGTCACGGCTCGTTATGTAAATTCAGTAAAGAAGGCTCGCACAGCACAAACGGCGTGAATAAATATTAAGGCTGCGCGAATATTCGAAATTTTATATACAAATCGTATAGGACAATGGCAAGAGCAAGTCACTGCTATTTGATATGTATTTGGGACAAGAACACACCATTGGAAATGTTCCTTTTTGTTCGAATAGTGTGTCTACGACGAAGAACATAAGTTGTTGCAGCTTAAAGGAAGGACCGATGCATGCGGAACTGATCCGGCGGGTAAAACAGCAGGAGACCGGAGGTTGTCGTGCAGACGCACCAGTCCCTGAGCGAACGCATGACGGAAATCACTTCTGCACAGTTGTTTCAAATCGCTAAATAAGTGTTAGTCGCCTAAGGAACCCTTCGTATTCCTTTCCTAGATTAAGGCAAAGGAATTTATTATTTAGCCCGTCTGATCATGTGTGGATCTTCTAAAAGGGCTTGTGGTGAAGCAGGGGAGGGGGCAGGGGGTGTGACTACTTTTTTTTTCTTTCTTTTTCCTTCTTTATTTCACACGGGCTGCATTGGGCTCGTGTTCTTCCAGTAAACTTGGCTCGCGAGAATATGTCTTACGTGTCACGACTTCGGAACTATTTGAGGCAACTCATTCTTCATTGCTTTTTGTATTGTGATGGCTTTCTTCTTCCGAGGGTGTTTCCCTCTTGATCACACGTCGGAGCAGAACGGTAGCCGGCGCATCTACGGGACGTCAACCCTCCTGGCGTACATATTAATAAAAGATGGGGCGGGGAGGGGGGGGGCGTGAATTTATCCAGATATTGATTACCCAAGCACCCGCTACGGTATACGGCGACCCGCTGGCCTATGGTGTTCTGCTGCTGAACCAGATCGAGGTGTCGGCCGGTTCGGTAAACGAAGCAGCAGCATCCACGGAGGGTGGAAGTGCCCGTTAAAGAACTTTACGCAATCAAAATTAACCACGGTAACTCTGTAAGCCATGTGCATCCCTTCTAATATTACGTTCGATAAATAAATAAATAAATAAATAAATAAATAAATAAATAAATAAATATATAAATAAATAAATAAATATGTATTGTCAATTTTGCAGTCATTGCAAGAGAAATGCGGTAGCGTAACGTCGCACCTCTTTTAGGTACGGAATCTGTGCTTAAAACCGAGTTCACCCCACAGAAAAGTGCTGTTCAGCAGCTCCCTCGACATACGTCCGGCCCGTTCGAGCGAAGTGCAACTGAAGGTGATCCGGAGGAGACCACCGTCGGGTGCACCATATATATATATATATATATATATATATATATTACTAGGTGATGCCACAATAACTTATATATACTATATTCCAATTTGGCATTCTTAATTCTAACACATGAAAATAAATGATCTCAAATCCATTCCACAGTCACAGGCCAACTTTCTTACAACAGTCACTGTATATGGATGCAGTGCTTTTTTTAAATTTGAATTAGAAAAAGAAACCCCGTGGTCCATGATCACAAGGCTTAGAACCGTCCTTCGGATTCCAAGTCCAAGATTTCAGATGTAGAAAATAAAGCATTAAGCGCACTTAAAATAAGCGAATTAAAAACTTTCTTATGTTAAGCAGTTTGGAACAGCCAATGCAAATGAGCTTCAGAACTGGGTACGAAACTTCGATATAGTTTTGTCGCCAGTCTTGCAATTTACGATAAGACAGCGCTTTAAGAAACGCGTGCATTGTCACCCATGTAATAAAACCTGGCGGAATGTATTGCACTCAATTCACCTCAGGCTTTCAGAGAATGGTGTCTTTAGTTGAATCCCCCTACCATAGCACAGGCAGCTAACGCAAAGACTAGCGTCAGTAGGAGCAAAAATAGTATCGGCTTTAATATCTGCGTGACATTTTATGAGAAACATACCGACGTACACGTAACGCGGTCATCCATTGTCTTAAGCGCTTTGATTTACCTATCGTGAAAAATGAACTAGCACAATTGCCATTTTCGTTGAATCAGAACAAAGTTGTATAAAAAAATTACATTAAATTGTCAATGTATCATTGCAAAACTCCCCTTCAATTTATTTTGTGTAAGATGGGTGTACACCATACATATGGTCAAGAAAAGGAACGTAATGTAGCCTCTCTTAAGTGATAAAGAGCACACTACACTCGAGCAGTGCTGTCCAAATCAGTGACGTTATAGTGGGCTGAGCAAACTTGAAATCGGCGTCGGCACCCGTTCTTCGATTGCGCGTTACTTTGGCCTTTGCTTTTGCAGTAACTTCGCTTTATGGTAAGAGTTGTCGCTTTGGCATCGCAGAAGCGAAATGTACTAATACAATTTAGCTTAACATTTTTCTTTACACCGGTAGCAGACGGCAACGGACCAGTGCTGTCTGCTAAGTCCACTGATGTTTGGCTGGACCGAATATTCTTACACCTTCCACCCGGTATTTACTCAACTTCAAGCCCAAGGCTTTGATGAGAGCGACACACAACAACGCCGACATTTCTATCTTCGCTGTCTGCCGTCTTCATCAATAACATGTAGAGTCGACCAAAAAAGTTTGCGGACCAAGAGACCTGACGAAAAGCTGAATTTCTCCGTGGCCTCAAAACGTAGCCTGGTATTCACATCTAGAGCCTTTCCTGGTATATGTAAACAACATTGTGATGTACGGTCTTACTGGCTGCTCTTAAAGGCTGCTCATATACTTAGCATTTTCTGAGACCCCGTGGTCCGTAAACTTTTTTGGTCGACTGTACATTTAAATTATGATCCCGCCATCCACAAAAATCGACGCCGATACATTTTGTTTATAAGCTTTTCTTCTTTCTGCTTCTTTTCAAGCGAGTAGCTTTCTTTCGCGCTTTCGCCCGATTTCGTGGTGATTGGTGGTCGGACTTTCACCAGCGACACAAAGGCGCCGATGGAAAGGGCGCGTGATCTCGCGCAAGCGAAATGCCCGGGATCGCGTTCGTGTCATAGCCCTTCGAGTCGCACGTGCTGTCGCCTCAATGCTATGCGGCAAATGAAGATTAAGATGGGCCGGGGCGGAGCGCGCATTCTGCGCTTTGGCTATAGACGTGCTGGCTCGGTCCTCTACGACATTACGCTAATGAAACAACAAATGTTTCCTAAATATCATCACTGCAACAAATATGCGCTTTCAAGCGTATCGTTACTTTAATATATCGTACAGCTTTCTCGAAGCGTTCGGCAATTCGTGTATCCTTACAACCATCGTCAATGGTTCCTGCACAACTTGTTTTGCTTGGACTGAATATGACGGCAGCATGGTCGTCAAACCAACTGCCCGACAGTGAGTTATATCAACTACTTTATGGAAACATTCAAGGGCGTTTTGTAATTGTACCAACGTACGGTACTACTACGGCCGGTACCCGCCGCGGTTAGTGGCTATGGTGTAGCGCTGCTAAGCACAAGGTCGCGGGATCGAATCCCGGCCACGGCGGCCGCACTTCGATGGGCGCTAAATGCGAAAACAAGCGTGTTCTTAGATTTAGGTGCACGTTAAGAAACCCCAGGTGCTCCAAATTTCCGGAGTCCCCACTGCGAGGTGCCTGATAATCAGATCGTAGTTTCGGCCCGTAAAACCTCATAATTTTTTTTTTACTACGGTCCATTCGATGCATCTAAACTTTTGGTTGCACTGGTTCTGTGCATGAAAAGCCACAATAACCAGACATCAGTGCGCAGAAAACTAAGCGACTGTTCGTGTAACACCCCAAGGTGACGGCGCCCGTAAACCAGAAAACATTATAGTCTACACCAGCATCATCTTTTATCGACATTCCAAGCGGGAACTCCAGAAGCAGTCCAATGTTTCAAGCAGGGGAGCGGCCGCCCCGGTGCCAGCAGCAGCAGCGGCCGCCAACAGCTGCGCAGGGAGCCCTGCCATGCAGCCGTCCTTGAGCGCAAGCTGCCCGTGTGGTGGCCTTCCGCCGCTCGTCTCTGGACGCGATCGTCTTTCGCTCTCGTAATTTCCTTGCCGCGACTGCCGTGGCCGCTGAAGACACAAAAGGAGGCCGGGGCAGTGCAACCGGTACACACACACACGAAAAGAGGAGGAGGTGGCTGCCAAGTGGTCGGGCCTTGATGGACCGGTCTACCTGCATGCGGGCACAGGGCGCTCTCGCCTGCGCTGCCGACGCGTCCTGAGCTGCACGGAGCGGAGTTGTGTGCTCACTTCACAATTCGCACTGCTGCGGCTACCTTCACTCAGGAAGCTCAGCCTGTCCACACAAAAAAAAGAAAGAAACCACACCAATGAGTACGATACTCCCTAGCGCGAACTTCGAGCGCAGCTATATAGGTGTTTTGAGTTCGCGATATACTGTGGCAAAGAATTCGATTCTGAACGACAGGGTCCTCTCGGCGGCAGCGCTGAGCCTCTGCTCGGGCAGCTAGTTTAGCAGCAGTGGAAAACGAAGCATTTGCACCTGTTGCGTAGCTCATTGTTCAGAAAGAAAGCGTGATCACGCGAATGCGTGGATGCGCGGAGCGAATGTTCTAGCGGCGGCGGCACAGGCGAAGTAGGGGATGCGCAGTGGGTCCGAAGCCCATGCCAGCGCTTTGTTTCCATATATGGTATCAGCCGATGCAAGGACGCAGCCTTGGAGCAAGTCTTTCGTGGCACTACGCTTTCATCCTCTCCCTTTCTACATACTTCCCTTCTTCCTCATGCTCCCGCTGTATCCTCCTCCTCGGCTTTCCTTCTCGCGCTCTCTTCGCTCTCACCGTCTTTCATCCCCCGCTACTCCGCGTTCGCTCTAAAGCCTCTTAAACTTCGTAAAGTAGCGGCACGCTTTGAAGAATGCGGCCTCCTCCTCGCGCGCTCTGGCCGAGGCCGATGGCGCGTCGCTATTGGCCTAATAGCATCACGTGGGCCCTCGCGCCGTGCATCAGCGCCACTTTTCCTCCAGAAGCCTCTACAGTGTGGCGAGGAGTGCATGTTGGCGCCGTTGCTACGCTCGAGCAGTGTAGGCGGCGCCATGGTCAAGGAAGGAGCGTGAAACAGAGGGGACACGAGGAGGAGTGAAGACGGAGGAGGAGAGTGTCACTACTTTTAAGGGGTTCTAGTTCGCTTGGCTACGTCGAGGGACGCCGGCGCTCAACGCAGGAGCGCGCGCCTAGAGCTGCGGTCTAAAACGAAATACCACTCGCACTAACCGGGTTACCGAAGCCGTATGTGTGTCCAAACGTGTCGGTGGCGCCATCTTGTGGCGCAGCTGCCACAAGGGAGGACACAAAACTTTTATTGCAGCCACCAACCACATTCTTCTGAAGTGCTGGTGCAAGGCGTCGGCGTAATCGTTAATATGCTGTTATTTATTTTCTCTCAATGACAACACGCACACAACATAAAAACGTTTCTAAAGTACTGTGGTTGGACAAAGTTTCCCAAGACGTCGCTAGCACTGTTGTTACTGCCGTGTATGTGTGCGGTAATCCGTCATTCCATGAAGGGTTATAAGTTTTGCAGTCAAGCTAACACTGTTTAATAATCAGAAATCAAAGAACAGGTCACCAGCCAGTGCATCAGGAGCCAGAGAGAAACCACTGGGGATGCCTACGGATTATTTTCATCTATTGGAATTCTTTAACATGCACCAGAGTTCCACTTTCACACCTTTAACAGTTCAACTGTTAAGGTCGCGTTAGCAACTAACTAACTAGCTCAGATGAATACTGTTTTTATCCACTACGCAGAATTTCCTATTGGGTGAGTTTGTTGCTTTTCAAAGTCGTAATCCAACGCAGTGTAGGCCTCCTTTTCATATATTGTTGGTGTACACTAATACCATTTAACAATGCGACACTTGTCACTCCGTGAAACCTCATCAAAGCCAGGTATGGCATTTGAGAAAGAGGCACCCTTCGCGATGTAATCAAGTAATGTTTCCTTGATTCATGCGAGATTTATGTTCCCGCATTATTGGTATACTTTAGAGTAGCGTATATGGGAATTATGTGCGCTTCTGGTTGAGGCGACAAACTTATTGCTTTCATTGCTTCATATATAAACAAAGGAGCACACGCCGCATGATTGGGACAGTTCTCAACATATCATAAGCCTAAGTAAGAGGACAGCTGAAAAAGAAGGAAGGCGTCTAAAAACATCCGCCACTTAATCAAACCAATGCAGCCACAAGGAAATTTGTGCGTAACTTAAGTACGCTGCCGTAGTCGCCGCATGTTAATTACTTTTTTAGAGCAACTTGGTATATTGTCTATGCTTAGGAAGGTAGGTGTTTTCTACTGTAACCTGAATATTTTCATGCACATTGTACTCATTTGTGCACATTTATCGAGACACTCATAAGAATATTCTCAAAATACTGCGATGCGATGCCCACTGCAAGATGACAACTTCGAGAAACAGCTGTTCGCGTGAGCCATTAAAGTTTTCAACACCACTTGTTTGTGTTTACTCTTGTGTCGCATGGCATTGGAAGTATATCCTGGAAGTACCAAAGAATTATCAATTACTCTTTGATGTATTTAGTTGTTCAGAGCAACATTTTTGGGAAAACAGTTTTTGATAGATTCTTTCACGCTACGCAGTAACCGAAAGCAACTTTATTGAAAGTCTTGTATAAGTTTTGCCAATCAGCTACAAAACAGTGATACTTCCACTCCGTGTACTCAGACACACAACTGTGAGTTGAGTATGGCTATTTATATGTCTTTCCCGCAGGCTTACACTCCCTCACGAACGCATACGTCGTTGCGGAATCACGCCGCACGTAAAGACACGCATGACATAGGCGCGGGCGCCTATACGTATATGCTATGCGCCATAAGACCGGCCGGGCCGAGTGCATACAAGGGGCCAATTTTCCTACGCGATCTTTTCAAACGTCTCGGCCTACCCGCACTCGCAGTGAGAATGTCACGTTGGTTGCAGTCTTTCTTTTTTCTGTCGTATTTATTTGCAACGAGATCCTCTGGCGCGACTACCCGCTTCTCGCCGTCCTCTCCGGCTGGCCTTGGACTGCCCGAGTGTGACGGTCCAAAGATCGCGGGCGTCTGGCTATTCTTCCCGAGGTAGTTGGAAGCGTTGTCCTTTCTGCTTCTTCTATCTTCTTTGTCTTTACTTCTGTTATTTCTATTTAGCGCCACTTGCGCCAAGGTGCACCTATACTTCTCCGGCAGCCACTGAATGAGCGTGGGTGACAAAGACGACATATACGCGTACTGCGTTCTTGGGGCACCTGGTCGTCCTTTTTTTTACCGGTGTCTTCCCATTAAGAACGAAATGCTCATTGGCACCGCACAGAGGTGACGGTGGGCGGCTTGAAAGTGGCTCCTTCAGACGTGAGCGTTACGACGCCGCTACCCACGTTATCTGTGTACCTACTTCGTTGCAGACGCACTTAGTCGATTCAAGTACTGCGCATGTGCCGTATTATTATTAATCGGCTAGTTATGCTCGATCATATTGAGTACTTTTCGCAGGTCAGTTAGAGGCCACGTCCACCGCTGACCTCGCTGCCCTTCTTCAGATAAATTCATTTTTTTCTCTCTCTCTCTGTCCCCACTGCTGACGTCCACACATGTCTGTCGTTTGTGACTCTGCTTGTATCACGTGCACTGTCTTCGGCTTTGGCACATTCATTGGTCAGGCTGCGCACTTTCCGTCGGTTATCTTATTACTTTCTCGCTAAATTACGCACGCAGGAAGATAATTAAAAACACAGGCGTACCAGTGATGATGCCGTGAGATGGACGCCCAATGCTAACAGCTAGGCCATCAAAAAAATGTTCAGCGGTGGTAGTTGTTGGACAAGCCATGTAATTACGGGGATTTTCATCAAAGTATCTATGAATGTATTGTGGCTAAGTGCAGTTACACCAGGGCAAAATAGACGCCCCAAAGCGGAGCATCCGCTTTATCACTGTTTCGCAGCTGGTGAGACCGCTAGCTTTTAAAAACTATTTAACATCGATAGCTGTTGAAAGAGGAGGAGGTTGTAAGCTGCATGCGGATCTAGCCTTGCAGGAATGGCCGCCAATGGCTTCGCCCCAGGGCTGCCTTTCAGCAGAGTTTAGGGAGCCTAAAATATCTAGGTATGGTCGGTCAGTGCATCATCATTCCAAGCGCTGTGCGAGATGGGCGAACAAGGCGACGAGAGCAGCGATGCGCAACAGAACGACAGCACGTAGCTTGTGATCTACGTGCCATCGTTAAATTATGTTTTTCTCGTATATTCAAATTACAGCCCAGCGCGATCTGTCTGTAGATTGTGTGTAAGTCGTACTTAATGATTTGTTTCGGAGCATTTTGCTTTAAGAAATTCAATTAGTCTTTGCGCTATACCGATGACCTGCGTGGTTGGGTACGCGTGGTTCAGAATTATTTTTTCGCTCTCAAAGATGGTCGACGCTGGACGCCTGACGCCGACGCCGGATTTTCTGCGACATGGTGTTCTCAAGGTTATCGCGTTAAAATGCGATGCAGCGAGTCTCATCTTGTTTAGCCCCGGCGGAGTACGCGCTGACCTCGTGCGGAGGCGATACATCAAGGGACGCTTCTGGCCTGCTCAGTCTCTTCGTCATACAGGACTGGTAATACAATGTGCATCGACCGTAAAGACTGAAAATGTCTAGGGATGACTTGTCTAGGGAAGGCTTCATAGCAGCCTTCTTTTTTTTTTTTTGCCCCTACGGTCTAAGGAATCGCACGCTATCTCATCGGCAGCATCATTGCCAGCTACGCCTACAAGCGAGCAAAACCATTAAATCTTTATGTAAATCCGAATATGTGCAGTTCTTTGAGATGGCGTCGGGAACTATGTGTGTAGTTCCCCAGATGAAGCACTCGCTGTGACAACTACAGAGTACGCTTGCTGTCCGATAGCCGTATACAAAGCGCTGCGCCCGGTTTGTTTTCCTTACTCATTAACCAAAGCTCTTGCATACTGGGTTTTCCGACTCTACTTCCTCGTTGACAGTATGCGAGAGTGCTTAAAGAAACACTAGAGAGTAATAGATACTTAAGATATATTCGTAAATTACACTTGTTGGAGACAGAAAACATTAGTCTCGTAAGTCACTGGAGGCTGGTGAGCTAGCAAAGGCCCCAGAACGAAAGAGCGGGGACGAAGCAACATTCCAGTTCATGCATAGTTGCCCGAGACGTCCCAGCTTTGAAGATGACGTGCTCGGAAATAATAAACGTTATGTCGTTAAACAATGATTAACTTGCATTATAAGGAAACGCAACGCTCGTCCTCTCGAGTTTTGAGAACGATCACCGCACAGAAATAGCCCAAACACGCGTTAAATCCTTGACTTAACACTAGTGTACGGGCGCCTCTGCTAACGAGCAAAAATCAAGAACGGAGAAATTGGTCGTCATTTGCTCCACTAGTAATAAACACCTTTCTGACATATTAATATAATACAATGTTGCATTCGTACGTTATCAGTTTATGGATATTGCGTGTCGGTCATCAGATACCCTTTAAGTGGGCTTCGTCAGGATTTCTTCCCCGTGTGTGAGAGGTATATGCTATAGACATTTATTGTCATTACGTTTCGTTTTTATTCAAACACACAGACACACACACACACTTTTTTGTAGCGTGTGAGTCTTGCCGTCGTCATGCATTTTGTCTTCGTGAATATTTTATCGTCACTGTTCTCGGCCCAGCAAGCATTGCTTTGGTCCCCTCCGAATTGCCCTCTACAATTTTTGTCCAGTGTTCGGCGCATAACGTTAGTCACTATAAAAGAAACATGCAGGACTTGCTGACTCGACAAGTTCGCGACATAAGCCGCCGGTGTCTCCAGGATGCCAGGAGGTGAGCGGACCAGCGGCAACTGACACGAGCCAAGGAGAGCCAGTTAGATAGTGTATATAAAGCAGCGCACGAGGTGGGAGAAGTCTGGCTAAGCGCAAAGCCGACGCAGGCTGGGACTCCGCTTGATCGATGGCGCGTTAATCCGTGCGTCTTAGTCGTTCTTCTTAATATAACGGGCGCAGCGGGGGGGAGGGGGGGGGGAGGGGGGGAGGCGTGATAGATGAACGTGCGCCCCGAATTGCAGCTCGTATGAGCTCGCCGTGAAGGGATATAGTGTGGAGAGAGAGAAAGCGTAGTTGTAACTGAGGGCGATAACGTAGAACGTTGAAGAAACGGTATACAGGGACGTCGAGTTTTACAAAGAGCCCGACCGCTGCATGAATTAGAAATGAAGTGAGCCGTCTCTCCGGGGCTGTTACGCCGGGCCTATACTGCTGAGCGGGTACCGTCCTCCATTCGTCTCTATTCTGCGGCCGTTGCCGCCAACAATAGAGCATACAGCCTCAAGGACGGGTTTGTACGTGACTGAATGCTGACCTTGAATATCTTTGAAAAAGAAAATATGTGACCGAAGGTATTCTGTGATAGTAAAAATTGCCATATACGTGATTGTAGCTCGAATCTACGAAAGAAACCAGTACTAGTTTTTTTTTTCAGAATGAAAGCTGCCCAATTGAAAAAAAATATATATATCGTCGTAGTCCACGGAATCGAACTCGGAACGAACGCCATTCCGGGGCAGTCGCTCTGCTATCTGAGCTAACCAGGAGGGCTGCAGATCGCTAGAGAGAGGCCGAATTAATCGAAAACTCAAAGAACAGGCACACGCAATATACCAAATTATTGTGTGTTGTCTCTAGTTATACGCTGGTCGTAATAATGCAGAACCAACTCGCCCGAAGGCACACCCTTTGCCGAATCATATCTGTAGTACGTCGCACCGCCGTTCATCTATAGACAACGTAGTCGACTTAGTAACGTACGTGGAATTCCAGAAGGCCTGTAAACGTTTGTCTGCTGCCTTGTTTCTAGACGTTTAAGGGGCTTATGATAACGTTACCCATGAAGCCATTCTTAAAGTGTTGGAAGCAATAGGACTTGGTGGTAAGATTTATCTCTGGGTTCGTAGCTACCTACTGATGCGATCATTCTACGTGCTCACCAGCGATAGCCCGACACTCCAGTATTACAGTAGCCGCTGAGTCCCTCAGGGTGGAGTACTAAGCCCTTCGCGTGATAATCTAGCCCTTATTGGACTGCTCGAGGACCTGTCAAGCACTGTTCGACTCTTTATCTACGTCGACGACATCTGTACCTAGACGTCGGGGGTAACACGGCTTCAGCTTCGCGCTCGGCTTCAGAAGGCGGTCTCATTGACATCATGATACCTTCGAAACAAGGCCTGGAGGTGACGCCGGAAAAGGGCGCAGTGGTGGCGTTTACACGGAAGTCAATGTCTGCATACGCCAGATCAATCAACGGACAAGTGATATCGTCCAGGAGAAGTAGCAGGTCCTTGGGTGTTGTGATTGACAGAGACTTATCCGGGACTCCTCACGTAACCCACGTGAAAGAGCGACTGATTGCTATAAGGTTCCTTGCAGGAAAGAACTGGGAGGTGTCAGCCCAATCTATGTTAGAGCGGTACAATGTGTTGTTTGTTGGGTTCCTTCGGTACCGCCTACCTGTTATATCCAAAACCTGCAAAAACAATCTGCATAAAGTTCAGAGCATTCAAGCCCAAGCTCTGAGGATATGCCTTGGATTACCACACAGTGCGTCAACGGCTGAAATTATTGCCGTGGCTCAGGTTATTCAATCACGACGCACATCGCCGTCGAGACAGTGCGTGCACATGTCATGCACATTGCGCGGACCCCTTGCCACCAACTCGCAGCACTCACCGTGGAAAGACCCCACACGTCATTTAGCACAACTGTCAGCGAATATCGAGACTCACTTACATCGGGGTACACACCTGCGGCAAGGTCGGTGTCTCCTCCATGTTTGTGCCGTCCTGAAGTACATCTTAGAATTGCGGCACTTCAGGAAAACTGAGATCTACCACCGCTTGCACTAAAACAATTGAGCTTGCTCCTGTTGTACGAGAAATACAGTACACTGACGGATCGACCACATCGACCAGTTCTGTGGTGCTGTGCTGTGCGTAGATGAGGGGTAACACTGCGGTTCAAGACGTCACATGTCACGACGTCCACGGCTGCGGAACTCGCGGCTCTGCACAGTGCGCTTCAGTTTATTGACACAGAGAGTCCTGGAACATGAGCAGCGTTTTCCGACTTGAGACCGGCTTTACACAGCATGCCTGTCAATTATCAGACGTGGAGCTCACGAACAGCAAACGTACGAAATAGTCAAACTTATTCACTACATTCAAATTATCTTCCAGTGGCTACCTGGCCAATGCGGGATCAGTGGAAATGATCAAGCAGACAAAGCTGCTCGAGAGTCACATCAATAACAACACAGCGTTCCCATTCCTCTTTCCAGGAACGACGCTGCAAAGCAGCTTCTTCACCTGGCATGGAAGATCTCTTTAACAGAGTGAAACACCCCAAATATAAGGTGAACCAGGTTGTACAAAATGAATCCTTCGCTCAAACTCCGACCTTCACCCGGGCTTCACCGACGTGAGGCATCGCTTCTGTACCGGCTGTAATTGATAGTGGGTTTCACGAAGGCGTACACTACTTTGATTGGAATGACCGACAGTGCTGCATGCGACGTCTGCGGCGTGCAAGATAACATGAAATGTTTATTGTTTCATTGGCATCGATTTCAGTCCGAAAGACAAACATTATCTATCGCATTACGTCGACTGGACGATCGACCGTTGTCTATGCAGGTGCTACTTGAAGGCTGTCTCCATCGCTCGTCGGCCCACAAAGCTATGAAGACACCTTTGTCTTTCTTGAGGGCGACTGGCCTATGTGTACGTCTTTGACTCGTTCAGGCCTTCCGCGTGCGTGCTCAATGTCACCACGGCTTTCCCCCCCTCCTTCTCTCAATCTCATCTTTCTATTCCCTCTTTCCCGTCCTCCAGAGCAGGGTAGCCAACCAGATGCATTTCTGGTCAACATCCCTGCCTTCTCTCTTTATTTACTCCTCCTCCTAATACGTCGCACTATGTTTTTATCCCTTGTTGCTTATAAACATAATCACGGTTGCAGTCGGCGCCTGTCCCCATCTGCTTTTTGCGTTGGCTCCCGTTACGCACTGATCGTAATAATGGCAAATCTGTTCTGCGGAAGCCCGCAAGGTGGAGGAGGGTTCGTGTAGAGAAACTTGTCATCATGGTAGCATGAAGCTACAAGATGTTCCGAGTAACACATTCATAGTGCTGAGAGCTGTTGTAGGTTGTGGGAATAACCTGAAAAAGAAACTGAAAAAAAGAAAAGCTGCAGATTCATTCTGCAGGAACAATAAAAGAAATGTAAAAAGATAGTATCGATTTACAGTAATATGGATTAAATGTTATTCGATAGTAGATTACAGTTTAATTTATCTAAGACAAGAAAGAGAAGTATAGGCTGCATAATTCGTAGCGAATATAGCCGGTTATCACTCCGGGAAGGATTTCGTCTGGTTGACTTCCAAGTTCTGCTGCTGCAGGTGCATCGAAGTCGAAAAGACGTTCATTTGTAGGAATAGACACATACCTTTTCTTATAGCATTTACTGGGGCTCAGTATGCAATCCCTATAGTCACAATCTAAGATCACGTACCGTGGTGACTCTGCGACTATGGTGTTGCGCTGATAGGCATGGACGTCGCGGGATCGAATCCCGGCTACGGCGGCCGGATTTTGATGAAGTGCAAGAACGCCCGTGTACCGTGCATTGGGGGCACGTTAAGGATCCCCAGGTGGTGAAGCTTAATCTGGAGTCCTCTTCTACGCCGTGCCTCATAAGGAAATCGTGGTTTTGACTCGCAACACCCCAGGATTCAAATTTAGCATTAAAGCGCAAAAGTACACAAGAACGTAAGCAGGACGAGCTGCATAGCTGGCAGGCATCGCGAGCTGCCCAAAGAGTCCAGCAAAAGTTCGCCCACGCACCAGCGATAGGAACACGGAAAGGGCAGGCTTCTCACAACCGAATCGAAGATTGATTACAGTGCCGGGAGTATGAAAGGAAAGCCAAACAAACGGGAGAGCACGTCCCCTTCTTATTGAAGGCCGGGGAGTCCAACATTATCAGGCCGGTCTGCTGCTCTGATTATTCCTTCGCTATGCATTCTTCTGCAACCAGCTTGCACTATCTGGACTTCAATGCTTCTTCGCCATCCGCGGTGCACACCGTTCGTGACGCGCACTCTCTTGCTCTTGTTTTGTCTTCTCCCTGCGTGTTCGTGACAGTTACGTCAAGTTGTCGTCCGCCTTCGACCTGGCAACACACCTCCAGGTCGTCCTCTTGCCCTCACCTTCTTTCATTGGGATTGGGCTCCGTTGTTTGTATCGCGCAACAAACAGAACCAAGCTTGCTTCCCCGATTTTTGCCGTCATTTGATTACAGTTAATATTTGCTTCTTGCGCAGTGGACTGTGTACTTAACGACGAGGACCGGAACAAAAAAGAAACTATGAACAGTCACCAACTAGCACAACAGATTGCTCCTTTAGTTATAGTTGCTCTCGCGTAGCTTTCTTTGTTCCCTCGCATCATGGGCCATTGAAAGTGACGCATATAGTCCCACACGAACTTATGGGCATTGTATTCTTTCCCTTGTCGCCTCTCGGTTACAGAGTGGGGACAAAAATATAAAGAGTCATTTTGATCACAGCACAAAGAGAGAGTCAAGAAGACATGCCCATGTATCGCGAAGCGTACGCTGCACGCTAAACCCGATCGTGCCACCTCTTCTCACCGAGCTTTGTTTTCTGTCAAGTTAGCTTCCTTTCAAAGTCAAATGTTTAAGAGGTTATTGTACTTCTCTGCAGGATCCCCAAAAGCTCTAGCATAGTGCTAATGGTATATCTAGCCATCTTACCTATATGGTATTGTTCTTAGGAAAGTTTGCTGCCTTGCCTTGCGTATTTTCGACATGAACGATCGGTGCCAGTTTTTTATAAATCTTAGAACTTTTTGTGCGCAAACAAACAGGGACGAAGAATAGGAGCAACACAAGGACGAGCGTTTGTGTGTTGTGTTTTGTGCGCACAAAAAGTTTTAAGATGAACCTGTTCCAACTAAGCCGACTCGCAGTTATGCTTCGGTTTTTGATGTTTTACTTACACCACGACACCACAGAAATGAACAGTAGATGTACCAAGACTCATTTCCTTTTAATCTGGCGTCAGATCAGGCGGTGTGATAAACAACGCGGATTTTCACGCGTCTCATGTCAGCGGCTGCTAGACGTTCGAGGTAATGTTTCGTCACTGTTAGCGACATCTCTACCTTTAAAGATTCTGAAATATATTTCCTTTCTTTTTTTCTTTTTTTTCTAAATTGTTTCTTAGAGAATGCATCAAGCAACAGCCATCACCAACACGGCGCTGCCATGCCACGTCACTGTACAAGAGACGCAAACACGTTTGTTGCGTTTTCAAGACAGCTGCAACGCCTCATCAGTTTCTTTTCATTCTGTAAAAAATAATCTTGTTTGCATCACGCTAAGGCATGCACATCGCGGGTATAATACACGATTTTACAAGAACGACCGATTGGTTCGTATTTAGTAACCATGCTTGATTGTTTGGTTGGTATAACGTTTTCATTGCCTCAAAGCAACGGTAGGGCTGTGATAAACCCCGCAGTAGAAGACTGTGGATCTTATTATATCGCCGGCCCTACTTTGCGTTTACCTCAATGTAAGTACTGGGGCTAATTTTCGTTAGTTTCTGTTGGAATACGGCGCCGCCGGGCTAGAAGAGGAGACGCGCGCTCACCTGCCCCGAGCCCTCCTAGCGCTCTTGATCACGTGTCCTTAAACACTGGGTGCGCGGAAAGACGGCGGGCATCAAGCCACCATCCTTCTCGGCTCACTCTCACACGCTTTCCCTCGCATCCGCAACATACGGTGCGAGGGGCGCTATATGACCTTATCGCACTTGGACTTTATACGCAACATCATGGCGAAACTTCAACGATGAAATTTCGTCTGGAGTGTCCGAATTATAGAACAAGTTTCTAAATGTTACTAAACGAACTAACAGCTTCTATGCTTGGGAACAGCACAAATTTACAAATTAAATTTTCAGGGACTAGCTAACAAGACTAGGCGCTCATTTTTTATTATTACAGTTCCAACCATGCTACAAACAGCGCCCGCCATTTTTGGAAACCGCTTAACCCGAAGCTATCGAAACTACGATTGTTTGATGTCGAAACTATAATTGATGTCGCTTTTACTGACGATGGTGTAGCGTCAAAACTCTATGCTGCTTTTTTCTGTATTCAGAGAACAGCCTGACAGTGCCTTCTAACATTTTCTGGACTTTAGGAAAATGTTTTTGAACCTGGCGATATTCTGAAATCAACAAATTATTTTAAGCTGACATATTCTGCTGGAATAGACAGAATGTGTGTCAAAGTTCTAAAATGAAAGCTAAAGTGATTACAAATTTCGTTTTCTCTTCCATAACTCAAGAGTCGCGGTCACCTAAAGTAGTTTGACTGGATCGGAGCAGGTAAGATAATCGCAGTACTCCAAACAAGGTTAATTTTTGTACCCAACTATCTACCTATATTTCTCGCTACTGTTTTCTCTAAACTTGAAGCATACGTTTTTGTCTCATATTATGACTTTCCTAGAAGCCAATGACTTCGTAACCTGATCTCAGCATACATATCTATTATTACTTTCTTGCGAGCCTCAGCTTGCAATTTTCCTTAACGACATCACTATCAATATTGATCTTAAGATACCTGTCGACGCATTATGTTTAGATTCTGAGAAATACTTTGATAATTAAGTTTCCTATAGCACGCTGCTATTAAAGCCTTAGCGTTTAAATCTTGATCAATTATTTTATAACCAGTTATGCCGCGCCCTAAATAGTCGCCAGCCGTCCTATATTGTGTTCACCCAATACCTACTGCTCTTCTACTGCACTTTTCAGTGTTCTACAGAACACGGTTATTGGCCCACTTTTGTTTTTAATATGTATTAATGACCTTCTGGCCCGAACTTTAACATACGTCTATTCGCCAATGATGAGGCAGTCTACGGCCCTCTTAGTGAGACCACTTATGTTAACATCCTTCAAAAAGAAGGACATTGTAGAACAACGATGTAGAATGTGGTTATTGACTCTGATTGTTACCAAAACTTCTCTAGTTCCTTTCGAGCAATGCCCAGTCTTGTCCCTCACCTAAATAAATAATTAACGACATTCAAGTTTCGACAATTGATTCTTCTAAAAACTTAAGCATCACCTTATCCCACAGTATTCTTGCGTCAGAACATACAATAACAAAATTAAATAACGAGGTTCACCGCGTTCTTGGTAATGGATGTCACTGTGTGAAACTCCACGCCACCTTCGGGAAAATTTTAAGCATATTTGACTACGGTACGGCCGAAACTGGAATATGTATGTGCAGTTAAGTATCCTTAGCTATATAACCGTTCTACGTCACCCAACTGCATTCAAAAGCGTGCAGCCAGATTTATTTAAAACAATTACTCGTACTACAGCAGCATGTCTCGGCTAACATTTTGAGCTAACCTTCAAGACTTGGAAATAAGACGTAGAATTAGGAGACTTTGCCTGCATGAAAGGTAATACCAGTCACTCAGCAATCTTGCCTGCCAATCGCCACTGTTGGGACATCGATCGCCAGAAAGTCGCAGATCCACCGACCACGCGTACTTCGTCACACCTTCTGTAATTCGTGCGGACATCAAGCTGCTGGAATGATCTGCTTAAAGAGCCCGCGCACTACTCCAACAGTGCTCTTCAAGGCCGCTATCGAAGACAACTTTCTTCCTCTGACAAGCCCACCCCTCATCTAATACTTCTAATAAAGCAGAAGGTAATAAATAAATAAATAAATAAATAAATAAATAAATAAATAAATAAATAAATAAATAAATAAATAAATAAATAGATAGATAGATAGATAGATAGATAGATAGATAGATAGACAGACAGACAGACAGACAGACAGACAGACAGACAGACAGACTAGCCGCAGTGAGCATACTCTGTTGGGCCGCACGAGACTTACTCTCGAAAGTGTAGTTCACCTTAAGGCAAGTAGTTACTTAAGCAAAATGCAGTTTCAAGAACTCATCCCAGTTGTTCCCTCTGAATGCATATTCATTTTCACGCGCGTACGAGCGAGAATGCGCGCCGAGAATAAGGAACGAAAGCCGCGTCGCGTGGGCGAACGGCGAACTTGGGGTATTTTCGACTTCGGGACAACGTGGTGGTTCCTTCTCGAGGCAATTACTCATACTAATGAGTGCACTAATTAAGCGAAATCTCCGTCTTAATGATGTATGAGCGTATGAAAATTGGCTCATACAAAAGAAACAGCGTACATCGCAAAAAGCGCTAGCTGCCCCCTGTTGGAACCAGACGGTAACCGCTGTTCGCCATGAGCCACACCTAAAGAACGTAACATATTCGAGGTGCGGTCTTCTCAGAGGAGGCCGCCGTCTGACTTAATTTCGCACTGCGTTAATCACCCACCACACGCACTGGCATGCTCGCACGTACGGAAGAGAGCGGAATGAAGCAATCGGTGCGGGAACAAATCCCAAAAGAACTCTCGAACTATGGGCATGAAGGTGGCACTGGCCCTCTCGTAACAAGTCTTGCGTGAACTTCTTCCGAACGTGTAAAATGTATATTTTTTTGTGTGGCGTTTCAATGGGATTACCGAGGTTTGGTTGACTGGCTAAATGATTTTGCAGCAGGCTGGTCTAGCCTGGCATTCTGGATCAGAATTTGTTCAGAAATGCTGCAAGCGGGATTTAGCCTGAGAGTATGGGCCTGAAATTGTTCCACATGATGGCTTCTTTTTGAAACGTGTTGCCACCTGCCCATCAGACTAGAGTCACATAGATAAGCAAGAAGGCAGGAATGCACCTTTCGCATTATCTTCGACATTGCGAGAATAATTCCTACTGCGCGCATGCGCAAGCGAGGAACCCCGTGAACTGTTCTTAAACTTAGTCTTCCTCGCAACAGTGATGCATCAGTGTGACCAAATCAAACATTCAGCATTGTCAATTTTCTAACATTTTGTTTCCAGTACTTGCCTGGCCATTGTGGGATGAGTGAAAATGAATACGCCGACAAAGATACTCGAGAATCGCATCAAGACGACCACAGCCTTCCTATTACCAGGATTGATATGTGTCACTATGATCTAAGCCCGAAACATATTGCTGTAATCCTCGTTGCATACACCCTTCCTCGCCATTCTTCGCTCGAAAACAGAAAGGAGGTAAGAAGAGGAAAAAAAATGAAGGAAAGCCAGAGGTTACAACCAGATGCATGTCCGGTTTGCTGCCACATACAGGGCGAAGGGGGATAAGGGATAAAAAGAGAGTAAGAAAGCAGAAAACACTGAGGCTTTGTTCATGAGGATTTGCACATCGACACCACAGTTGGGCACTTAGGTCTGTGGAGGTCAGTCCCTGAGCTTGAGGTATCTGTTTCTGTAATTTATATCTACCGAAAGATATACACCATCTTCCGGCAAAGCGGCTACCGTATCAACGCCGACTGCCACAAAGACAGACACTGCGAAAACGAAGAAAGGGGGCAATACTCGCACCTCCCGAAGAGTGGCCTACACTTCTACGAGCACAACCTGCCTCGGAGTCACATCAAATTGCGTCGCCCTCAATGACCTCACGAACCGCGTATGGGACGACGACTGAGGATCGCCAAGTCATAGTGATGCTGAAGTCACTTATGGACGCCATGCGCATTCTACTGAGCAGCATGAAAACCCCGTCGGCACAGAGCATACTGCAGGTGCTGCACACATTGAGTCCGGTGCTTGCAGCTCTAGGGTAAAACCACGGCCCGAGAGATGCCGTTGTTTCAAGAGGAGGTCAAGAATGCAGATGTCTTTCAGTGGAACGCCAGAGGGCTTAAGTCACGCATGTCTGACTTTAGACAATTTGTTTTATGCACCAATTCCCCATTATCGTGATTTGCGAGCCCAACCTGTCAGCTCCCATTAGACTGTCCTGGTATGAGTGCTTTATGTCCTCTACCCACGGAGAGTGCAGCAAGGTTGTTGTGTTTATACGCCGTGACTTAACTTATGTGCATGACCCAGTGCCTCCTGACGAAGTAAATCAATACGTTCGCTTAACAGTGAAGAAGAAAAAGCTCACGTTCACAATTCTTGGAGCCTATTTATCTCCAACAAGCCGTCTAGATTGTGAGCGCTTACGGGGAATATTGACATCGACTCCACAGCTGTGGGCACTCACTAGTAACATTAACGCCCACCATTACCTATGGGGAAGCTCCAAAGTGAAGTCTAGAGGGAGAACGTTGGTGTCCTTTGCCTTTGAACATGAATTTTGCCTGTCAAATGATGGAAGCCCTACTTATCTGCATGAGTCAGCGTATAGTTGCTGCTTGGACCTTACCTTCCTTTCACGTTCGCTTTCGAGAAGAGTGCATTGGTTTTCGGTTTTAGAAACGCGGGGTAGCGACCACATCCCAACCTATTTGAAGATCGAAGGTTTGACTCGCTCCAAGTCCTCCAGAACCGTCCAGTGCACCGATTGGCCTAAATACAAAACAATAATGGAAGACTGTTGTCGTGACGGCACCTCCTATAACCTACAGGGTGCGATAAAGGATGCCATACAAACAACCTCGCATTTGCTTTCGAAGAGTCCTTCCCGCAACGATTTCGACATCCAACTCGAGAAACTTGGAGCAATTCGCCGTCCCGCGGAGCGAAGATATAGACGCGCGATGTCCAGTCATGATTTGAAATTGACTAGATGAACACAAAAGAAAATACAGCGTCACATGAACAAGCTGGTTTCGCGACAATGGGTATCGTTTTGCGATTCCCTGGATCCGCGATAACTTTTGTCACTTATATGAAGGAGTGTTCGCGGCCTTCGGACAACCTTTGGTCAGTTCCACCCGTTTAAATCTCTGGCACTCCACCTACAATGTAGAGATATTGACGTCGCCGAATCTTTCAGCAGAAAGATTGCTGGCGAAGCAAATTCCGATGGAACGGGTACCGCAACACTCGACCACCCACTGTTATCGCGGGAACCCCGCTTGGAATGTCCTTTTTCAATTAAAGAACTAGAAGTTGCGCTGGCTTTGCGCAGGCGTTCTTCAGCGCCAGGACCTGACGGCATTACATACCGTACCCTCTGTATACTAAGAGACCAAGCTCGGAAGGCACTCTTGCTCCTGTACAACGATTCCTGGCAGACGGGTACAGTTCCGCAAGAATGGAAGTCAACTCGCCTCATTCCACTTCTCAAAGCTGGCAAGTCGCCTTTGGACATTTCCTCATACTTTCCGATCGCACTTGCCAGCTGTGTCGGAAAAACAATGAAAATAATGATTTGAAGACGTCTGGAATGGTACTTAGAATACTATGAAATTACCCAGATGCTACGGCCGGATTCAGGCGTGGCCGTTCGTCAAAAGACAACGTTGTTGACTTGATAACATTTGTGCAACACTAAAAGGCCCGTAAACGGCTATCTGCTGCCTGTTTCTAGACGTTAAAGGGGCTTATGGTAATTTCATCCATGAAGCCATCCTTAGCACCTTAGAAGCCGTCGGACTTGGTGGTAAGATGTATACGTGGGTGTGCAACTACTTACAGAGGAGACTATTCTACGTGCACACAGAAAATGGCCCGACGTCCGAGCTTTACGGTAGCCGGGTAGTCCCTCAAGGTGGAGTGCTCAGCCCGACAGTTTTCAATCTGACCCTCATTGGATTAGTTGACAACCTGCCAAGCACCGTAGGACTTTCCATCTATGCGGATGACATCTGCATTTGGACATCAGGTGTGACACGACTTCAGCTTCGCGCTCGGCTTCAGAAGGCAGCCATAATGACATCTTGCTACCTTCGTGAACAAGGACTTGAAATTTCATGCGGAAAGTGCGCAATGGTGGCATTCACGAGGAAGCCAATGTCTGCTTACGGCGTATCTATTAACGGACATCTTATACCATACAGCAGAAGTCATAGGTACTTGGGAGTCGTCATTGACAGAGGCCTGTCTTGGACTCCGCACATGAATCACGTGAAAAAGCGGCTGACTGCTACCTGCCACCTGTTCAGGTTCCTTGCAGGAAAAAGTTGGAGAGTATCTATACACGGCTATATTACAGCTGTACATGGCGTTGTTCGTTGTATTCCTGCGGTACAGCCTGCCTGCAATATTCAACACCTGCAAGACTAACCAGCGTACGATTCAGAACATTCAAGCCCAAGCCCTTAAGATATGTCTTGGCTTACCACGCAGTGCATCAATGGCTGAAACCATTGCCCTTGCGCAGGATTACCTAATCACGACGCACATTACCGTTAAGACAATGCGTATGCATCTCAGGCATTATGCTAGGACCCCTCCCACCACTTGGCAAGCCTCACTGCTGCAAGGCCCTGCTCGACATTTAGTGGTACTGTCAGTGCACATAGTGCGTAGATTACTTTAGGGTAAGCACCTGCGGCCAAGCCGGCGTTTCCTCCGGGGTGTTTGAGCCGTCCACAAGTACATATAATGATTCCAGGACTACAGAAGAAGACAGATCTATCGGCCCCTGCTCTAAAACAGCTGAGCTTACTTCTTTTGGATGGAAAGTACAGCAACCACGTGAACATCTATACCGATGGATCGACTACGTCGTGTAGTTCTTGTGGTGCCGTGATTATACCAACGCGAGGAATGACACTGCGGTTCGAGACGTCGCATGTCACGACCTCAACGGCGGCAAAACTAACGGCCCTGCGTCGAGCACTGGAATTCATTGATGCTGAAAGACCTAGAAAATGGGCTGTGTTCTGTGATTCAAAACCGGCACTACAGTGCACGCAGTCAGTTCTCCGACGCGGCATGTCATGGCCAATTGACATACGAAATCGAGAAACTTTACCATCACGTCCAACAAAAAGGTCACGAGGTCGTTTTTCAATGGGTACCTGGCCATTGTGGAATCAGTGGCAATGATTCCGCCAATAACGCTGCTCGCACAGCACATCAAGAAGAGCACAGCGTTCCAATTCCGCTTTCGAGGACAGACGCCGCAAGGCAGCTTCGACACCTGGCACGCAGTCTCTCACTGACTGAATGGAACTCACCAAACTTACGACTTACACGACTGCATCGACTAAACCCCTCCCTGCAACTTCTACCTCCACTCGAACTTCCTCGACGTGAAACTACGCTTCTCTGTCGCCTTTGGTTAGGAGTTGCCTTCACGAAGGCATACTCTACATTAATTGGAGTGACTGACAGTGCAGCATGCGAGGTCTGCGGCACCAAAGAAAACATCGACCACCTGCTGTGCCACTGTCCACGATATGCCCCAGAGAGACAAGAACTTGCCAAAGCTTTCCAAAAACTGGACAATCGGCCGCTTTCTGTGCAGGTGCTGCTGGAACACCGCCCCAACTTTCCTTCCTTCCTCTCTCTCCCTGTGATCTTTGTTTTCCCTTTTCCTATTCCCCCGGTGTAGGGTAGCCAACCGGACGTTATTCTGGTTAACCTCCCTGCCTCCTGCTTTTATCTTTCCTCCTCCTGTTTCTGTAATGAAGCTGCAACGGATAGGGATTGTAATGTACGTGAGGTCCCTGCAGATATATATAAACACTTTGCTGTGGTTGCCGTGCATCATAGAGTTGAAAGAATATGAGGGTGATAAGTGCCGGTATAAACGACCGCTAGAGTGTTCCCGGATTTTCAAGAGTTGATGAATTCGTAGTCAGTGTATTAGAACTCGGTGGGTTAAGTTGGAGGCTGATTGGTGAAAACGTACCAACGCAAGGGTGAAATACGACATATGATGACTCTAGCATTCATGGGCACAAGGCTAAACTTCTGACTTCTGCTCGAAATGACGATAAATAAGATCGCCTTAGTCCTCCTGACCTTGCTGCGCAAGCGTGTCAAAGTCAACATCCATACGAACCCGTGTTAACTGTGTAGTGCCCGGACATAAACATTCTTGAGAATAAAAGAAAACAAAAAAGGCCAGCGAATATGATGATCTTGATGACAACGACGACGACATGTTGCGCAGCAGAACATAATGACAATTGTACGCATCGAATGTACCGTTTAAGTAACCGTTTTACTGAAGCTTCGCGCTCCACGTTACGTACATATATTTCAACAAGGGCGTAGGATTTGTATAATTTTTCTTCATCTGCTTGTTTTTCATGCAGGTAAATGCATGAATGTGGCTGGAATGCTGCTAGTTATGCAGAAAGAGCCTCAATACCATCGTACCTTGCTAGCGAACTACTAGCCCAACTAGCCATCACCAACTAGTCCAACTTTCCACATTACCGAACCTCAATACCATGCTTGTTGCCAACATTTCAAATAAATAAATAAATAAATAAATTGAATAAATAAGTAAACTGAATAAGTAAATAAAGAAATAAATAAATAAATACAAAGCGCTCAGGGTGCTATGAAGGTAACAAATCAAATTCTAGCGTCAGTTTAGAACACTTTTGAGGCACGTTAAAGTTCTTGGTTCCACTGCGTCTTGTTTGACCTTACTTTCCGCATGTCCATATAGAGAACCTGAAGTCCGGAGACAGTGCGTGCCTTTGGAAATGTGCAGCCACAAGGTAGTCACTCAACGAATGCTCACAGTTCACGGGGTCGTCATTTTTCATCGACAAAAACCAAAAAAACATTTGAAGTCGTCATAGTCAATAATTACGAGAATTTGTCACATTTACTTTGCCGTTATGTGAAGTACTATACGCGATTCACATACGACTTAGTCGAATATAAGCCCGTTTCATGTTGGAGCCAGAATTAGATTGACAGCACAAAAACTGATACCTACCAGCGACGAAGCTGGTAACCTTCATACTTTCAAACTCCATACTTCCGATATACCAATAATATTGGGCGTGTTGGTTCTTCATAGCTCACATGTCTTTCTTGTACATCTTGCATTTTTTGGCGACATTACACGTAAGAACAAAACAAGCCACTGCCGAACGCTCAGCAACTCCTTTGGGCTCCTCGATCCACTCTCTCTCTAATTCTTTCTTTTTTTTTGACCGAGCACCAACAGACGGTCATCCAGACTGACACACTCATGAATTCTATGCTGATTTGGCACAACCATTTCTTAATTTTGCGGCCTTCCATTTTTTATTGCAAGACAATTTTTTTCTTCACAAGAATTAATGCTTTCTTTTTGCTCTTACTTCCGGCTCCGCAGAACGCGTTCCCAATCTCAATTTTACATCAAATTTCTGCTCCTAACGGCTGGCTGACACGACCTTAACAGTCTCTCCCAGTGATGGCTCGTCGGTTGTATGCTTCTTGCAACGTTTTGTTTCTTTAAATCGGGGTCGTTCTACATTGAAACTCTGCATTGTCGTTTTTTTTAATCAGGTAATTCTGCATTTATTCAGGGTTGTTCTGCATTATACCTGCGAATTTTTCGACTATGGCGAGTGATTTCGTAACTGCCACTGAAACCGAATATAAGGGATACAGCTAGTGCATGCAAACGTTTTCTATTCATGCCAGTCACGCAGGAAACTGCCGGATCGCGTTTTTCTTTGGCAGAGTAATAGCTGCCAGCTACGCTCCTGTAATGCCTAAAAAGGCCAGATATAACGGCCTGCTTTATACTTTTGATATTTCAATACGCTCAGTAAGAACAAATAAGTTATCTTCCAAACACCTATCTATTCTGAAGCTATCCCAAGATGCCATTACTCTCTGCCCATGCTTGCGGATTTATTTTATCTGCCTGCATCGCTAACCTGTATATTACCGATGTAATGGTCAACGGTGTATACGAGTGAATTTTAACTTTCTCCACCTTACCTTTATAAATTACATTCATTCTTCTTTGTCGCCAACTGTCTCGTATTCTTCTATCTTTTAAAGCATTTTTCATTGCTTTCACCAGAGCTTCCTTACTTCTTGGTCCTACTTCATTAATCAGCCTAATGGGAACCTCGTCTAGCCCTGTGGCTGTGCGCTTAGGAATTTTCTCTTCGGCTTACTTCCAGTTGAAATTTGTCCGCACCAGCTCCTTTTCCATCTGGTTATCTTTCACGCTCTTTTTTTCTTAAAATACTACCTCGTAATGGCCTTGAAAAAATTCGGCTGTTGTATTTTGAATGTAATTTATTGCCGCTTCCCCTTCTAGTTTGTTTCCATCTTCGTCTAGGATATGTTGTTGTATAGTTGTTGACTTCGTGCCTAATTATTTTATGTGTTTCCAAAATATTCTAGGTACGGCCTTCTTTTTCTCACGTACTTCTGGCAACAAACGTTCACTTTCACCTTTTAGGTTTGCTTGCACCAGTATTTGAACCATATATTTTTTTCCCGCTATATTTCCCATTTACCGCCTGCTTTATCCTGCGGCAACTGCGTTTTTTTTCCTGCCTGTGCTCTCGAGATACTTCCTGTCGTTCGGCGATCGCTTCTCGTATATCCCTGTTTCACCTGCTTTTCGTTATCTTTTTTTCTTTCCAACAAAAATGTTGTTTCTCTTTCCGTATTTCTGTCGTTATTATTGTCATATTTCTCTCGTTATTGGCGCCGTGGGACCGGCGCCGCCAGCGCCGTCTGTATACTTGTGCGGCCACTGTGGCCTCCGTGATGCCTGCAATAATAACCACTACAGCAGGTTTTGTGCCATTTTGGGGCCAACTACGTACATATGTTGCGAGGCAAAAAGAAGCATCGACATGCATATATTACATGCTATTGTTTAGCGTAGAAATAAATTACATGACATATTCTTGCTTTTGAATCGCTTATGCCGCATGAAGTTAGCAAAAGCATGGCCTTCAAGATGTGAAGAAGCTACCCTAAGAAAGCTATCGCTTGGGCGTGATTTGAACGATTTCAGCTTTGGTGGCTGGCCTCAAAGCCCTAACTGACGTTTTGCGCAACCGTTACCGGCGCTACCTGCACCGTCACTTCGTTTGTCTTTGAAGTAACTTCCCATAGTGTCTTCAAATGTAGCCCAGAAATTCTTGACACGAGCTCGGAGGTACACGTGTGCAGTGTGTGATGTTTCCGTGCGCTTTGTAACTGTGTCCGTCACATAGCGACAAATATACGATGGTTTATAATTTTGCTCATGAGGCGCAGGTTACGCTTATGTGGTCCATATCTTGCTTTCATGGCGATATGTTTATCGTGCGCGGATCCCGTTCATGTCGTCCGTGCCTTCTGTGTGCATTGTGCGACTCCACGAAGATTCCTTGAAAAAAAAAAAAAAAGAAAACAGCCTGTTTCTGCAGCGTGCCTTTGTGACATTTGACTGGTGCGTGCCGGAAACGTGCGGCGGCGTTCGATGCGTTTCCACCCCAAGTGCTGCAGTCACTGCATTACAGCAAATAGATTTGACAGGGCTGCTAACGTGCAGTTTTGCTTAGTGTTTTTTTTTTCTTTTTGATTTACCTGCATATGCGATAGAAACCACAATGCGTGCTTTGATGACATTACTCTGGTTTTCCTAATCTCGATTAGTGTCTTGTTCGCCTTCTTAAATGAGAGTCTTCCTTAAAATGCGCTTGCTTGATAGTAAAAACCTCTAAAATTGGATTGAAATAATCAGGCTTTTTATTCCTCGAAAAGGGCGTGAGTAGTTAATTTTACAAGAACTTAGTGATACAGCTCTACATCGAACTAGAAAGCTAAATATCTAAACGTGTTACAGTGGGTGAATCTTACTATGATGCATCAATAAGTCAGTATGCCCTCAGTGATGTGGGCCTCACACCACGTTAATGGCAAATGAAATTCTCCAATTCCCTCTGAAGTTGTGTAAATCAATTTTTCATATAATTTGTTCTATGTACAAAATTTTCTATGGGTGGGCTATTGCCATGCCGAGTTAAAAAGATACTTTGAGGTATTATTCAACAGTATTCAACGCCTTCTATTCAATATTTATAAAGTGCCAATATAAAGCCGTTCTTAGAAAGGCTTCACTTTAGCTTCTTCATATGTCCTATAAACGTTCCTCTATACTGTAGAATTCAGTACATACGATATCATATGATGACACATTTTTAGAATGGGAATGGAGAGCCAGTCTATATATAGACAGGCCGCATTAGAAGCGCTAAGAGCATTCTACAAACATTCTTCTATAGCATTCGGTACATATGATGTCAATATACCCTCTATAGAACGTTTATGGAGGGTGGATGTAGAGTCAGTCCATAGACAAGCCGCATTAGAAGTGTTAACAACGTTCTATAGACATTATGTTATAGAATCTAGTACATATAATTTCAGTACACAGTCTATAGAAGGTCTATAGATGACGAATGGAGAGCCATTCTATAGACAGGTCGTTTTAGAAGTTTTAAAGACATTCCATAAAAATTACTTTATAGAATTCAGCACATATGACGGCAATACACCCTCTATTGCACAGCTTTTGCGTGTGGAAGGACTTATTTCTGTAGAGCGGTTTCGTTAGACTTCTTATAGAGATTTCTTCCGGACACTGTATAGATCGCGAGTTTCTCTAGAGTGCCTTTTGACTCCATAGGAACTCATCAGAAGTTATAAAGGAACTCTAAATCTACTTTCATAAGGGCATGTCACTCCTTAAGCTTGTTATCCCGCTAAACTATTTCTAATTCTATTCTATTCGCTACGTGCAAACTTTCGGCACAAATATGTGAACACCAATTGCTCCCACGTATGCCAACATTTTCATGGGACAGCTGGAAGCAAAGCGGAGGAAATCATACCCTTTAAAACCCTACACGTATTTGCGTTACATTGATGACATATGTATAATATGGGAACACAGCCCAAGCACGCTAACCGACCTAATAAGCCATTATGCCCGCTCTCACCCGAGTGTTACATTTACTGCCTACCACTCTCCTAGTCAAATCAACTACCTCAACACGACGGTATACACAGGAACTAGAAAACTGAGAAAGATACTTTACCGAAAGCCTACGCGTAACCAGCAATATTTAGACTACACCAGTGATCACCCGCGACACTGCAAGCGAGGGATTTTTGTCGGACAAACGAAACGAATAAGAGGAATTTGTAACGAAGACAACGATTATATCCGCCACCTAAAGATATTAAAGAAACGCTAGCAGAAAGAAATTATCCACAAGTTTCTCTCAACAGAGCTTATATCGTCGCGTCAAGATTCGAGAGGCAGTCAGAATTAGCTAAGAAACAGCCTACAGCGGAATCCGAGAGACCACCAACCTTTATAACAAAATATTCTAATGACCTCCCAAGCATAAACAACATCCTACGAAAATACCAACCAATATTATCATGTAACGAGTGCCTGAGGAAAGCGTTCCCGTCCAAGGGTGACCTCTCGCCACAACAGAAACATTAGACATGTTAGTGTATTCAAAAATCACTCAATACCATTCCCCCGTAAGACAATCATGTTCTCGCCCCAGCTGCAAAACTTGCGGGCATCTTCAAGAGAGAGAGAGAGGGAGAGAGAGAGGGATATAAGGATAGGACCTTCAAAGCGACCTTAAAATTAGAAGCATCGCAAACAGCTATACACACGAAGTGAAAACTAGCTTTACCTGCACTATTTCCAGTGTGATTTATATGCTTGAATGCTCCTTCTGTGAGAAACAACATATCGGCGAAACTGTCACAATCGGTGAACGTCAGGTGCAACGGACATCGCGCGGACACAGCTAAAAAGCTTCCCAAATACATTGCCGAGCAATAAAATCAACCACGTCATAACTTTGATGAATTTAGATTCTACATCCTACAGTCAAATTCTCGTTCTGCGCGAGATAGAATATACAGCGGAATATACCTCATCCATAAGTTCAAGATATTGCAACCAAAAGGCATAAACGTTTCAAGGGGAGCTTTAGAATCTATTCACTATGGTAAATGTGAAACTATAGACAACGACACCTAGTTATTTTTAAATTGGTTGCATAGTTCTTTTCTCTCTTCCTTTCTCTCGTTCTTTTATTTATATATCTATCGAACTTTTTTTCTTTCCACGAGCTCCATTTTCTGCCGCTACATTTATTCGCTCTTTCAGAGAGACAATAGTTCATTGACTTCCAGCGGATCCGATAACTACCCCCCCCCCCCCGTCCTTTTCAAAATAAAAGGATAAAAAATGACACGTCAACCGGCTGACACACGGCGCTACCTCACATCTCACATTCCTCCACCGACGTTGGGTATATATAGCACACCTCTGTTTTCAATTCTACACCCTCGCAGCTAACATACCCTCGTTCATTGCCTCACCCACCCGCTTCATCCACACTCCCCTTTAGAAGAACCGTACCTATATATACTGTGCCGAGGAAAGCATATGACGCCTTGAAAAGGGCAAGTCCACTTGTCGAAACGTTGGCTCCAGCTTTCACCTTGTTCTCGTTTTGCTCATCGTCTTGAATTTCCATCTCCCGCCTTGCCCGTGTTTTCCCTAGGATGAACAATGTAGCTTAGAGCATAAAATTGTTCAATGTTCAAATGTATCAGACAACCTCGAAGAACGAACTTTGAGGCATATTGCACCATCATGTTTCGAAGCGGATTAATTGTTTGATTGATGGAAGGCTTGTGCCAAACAAATTATATTTAAATATTTACTCGTACTTAATTATTTATTTAGTAATTTGGCGATTGATTGTTTACATTTCCTACTCTGTCACGCTTACTGCAATGCAAATATTGTTTTTTTTCATCTACCCAGGTACTTTATTGACGAGACAAGCTGTAACACGCGACGCAGGCTTGAGCGCGTCAATTTTGCGGGAACTACCGTCGAACGTCCATTGTCTTGTCACGCACAAACCTGTTAACGCAGACGCACATGTTTAGAGAGGCAAACCCGGGCGCACAATATTAACGCTCCATCATGCGTTGGCCAACGATTGAAACAGATACAGCTGTGGCCCGACGACCATATAGCGGAAGTTGATGCCAGGAAATCATGTGCGGACTATTAAAACCAAGCTTCCTTAACGTGTATTCGGGAAGAGTACTGTACATGGCTGATTGATTGATTGATTAATTGATTGATTGATTGTTTATTTGAATGATTGATTGATTGATTTTCTTCACAGTAAACCTTCAACGTTGTATGCACGCACCTGAATTCTTAGCCTGAGGCAGGTTGGGATTTGTTCAAGTGTTAATATATAAAAGAGCATTTCACATACTAAACATGTAAGCCTTTACGAAGTTTTCATGACAATCCATAGCAAACTGAGGCAGAACGTAGAAAAAAAGCGTTGTAACACACTTACACAAGGAACGTATGCATACAAGCTGTACATGATACGCTAAACACAAAGGCAAAATATAGTACCAGTGAAAACGATAACAAAAGGGCTCTTTAACCAAAATGAACTTAGCGACGTAAGGTTAAAATACAGGTGGTGGCCAGTAAATCATAGTTATGTGTAACTAATTGAACTCGAATGTTCATATCATTGTTGCCATCATCATCATTACTTATGAGCCGTCTTTTCAGGCTTACGTTCACGAACTTGTGCTAGCAAGGCGGGGGTGCTACGTACTTTGATGGAGCTTGTGTGCTTACTGCGGCTCGGTATCGTGGTACCAGTTAGCACGCACACGGTGACTTACGCTTGTTGCCGCCGAGATGGCGCTGGACATTTTTGCGCCTTTCCTTGCCTTTTTCTGTGCGATTAAATGCAATAAATTCGCAAGGCCTCGGACAAGTTGTTATGCACCAGCGCAAATAAGAAGTTAGAAGGTAGAAATGGTAAGTTTGACGGCACGCCACCGCACACAGCGGTGCTGCAGCAACATTGACATCAGTCACTAGGCTGCCTGCTTTATATACGAAAGGCTGGTGACGTCACTCCCTAATCCTCAAGGTGGGTTGCTGCGGCAGCTTGCGCAATAGTAATCTTTACCGGGAAACGTATGCGGTGAGAGCTGCGTGCTTCGCATTGTTATCAGGAGCTACTTATCATTCATTATGTGGTTCGGGTGGTTGTTTTTTGTTTGTTTTTTATTGAAGAGCATGCTGTTCTGTAAGTCGTATGCGTGATTCCAAAGAATGTATGCATTGTTCGCTTTGCTTTGCAGACTGCTTGAAGCCTCTGCCTTACGGGGGTACGAACGACTGCTCCTGGCCTGCACTGCCGCTGGGACCGGCTCACATTTTTGCTAACGGACGCGGACACAAAAAATGACGGCTATCGAGAGGCTAAAAGTTTCGCTGTATGTTGAACTTTAAAATATTCTTCACTGAACAAGAGTGCTTTCTCAAACGTCACGATGGTATGGCGATACGACGTGCGCAGAACTGCACGAGCAAAAGCAATCGGGCTAAAAGAAAATCTTCAAGCTGCCAGCAGACAGAACGGATCTGCTAGGCTTTCTACCCGAAGAGCACGGATACCACTAGGTTTCCCTGTTTGCATGCAGTCCATGTGCAAATGACTCGTGGAAGTAGGCATTTTTCCTCAAGCTTATCGAAACGCAACGAATTGATGTACCATTCATTATTTTACCGGAAATCGTTTCTGGAACAGTGTGGCACGCATCCTTAAATGTGAATAGCGCTGTATTTCACTGCTGACGTGTGAGGATCGATACTTGGAAAGATGTGGTATATTCAAAAGATACTTACTTTTATAGAATTGCGCAACTGGATCATGTGCCCTGGTGTAACTTACTAGAATATTACTTAGGTTCTTGAGTTCCTTAAAGAATACTCCATAATCCCAGCCCAACTTCTGACATGCGCCGCCGTGAATATTGCATCGCCCAAGGAGAAAACACTCTTGATTTCTACTGCAGTCTATTTATTAATTTTTCCTTTCAAAACTGCCTTCGCTGAAGTACGTGCTATGTCTGCGAACAAGAACAGACAGATTTTCAGGCACAGATATCCCGTGTAAACGAAGAGGGCATCGGTGAAAACTGAACTTATGCGAGTTTCCTTCTTTTTTTCTGTCTCTCTTCAGCACTGACTTGCACTCTCGCCAACAAGCATGTAAGGTTAAAAAGGAATGTCGACAGAAGACGTCAAGCAGGGGACGAGTAACAAAAGTAATAATGCAGATAACCAGGTGAACGAGCGAGTGCCCACCTCTTAAAAGGAAAGAAAGAATCCTGTAGAACTTAAAAAGCAAGGAGTGTAAAAAAAAGGAGTGAAGCTGATGCACCAGCGCGAAGGCTGCCGGCCGAATGAACGAAACGAGAATCCGGTTTTGTAATTTCGTGTAATGGCTTCTGAAAGACGTCGTCGCAGGAGTGCGGCCACCGTGTCTGCTGGTATTGAAAGGACACAGGAGCGCGCCGCACTTCGTCTCGACGTCATATTTGATTTACCTTCAAATCTGCAAGAGCTTGCCGCTCAGTCTTCCTTTCATCTCACTTCTTTTCAGTGCTTCCTTTCACTTCACTGTTTTCTCTCACGTTCACTCATATTTATTTGCTCAGGCCGCCTCTTAATTTGCTCACTACAGTGGTTTAACCTGCTCCTAACCAGCGCCGGTTCCTTTAAGAAAAAAGAATCAAAACACGGAGTGAACTTTTTCAAAAGCCTTCCTCATTTTATCGCGACGCATTTTTGCTTTCAAGTCTCCTTCATGTTCACAAAATGCAGTGATGATTGGTCCGGAGCTAGTTGTTTGATCTGCTTCTTTATTCTTGGGGGTTTCGCAAGGCGCACACTTCACTGACAGCCAACGTAAAAAAAAAAGAACAAAAAAAAAGACACCAGGAATGAAACGATAGATCTCCAAATGGAGAAAAAAGAAATCTAGAGTTGAAGTAAGAAGGCTTTTAAGTATTCCCGCAGACAGGTGCATGTAGTTGCCTTGAGTCGTGAATTTGATTTAGTATGTCCCTGCGAATTATGGAACTAATCCTGCCTGACTCTGTTTTTTCTTAGGAAGCCAAACTTAACGAACGGCTGGGGCACTCCATGGAATACCTGCTAAACATGTTATTTCTGGTGCAACGTACGGAACATGAAAAAAGGGGAACAGGTAAGGGACTGAGGTGCGCCAACTATCAACTGTTTATTCACGGTCAAAAGTACAAAACAAGAAATACCTCCAGGCATACGCAGTAGAGTGAAAGCAGGACGTCAAGCATGTTATCACAAAATATGTTTATCAAAAAAGTACACTTCAGAGGTGTACGCATGACCGAAGTGTCACTAACACAAGCGGACTGTTTGCTTCTTGTATGGAATGCTTCTAGAAGTTCCCTTACTGTTTGATCTCTGCTTTTGCCAATAATCTTAACTTGTTCAAAGCGCGGCACACATGAGCAAGTTTTACGGTGCTGAGTAACATGCGCACTATCACGTCTTCCAGTGCTACTGTCGTGCTCCCTCAGCCAGGCATTAATGCAACTTCCAGTTTGTCCAATATAGAACTCGCTGCTGCTAAGGGGAATTTCATATACAGCATTCTGGGCACAACACATGAAAGGTTTCGCGTGCCTCCTTTGGCACCCTCGCTGCTGCGCACGAGATATTCGCTGGCACAGCTGTACCAATTTGTTGGCAGCGGAAAACACAGCAGGAGTCCCATACCTGCTACCCACCTTCTTTACGTTATGGCTAACCCTGTGCACATACGGCAGTAACTCTGGTTTTCCATGCTCACTTTCTCTGAACTGCTTCTCCTGAGTGCTGATTTTCAGCTTCTGCAGCAGAGATTTGACGGCCAAACAAGCGAAGCCAGTTTTTTTAAGTCTGCTAATCTGATTGTCAAGACTAGCCCGCATCATGTGTGCACAGTGGGGTGTAGCAGTTGGTAGTTGGCGCTCCTATGTCTCTTACCTGTCCTCCTTTTTTCATGATACGTACTTTGCGCTAGATAAAACATGTTTAACAAGCTTAGACATCAACTAGCCCAAGAACAAGTTCTTCTGGGCTATACGAAAATGTGCTCGAAGGAAAACTTTGTGGAACTTATAACGAGAGCAAACATAAAATAAAACATTCTGCAGATCCAAGGCAATGCTGAAATCTATATGACGCGAAGCCTGTGCAAGTTAGCGAGTTAGTGGTGGTAACGGGCAATATGAACCTGTAGCTATCAGTTCTCTGTGTCACGCGGGTGAAGGTGATGTACGAAGCTTGCCAAGGGAAGAATGAGAGGTGTATGCACAAAGAAGTGTGCCAGATATATAGGCTCATTTAGGGCTTCTATACGCCTTGTGTTCCAGTGGCACATACACGTTCTGGTGGACTGGGTAAGAATAAGCACGTGCTCATGGGCACGTAACTAATGCCCAAAGCTGTCTACTCTGCAAGACAGCAACCGCAAAGGAGGGGGAAGAGGCAAAGAAAGCTTCGCTTTGGCAAACGTAGGACGCATAGAACAAAGGGGACTTTATGTGTGATAGCAGCGATCTAGCTATACTAAAATGTTCATTGTGGGGTGCTCGGAACCCACTGGCATTGCGCAAGAGGCGAAAAACGGCAGACGGTACCCCGCAGGCGCTGTGCCTTTCGCCATTCTTCGCTTGCTGTGCTCTTATAGTAGGTTACAGGAGTGTACCAACAAGTCGAGTTCTCGGTTTTTCTGAGTTGTAGCATGCGTCGGTTGGGCTGACTACGCACCAGAGAAAAACTTACTGTAAATTACTAGTCAGTACATGCTTAGTAAGGGGACGGCTTGTTAGGAGAAAATTTCTACCAGCTAGTCGCACGTCGTTTACTCCAACTACACATGTCCTTCGTCCCTCAAAAGACACTCCTATTTAGGACCTCGAAGGACTACTGGCAAGATGTACTATAAGCGCTAAAAGTTGCAAGTGGATGAAATGATCCATGATGGAGAAAAGAGAAAGAATAAAAACGTTTGGAGCAGCTGCGCCCAACGAGCGTGCAAGGTCTCAGAGATTCCAGCCGATATTCAAGAAGGAAGACAGATGATTTCTAGCCTTAATGAAAAGGGAAGAATACTGAAGTTGGCATGAAGGAGACGGAGATTGATTCTGCTGAATAAAGAAACGGAACGAGGTCACGCTCGAAAAGTACCGCACGACTTTACTGAGGAACATATTTAAAGCCAAGAAGCTGACAAAAGGATGGGTGCACGACAAGGCCAAGTGAAGTACGTATAGGCGCCATGTTAAATAGGACGCCGCCGACACAAGGGAAGCGGGCGCTGCGCAGTGAGACAGATGTCTCGTTTCCGACAACAAGATTGACGCGGCTCTTCTAATATATGAACGCAAACTGAGGCTCAGTATCAGCAGCGTTGAGACAGTGGTTTTAGTGAACAAGGAATGTAGGCTTCCAATTTTTCTTTTTCAGTCGAGCTCCACTGCGCCTCTTCAAATTGCGGTAGTCGAAGAAAACTATTAGCAGTTTTTATGCTGGTAATTATGACCTATTTCACAACCATGGTAATAAAGAAGAGATCATCGCCGCCACCACTACCGCGACCACTGCTATCGCCACCGGCGGACGAAAGGGGAAGTTGTGCTTTAGTAACAATAGCCCAGCACCAAAGCAAATAAATTTCTATGAAAGAATACGTCTACAGTAAGGCGGCAATGCCTTACTTGTTTATGATGAAGATGACAACATGTAGAAAGGCGCTCAGTTCTTGACGCTTGGCGGACGTGATATCAATTGGCTTCGGGGAAAAGCCAAAGCCGACCACCCAAAACATGGGAACGGAGTCAACCAGACGGATTACGGCGAAGGAGGCAAAGGTGAGGCGAAGGACAAGGAAGGTCAGGCGTTAAGAGGGATTCACCTTTTCTTATTAGCTTGGATTATCACGCGGATTAACGTCAGTATGAAACTAACGACGGTCTTCAACTTAAAAAAAAATGCAATTTAAACGTTTTCTCTTATTTTGCAGGTCACTTGTTTTCGTATTACCTTTGTGTGATTCTTTTATTTTCTCTACGTCTTGAGTGAAAATGGTCTAAATTGGACCGGAAATGCGTTTTCTTTTCCTTTTCCTGTATATGTTTTCAGACATGTTGGCCTGTACGTGGGATGCTATTGTAGGCGAATACATTTGTCTTGCTGTTTTCTGTGAGATGCAACACATATATGTAAACAATATGTATTTACAATGAGTGTAAAACCTTCGCGCTGCCAGTCAAACAGGGGCAAGGCCCTCGTCAAGCTGCTTGTAGCAGCTTTTTTGCTCTTGTCCCAGCATTCTTTTTGTCATACGCGGAAAAATGCTGAATAAAGATTTGATTTGATTTGAAATATAAGCGTTCTGACCCATTTCATAGAGATGCTGCAAAAGTGACATATAAAATGTGTTGTCCATAATCCATCATTCATAGTATTCAGCTTGATCACTGTTCGATGTCACACCGTTAAGTACACTTTCGCGGACTGCCTTTCTTCCAGGGAACGTCCAAAGTAGATGGCGGGCATTCCCTGCATACGCAGAGCGGAGCACTTTCGACACTGGGCAATGTCTTCGCACGGTTGATTCCAAGCAGAAGTGAAAGCTGGTGTAAGGACCGCCCCAGCCAGACGTCTCCAGAAAGTGACTTCCTTCACCCGAAAAAAAAATGGTGGGCAAGGAAGCAGACACGCGGAGGGCGCGCGTCCCTCCGCAGGATGGATTTTCGGTCAATTATAACTGAGTGGGGGTGAGAAAAAAGAAAGCGGAGGAGTTACGGGTGTCCGGAAAGAGGGAGCAATGTGGTCCTCTAGGTCATTGTTGTGGTAATTCCCATGTGCCTGCACCCAGAGGAAAGTAATGTACACACGTGTAGAATGGTGAAATTCGTGCATCTGCTCACAAATACGCAACGTTGTTGTCACTTGTTTGAGATGTTTAACTGTGCCGAGGCTGTCAGTAGAGATGCGGCCTTCGTTGACGTTAGGCAAGTTGACAAGGGTTTCTATCACATCGTGTATGGTTCGCAGCTTAAATAATAAGGGGTTTGAAAAGTACATTGCGTATCTGCGAGTGGCTTAGATCTCACGGCGTGTAGGGACTTGAGAAGGCTATTCGTTTTCTTCTTGAGTTAACCGCTGCGTTCCTATATATCACATAGCGTCCCCTTTGTTACCCCTTTACCTCCCCCTCCCCTCTCTCCCCAGCGTAGGGTAGCCAACCGGATCTTTTTTCTCTGGTTAACCTCCCTGCCTTTCCCCTTTCCTTTCTCTCTCTCTCTCTCTTTCTCTCTCTCTCTCTCTCTCTAGGTACGGTCGTTTTAATCGTTACGATCGATTGAATTCGCCGACGGAGCTTTGTCGTCCTGTTAGTGGTTCGTGATGGATAATCCCATGGTGGAAGATTATCCAACCTCATAGTCATAGCACAATCTCCGTACAAGTAAGAACGGAAAACTTCGATTGTCGGTATGTGGCATATTTTAAGCTTTCCTACTTGCTGTCTCTGCTCAACAAGCTCAGAAATGGTGTTAAGCTGTGCGTGCTCCTGTAGCATTGGTATAGGCTTTAGATGAAGCAGGGCCGCAATTGCTATCATGACACTTCTCTTGATAATCTCAAGCTTGTTCCACTGTTAGGAAGTCAGTCGTAGGAACTGCACTTGATATATAATGCGAGGCTGCAGGACGGAGCGCGCGAGGCAACGAGCCACGTCAGCCCCACCACTCCGTGGCGCAATTATGCGAATCAGGTGAACTGCTTTTGCTGATGCGTTGCTTATCTTGTTGATACACTTCACGCTAGACCCCGACGGGTGAACTTCCAGGCCAAGAACGCGAATCTGTTCAGTCTCAGGAATCAGCCATGAGCCAATCATGAAAGAGAAGTCGCTATTTATCGTCGTCGGCATAAATGAGAAATCTTATCTTATGAAAGTCTTGTAGTTTACACGCTAGAGACACGAAGGCAATATTAAATAATAACGGTGCGAGAATGGAGCCTTGTGGTACCCTGCGGTTTGATGCAAAAGAACCGAATTCCTGCCAGCCTACACGTATAGAAAATATTCGGCGGGAAAAGAATGAATGCACTATTTTCCACTGAAGTGGCAAGCCGAGCGTGACCATGTTTCGAAGAGTAGTCTCGGGATTTACATTATCGTACGCTTTGGCTATGTCAGTAGCCCCCACAGTGCGCCCCAAATGACTGTAACGTGAGAAGTGCAGTTCATCTGCCAGTATAGCCATGCCATTTTCCATGCCCAAGTACGGCCTGAATCCGATCTGAGCTGGATTCTACATATGGTTGTGTTCGAGCCACCACGAAAGCCGAGCAGCCAGCATTCGTTCCCAACAAACCCCTTATCTCCTGGAAATGACCCACAAATGTTCCGATGGGCCATTTGAGACCTCCTTATAGATTTTGACTAAACTGAAAAACGTCCCAGAAGCGTTTTGCTAACATGCACTTCCTAACAAAAAGTTCCTCCCAGGGCTTTGCCCTTGTAGTCACTCATTAATGTTTCGGCGCCAGTTACGTACAATTAACCATTTCACTGAATGTAGCATTTGTACATATAAAAACACATGTGAGCCAAATTTCGTGCACCTACTGCCGTTGCGAGTGGTATTTGCGCTGTCGGCATTAGGTCATATAAAGACATATGTAATTGCTGTCCTGTATTTATCACCTCCGGCGCATTTGCAAGTTCTCCGCAATACCAAAGGCTAGTGATCTGTTGAATCCATCAGCCTCGCGGCTTGCTTCTGTCTGTCGCACGACGCATAGTTTATGCTATCACTGCGTATATAATATATGCAGCCATCATATTATATGTCACCTGCGTAAACAGAAACGAGTGACAAGGTTATTGGAAACAGTAGATTGGTTGCGCTTGATGTTGCATGATATCTGCAAATACACAGGAAGCGATAAATACAATGACCCCAACCACATATGTCTCCACATACTGCACCACGGCAACATGTATGTGCCACTCACAACGGTTGTAGGTGAACAATATATGACTCACACGTACATTGCACAATACTGCTTGTCTACAGCAAAAATCCGTAAATCAAAAGGCTGCTTCACACAACGCACTTTTTCTTTGCAGAAATACATTTATCAACAGAGTAAAAATTTGTACATCAACATCACAATGAAAACATGCTTCCCTCGTTATTTCACTCAGTAGAAATCTTAAAACAATTACTAAAATAGCATGGAAGCAGTCTGTATGTTCCGCCTTAAAATTTTTACCAAAAGAAGCAAAACGTTTACCTTAAGAGGACGGTTTAGCTCGGGGGCTCCTATCTAAATACATGGGAAAGATAGTTCTTCTCGGCAACCATTGCACCCCCCGTTTTTTTTTTTACTTCACTTATTCTGTAGAAATACACACGTTGTGTGAATTCTAGATTCGGCCACTCAACAGTAACATTCTAGCCCTTATTTTCCTTGCTATACTTGAACTTCTAGAAAGTGAGTCAAACACAGCAAAAGAAAATAAATGCACCTAAAGCTTCGGAGTTTCCACAAAGATACGTTTAACTTACCTACAGCGCTTATGCGTAAATCACTGCCACTTAAATCAAACTGCATGCAGAGCAAATATGCCACAGCATAAGTACAAGTAATTTCAAGTAGTTGTGAATCTTTTAAGTATGATGAAGCCGTATTGCTGGGTCGAAATGTCTGCAACAAACTTCGAAGCCATGTGGCACTATATGTAACCACTATAAAAGCTACAGCTCTTATTAGCCTACAGTAGGTTTTCTGACACGTTGGAACGGACTTTGAGTTATGGATAGCTCAACAAAGCAATTACTAATTAGTTCATTACAATACTAAGTAACTTGTAAATTGAACAAAATTTTACTATTTTTTTATGAATATACTCACCATTGCCATAAACAAAGGTGATCAAGTTGATCTGCTTCTCCTTCGCGTGGTATGGTCTGTGAGCTTTCTGGGCTCTTCCTGAAGGTATCGAGGACCACAGGAAAGCAAAGCGGAGTGTTCACGCGCACTTGCTCAGTTAAATTTGGCTGGTATAACTGAAAAGTTTTTTAAAAAAGGTACTTCAACATGTTTTATTCAAAGTACGCTGTTATGCAACACATTATCTGGCACGGTACAGGATGAACTATGTTATGTAAAGATATCCTAAATTTGGCCCTCGGATGGCTATTCTGGTGATCTTGCCTGCTTGTGTCCCGGAAAATATAAAAGCTGGAGTAATATTTAATCTCATAATCAGTACAAGTTCAATAAAATATATGATGCCTGATATCACTGCAGAGTGCCTGAAGGCTAAAAACATGAATAGTCTAATACATCAGCCACTGACAAAATAAAAGACATTTGCTGAGAAACTTGCAGCATAATATCGGTCACGCCACGCGGTGCGAGCGTGCGGTGCGCATTCGACAGAAAGTCTCTAATGTACTATCGTGCCGGAATAAAATGAAAAAAAATTATTAACAAAGGATCAGGCGTAACAAATAACATGGGCGACGTGTGGTTTCGTGCAAGGCGGACTGACATACATTCTGAACTACTAAAGCCTAATGTCCGATATGAAATCGTCAGTGGCACACATTTAGGTGAGTAGTTTAGTTCGCGTTGCATTCCTGCGCGGCATTTCAATATATAGAGCTCCAATATCTAAAGTTTCATAAGGAACTATAGCTTTCTGCGGATTCTTCGGCACCTGCCGGCGTCGTCAAAAGACAGTCCAGTGTTCATTCGAACACCAAGTATGGTGGCTAGCACAGCCAGTCTGCACATGCCAGAGCACAGAGCCGACGCAAGAAGTGGCTAGCGAAGAATAAGAACGGGCTGACGTTGGCCGATGCCGAAAAAAAAAGGACACTCGGAAACTTGTTCCTTGGCGCTGGGAATTAAAATAAAACCAATGCTGTTACAAATCAAAACGAAATGCCCAAGAGGTACGACGTAAGAATCACCGTGATCTACGTTTGAAGACCACTATGGTTCCATAACAAAACACAAGAGAGAAAAACGAAGCGGACCGCGCATTCAACACTCGTGAGTAAATGAGCCCTGGCGCAATGATATCCTCTCACGGGTGTTCATATTGACTTTTTTGTAAGGCGCGTGCTGCATTTCAGCCTCACAATACACGCAGTCATAATTCGTGACTTCCAACCACGCGTTTAGATGCAGTGTGGCACTCACGCCACTTAAACGCAGAACGAGCCGCACAAAACGCAGTTTGCAAGCTTGCCTTTTAACTTTGGGCATACATACCTCAGGGGATGACGAACCGAAAACCAAAAGCCTTGCCACAACGCCTGAAAAAGCTCGAAACAAGGAACCACCGCCAGAAACGCACAAACAAACAACGCGTAACATCAGTACCTACACCATGACGCTGCACAACTTGTACTCGCGAAGCAAAAGGCACATGGTTGCTTCGCATTATTTCAAAATGAGCACTTTTTGGAATACGGTTTTCACAACAGCTTTGCAAAACCTTCACTTTCATAGACCAGCGTCCAACACGGTGGCCATGACGGTGAGAAAAAAAATATCAACTACCAACTTTCCAACTCTATGACCCAGTAATTAATAATGACCTCACAATTCTGCTAACTGCACGTATTAAGGCACCAAAAGTCTTCAAAACTGATATATCAGTATATACATGGCGTGAGCGCACTCACGAAAAAAACACCATGCTCACTCAGCAACCATTGTAGATCTAGTACGAAACGGAACCTAATCAGTTATATTCAATCACTCTGAAAAAGAAAAGTCGGCAAAAATTTATTTGCATGTACCCACGAAAGGTTTTCGCACATGCGTTGTGATCGTGCTTGCCAATATTTCTTTTCAGTTTTTCTTCAAAGCCATCAACGCCTCTTGCATCAAAGTGGCAAGAGAAAGACCTGTGATTATTCACTTTGTTGAAATACGCGGTTTGCTGGGATACTGCAGGCCTTCTTTTGTTCCTTTATGACAGCTACAGTTTTCTCAAAACGACAGCGCAGTAACCGAATGTATTCAATTTCTGGTAGCATAAGTGTGACCCGAAGTATTCTCTTTCTAGTTGTCGCTGATTTATAAGACGTTAACATATTTTTGTACGCAATGAGCCCAATTAACGTAGATGCGTTCCAGTACGCAGTCTAACTGCGAGTCATTGTCCATCAATTACATATGTAAAGCTAAACGAAAACTACGTTCGGCTTTTTCTGCTTTAGCAAATATCCACGAGACAGGTAACAACACAAATTATATTCTGCCGTGAAGACAGCGAAGCGTTCAAAAACACATCATATAGCAGGAATTTCTTCCACTTAGAGTTCTCTGAAAAGCAATGGCGATATTGTATGAAAGATCTATAGTAACAACGACAAAGACTCATAAGAGTTCTTTAAACATTTCAAATGTTGCCATTACAAGGCAGTCGGCGACAACTTACGAATATCACGCAGTGCGAATTTTGAACAAGAAGGAAGCCCTGTCATCCCGCGAAGATGAAAATTTTCTTAATTTCGCTGCGGCTGTCTGCCGCTGACACCACCAACCAAGGCGAGATCACTGAATGGAGGCAAAGATGTAGTGGAAACACCGAAGGCGGCGGGATGCAAGCATGAGCTCAACTGCGCAAAGACTGTGTCCTCTCGAGCAGCGCTCACACAAGCGCGAACTAGTGCGCACGCATCACTTTTTTTCACATCACACCTCTTTCTGTTCAGCCGTTAACTTAGTCGTACACTACCGGCGCAGCCCGTCCCGAATTTTCTTCGCGAGTGACCACAATTCATCCGCGTAAAACGAAAGCACCAACGCCATACTCTCACCATCATTTCAGCTGGAGCGGCATATGAGAGACGCGAGTCGCGAACGAAGGAGACCAATGAGAGCGGCGCCTTCAGGGACGTGTGCACGGGAAACTGGTGTCATGCGGACCCGCCCAACCACTCCATGGGTACTCGTACTGGTCTCAGCCTGACAGCTCGTTTCGTACTATCGCCTGCTCGTGTCAGCTCTCAGTCGCGCTTAAATTAGTTTGCTTCATTTAGTCTTTTTCGCCCGTGTCTCGACTGTCATGGTTTGCGATTGTTTTGTAATCTTATTGTATGAGCGATGCGAATTGTATAGTACTTTCTCCAAGCCATGCAACACAAGCTATTACACTGGAACCTCCGACAAGTCATGTATAAAAGCCGACGCGCTAGACCGGCAGATCGGATTTGCGACGATCGCCGACTCTCAGATTGTTTGCCTCAATATATCGTGAAATTAAAACACGCAGAGAGCTGAACCCAAATTTTGTGTTAGGCAGTATAGTAATCGTTGTTGAATGTTTTGTACTCCCTTTAGCCTTTTGTTCATAGGGCGCCCTCTTTGCCCTATGTATCTGTGGCCGCACGTTAGCGGTATTCGGTAGACGACCTCCACGCAGGAATCCACAAGTTTCTTTTCATGCTTGACTGCATGGGTCCAGATTCTTTTATTTGAAGGCATTCGTCCGCCATCCTGCGAACACGTTCGATCTTGCACGGGGCTGATAAAACTATCTCGACACCGTATCGCGACCCGATTCTTTTCAACTCATGACAGATATAGTGCAAATATGGGATTACTGCTGCTAGTTTCTTTTTTCTTTGCGCATCTGTTTGTTTTTCCTGGTTCTGTTTTTTTACTATTTGCAACAACTTTTCGCAAACTGATGAAATGACAGACCTCGGGAATTCCGCTGAAAGAAGCCTGTCTTCTTCACTGCCATGTGTGAACAAGTCTTAGTTAACGCTGTGCTCATGGCGGACGAAGCAATAGCTCTCTAGTAGTTCGGAGGGACTGGAGGCGTAATTAAGAACGGGCTCAACTCGCCGCGGTTGGTATACCCAGCAAACCTTTATAGAGGCCAAACAGTCCTATAGGGCGCTCTATAAGCAAATGCTTACCCGAATGTAACATGACTTATCAGAAGGAAGGACTTCTAACCTAGCGTTGCACAGCAAAGGCTGCGGCTGTTAGCCTTAGTTTGAAGAAGGGTGTTTGCTGGACCGCTATCGTCATAAGGGAACGAGAGAAATTTCAGACGCATACTATATTAAGAAATATGGCGAAAGATGCGTTAGTCAACCATCAGTAACTTTACACGATAAAGAGTTCGCGCTTTTGAGCCTATGCGAACAACTGTTTCTGATATTTCTGATGCAGTGTTTGATAACCATATGACCCTGCGTGTATAAGTGTGTGTGGTAGCCAGTGCTTGTGTTTCTCCTTCTCTTGTTATTACTCCGGCCTTCTTACGTTTCTTTCCGCACTTCAGTGCTTCGAGCTGCGGAAATTACTCCAAGAACTTGTACCAACTCGCTCACATCGCTACGCTCTGTAGCGTAGGCTTCACCATTTAACTCGACGACATAGCAGAGAAACCATAACGGGAGGAACTAGGGAGAAGAAAAACGAAGAAAGAAGGCGGCCGAACGGGGAAAGCGTCGCTCTATTTAAAGTAAAATAAACGCCCCTTTAATACTGCTAAGAGACGGGGCGCCTGAGTCACTGAATATATTGAGTGGCTAGTACACACACACACACACACACACACACACACACACACACACACACACACACACACACACACACACTCTCTCTCTCTCTCTCTCTCTCTCTCTCTCTCTCGCTCTCTCATATATATATATATATATACATATATATATATATATATATATATATATATATATATATATATATTGACGCAAGATGATTTCAAATTACGCGCCAGCCGCCTCCTGCGTCCGTCCAGCTGCTTACTGCTACCTGCGAAAGATAGCGGCAGTGAAGCGGGCAACACGGGCCCGCAAGGCACGCGCAATCGGAGCAACGTGCCATCAGCGCGGGACACGAGGGAAGAAGAAGAGGTGCGGGTCTCTTGCGAAAAGACTGTGGACGTTCTAGCGCGGCTCTCGTTTAGCTCTTTGTCGGGCACAAGTTCGCCCAAGGTAGATTGATTAAAGTACCGTCACTCAACTGTGCGTTACAAATTTGGTGGAGGTGCGGGGTATGATTTCAAGCCCTTCTCAAGCCAGAGAAAGGAGCCCGGACTCACGGCGACTTGGACCCATCGAGTTGACTCCTGTCCACCAACGCAGCAGTCGTCGCCTACGTGGTGAGCCCCCCGAGTTTTCCCCTTTGCCGGTTTCTATCGGAGCGTCAGCATCTGCTAGCGGAAACGCTACCGAGATGACGACTCAAACCACGCCAACTCACATCGTGGTCAACTCGCCAATGACGCCAGAGCCTTTCCACGGCGACACATTTGAAGACGCAGAGGACTGGCTGGAACGCTTTGAGCGCGTCGCTGAGTTCAATGGGTGGAACGGAGAGCGCAAGATACGAAATGTTTACTTCGCATTAGAGGACAGTGCTCGAACGTGGTTTGAAAACCACGAAGCGACGTTTGTGTCGTGGGATGCTTTCCGACGGGAGTTGCTGGCAACTTACCCGAGTACCGACCGCAGGGAGAGGGCCGAAGCTGCCCTGCAAGCAAGAAACCAGCGTAATAACGAAAGCGTGGCCATGTATGTAGAAGACATGTCCCGCCTATTCCGCCGAGCCGATCCGAACATGAGCGAGGACAAGAAACTACGTCACCTAATGCGCGGCGTAAAACAGGAACTGTTTGCAGGGTTGGTTCGGAGCCCGCCGCGCACCGTCGCTGAGTTTCGTGCAGAGGCGACAACAATGGAAAGCACGTTGCAACAGCGATCAAGGATGTACAACCGGGAGATGAACATCACCTCTGTAGACACAGTTCCAGCCGTCTTTGGAAATAGCGTGGACATCATACGAGAGCTCGTGCGATCTGTAGTGCGAGAAGAGCTCCAGCGGCTACGGCTTGACCAGAACGCTCCAACGCCCTCTTCCCTGGCAGACCTGGTTCGTGAAGAGGTCAGGCAGGTCGTCCGAGAACCACAGCTCAGTGCGCAGCCCCAAGCGCTACGACTGCGCCAACCGAGCGTCTCATATGCCGATGTGCTGCGGCAAACTCCCGCACGTGCTGACGTCGCCGCCACTTCCTCTATGAATAGCTCGATGCCTCGAACTACACTGCCGCCACCCGAGAGAAGATTCAGGAAGGCTGATGTATGGCGCACTCCTGACCGAATACCCCTCTGCTACCACTGTGGGGAGGCTGGCCACCTGTACAGAATGTGTCACTATCGCCAGGCAGGGCTTCGTGGTTTTCCGGTGAACGCACCTTGCCCCCGAAATGGTGAGCGTCCTTCCGAAATTGAAGAATACCTGTCCACTCGTCAGAGCTCCCCATACGCCTACCAGCAACACCAACCTCGATCAGCAGCGCCGTTTAGGCATCGGTCACCGAGCCCCCGCCCGTCTTCAAGCTCCCCAAGACGCCGTTCACAGAGCCCGCTTCGGGAAAACTAGAGTCAGCGACCTCAGGAGGTAAGGTCGCTGCCGACGCGAAAAGACAAGAACCTCCATCGATGACTCCGAGCGACGACGAGGGACTCAGAAACCAGTGCCACAAGAGCGACGTTGGTTCCGATTTACGTGTGTTTGTTGACGGTTACGAAGTGAACGCGTTAGTGGATACAGGTGCAGATTACTCGGTAATAAGTAGTGAGCTTGCCAGGAAATTGAAGAAAGTGCTGACACCATGGAAAGGGCCACAAGTTCGCACCGCAGGAGGACACCTCATCGACCCCGCTGGAAAGTGCACGGCTAGAATAGGAATACGAGGCTTCACGTACGTCGCTAGCTTTATCGTCCTTCCCGAGTGCTCAAGAGACTTGATTATTGGCATGAACTTCTTGCAGGATAATGGCGCTGTAATCAACTTGCGGGAATCATGTGTTTCCTTTTCAACAAAGCACGCTATCGCAGCATTCAACACTGAAGAAAAATTCGACGCCCTTTATATTGCCGATGACGACGTGATGCTTCCTCCTAGATCCAGCGTAGCCGTCGCAGTAAGAAGCGACGCGTTCAGTGACTGCGAAGGAATTGCAGACAGCAACACCAGTCTCCTACTCGAAAAAGGGATCTGCGTGGCAAGAGGGCTTGTTCAGCTGCGTGGTGGATGTGCCAACGTTTTCCTCACTAATTTTGGAAATGAGGTGCAACATGTCGCGAAAGGAACCGTTATTGCCAGCCTTAATAACTTCGTCCAAGTTACAGACCTGAGCATCCCAGAGATTTCAACATCAAAATTCCAAGATGCGGATTCTGTCCTTGCAGCCATCGACATCGAACCAGGTCTATCGCCCAGACAGAAGGAGCAAATAGAAGCCCTCGTAAGAGAGTTCGCCGAATGTTTTTCAATGTCATCCAAAGTCCGGCGGACATCTATTGCCAAACATCGGATAATTGTCGACGAATCAGTGAGGCCTATTTGCCAGCATCCATACCGAGTGTCACCAAAAGAGAGAGAAGCTATAGGAAGTCAAGTTAAGGAAATGCTGGAAGATGATGTAATTCAGCCGTCTGCAAGTCCGTGGGCGTCGCCTGTGGTACTTGTAAAGAAAAAGGACCAGACCTTGCGCTTCTGCATTGATTATCGTAAGCTGAACGCCGTCACAAAGCGGGATGTGTACCCACTTCCAAGAATCGATGACACTCTAGATAGACTACGAGATGCCAAATTCTTTTCCTCCCTGGACCTCAAAAGCGGCTACTGGCAGATAGAAGTGGACGAACGAGATCGTGAAAAGACGGCATTTGAGACGCCAGACGGACTATATGAGTTCAAAGTGCTTCCATTCGGCCTTTGTTCCGCACCTGCCACGTTTCAGCGGATGATGGACACTGTGCTCACCGGTCTGAAATGGCAAACCTGTCTCGTTTATCTTGATGATGTCGTAATTTTTTCTACCACCTTCGAGCAGCATGTGGAACGACTGCGGGCTGTGATGAAAGCTATTAGATCAGCAGGTCTGATGATAAAACCGCAGAAATGTCATTTCGGCTTTCGCGAGCTTCTTTTCCTCGGCCATGTTGTCAGTTCAGAAGGCATTCGCCCGGACCCTGAGAAGACTGCGGCCGTGGAGAAATTTCCAAAACCAACCGACAAAAAGGCTGTTAGGCGATTCTTAGGACTTTGCGCCTACTACAGACGCTTCGTCAAAAATTTTTCAAGGATCGCCGAACCACTAACGCGGCTAACAAAGGAAGACGCGCCTGTCGTCTGGTTGAATGAGCAGGAGAACGCTTTCAATGAGCTCCGAAAGCGTCTTCAGAACCACCCAGTTCTTGCTCATTTCGACGAGGAAGCCGAAACTGATATTCACACAGACGCAAGCAATTTAGGACTCGGTGCCGTTCTCATTCAGTGGCAAAACGGAGAGGAACGAGTCATTGCGTATGCTAGTCGAACACTTTCGAAGGCTGAAGTGAACTACTCAGCCACAGAAAAAGAATGCCTCGCGGTGATATGGGCCATCAGCAAGTTTAGACCATACTTATATGGCCGACCCTTCCGAGCTGTCAGCGACCATCATTCATTGTGCTGGCTGGCGAATATCAAAGACCCGTCAGGACGGCTAGCTAGATGGAGTCTACGGCTGCAGGAATACGATATAACGGTCGTATACAAGTCCGGTCACAAGCACAGTGATGCTGATTGCTTGTCACGTGCACCGATTGAATACACGGAATCTATGCTTAGGGAAAATGAACACGATTGCCCGTTCCTAGGAGCTGTGACAACATCGCAAATGGCTCAGCATCAGCGATCCGACGCGGATTTACGCCTGCTCATTGATTACCTAGAAGGACACCCTGTTGACATTCCACGACCTTTTGTCCGCAGCTTGTCGTCGTTCGTCCTGAGAAACAATGTCCTGTACAAAAGAAATTTTGAACATAGTGCAGAGACTTTTCTGCTCGTCGTACCTTCAAAGTTACGATTCGAGATATTGGAAGCATGCCACGACGACCCATCAGCAGGACATTTAGGAGTGAGCAGAACATTCGCACGCATCCGCATGAAGTATTACTGGCCAAAGTTATTGAACTCTGTGCAACACTACGTAAGAACCTGCCGGGACTGCCAAAGACGTAAAATACCACCATTCAAGCCAGCAGGCTTCCTACAACCGATACAGCCACCGGAAACTCCATTCGCACAAGTGGGAATGGACTTACTTGGCCCCTTTCCCACATCGTCATCGGGAAAGCGTTGGATCGTAGTTGCAACTGACTACCTAACTCGATATGCCGAGACAGGGTCTCTTGTCAAGGGAACGGCCAGTGAAGTCGCTGATTTTTTCGTCACTAACATAGTACTACGGCATGGCGCTCCTAAAGTTCTCATCACGGACCGAGGAACCATTTTTACCGCCCATTTGACACAGTCCATCATGAAATTGACGCACACGAGTCACCGAAAAACCACCCCATATCATCCGCAGACAAATGGACTGACTGAACGACTGAACAGAACCCTGACTGATATGTTATCAATATACGTGGACATGGAGCGCCGAACATGGGACAGGATACTACCGTACGCCACGTTTGCGTACAATACCGCTGTGCAAGAGACGACTCAAATGACACCTTTCCAACTCGTTTTTGGCCGGACCGTCACCACAACCCTAGATGCAATGCTACCAGTAGATGAGACCTTCGAAAATGACAATGACGTCAGCGACTTCACACAAAGAGCTGAAGAAGCACGGCAGCTGGCGCGACACCGCATTCAGCAGCAGCAACAAACTGACGCGGACCAATACAACTTGCGACGAAGAGACGTCCAGTATGCACCTGGAGACAAAGTATGGGTGTGGACTCCCGTACGGATGCGCGGCCTGTCAGAGAAGCTTCTTCGTCGTTATTTTGGCCCGTATAGGATAATGCGCCGAATCAGTCCATTGAACTACGAAGTTGCTCCAGAAGGGCAAGTAACCTCATCACGACGGCGGCATCGAACAGAAATCGTCCATGTCGTCCGAATGAAACCGTACTACGACAGGCAAGAGTTGCTTCCGCCTACAAACATTGCGAATTCCTGAAAGTCTGGAAACCACCGCCTTCTGTATGCGCATCGGGACGATGCACTCTTGGAAGGGGGACAATGACGCAAGATGATTTCAAATTACGCGCCAGCCGCCTCCTGCGTCCGTCCAGCTGCTTACTGCTACCTGCGAAAGATAGCGGCAGTGAAGCGGGCAACACGGGCCCGCAAGGCACGCGCAATCGGAGCAACGTGCCATCAGCGCGGGACACGAGGGAAGAAGAAGAGGTGCGGGTCTCTTGCGAAAAGACTGTGGACGTTCTAGCGCGGCTCTCGTTTAGCTCTTTGTCGGGCACAAGTTCGCCCAAGGTAGATTGATTAAAGTACCGTCACTCAACTGTGCGTTACAATATATATATATATATATATGAAGAACCGAAAGTTCTTCCATTTGCAGCAATAACACAGACGCCCTCTGCACTTGAGGTGCTGTACTAACAGTAGGCGGGGATAGCCGCGAATGTCGCCAGCTTCATGAAGGTTTCATCGTTTGTTTCCGGCCCGTTGTCGATGATGGCGGACAAATATTTTCGAACTCCATGTTCTTTCGTTTTGTATGGACTATGCCTAATTTCCCGGCCAGACGGCTTCGATAAACCACAAGTTTCAAGAAAAAGAATTGATGTGTGTGTAAAGGTGTCGCTAGAAAGCAATGTCTGAAAAGCACTTCGCCCTGACGCCGTGGCGTAATTTACTTACAGCATCATCATGTTTCTTTCACTGATGCTTGTTCCCAAGAGAAAATAAAGAAAACTGTATTCCGCCCCAGAACAAATCCAAATTTTACGCCTACTTTACTGACCAACAACTTCCGTAATGCTTGGCTTACTTCCAATGGTTGTCTGCAGATATGTGTCAGTTCATTATCAAAAGCGACGTGGTCTTCGGAATATCGTAACATCGTGATCGAGAACATTTTCCGGTTTTCTTAATGCTGGTATTTCTAAGAAATACGCATATTTTTGTGACGTCAGAAAGGTTGAGACAAACGCCATGCTTGGTGATTGTCTTCTTGGCAAAGCTTGCATTTTCGCACGAATGGAATCAAAGGCAGCTCGCTACTTGGTACAAATTTAACCTCTGAAAATGCGCAAGTTTGAGTATACCACCGTAAACAGAGAGCACACGACACAATGCAATTTCGAAGTTAATAGGCACGCCGCTCGACAATTCGGCCAGCACTGCGCTATTGAAACAATGCCCATTCACGAAAGACACGTACTCAAAAGTTTCGCATGAAATAGCGATCAATACATGCCTGTACAAAGGGTCTGCTAGAGAGCTTCTGCCGACGCATGCAACTCGCGGTCGCAAACATTACGTATTATGCGCGTTTGCTTCCCGACTCATAATGGGCCTGCTCACAATGGCGGGATGACTCAGAATCATGTGATTTAAAATGCAGTGCACCTATTGTTGAGAAAGCGCTAAGCTTGTTAAAACCTGCGTGCAATACCGAGAGTACGTGTACAAACAGTCGCGGCGCTTAGCCTGGGGCAGTATGAATAGTCAGCATTACGTTCCGAACGAACATTTTAATGACGCTCAACTTTCTGCTTTGTGAATCTAAGTTCATTGATATGCTACTCGTGATGAAACAATACGCACTCGTTCTACTGAGACCGGCATATTACAATTGTCCAGCGTCACGAACAGAACGGCCTGTGTTATTAGGCAATGCCCGTTTTAGACTCGTCCTGCATTTTTTCAGCTTGCATCTACCATCAATCATCCCGACTCTTCCGTATCCCAACCACTGGCCTATTCATTGTGAAACACTAGGCACCCAAACGCACAGATTATACAGGCTCACAACTTTGCCACCAGCTATTATCCATGCGACTTTCTGTCAATCTTCCTGTTCCAAATATGCAGCTATAGGACAGGAAGATGAGGATAACATAGAGATAATGAATGAAAGCGTAACCAGGCTGATTTCAGAAGGAGCAGTTGAAGTGGGAGGTAAGACACTAAGGGCAACCAGTAAGTAAGCTCTCCTAAGCGACAAAGGGTCTAGTAAACAAGTGAAAAAGCACTGAAGTGTCTAAACCAAGAGATCAGATAGAATTGGCTGAACTGCCAAAACTGATAAACAAGAGGAAAGTAAGGGATGTTCAAAATTATGACGTGGGAAAGATTGAATAATGAAAAAAATGGCGGCAGCATAAATTCAATGGGAAGAAAACTTGGCAAGGACAAGGCAAGATCCATCCATCCATCCATCCATCCATCCATCCATCCATCCGTCCGTCCGTCCGTCCGTCCGTCCGTCCGTCCGTCCGTCCGTCCATCCATCCATCCATCAATCAATCAATCAATCAATCAATCAATCAATCAATCAATCAATCAATCAATCAATCAATCAATCAATCAATCAATCAATCAATCAATCAATCAATCAATCAATCAATCAAATTTTGTTCAATTACGCACTACAGTAAAATTCAAATGTAACGCATTCATCGTCATTCGTTCAATCATTGAATTTTCGAAGATCACAGCGGTGCTTGAGAAAACTCGAATTCAATGGCCAACAAAACCGCTGCCCAATGATCACCAAGCGCGAACAAAATTTCTAAACTCCAGCCAAGCGCAACTTCATCGAGAAAGTCCACTTAAACAGTCATGGATAGAGCAGCACATTAAACTCGAGCGCTTTCGCCATTAAAATCGCGAGCAACGGAACAGCTCGCGGCGTGCTCTCAAGTAGCACCTCTTCTAGAAACACGTGGACGATGCGAAGGCAACAGCCGGTATGCCACAGGCAAGCCGGATTGTTCTGACAGACGCATTCGTAGCTGCAACACGCTTGCAGCCAAATTGATGGACAACCCGCTACAAAACGCGCCCGCGTGTCCAAGCCGGTCAAGTCATCGACCTCGTACCTTCAACCTAAAGTGCATCGACGTTTATGGGACGACAGGTGCACTGAGTGTGTCGGCCGATAGGAAGGCGAGAAGTGGCTTTCTTATTTTTTCAAGCTTCATTTAGGCTTTTTCGTCGGAACTAAAGGAAAAGGTGCGTTTTTCCGCATGTTCTTTGGACACGGTTTGAGAAGACAGAGTGCCCTTTCGGCATATCAGCCCGTCACGCTCACTCGAGGTGGCGAGTCGTGGGGCGCTTGAAAGAAGGTGATGAGAGAGCAGCGCTTCAAAACTCTTGGGTTGTCGTCAGTTCGATTTCTTTTTTTGCAGGCGTCAATACAAGTTCCGGTCGGGGAGGAAGGTTCATTGGCAGTGAACGCGCGCGCTTGTCAGCGACGCGTGGCTTCAAGAAGCATGCGTCCCGAGTCAGACGTTTCCTGGTAGTCAGATTCATTTTGGCTGCCTAGGAACATGACGAAGAAAACAAAATGAAAAAGGAGTGAGCCCCACGTGCCAGCAGAAAGATCCGGCTGACGTCTGCCCACGTTCTTCCTCTACTTCGCCCTCCTCACCGAACCCAAGAAGTAAATATGAAAAGAAACAGAAAACGGCTAAAGAACGCGACAGCATAAGATATCGAGTCTGTCAAGCGAGATAGGAGCAGCGATGAAAATGGCGATGCTATGAACGAATCGTAGCTTAGAGCGTCACTTTTCTCGTGCTGTAGAGGATACTGAATTCGAATACGTTGAGTAGTAAGTAACATAAGTGATGGATGGATGCGAAGCCCAAGTGAAATGAAAATATTGCAAATAAAAGCCAAGCATTGACAGCGATAAAAGGCTTGGCGTTGTGCTCTAGCTACTGGGACGCTTCTAACGATGCGACATACTGGCGTCGCGCAGCGCGCGAGGCTAATGCACACCCGCGGCAGAAACAGCGCGCTCGCTGCCAACACGCGTCTCGCGATGATGAGGAGCGCAGTCGGCGGCGTTGCAGGCGGTGCGCATCGATTGTGCACTCTGTCGGTGAGCACCAGATGAAATCGCCTCCAGTTTGTCAGCTCTCCATAGAAACGGTTTCAGTCTGACGTTTACTCCTCGTCCTGCTCCGACGATGTTTGCACATAGTAGCAGGAGCGTTGGCGGGCCTGTGTACAGCGCTTAAGGCATGACGCCAAGCTAAAATGCAATTTTTATTTGAAAGGCCGAGTTTTATTTTTGTGCCTAATTAGCTGTGCGAATCATCGGACAATATTTTACAAAAACAAATTGTGTTCCTGCGCTGTTTTTTTTTCGGAAATATACAGCGAAATTTCTAACCACAGCCGATGTCTGTGAAAATGAAACTGAAAGTACTGGGTTGATTTGTGGCATAGGAATACCGAAATTTAATATTTCATCCCTTTTAGGCGTTAATATTCAGTTCTACGTAAGGCAGATAACCCGGTGCACCACCAGTAGAGTAACAGAATGGGTGCCAAGGGAAGGGAAGTGCAGTCGAGGACGGCAGAAAACTATGTGGGGTTACAAAAATAAGGGAATTTGCAGGCGCAAGTTGTAATCAGCTCGCGCAAGACAGGGGTAATTGGAGATCGCGGGGAGACGGGTTCGTCCTGCAGTGGGCATAAAAATAGGTTGCTGCTGCTGCTGATTCATATCTAAGTAATGTGCCCTTAAAAGGATTTGCAGCTTCTTTCCATCCGCGTTAAACATACGCTCTCATGCGGGAGCCGCAGTACAAGTCTGAAACAAGTTTACACTATCCAGCCTTACTGCGCGTTTAAAAAACAGCGAATTACTTTTCTTTGTTATGTTTACGCACTGTAGTTTTCTCATTGACACTAGTAGCTACAGTATGGTGAAGTTCAGAGCACCAAGGCGAGGAAAACGAAAGTTTGCCGGGGAGCAGTACACCTGAGTCAGAGTGCGCAAAGAACCCAATGACAGAAGTGCACCAAGAAGTGGATTAAAACTTACTAAGTAATGAACAGGATGGCTGCAGTATGCTGGAGTCCAGCTCTGCACTGGAAGCAAACAATCATAGACTCTGGCATTCTGTCAAACGTTGTCTTGCCCTGAATGAGTGCGTGTTATGAAATGGTAACGGGCGACGAAAGACACCTATGTATGACAACAAGTTTGCTGTATCTGATGCTCTTCGATGCAATATTAAGAGAGGCGCACTTGATAGGCTGAAACCTGTTAGAACAGAACCTGGCCTTTGCACAATAAAAGATTGTCTTACAATTCACCACCGCTCAATGGGAATGTCTGCCGTTACAGTACTGATGCTGCGAATAAAGCCTGAAAAGAATATTTGGTGTTCCATGACAAAATTAGGTAAACGCAAGACTAACGAGGCGACGAGTTACGAATTTCCTCAAGTTTATTATTTGTGAATGTTTGTGTTGAAAATATTTTTGATGAGTATCGCAGGACATAACATGTCGCTGTTCTTTGATACATTAACAAGTATACTTCTCTTTTAAATAAAGCTCTTTAAATGAACTCTGCACACTTATTTCTTACACAGTTGACTGCGCAATGGACCTCCAAAAATCAAAACGTACGACAACTTTCGATATGGCTCTATTTCGTAGCAAGGTGTACCTGTCAGAAGAGCAGATTTTATGTTGTTGGTTATTTCATCATTACGTTGGCAGGTTTCTTTAGATCTTATTAGTTTTGATTCATGGAAGAGATCAATGTGTCTCCTATGAGGCTGCCAAAATTACTTTGTTAATGTGAGCTAAACCTAGGTTACAAGTGCTGGCATGATACTAATCATACTTTTTCACAATTGTTTAGATGAATAATTATCAAAAATTTTTGCGCGTTGTACAACACTACAAGCTGCTTAGAACAATGTGATTGAAAGCTGACTAAACGTCCGAATTCTTACTCTTCTAAAAAAAAAAACTTTTTTTCTTTCTGTAAATTTGGCGTCATACCTTAATACCGGCAGGGGAAAGCAAAGCACTAGCGTTGTGCATCTGTATTTTTGTTGCTTTCTCTCTCCATTAAAGCTTGTATTTCAGATGTACAGTTACCGAGTGCTTCACAGCACCATGTATCAGTTGAGGGAAGCTGGGAAGCAAGTCAACCTTTCTAACCATTTCCTCACTCTGTCGTGCCTTTTGCCAGAGGAGCGCTATTCGTTATTACTGTACTGGCATTTTCGTGTTTCTTACCTGTTTTGAATGATTTGTTGTTGCTGCTGCTGCTGCGGTCTGGTTCTTCATTACTTGCTCGTTTCTGTTGCTTCTTGCGCAGGGCGCCTGGTATAATTGTCCTAGAAATGAGAGCACCACTCCTCGTAATTGTTTTTCGAGTGTTTCATGCAAGTCCACACTTCTTTTTGCTAGTCTGTTTGAATGAAGTACAGTTTCGAAAAGAAGAAAAACAAAGCACGAAAGGAAGAAAGGAAATAGAAAAGAAATGAAGGAAGGAAGAAGAGAAAGAAAGCAAGGAAAGAAGAAAAGATACAGAAAATGAGGAGAAATAAATAAAGAAAAAATGAAAAACGAGAGAAAAAGAGAAAAATTTAAGTAAAGTAATAAAAAGTAAAAAAGGAAGCAAATAGGCAGAAAGTTTGCTGCGAGAATGTTTAACTTCCGGCAATGTCGCTTTGTTTCAAACCCCTTCAAGCTTGAGTTTGGCAGTCGCGAATGAATGCGTGGGAAATTGCCCTCAAGCTGTCACGGTTTGACCATGCGAGCACAGTTATCACTTCGCGCTGCCTTATTAAGGACGCCGATAATTGCGGTTCCGAATGCGCGCTGGCCAAGTATCAATACTGAATGGCTCGAGGCTTTTCAGAAAGCTTGTGGACAGGGGCTTGACGAGAACCTCTTTGAACGCAGATTGCCAAAGCGAAATCAAACAGCGACAATAAATTGAGGAGCTGTTTGGTGAATAACTGCCCCGGGTAGCTCCTTTCATTCGGGGTGGTGAGAGAAAAACAGAAAGCCTTTCAATAGTATATGACCGGAAATATGCGCAGAGCTGATTGCACGCCAGCAGATAACGAACATTTCCGTGAAATTCAGTGCAAATGCGACGTCAAAGAAAACGAGATAATGTGGACCAGAATTGGGGAGAATTGGGGAGTGGTGTATGACACGTACGTGTCATACACCACAAGTGCCATAGACTTCACACGTGACCTGTAACACTCAGCAAGCTGAACACAGTACATTGTGTCGGAAATACCGCGCTGTATTTATTCACTATTTCTGAATTTGGTTCTTCGACAACCTCAACACTTCTCTACATTCGTGATTGTTACGTGCTTTGTGTATAGTCCATTATGTTTTGAATTTCTTGTTTTCATAGGGTGAATTTTTATGTGCATATTCTACCTGGTATCTTCGCACGCTCAGTGCAATGCTCATCGATTAAAGACAATGAATGGTAACCGCTTGTTGAACAGTGTACGTGTGCATATTTTTATTTGCTCATTTTCTTATGTGTTTTGCGGATATTCATTGGACAAACAAATATTTGGGAAAAGCCTACGATGAAAGTTACCAACATTTCCAATATCATTACATAAATAAGTAATTTGATTATTCGATGCGTTATCGCGAGCTGGATGACTCACAGTCCGTCGTCTTGCGTCCTGATCTGCTTTCCCGTTCGCCTTGCCCCGTTCGCCGGTCTTGCGCTGCTTTTCTAGATGACTGTGGTCTGAAGATTGTCTCTACAGATATCTAGCTTTCTTAAGCTCATACAAAAGGCGGCACGCAGACGGAGAAAATAATGGTAACTGTCGCAAGACCATAGACGCTTTTCGCAGACCAACCTGTTGACTAGAAACGAGATGCTCTTCCTGCGCCCAGCCATTTCTTGCCTCAAGACCTGTCGCGTTACCTCCGGAACGGTTCGGTGCGACCGCGATCAAATAGGGAGAGTATGAAAGAACGCTCCTGTACTTGGATTTAAGCGCACGGTCAAGGATTCCAAGAAGTGCTGCTGAAATAATTAAATACTTTGTCAGCCTGACAAAATATTTTATTTGCATGTTCTGTGTTGAAACAAACAATAAAGAAATAAAGAAACAAAAGGTTAAAGTGTATCTGGAGACACGCAATAACCCGCTTCATAGCTCGTGGGTAGCCTTGGGACATTAATTCGCGTAATTTTGCTGATGTGATTTCCTGCCTGAAAATAATGTGCACTGTTCATTGATGGTGCATGGTTGCGCTGCCACTCTCGCACAACTGCTGTTGAAAACATTTGTGTTTACGGTGAATCCGCTCTGTCATATGCCCAAACACAAGTGCAACACAACGGTAGATTAATCAAGTTAGTGCAGCGTGAAAATGTATAGCGTGGACAGCACTGCTAGGTAGCAGCCTTACTTGTTCGCACTCTTAGTACAGACCTGAATGGGGTCAAAGTACAAAAATGTGCCAAACGTAATTTGATAAATGTATGTTCATACATACAGTAGTAAGGCTGCTTCCTGGTTAGTAGACTGACTTTTTGTTTCTGGTTAGGGGACTGCTTAGTTTGTAAGGAAAACGGAGAAACATTGAAAAATGATGAACCGCTCGCGACCACTCGTGAAAGTCGTCTTCTTTGTTTGGCTGTAGATTCCATGCTGTTATGCGTTCTTCGTCCTTGTTTCTTAGCGGCACAACCCAAGAATAAGGTATCGCACCACCACCTACCTCGAACAAAAGTTTTGCTGTAGTGGAATGTGTTTTTTATTATTTTTGATGAAATGCAAATTCAGAACATTGTGGTAGCCAGATAACTCGCCAGAATGAGTGGGCCACTCGCTTACACTCGTGAACTCTTTTCGTCCAACCGCCTTTTTTTTTTATGGAATACCAGCTATTTCTATAACGCACACATAGGCCGTATGCTCTACGGGGTATATCGCCCCAGCATGGAACAACTGAGTTTTTGCCGTTATCAGTGTACAACTTTGTTTAAATTCATCTCATTATATCAATAACTTCTCCTGCAGCACTTCAGTGCTTTCTGAGAAAGTCTGGCTTGAGCGAGCGCTTTTGACTCTGTGGTGCTGTTCGTGGACGCCTCTCTATCCCAATCTCTCTCTTTCTCTCCCTTCTTTTTATTCCCCGACTCCCTTCTCCCAGCGCAATGTAGCCAACCGGACTCTTGACTGGTTAATATCTCTGCCCTCCTTTTCTCTCTCTCTCTCTCTCTCTCTCTCTGTGTGTGTGTGTGTCTTACAGCTTCGCGACTGTGTGTAATCTGTCAGGGAACAAAGTTCCGGAGAAGTTGGGTGCCTTCGGGCGCACTGGGTTCTCAAGCGCCGCCTTCGGTGCAGATAACGTCGCGATAAATATTTTTATTGTTTCTCTCTTGATTAAAAGTTGCTTAACTGCATCGGCAGCACGAACTATATCACTCGACCGAAAAGAGGTACTATAAAAAATGGAATGACGCAAAGTAGAGAGCAAGAAAAATAACGAAAGTTCTATAAACTTTTTTTCGAGCCACGAGACATTGAGTTAATTGCTCACTTCGCAGGGTGTCGACCACTACCGTATGGAAAGTATTAAGAATGATACTCCAGTTTCTCGACGACATATACGAAAGAAGCTTTGACACAGGATGAAAACAGCGGCAGAGAGAAGGCTGGAAGTGGAGTTTTTGAAACACTCAGCAGGGTACTACGTCTCCAGAGAAATCACTGACCGATGCTTCGTGATTCACCAAGGGAGAAAAAAGGAAATTCCTAGTTCTTCAGAGTCCCATGGCGCGCAGAACAAAAATTTCACGGCGGATGTTGGAAACAAAAGAAACAATGGAGGATGGTCGAAAAGAGAGAGATAAAATGGCAGCGGTCAGGTTGAAGCGCTTTGGAGAACAAAAGCGAAGCTTCGTATCAGCGGCTCGCGTGTCATGAAGAACTTAAGCCTGTGGAGCCGCCGTCCTGAGGACACAAGGCTTCTATCGCTCCAAATTAACAAACTTGCGAGATTGCGATATTTTCGGTTACCGGGACAAGTCACGCACACAAAGGATCACACGGGAGCTGTCGGCTCGAGGACAACAAGAACTTCGAGGAATACAACAATAAGAAAGCATATGTGCGAAGTGTATCCGAGCACGTAAGCAGCAAAACGAATTATCGCAAAACGAAAATCACCGTAAACACAGCAGAACCCTTGCAAATTGTGTTTGCATTGTCAAGCGAGGAATCGCGGTTTTAATTTCCGGTGTCTGGAACACCAGCTGAGTCGACTCGAATACGAAGATACCTTCTTATGTTTTTTGTAGCAGTGGGCGAGCCCTTAGGCTTTGGCGACGTCTTACCGAGCTCGGCGCCACGGACCACTAGAAAGACGGAAAGCGCGGTGTAAATTGACTGTGTGTCTTATTCCGGTGCTGCAAGCCTTCAACTGACGTAGTTTATAGAGCAGCGATGTCTGTATTTGGCGCAATGTTGTAGACTTTTGACGTTGTAAGGCTTTACGTATAGTTTACACAGAGCTTGCGAAGTTTACGACGTGGCAATTATGAACAGCTGGTATCACAAATCAACGAAACCTGCCATTGCGCTTCTGAACGAGGAAATGATATCATATTTCAGTGGCTGCCGGGACATTGTGGCGTCGTTGGTAATCACCTCGCCGATGACGCTGCCCGACGTGCCCAGGCTGGCGTACCGACACTCCTTATACCTTTATCGAGATTCGACGCTGCAAGAGAGCTTCGCAGTCTCGCTCGTACCATGACGTTAAGTTACTGGCATACACCACATAACTCTAAGTGTCGTTTATACAGCCTCGACCCATCAATGAAATTTAAATTACCGGCGAACCTTTCACGACTCGACGCAACAGTGCTGTGTCGGCTGTGGGTAGGAGTAGCATTCACCAACTCCTACAGCTATCGTATTGGAATGACGGATTCACCAATGTGCGCTATTAATGTCGCTAGATTAATGTCGGCAGGGTACCCGGTCTCACTTTTGATGGCTGTGTCAGAATCCTTGTTTAGAAAGTTGACAAAAAATAAAACCGTGAAAACCGCGGACGACAATGAATCTCCAAAAAGAATAAAGGCCGTAGTGATGCCGTATTTGCATCGTTTGTCACACACTCTTAAGGGGATGGCCACTAGGGATGTGTCACACTAGTGTTTTCGGCGCCGAGCAAACTGGTTAGGTTGTGCAAAAGCACCACAGGAGAGAAGAAAGATGCGACTAGTGGCTGCGAAAAAAAACGCACCACTTGTTTCACAAAAAGTGTGCATCTTCGGTTGTGTATCGCATACCTCTGTCATGCGGATTGTCCTATATTGGCCAGACAGGTCGTTGCATTAATGACCACATGCGTGAACCTCGCTATTTGCTACCTACAGGTACAGGAGGGAACTTACCATTGCATTGCAAAAAGCACGATTGCCGACCAGTTTTTGATAGTGTACGGATAGTGGGAAGAGAGCACAGTAAACTGGAAAGAGAAATTAGCGAAGCGTTCCACATGAAAAAGTTGGGCGCGCATACATGTGTGAGTGAACCTTCGGTTCATATCAATGATAAAGAACTTCAATTTCCAAATTTATCATGTTAATCCAAGTGCTGTTGCCTTTGTCGGGAAGAGGTTTGAATTGGCTTTTGTGCATGTGTATGTCTTTTGGCTACAAACCTTGTTATTGTTCTTGGGTGTATACGCATGCGTGGCGGAGATTTGTGGAATGTATTCACAATAAACTTCAGTTGTAGGTCCAGCGTTGTCCTGTCCGTTTCTACTTCTTGTGCTCGCGTCTGTACTTGCTGGAAACCATTATATGTACACTATGCTGAGTTGTCTAATAATATACTTTTATTTCGGCGCAATAATGTTAACTCATACCCAATGGTAGTGTTTGTGATAAGCAGGAGCGAAGTATCAGTTACGGATAGCTTAGAAAACCAATTACTAATTAATTATTTAGGTACTTACTACGCCAATGAAGTTTTTACTTAAGTGACAGTGGAATGCAATCTTTTTGTACAAGTACGCTGAACATGGCCAGAAATACGATGAGCAATTATTTTTTTTCTAGATCTGTGCTTGGGCAGTAAAAAGAGAGCGATGCTGTCTTTAGGGAAAGCTGGATACATTTGCCTGTCTGATGGCCTGACATACTACCCTAGGTGTTGGGTGAAAGCTGTGATGTACACATTGACAGGCAATACACACAAATTGCACAGACACCTATAGAGACGCACATGCTCAAACTGATCATAAAAGTCCGTATCCTCAGAAATGTCAGAAGCGCCTTAGTTGCCCGCCATGCGCAAACAGTGTTTGACCACAGGCCAACAATATTCCGACGTTTTAAGCTTGAGTCATGGTAGTGATGCTACGCAGCCTTCAGTGGTTGCCTGTCTGGTGAATATCGACTGCGAACACATAAATCACAGCAATACAGGTCATTACATTTTTCATAACGTGGTTTGGACATTATATTGCTCCTCAATTTGTCTGAAATTAGCAATTTTCGAAAGCCTGTCTAGAAACATTCAAGGGAACCATTATCCTGTATGTTTGTTGCTTTCTGTAAAAAAATTCTATGTTGTATTTTTGTAGCGCTTGAAAAACAAACCACACCGGTCAGTATTTAGGCTTCTTCCTACTCTCAGCTGTTGTGCGTTCGGCACGCTTTACAGGAAAACAAAAATTATTTGAAGGCGGAGATGAAGGTTCAGCCGCATAAAACATCGAAGCAGATTTAGACATAGACGACAATGTTAAACAATGTAGAAGTGTATAGCTTAGGCTTAGTTACGTTTTGCGTAAACAGCAGTATGGTGCTTTCTTTATACCTGCAGACCTCTCGTCCTTACGTGTGGTAGTCGTGATGATGCGACTGGCGCAGTTTGAGTTCCAGCGCGTTTGCGCGAGTCATTGATCCCACTGCGACAATTTTGATCCCATTGCCCGGGCACATAGCCAGAGCTTTCCGGTACATATGTTGTAGGCAGGTTAATGCGGGCAGATCTAGTCTCCTAGCCACAGGTAAGGCTACGCGTGTACTAGAGGGCTGTCGTTGGTTGGAGAGGGGGGGGGGGGGGGCAAGAGACATAACCGTTAATGCCATTTAGATTCCCATTCTGAGGCGCAAGCGACCTAAAGCGGCCTACACGCGAAGGTGCTTTTGACGTCCTTCCGTCGTAACATCGGCCAATGTCGAGCGCCCGTTATTGCGATGTGCAAGAAGCGTCTCGTAACTCCGTCTGAAAAGCGAGACCTACGTGGGAAACAATTAAGACGCATACGCGTGATAAGGATGTAGATTGCAGTAATAAAGCGATCATCGCGTTGAGCTAAATTGACTCTCGGACGCAGTGAGACGGAACGCCTAAATACATCAGGAATGCGCGTTCCGCGTGGTCACCGCTTCACGCCGCGTGTAGCAGTGGAGAACCAGCGTCGAGTGAGGAAAGGAAAGGCTCGGCGCTTAGCGGCTGCGTGTGGTGAACGAGGGCGTCCGCACGACACAATGCTGGAGAACACGAAAGCTGGCGATTATTTACAGTTGGGTAAATGACTAGCGGTAGACGAAGAGTGCCAAGGCGACAAAGATTGAACAAGCGTAGAGTTATCAAAATAGCAGAAGCAGACAGATCACACTGTTGAGTGCCAGCAGAATGCTGCGCTGGCCGTTTATTGCCTCCTCTCCGCGTTCCTGGACACACTAGGTAATAGAACCAGCAAAAGGAGAGAGAGAGAGCGATAGAGCGTGGAGAGCCTCTCCTGAATGGCTGGGTCGTGTGCCGAGCAAAAGGAACGCCCAGCCATAACGGGGCGTCGCTGGGCCCCTCGCTTGCAGTGTCCATCGCCGGAAAGCAGTTTTCTCGCGAGCGAGCCACTCTTCTTCTTTGGTTGAGGAAACAAACTGCGTCCTCGTCATCGGCGCCTCATCTTAACGGCCTTCCCGTATAGGGCACCCCAAAGGGAAAATGAGTTGGATGCGCAGGGAGAAGGGGGAGGGCGAGCTGGTTGCTGGGAAATGCCTTTGAGTGGAAACACAGCAATTTGCCGCCACCCCCACTGCCGGCACCGCCCGCACCAGCAGTCGTATATACCACGCACGGTACGAAGCAACGAGATTGCCTGTGTGACAAAATGTGCTCTCTTCGCGGTGGGTTGCTTATCCCGAGGCCTCCCGCAGCAAGCCTCCCTCTTCTGTATACCGTCGGCTCCCATCGAGCGATGGCAGGCTGTAGGCATTCGTAGTTTGTTGGATAAAGTGTAGTCCATGAAATATACAAGGAATAGGAAACGGCAAACGATAAGCGGGACGAAAACGAAGAGATGAAAAGAAGGCGCCTGACAACTGACAAGGATCACTGTTTCATGAAATTCCCCCATATTTTCAAGAAACCGTGATGCAAAGAGCATGATCGTACGCTGGAAAAATTTTATTGTCGTCGCCTCTTTTGCTTCTGAAGCCAACCATGCTATCATGTCTGCCGGAGATACGAAGGTTTTTTCGCGTTCAGAAATGTTGCTTCGGGCCTGTCTGACAGTGCTGAATTTATAGTAATTTGCTTAGCGTGAGTCGAAACTTTCTATCCTATGTTTCTCCTCTTCCCTCTGCTCATATTGTCGTTTGACTGCTCTCACTCTGTTCACAGGTTCTAGGTGACGCTGCCATATCTACGTTGCAGTATACCTTGTAGAAATGCTACTCGGCTTCGAGCCCAGGCAGCATATCTCCCCAAAGCCCATTGTTCTGTCATGGTCAAAGAAATCGAAAATGATTTATTAAAGTTTGCCACTGTTCGCAGGAAGTGTTCTAACGTAGCTTTGCAACGCAGTCAATAAATTAGGTAATGTGGCTTGCTGGAGTATACTAACAAAATATATGCCTGATCCGACTGAATTTAGTAGGAGCGTAAAGATGCAACACAATATATCATCGCTCGTCAATATGCATATCCGTTCTGCAATACCACAACACGCAATAAGCACCATTGCTCTTCTTTCGCACAAAGAAACAAAGGGTTGAAGTATCCTTCATTCTGCATTAACTTAGCAGCACAATCAGCATCTGCATAGCACGTAATATAGTAAGAAGTATCTGAACAGGAAGAAATGTTGAAACATGTGATAGCCAAGTAATACTTTCGTAGAGAAAAGGGGTACAAGGCATTTACCTTAAAATTAAATAAGGCCTCACGAAGCACAGTATGTTGCTTTGACAAAACTACTTGTTAAGAGCAATCACTGAAGTGGCTCCAGAAGTAAGAGGCGTATCACGTTGGATAACGGCTGCCCCAGTTGTCCCCAATTTCTTTTGCAGCCTCCTAACATCGTTTTGTTTTGCTCTTCAGCGCTGGTAGGCAGAGGCGACAGCACAGAGCATCGTTTGGGTGACAGATATCTATAATACGGTAAACGGCCATTAGGGAGATTATTGTGGATGATAGAGCGATTCACTTTACCGTGGAGACACTTCTTGAAGCTGACGACAAAAGGTAACAAGAATGCACCACAAACCCTTACTGTCGCTTTGCTCAGTAATTCCAGAGCGGGCTAGATATAGCAGAAGCTTCTTGTTGAACAATTTCTCTAAGTTTACATCATTTAATTAACGACGCTAACCACTGGTGTTCAATGCATGATAACCGATCACAAATCAGAACGATGCAATAAAATGAACTGGCAAATTAGGAGGAAAAATAGAGCAAGCGATTAAAGCAAGTGCAACTGACCACCTCATAAATACGTTTCACAGGTGACCAGCTTTATGAGCCTCTCGTTGCAACTATGCCACTAAAGCCATACAGAGGCACACACTCTTATTTAGTTTGTCTTAAGAAAAGGAGAGGCAAAGGAGAGGCATATACAATTATAATTTTGTGCATATGTTCCTAAGATAACTTTGGCTCCGTGCTAGATGAAACGCACTGTTCAAACATCGGGCCAGTGGGCGGCTAAAGTGGTGACCAAATAAAAGGTGTCAGACCACATCCAAATTGCGGTGTGCTAAACGGTCTCTGAATAAATTGGTCTTACTATGACTGTTACACCATTGCAGTGTTACGGCTTTTCCTATGTATTTAAGAAAAAAACCCTGCCCAGATATTGTTCCGTGGAACTGTGGCATCTTGAAACAAATCGACCGTCTTGGAGAGACCGTGAGAGAGATTCGTTTTCAGAAATCCCTTTGCACATGTTCTCTCTTTTCATTATTTGTTTATCGTTATGAGTTCAACTGTACGCAAGAGTACGGTCTACATTGCAAGCCAGCAGTCAAGCAATGAATAGTGCGAAGAGAAAGCAATTGCACTACTACTAAGTACACGGGAAGATACCGCTTTGCTGAAAGATCATTAAACAAATATTGCAGAAATGAGTTGGTCGTATTTAAATTTTGATCTCGAGAACTGATATATGAGCTTCCAATGAGCACAGCCGTCTTTGTCTAACCTACAAATGCGCTTGATATGAGAAGCATACAGTAAGATACAACCATAATTTGTGCTACAAATTTCATGGTTGGAAGCCAGCTCTACGTGTCATATGTTAAGTTTAGAGCTTGCTTCGGACGGGCTTTGAATGGGACAAATTACTGAAATACTGCAAGGTCATAGGTTGGACCAGCTCGTAAAAAGAATCAAGGCAGAAAAATGCAAGAAAGCTTGATTGATTCAGCAGGTGATAGATAGATCGATTGATTATTTCATTAATTGAATCGTTGTTTAACCGTATGACTGATTTAGCATGCTAATACAACATCCGGTATCCGGGCTCTGTGCAGGACACCTGATTGCGTTGATCACATTGGTTTATTTACCATACAAGGGTGTGTTTTCCTACCCCTGTCACAGCCGCCGTGGTAGCGTAATTGCAATGGCGTTGCTTTGCTAAGCCCGAGGGCGTGGGATAAAATCCGGGCCGTGGACAAATGGCCAAATTTCGATGGGAACGAAGTGCAAAAACGCGCCTTGTACCATGCATTGCGTGCATGTTAAATAATCGCAGTTTGTCGAAATTAATTGACAGTGCCCCACCACGGCGGGCTAAATAATAATATCGTGGTTTAGGCAAGTAAAACACCAGAATTTATATTTTGATACCCGTGCCGGAAGGATTGCAGATCGAGACCTCTTGCTCAACACCAGAACGCCACAGTCACTGAGCTGCAACGGCGGTCAGCAATAGAAAGCAAGCACAAAGAAAAAAAGCCATGGAAGACAGCGGGGAAAAGAGAGTGAAACAAAGGAAAGAAAAAGGAAGGAAATATGAGGTGGAGAAGTACCCGAAGCAGAAGGGCCCCAAAGGACCCTGAAAGCACTCGTTTCCCGATAAGGGGCGGTGAAGAAGTGGCTCGCTCTTGCTCCTACGTGACCTGACAAGAAAGTCGCGGCGAGCCTTTGTCTTACTACCAACAAGGTCGGCAGTGGAAGTCGGGTTGGAACACGGGACGGCTTGCAAGAGAAATCATTGCTCGTTAGGCGGAAGTTAGGTTCACCTAAGAGGTTCGTGAGGAGGTGAACCAGCTTCGTCGATAAACGGCCAAGTAATCGCTATGTGTTCACGCTGCTAACATTTGCTAATGTCCTGCGGGACCACTGCTCACCCTTCATTAAGTTTCAGCTAGTTGCGTAACTTTTTTGTCCACACATTTCCCAGGCTTGGAAAATTACCGTCCATTCATACCACGGTAGCTTCTATAAAGGGCACAGTTTCCTATCTCAATGCAATAGCCACGCTTCTGTTATGCGCGCAATGGCTCAGTCACAGTTGTTTCGAAATTCTGACTGTTCTTTCTTCAAATCTGAAGATAGCTGGCACTGTGGATTAGCCGGAAATTCTGCAAAATCTGAACATATTCCTCAGAAATCTGGCATCAAGCGGTAATCTTAATGCAATGGACCATGGTGGCACTACATTTGATAAAACTGAACCACAGAGAGTAAAACCGCGAGTGCTTAACTATTTCATATGTGTAACGTTTCTTATGGTTGGCACACGGAAAGCCCCATTTTTTAAGAGCTGTTCCTCATGCTTTTTCAGGAAACGGCATCAACAAGAACCCGACCCCTTCAAGATCTATGTGTGGCCGCCTACGTGCCCGACTGGATGGCTCGTGTCGCTGGAGTAGGGATCATTAAGGATCACTTTCATATCCAGAGTCCCTTCTCTTGCTTTCCTTGAAGATTTCTGGAGCTAATGGAAACCTGAAAGCAAGATGCAGTAGGAAATAAATAAATGAGAGATAAATGCGAGGAAGCTTATAGCCCGTGTCCTTAAGTAACTCTGGAAAACCATTGTAGAATTAACAGCAGAAGACAGCTTAGCCACGCGGCAAATTCACAAAGCTGGCGACAAATAAGAACGGCGCAAGAATCGCCACCCTTAGAAACATATTTAATGTCCGTGTTCTGAGTAGACCTCTTCTGAACTTCGCTGTATCCCAAAAGATATTTTTGCATGTCTATGTACTACCTATGTTGGAACAAAAGTATCTTTCATCTTGAAACATTCTTCCTCTGTTTCCCTATACGATAGCAGCTCTGAATGTTGTTGCTTTGAGCTAGGTGAGTGAATTGACCAAACAAACGTACCACCAAGTCTTCCATAGAAGTGCTATTAATAATATTAGTGGCACGGACACCAAGAAACACTCTTGTTTCTTGCGCAGAACTTCTTTTTCACTCCGTGAGGCGATTGGGGACGCAATTCAAAATAAATCAGAAAAAAGTAGGAAAGATAGTACAGTAAAAGATTCATGTGTTTCATTATAAATATTGATACCAGAGCACAAGCTTAGTTACACGTTAAGTAATATGAATTACTTAGAGATCACTGGGACGACCAGGGGCGAATTTCGAAATAAATAAAATACAATTTAAAAAATAGTGCAGTACAAAATTCATGGGTTTCATTATAGATATGATATCAGAGCATAGGTTTACTTATAGCTAGACTGAAGTTTCTGGAATAATGAGAATTAATTAGAAATGACGGAGACGAACGAGGGCAAAATTCGAAATAAATAAAGAAATGGTACAGTACAAAATTCATGGGTTTCTTTATATAGACATCAGAGGGCATAAGTTTAGTTACATGTTGTGTCACTGAAGTGCCTGGAATAATTAGAATTAATTAGATATCACTGATTACCGCACACCAAAGCATAGAAATGTAGACTATAGAGACCCGCCACGTAAGCACGACCTTGAAAAAATTCCTAAAAAGCCGGAAGTAGAAAGCGGAAGTAAGGACGTCACTAATGACGTCACACACGATGTGGTGACATATTTCACCGGATAAATAATGAAAAACAGTTGCCTCCGAGTACGGTTCGTGCGTTGCGATCGCCTAAAGTTAAGCTGAAGAACACCAACGCCGAGGTCAGAGTGAAACTAAGAGGCACCTAAGTGAAACATTAGGGCCGTCTACCATTTTTTATTCATGTAAACATATGCAAACGCCATAATTGTCTCCTAAAGGGGACGCCACGACCACCGGATTGAAGAGGACAAAAAAAAGGAAGGATAAATAAGAAAAGAAGGAAAAGGAAACAGGAAGGCACACCACAGCAGGTATTGCGCAGAATCACGCTCAGAGTGCGAGCAATACATACGTGATTCGACTCCCGTGGTTGTTAAGAATTGAATTCAAGCACATCTTTGCGAACCTTATATCTAGTTGAAGCACTACATTTCGGAAACAAGATATTATTAAGCGCAGTTCGAGCTGGATTAAAGGGGCCCTCAACGATTTCTTTATTGAAGTTGAGAAATTCATTTGACATTAAATTAGACTATATCAGGAACAGCATGCCGCGAAAAGTTCTTGAATGCGTTGAACAGAAGCGGAGCTATTGGCAATCAAACATTACAGTTCACGGCGCTTCCGCTCCTTCAGTGCCTTGCAGTGCGAAGCCTGCCCGCGACGCTCCGTCTACTCACAGTCACTGTGGCGCGCAGTACAAATTTGATATTGGATGTTTAGGTAATAAATAAATTATTAAATAATAAATAAATAAATTCTGGTAAGACTACATCTGTTACTGAGCGATATTGTTATACCAACCATAAGTATTGTATTTCACATCGTCATTGGTGATTTCTGCAGCAGTTAAGGACGCTTTTTCTCTTTTCTTCTTTTTCTTCGTTTATTGTACCATTTATAATGACCTGTTTGTTTCTTTTTGTAAACCGGCGTATTCACTGCAACGGTCACCTCAAGACGAGCAGCCTCGGTAAGCCTCGTTAGGCGGCATCTGCGAGTTTAGTTTTGCGTGTTGTGGGCTTTTTTTGTAAAACTGTTCAATACAATGCCCACCTGCTTTGGGTTCACTGAGACTGGCAGTATCGTAAATAATAATAATAGACGCCCCTATTTTCGATTTTGGCGCCTACGACGCGACAAACGTGGTTCTCCTCAACGAGCCGCAATGCGCTTAGCCAGTGGACTCGCCAGGACACCCCACGTCGACTGGGGTATCTACGCCACGTAGCCGGGCACAACGGCTGCACGCAACTGCAGCGTTTGCTTTGTGCGCTACAGTGCCAGAGTGCGTGCTCGCGTTCATATAAGCTCCAGTGTGGCCGTGCTATACGGTGCGGACAAGGTTTGTCCTGCAGCGACAGATAGTAGCCACATACAACTTGCGCATTTTGAAGCGCTACACATAGCTATGAATAGAAGGTAAACGTGCGTGTAATCCAACCTTAAGTATCGCGTGGTTCGAGGCTAGTTTAGTGCTCAAAACTAGTCGAAATCAGTGAGGCCCGACGGCTATAACACCGACAAGCAGGATGGCCAAAGTTTAATTCCTCGGCCAAGCGTGAGCAGACAATAGTCCACTTCTTCCGGAAGAACGTAGAACGTAATTATCATCCAAATTCTAGAGCATATTTTCGCTTACTTCCACCTGTTTATTAAACTTCGTCACTAAACATACTCAGTAATGGTAGGAAGACGCGCACTGGTCCAAACACCGTTCTTGATTGATATCAGCTGTTGGTCAATGGCAGCCGCGTATGGGAATCTGCTGTATTGCGAAATAAAACGTACAGAAAAGACTGAGGAGCAGGCTTCTCTTGAAAAGACGCTGTTTGAGAGAAAGCTGACTTTGCACTCCACTTTCAAGCTCCACGCGCAACGCACGAGTTCAAAATTTGACCCAGACGTTCGCCGCAGCATATTATATCGGTGGACTCCGTTTTTCTCACCAAGCCCGAGGGGTGGTTCAGGGCCCCTTTAAGTTGTTGGAGCTTGCCCAGCAGCAAATCGGGGCAACTGTTCGAGGTTGGACATTATAACAGCAAGTGCTCAAGCGTTTCTCTGCACTGTCCACAAGAAAGGGGGATGGTATGGAAATTAACCGCTTTACTGGAAATTTGCCTGTATACACATCACATACTTCATAAATGTCTGGAATGTGTGAATCGATTTTGCAAATATAGCATATACATTTGTAGAGCCACAGACGTTGCTTTTGTGCCGCAGGCTATGATAATGGGTCAACGGTGAGATTCCAGCCAATAACGCATCGTTATCCTTACCCGTGAGCAAGTTCGCGAACGCAGCCGCTGATTGGACGACGCGAACTTCCACGACAGCGTCTCGGTGCAGTCTGAGCCTGCGCGAACATTCGTTCGATCCCTGCTGTATTGCGCCAGTGGTGTCCGAATAACGAAGCGGGGAAAACGTAGGCGCTACAAGAAAAAAGAAAATGATGCAAAGAAAAAGGTAAAGGAGAAAAGGGAGAAGTTGTGGTGTCGAGGTAAGTAAGAAAAACGGAACCTTGTGGAAAGAGGTGTGCTGGGAGGGAGTTTCGTAAGGATAGGTTCCATGGGTAAACCGGCCGAATGTCACGTTCCATGTCGTGGAGGGGAGGCGACCTGACCGTCCTCTTGATGAAAGAGTCGTGCATATGAACCTTCCTGCTATCGCTTCCTTCCTACGTAAATGCATTAGGGAGGGATGGAGAGAGAGAGAGAGAGAGAGAGAGAGAGAGAGAGAGAGAGAGAGAGAGAGAGAGAGAGAGAGAGAGAGAGGGTGAACAGAAAACCCGAAGAAAATACAGATAGGTTGGGAAAGGGTTGTCGTGTCATCCTACGGGTGAAGGTGCCCCGAAGCTCCTTTTGTAGGTCGCTGATGAGGCGATCGTATCCCAGCTCGTTTACGCTTTTGGCCCTGCGGCTCTTCCATGTCTTTCTTTTTCTGCTTTTTTACTTTCTGCAGTCGTGTCGGAAAATGTCAGGTTGCGGAATTTCTTACCTTCAATCACAGAGCTTCCTACAGAAATTAAAAAGACACTGGTGCTAGCGTCTGCGGGAGCTGCAAGTATCGCGGTTGAGCAATTGGCAGTTTCGACCAGAGGGAGGAGAAACACTGACACAGACAGCAATGCTTAGCTTTGCAATTGAATTGTTAGAGTGCTGTTCTAACTGGGCGCGGGTGCGACTAAATTTCTAGGTTGCGAGAAATTTAGTCGCACGGCGCCCGCACCCGCATATATGCATACTTACGCATGCATATATCCGAAACCATCACGGTGATGGCAACGGTGACGTCATGCATAATAATCCATATAATGGGGGCCAGTGCATGCATAAACGTAAACTTTGTCCTTGTGGTTTCATATGGTTTTGTGACTATGTAAACTGGTGAACTTCAGTAAAATATAGCGCTATACGTAAATGCATGAATTCAGTGGGCATACGCGTCTGCAGAGACTGATTTCCTTGCTTTGTGCAGGAGAAAGCCAATTCTTGAAAATTTAGAAAAATGAAACGTAAGAAAATAAGGCCACAAGAACGCCTGGAGCCACAACCGCGAATACTAAGCAAAGCTATGTACTGTTCCTCAATCTCGTGGTAGCTCACCGATTGCAGCCCCGAAGAATTCCTTGGTGATTTTTGTCTATGTCTCCAGAGACGGCAGAAAAACATGCTTTAGTTCGCCGCCACTTCTTCAACCAGTTCAAAAGCGCACGCGCTGCCGTGGTCTGCACAGGTAACTACACCACATGTGCTTCTTTCGTGTTGGCGTGTGACTTCCAGGCCTGGTTCGCCGTGCGGCTAATTATGCCTATCCACTGGACTAAACACCTGAGCTAAAATGATGCCTTACTTTGGTTGATTTTACTTCATTCTGCAGTCAAGCACTCGCAGTGGTTAATCAGCTCCAACTTCGTGCGCTCCTGAGGGACCCCGCTTGCAATGCCTTCGAGGGCTGCTCTTGTTGCCCGCTGCACCTGTTAACACTTCCTATTGTTCTCTGAGTTTTCGCTCGAGGCACCCGTTATTTAGACTGCCTAGGAGCAACGAAAAAGTTTTTCTACACACTAAACAGTCGGCTTTTAGGTTTGCAATGCAGTCGTACTGTTATATAAATTATATACGCAACGATTACATGTAAAATTACATACAAGAAGCAAAGTAACTATAAAGCCCGCTTTAGGAATGATTAGGTAAATAAAATATTCGTTTTATTCGTATGGAAGTTATTTACTTGTACGGCGCCTTGCATGTTAACTGGTAGTGTGAGCTTTCTCGCATCGTTACTGTGGGTTTCTTTATGACGCTGTTGTGTTGAGTGCAATGTGCGTACCTTGCTGTGCGTACCTTAACAACAAGAACTACCTTGCTCGTATATACCCAGACATATATGCACAGTTGTAGGACGCTATCTTGTGTACTAAACTATCTGTTCATAAGATGTACCTAGCTGCGCCGTATTTGTTCGCTAACGGCGTCTCTTCTATCACGTACGTCAAGGACGAAAGAAAAAAACCCCGAGGAGTTCAAGAACAGCGAACACTTGTACATTACTGCTGTTTGTTTTATTTCTTTTCATTCGCGAGCGCTCAACCTTTTTCTTTTATTCTGTACTGGAATTTACTTTCTGAAGTGCAAACTACTAATGTTTCTAACCACTTTCAAAGGCTGGAAGAAAAACTAGCGAAGTAACCTCAAATCGCATTTAAGGCAGTGAAAAAGCAAGAAGACACAGCAACCATGAGAATTCTCCAGAAGATGTAAGACACATCGTCGTGGTTCGCGTTGCTAGGTATGCTTTTGCTTACAACTTTTCGAAGAGGTAGAACGGGTTCAGAGTACTAGCGAGAATGTTCTGGTGACTCTAGGAGGCCTGAATGCCTTCCAGGCGAAGCGAGTGCAGTTACGCAAGAGAACTAAATTGTGCGAGCAGCCAATAACTCGAAAAAAGAAATGCTGAAAAAATTCTAATTTAGTCTCCCATAGGATGTTCAGTTCGTGGCTATTGTTATTTGATGTGGAAGCTTAGGTCGATTTTAAAGGGACTTTAAAAAGGGTTTTAAGAGGGCTCGTACCAGCTATAAAGGTTAGCGTTTCCCACATGGCAGTTTACTTTGAAGATTTCACAAATGCACACATAGCTACATAGCTATGCGCGTTCTGGTAGGGCTGAACATATGCCAAGCTGCCGAGTGTGCCTGCAGTGTATGCATTCGCCATTTAAAGAATCTGCCGTCATTACATTTTATTATTTTTTAGTTAATGTAGATATTTATAAGGGGCCGATCAGTTTTAAGTTTTAGACAATTTTTATATATCGCCTGTGGCACAAGGCATAATTCTTGTCAATGAGCTGGACTATTCTAAGAGGCGGACACTACTAGAACGAGAAATCGACGCACGTATGTAAATAATTAACAAAAATCACCCATTATATTCATAATTAAATAATTTACGGCACATATTGCAACATATGAATTGTAGTCGGTGAGCTTGCAAGACGTACCCACTTGCAAGGAATTTCCAAGATGACATCAATATTGAGATAGTATTTCTCAAAGTGTGGAACGAAATACACGGGCGTTTCAGTCACTCCTCTGCTTCAATGCATATTAGAGCGTTTTGTTAAAAAAGTAAGTGGAACAGTGCATTTTGCGACAAGTTTGGTGCCGCATCTCTCCAAACTGGTGTCAACCTGGAAATTAATTTCAAGTGGATGCACCTTGCAAACTCACCGGCTACAATTCGTAAATTGCAATATGAGCCGTAAGGTAATTAATTCAGTTGATAAGTTGTTAGTTTTTATTAATCAGTTGGACGTGTGTTTTGATTTCTCGTGCGAGTAATGTCGGCCTCTCTGAATAATCCGGTTCAAGGACAGTAATTATGTTTTTTACAACAGGCTATTTTTTAAATATTCTGTAATAGGTAAAGGTGATCCCCTTGTAGATTAAAGAACGCCAGCGGATTTCACATTTAGGCCAGTTGCATCAGCTAAATAAAGGCTATATTTAATGATCCTAAATGTTATAGAAATTTGGGAAGGGGAGGAGGAACGCATGAAGTTTAACAGACTTTGTTTAGGTCGCAACGCTGCGCATGGGAAGGGAGATGCGAGAGTGAGCGAGAGAAAGAATCAGAGAGCATGAACATGACTGTAACAGTGAATGGAAAATCCATGAGTAGAAAGATAGCCTTTCAGATAGAGTGGTGTGTCGGTCGTTGCCGAAAGAAGTCCCTTTAATGAAATGATAATGTTAAAAGAAGAAAAAAAAACCCACTCAGGACAATATGAAATATCACGAACACTACAGTAATATTTTAGTGACAAAGAAAAAAAATGCTGCAGTTTAATGCTCATTAGCTGTCGGTGAAAGTACTCCAAAAATGTTGGCGCCTTATGCTATCTACATTAAACCAATTATTTACCTTGCACTCCTGATAACTATGCCGAAATACATTTCGTCTTAAAAGGTCTATTCCTGCAGGGAGTTTCTGCCACACTGGATTTAGGGACAAATAAATTTGGTCCACGTATATATTATTTATAAATTATTATGACATGAGACAAAGCGAACTAATCAGATGACCCACGTACATCACGAGCTAGTGTGACGTCACACGACTGTGGTGTCATGTATATTTCTATCTAAGTGGTTTCGAAGTGCTTATCCCGTGACGCCACGCTGCTAGAACAGGATGCGCTCTGACACTTCCATATTATTGCGATAAAAATCACACAGATACTCCAGGCAAACTTTCGCGTTAGCGTCGTTGTGTATAGTAAGTACAAGTGCGATAACATTGCGGTTGCGCGCCGTATGCTGTAGGAGTGAGCGAAAGCTTGCGAGTGTGAGCCGAGAAGGACGACGGCTTGATGCGGTGGTGTGTCCTCGCGCTCGCATGGCTGAAAGGCAGGGAGGGTCTGCGCCGTCTTCTCATCCACGCCAGGAGGGGGCGTGTGAGTGCGTACCTCCTGCTCTTCTCCAGCTGCGGCGGCTAAGCGTGTCCGCACGCGTCCTATTTTGGAGGCAATTTGCGGTGGGTCCGAAGGCTAGCCGACCTGAGATAGTTTACGGCTTAATGTGCACTGTGTTCCCGTGCGCCTAGTTCGCGTTGAAGGGAGCTACGACGCGAAGGGGAATTCGCTCGCCGCTCCTGCCGCTCCTCATAACGCCAGTGTTCTGACAGCGACTGTCAACGGTCATCGGGTGAGATGTGTCCGTGTTTGCTTGTGCGCGCGTGACAACATGCTTGTTAATTTAGTTAGTAAACGAGTCTTTACCGTAGTTTAGGGCAGCTGATAAAACGACTAGCCTTATTTCGTATAGCTGTCCAATGATTTGCTATCGCAATCAATGCTTCGCCTGTCAGGCAAGACTGTAGCATTTTAATATTTCTTCGCGTAACATGACAATCGAAGAATCGAAACGAATCACACAATAAATAAATTTTATTAACTATTCGTCCAGACGCTGCCCTAAACGCTTTGTCCACTTCACTACAGAAAAGATGACCTGATATATGAAAATATGCATGTTTCAATTTACCGATGAATGTTTTTGGCAAGCCTCATAATGTGTGGCTTCCTTCGATCAATTCAGGATAGATAAATGACGGTATTAACGTGGGTCAAACAGCTTGAAGCTGCGGTGGTCAGCAGGAGAATCGTGTTAGTTATTGGTGCATCTAGCCTTGCAGAGGCAAGCCGGCAATGCAGTCATGCTGCGGTTTTAACTGGGATGGGGCAACCTGACTCTATAGTTTAAAAAAGAAATGCATAACGACATTCTTGAAACATAATGTACTATAGGACGCAAATACTGTGGTTGAATGCTGGAGCTGTCTGCGCCAGAGACCACGACGAATGTTTACGGAAAGAGAGAGACACTCATGCTAACCTTGTAAAGAGTCCCGTCACTTAAACAGAGTAATTGCAATGCGCGAAGCCTAGGGACACGCTTCATTATCCCGCGGTATATACGTCTCTCTGGCGTCCTAGTTCTACAAGCAGCTAGAGAGAATACGGAAATCTCGACGCGTCATCATTCAGGCGAGCCTACATTCAAGTCCGATCCTGGGCACCCATTTCCTGACCATACTGAATTGCCTGCATACGAGGAACCCTAGCGTCCGTCCTCCAAGGTCGAGCAACAGTCATTCCTGAGTACATTCAGGAAATGCGCGGTCGCAACCAACGGCTTTTCCTCCATGCAATGAAATTTAAAGAAAAATCGCAGAGGACACTCGAGTCCAGTGACGTGGCTAAGTCGTTTGAACAGTGAGAACTGGGCGTACAGGCTTTCTGTACGAAAGAACGGGTAGGGGAAAAAGGTGTAAGCACAATTGAATTGACACGTTACCAAGGTGATGGACGGCCGGAAGGAAGTGCAGCAACAAATTAAACCCTGACGGTTAGAGAATTTTCATATTAAATTTAATCTGTTCAGTTCACATCAACGGTCTTCTATTTCAATTCTCCCGCTCCTATTTGGTATTTCAGATTTTTTTGTTTCTTGCTCTCGCCTTCGCAAGTACACACTTCATTTTTATTTATTCTTTGTTCACTCTGTTATATCTTCTCGCTTGTGCCTCGAAATGTGACTCACTGTAACTAAACTTGTGTCAGGCATCATTCGTCATCTCAATTCTTGCTTTTTTTCTGCTCGCCATTGAGAGAACTGAGCCGAAGGGAAGCCTAGAAGCATTACCCGAATCACGAGTACAATTTCATTCCAGCCTTTCTCAATCGCTTCTCTTCAACCAGTTGCAGCCACCATCCACTGAGAAAACAAACCCACCCACCACACTATGCACTAACGCTGGCGTCTTCGACGAAGCCTAACGAGGTCGGCCAGGCATCGACTCATTAATCAGGTAATGACTCGTTGCTATGGCGTCGTTTCGGCAACATCCCATTCCGGTTTCGTACTCTTTGACCTAAGGGGATGTTGGTTTTGCTCAGACTGACCCTGTTTGTTCGTTTCCTCGCTACAGGCCAGTAGTTACAAACGACTCGTTAGAGTAAAGTGGCAGAGAAGCGCACTTGTTTGTGTTGGGGTGCCCGAGTGTTTGCTTCGGGGGAAACACGGGCAACGGTCCAGGGAAAGCGGAAATGAACAAGAAGTGTCGTACATCGAACTACGAAATGGGTGCAGTCCACTTCGTTCTGCCCTCAGAGAAAGCTAAATCGCACAAGACGTTCTGTGCAGACGCAGGTCCACAAAAATGATAAAAAGAAAGGAAAACAACAGTTACAGTGTTATTACAGAGGTTGGAAGCTCGCTCCACGCTCGACGGCTCAGAAGGAGCAAGGACATTTGATATGGGGGGAATCGCTCAGGCTGAAGTGGTCGAGAAAACTTCTTGAGCGGCGAACTTGGGTGCCTACGAGCTGTCCTCTAAGTTGATCGTTACTGTGCTTTGCTACTTCGTCCCGGACACGTGAAAAAAATTGCCGCTTCTTGACTTCAGTGTAATAACGTCCATCCAGCGGCGAGTTTCAGTTGCTTAGGCGTGTCAGAAGAGCTTTGCTTTGTCAAGTGTTTTGGGGTCTTAACCTTTGCTCGAGTTTAGTGCATTTCAGACAAGTTAATAAGAAGGAAGGAAGGATGTCTGTAGTGCTGATTTCTTCCTACTACACTTGAAAATGTTTTAAATGTTTTTCGAGTGTAGGACTCTCTTCTCGAATTCGTAAGCGGGCGCAGGCCTTTTGGCTAGAGAAGAGTTCGGGGTGGTTGGAAAACTAAAAACAGAAGAACAGGAAGAAAAAAGGGCTGCTCAAGTATTCAGCGACTACTAAAGACTCTGCTTTCCGGAAACTCCGCACGATCACGTTGTTTTATCTGGAATGCAATGGCGCAAATCCGAATCGAGTGTGCATGTTTCAGGTGTAAATCACATGTTTCGGGCGCCTGTTCCACTCCACGTACCTGCGTAGCTGCACGCCGAACGAAGATACCGACTCAAGAAGTCCATTCACGATCTAAGGACAGCCCTGCTCACCGAAAAGAAGATACAAGGTTGCATAGATAAATTGGAATCCGAGCGACTAACAAAATATTGTGACTTCCTTAACCGCCGTAAAACACTGTATCAAATATGGAGAACTGTGAGAGGCCTACGTTCTGTTCCGGAACAACGCTTCCCATTCAAGTCCCTAGTACTCTCCCAACGCCGACAATACCTCGATGCAGCTGAATGGATGGATACAACTTTACTGAATCTCCGGCAAGGTTTAACGCAACCCGAGTTTAGGTCTCCAAAGGGGAAACGTCAAGGCGCTGCCTGAGCGCCGCCTCAGGGACTGCTCGTCCTGTCCACTCTTTCGTCACGTCCCGTCTGAAGTCGCGGTTCTTTTCCTCTTTAAACAGGTCGGACCAACTGGCCCAAAGTTCTCCCATCTTGAACCGCCTCACCGGCTTGCTGGACGGCCCACGTCTGGATGCCGAAGTACTGCGCAGAGCGGCGGCCCACCTCGACGACAGGGTCTCTGGCGCAACCGCCATCCTTCCTATAATTACATTGCACTTCCACAATATGTGTTTGAGTGTTGCTGGTCCTTCCTGGCACAATTTTCACTTGCCCTGATGCTTTTCTGTGAACATACGTTTCAGATGGAATAGGTAAGGGAAGGTGTTCTTCGGGAGCTGTATCCAGGCGACAGCCTGTGTCCTCTTCAATTTGGGACTCGGCGGTGGGTATATCCTTCTGGCTTTTAGATATGCATTGGTTATCTCATTGTATCTAGTGAGCCTGTCCCGTTCTGCGCGAGGAGTGTTCGCTATCGCGCGAGAGCCGTTGCCCTGTTCGGCGCGGCGGGTCATGTCTCGCGCCGTCCGGTGCGCCGTCTCGTTTAAGTTCTAAAGCACGTCGCCCTCCATGGTGACGTGCGCGGGGAACCATACGATCCTCGAGCTCGCAGTTTCATATCTGCCCGTTTTGGCCAGAATGGCCTGGGCTATCTTGGAAATTCTACCTTTGGTGTAGTTGGGGAAAACGTCTTGGTTTTTGGCATGGGGACTAGGATATCACGCCGCAGTTGTTCCTACATGTGCAATGGGTAACAACGCCGGTGAAGTATATAGGTTTACCCTGTGAACATTATGCCAACATAGATTGTGCTACAATTTGCAATTTGGCTTTAATTAGTAAGTTGTGGCACGTGTTCTAAGTGTTCCACTGTTCTCGAACGAATGTGCAACGACTTCATCGGGTTTTGTTTATACGGGGGTCAAAATGGTAAGCAAGTTGGAAGAACTTTTTCTTTTTTTGGTGTGTCCGCAATAGGGGCTTGAGTTTGTCACACTTATTTCTGAGACAGCTTGTAAATCGTTTGTTGTACCTTCGAGATGTTCAAGATCCTTTCCGGCGCACAGTTTGCCTAGTACGACTGGCCAGTGCTTTTCTCCAGTTTGTCACCTCTTCCAAGAAAACGAATGGTCGACTGCAAGGTTGCCTTAACAAGGCTGTTGAGCAGTGTCGCTTCCCGGAGGGACGGTTTTTGTTTGAATATTTAAGCGCAGGTTCTCGTAAAAAATTATAAAATATTTATGCAATGTTTTTCTCCCAATTTCAGTGTACTGGACTCATCTCTCTGGGGGAACATGGCAAAAAATGCTGAAACATATAAAAAGCATGTCTGTGCTGCATCTTGGGATCAAAACATCCTTGTTTAAATTACGAGCTGGAATTTTGTCAGTTAGGACACTGCTTACTGAAAAACGATTCGTCGTTTCGTGGATTGACCACTGTTTCTTGTGCCGCAAACCAGAAACGGTTGAACACGTGTTCCAGGAATGCTGGGATGGCGTGTTTTTCTGGGATGTCCCACAAAGGACCTTAAAGAAGGTTTCCCTTTTGATGCACATGGGATAATGTACCTAATGGTTGATAACTAGGCTGGCTTTCCATAAGATATTCGTATGTTATTGGCTCTGCATAGTATTTTCACGCATGGCTGTTCGCCATGCAGACGTTGATGCTCTTCCTGCTATAGAGTACTTTCGCGAGTCTCTTATATATATCTTTAGAAATAGAAAAAGTGCAAAAGTGTGTCCCCGATTGGGTGCCCCGAATGGAATCGTTGTTAAATATGAAACAACTGTAAAATATGAGCTTTTTATTACGTTGTTAATAATTAAACCATTGCAATAAAGAAAAGAAAAGCGTCCGTGGCGTAATAGTTTTGATCTCGGTCTTCTGTGGTAGAGGTCCAATGGTCGAATCCCGCCAGTAGATGATTTTAGTAATATTTTTTTAATAACCTATTACAGAGTAACTTGTTGCAAATGACAAATGTACATAGTTGAAGAGATATTTAAGCGCAGAGGGACGAAGGTGAGGCAAATCCATGTATTTCCCATAGTTCCCATGGTGGCTGAACCACCCGAGTCGCAGCCTTCGTAGACACTAGCGGCAGAGTTCCCTCTAGTAATTATTGTATTGTATGAAAATATGTATTGGGTGGTTTCCTCTGTTTCCTCTTGCTACGCCTGGTGCCAGCACATGCCTTACTGGTTTGCTGTGCCTCCTCATAGAGAGCGCGCGAGCTTTGAGGCACAAAAATGGAAAAATGTATTTATTGGAGAGCAGACATGTAAACAGCCCCTGTAAACAGCCCCTGACAGCCATCTCTCACTTTTCAAATTTCTGGGAGGAAAACCTGGGGTTCTTCAGTACACGTGATGATGCAACTGTGCAGGACGCTGTTCCTCGCATATCTGAGTTACAGCTTGGTAGTGCTGATCAATACCTGCAGACCAACATTCGTACAATCGGAATTGCCCATGCTAAGGCACTTAGGGTTTGTCTAGGGTTGCCACGATGCACATCAAAATCAGCAACCACTGCAATTGCATAAGACTACCCATTCAATAGTCGCATTGCTATGGAAGCGCTCAGAGCACACGTCAGGCTCCTTGCTCGCGCCCCTCTCCGCTATCTCTCCTCACTGCATGAAGACTGACCACGCGCCTCTTTTTGTCAGACGACACTGCCTTATCGTGTACACACAGTTGCAGTGAGAGTTTTGCTTCCTCCTTAGTGCTTGACTCAGCCACACGCTGGACCGGCAGTACCAGGTTTTTTAATGAAATCACAGCTCTCATCATCAGCTCTCAAGCAACTTTCCCTGCTCTTGCTGTACGAAAAATACAAGGATCATAAATATCTATACACTGGTGATTTGATCACCATGGATGATTCTGCAGGATAAGCAATTTTTCTCTACAAAAGTCACCGTCTTGAAGTTCAAGACATCGCACGAGACGACGTCAACAGCCGCGAAGCTTGCTGTTATTCGTAGCGCATTTCGTATAATTCCTAACGAACCACTTCAAAAATGGAGTGTTTTCAATGACTCCATGGCAGTGCTACATTGCTTGCCTTATGCCATGAACCCAACTAATAATTATTTCTAGAAAACCGAGAGCTCCTTGATAGCCTCGTTGAGCAAAGATATGACGTCACATTTTAGTGGCTCCTTAGCCACTGTGGCGTAATGGGCAATGAACATGCCGATGAACCTGCTCGATCTGCTCATGTAGACGGCGTGCAGGAACCAATCCCGCTGTCAAGAACAGATGCAGCAGCGAAACCTCTAGTGCTTGTATATGATACCTTATAATCGTCTTGGAACATACCTAGTTACCACCACACATATCTGCATTGTCTAGATCCCTGTCTTCAACTTCCTCCTCCACCTGGACTATCTCGACCCGAGACAACGGTATTTTACCGACTGTGGCTTGGCGTCATATTTAAATCATTCGCTTTCCACATCAAAAGGAGAGATAGTGCTGCGTGTGACCAGTGCGGCGACGAGGAAACTATCGAACACGTTCTTTGTCATTGTCCTCGATACAGGGCACACAGGCAGTCACTCGCGACCGCTTGACGACCGGCCGCTTTGGAAACGTACAGTCCTGGAGCGCCGGCCTAGGCACACCGTCGTCACACCACAAGTCGGTTAAGGCTCTTTTGAAATTTTGCTGTTTGAGTGGCCTATTAGAGAGACTATAGTTCTCACGGAAGTTCTCGACCTCCTCTATCTTCCTTGTCGTGCCCTTGCTTTTTCCCTCCGCTATTCTTTGTCTTTCAATTCCGGTTAGCCTTCCCCCAGTGCAGGGCAGCAAACCGGAAACTTTTCGGGTTAACCTCCCAGCGTTTTCCACTCCGTTGATCTCTTTCTCGCTTGATCTTTTTTTTATCCTTACAGTTGTTCTCACCTCAGCCGAACCGATTACTTTCGAGCTTTCATATTCCTGGCAAGGCGGCCGAAGCAGGACAGTTTTATTATTGCGTGCATCTTTGTTCTCAATTCATTCGCTCGAAGAATCATGCAGAACTCGCACTTTTTTGCGTTATGAAGCATGGAAATGCCTTGCAGAAAGAGAGGGCTTCGACTTCAACTTTATTAATTCTTCTGTTATACACTAGAAATGTCCTCGTGGGCTAAAAGCTGTCATACACAGCTTGACCGGACCCAAGAAGCGTTTTTGCACATGACAGCGCGATAACAGGGACTACTTAGTAACGTAAGCACTAAACAAACAGTTCAAAAGCAGTTCAACTAATACACAGTCAATTTGAACATGTTCATATATAAGCCTATTGACAGGATAATTGTCTTGAGATACAGAAACAGACAACATTCAAGCACATCTGATAAGATTAAGAAAAAAAAACATCAAAGGGCATCATACAATTATGATCGTTATACATGGATATATATGTTTACAAATGAACAAAACATATATTCAATTTGCTGCAAGAAAAATTTGTAAACATAATTAAGGATTTTTGGCAAATGGCGTTTAATGGATTGTAATTTGTATCCAGTGCGAAAGCGTGGTAAAAACTAAGGATCAGGGTTTCTCAGATGTACTGGTATTTTATGGCGCTGGAGGGTCGCTTCAGTCTGATTAACTTTCCTGCCTTTCCTTCTTTCCTTCTCTCTCCCTCTCTGGAGGATCGCTATAGATGTAAGCCAATTTCTTAACTCTTCCTTTGCAAAATAAAACATTTGTAAAATACGATATTCGTAGTATAGATCTACGCATATAACTTTGTATTTTTGTGACAAAGCTTTTGTCGTCAATAGGGGACTAAAGTTCGCGTTTAGCAGCGGAGTGCTCCTAAACGCGAACAATCTTATGCCCCTAAAGAAACCTTATCTTAAAGTCGCTTCTATATACAGAGGAAATAAGCTTGAGTGCTTGCATAACCACTCGTGCATGTGGCTTGCGTTCGGTTTATTGAAAAGAGCAGCCGGCGGTTCGTGAACGAAGAAACAGCATCGGATATTACATTGAAATTGTTTCAAAGCGTCATGCCTTTTGCTATGCAGGAATATGAAAGACAATTATGAGGCTCGCAGTGTTACTTATTTCTGGCAGTGTTACAGAAATATTAAATGCACTATTTGCAGCAATTCCTTTAAATTCTAATCTAGAAACAAATAGCTGGAAGAAGGTTTAGAAGAGGAGGAGGAGGAGGAGGAGGAGGAGGAGGAGGAGGAGGAGGAGGAGGAAAAACGTTTATTTTTGAAGCAGTATCCAGGGGTAAGCCGCGGGTCTACTCTAGGTGGGAGGTCTGCTCATTCCAGGAACGATCTGGCCTTCGCTGCCTCCTTGGCCCTGGCGATGAGGCGTCGTTGTTGTTCCAGGTCCTCGGAGACGAGCTTGGCGTCCCCCGTTTCTGTGAGGTCTTCGCTTTCTTGTCTGGAGTTACAACAGTATTTCGGTGAAGGGAATGCGCCTGTGTCTAGATGCCATGGACATCTGAGGAATAGGTGCGCCAAAGTGTCCGGTACGCTACACATTGGGCAGTGGTATCCTTGTAGCGTTGGGAACAGTCTATACACGAGGATATTTTTTATCCACTATGTAGAATCATAGGCAGCGATGGAAAAGAAACACAGAAATAATAAGAAAATGAAGTGTTGTGCAATGCGTAGAAACTAATGCCGAGGCAGCTGAAGATGCACTTGTGTGGATGCTTTTATATTAGTGTACAGGAGTCGTTGGTCTACGCGTCTTGATGACAGCGCCAACTATGAGTACGAGAGTGCAGTGTGAGCCATCGCGGAACAGGGTCCCGACGTTTGTGGCAATCGCCGCGTGCGGCATGGTTACGAAAGTTCCTTCGTTGCGTGAGTTCTCAAATACGGGACGTCAATTCACTCTACGACAGGCATATCCCTCCACCTAGCTAGTTCCATCATTCCCTTGCCTCATCATGCAAAGCCTTCTGTGCCAACATTCGCATTACAAATGCACGTATGCCCAGAACAAATTTCAGTCGGTTGTAGCGCTTGCCCTTGCTCATCTCTCCGAGTTGTGTTTTGCGGGATGAAAGGATCACGAAGCACTTAACGCTATCAGTGTTAGCAGATCAGCCGACTGCGTCCACTATAGCGCAAACCAAGAGGAAGTAAGGCTGGCCCCATCACGAGAGCACGGTTTCGAGCCTCTGACGTCGACGAAGCGAAACAAACAAAAACAGTCGTAAAGAACGCGGCGAGGAGACGGCAGACGTCATCTTTAGTGGAACCGAGTGGGGCACACATCGGACACGTCAGGCACAGAGCGCGTGTCCCTCTTGGGGCGCGCGCGCCAAAGAGGGTCGTCCGCGTCCCCTCCTCCTCCAGCGCTAATATTTAGTCATCACGGTTCGTCGTTGTCATCGTCGGCACTATACCATCCCCGCTGCGCAACGCGCAAGAACGTCCCGGGCACATCACCCGCACACGCGCGCTCTCAGAGGGCAGGGCCGCACGCATTAGGCGACGAGCATTTTCCGCGCGTCTTCCGCTACTCAACTTCCGTCCCCCCTCCCCGTTTTTCCCATACCCGTCTCCCCCGCGATCATCCCTCGGAGACTTCCCGCTTTCTTTTCTTCCCTGCGGCAGTCATACGAGTTCCCCAGGGAGGCGACAGATTGTTCTGACGACTGCCGGTTATAGCTCCCGGCACGTCCGGCAGTGCTGGGCTTAGCTCTGAGTGTGAGAGACAGGAAAGAGAGAGAGAGAAAGAGTGGTGGGGGAGGGAATGGCTAGTGGAAGAAGTGCGAGGGGAGAAAGGAATTTTGTATCGCCTGGTATGCAAGCAACGTCGTCGTAGATAGCACTGATGTTGGGGCTTTACGTCGCATTAGCGTTTCGTTCTCACCGAGTTGGTCTTGGGGAACATGAGAAGTGAGCCTCCCATCGAAGAATCGAAAGGCTGACTTCTGAATGGATTCACGTAATATGCGCCTCCCGGCAAAACACGAAAGCTAAACGTGAAAACTAAAATTGTCTTCCAATACTCAGCGTCAACTTTACCGGAGGGTGTATTTTTCTATTATTGCTTCTTCTTCATTTCAAGTATGTCTTCTTGAAGCATTATTGCAAACATTATTAACTTTAGTTATTATTCGTTACCTAATATATTCTCAATATTTAATTAAATATACGTTATTTCACATTTCTTTGCCTACATCTGGAGCAGCGCGCCAGGCGTTCGACCAGACTGACATCTGCGCCTATGGATAAAGTGTTTCCATCTCCTGAATACATCCACACTTCACTAACCGCCGCCTACACGAAACAGACTCTTGCCCGAAATTAGAACTGTTACCTGGTTTTAGTCGATGTGGAGATACCTTACAGTCCCGTCTATGAGTAGACGTTTCGATTACTAACCGTTATTCGTCCCTAACTGAAATTACGGACAGTGCCGGTTGTAGCACATGTGGCACAGAAGCAAGCTTAAAGCATTTCCTTTTATTGCATCATACGATAGCCCGAGGCCTCTCCTTTGGATGTCTTTAGTGCATTTAGAGGACAGGCGATAAGCCATTTTAAAACCCTCAGAAAATCCATTAACGCATGTACATATATCTCTCTCCTTTACGGTCGCCTGATGCGCTTGCGATGTGCCATGCCACAAAGGCGTGGCTGTGTTTCTTGAGACGCACCAGCCGATATGACCGCCTTATGACGAGGTGAATAAATAACTCTTCAGCATGTTTGCGTGCGCAATATGAACAATTTTTTACCCCCTTCTGCTAATCTTTTATTCCCCTTTCTCCCGTACCCAGTGCAAAGTAGCCAGCCGGGATCAGCCCTCACTGCGAACTTAGCGACAGGGAACAATATGGAAGATGTCGATGAGGGTAGGTCCATGGGCTCGTTGGTATGGCGTCTTCTACTTCGGTGTAGTGCAGGAACAACGGCAGGGGCACAGAAAGGAACAGGCCTTTCTGGTATTCACAGGGCCATCAAACGCTCCTAAGACACCCGGGTTAGACGAGTGCTTGCTGCTACATAGATGACGAATCAGAAAATATTTTACTCTATTTCTGTTTTAGCTACGTTACAGCTATAAATGCGAAATCAACATATCCAACATATTCATTCCCAACGGTGGACCTTTCTTGAACCGGCGAAACCTTATTTGCCGGTATCTCCGCGGTACGGCGCTGCTGTCAGTTGTTGAAGATGGCGGTTGTGCTTCACACGTCGACGGCTCACAAGCAACGTAGTGTAATTCCTTTTCCATAGAGCAAGAGACGAACGCCCATTGAAATCCACATGGAAATGCAGCCCAGGTATGGGGAAAGGTCTCTCGCGTTGAGAAGTGTGAGGCGGTGGTGTCGCCAGTTCGCAAAAGGCCGTGAAGACTTTCGTGACAACGACCATTCGGAGAGGCCGTGTGTGTCGCTGACTGACGGCAGGGGCATCTTAAATTTAGGGCTGCAATGTGACAAATGTCTGAACCGGTGTTGGGATTATGGGAAAAAATAGTGTAAGATACATAAATAGCACGCATATTCGTGATTACTTATACGTTCCTTATTTTGGCCAATAAAAAAAATAGGGGTAATAACTTTATGCTTCGCCCTTGTACATGAGTAAATATTCATCTGCAGGTGCACGCACAATTACTCCCCTTCTCTTTCCTCCCTTCTCATATTTATCTCCCTTTCCCCTTCCGCACATATAGGCTAGACTACCGGGCGAGTATTTGGTTAAGCTTCCTGCCTTTCCTTTCTCTCTCTCTCTCTCTCTCTCTCTCTCTCTCTCTCTCTCTCTCTCTCTCTCTCTCTCTCTCTCTAATTCTCTCTTTCGCAATGCACCGCAACAGACGAAGCAGGGAAAGGAGTAATTAAGTACGGAGACGTGTTTTTCTGTCCCTGTGTGGCCTGTTGCGCTGACATTCAAGGAATGACGTCATGGGCTCGCCCGATTTTCAGTTTTGTGTTGTATAACACACTTCACGTATTTTCGAAGAGACGAAGAATCCCCGTCCTGCCGATTAGTTTAGCACACGCGTTAGTTCTTTATAAGAACCTATGCAAGAGTCAATATAGAATTTATTGAAAGAGACCTCAATGGCACCAAAGAACAGGAGCACAGTCGTGGTTCCTATGAAAAAGAGAAACAGTGTTATTTCTCGTGAGCAATGCCGTATTGTTTGGGAAACACCGAGTTTTGGTGGGATGATGGTTTCAACTCTACAGATCTCATGGCTGCTCTAAGTATCTGAGTTGCGCTTAGCTCTAAGTATCCGATTCGTTTGGAAATTTAAATGATACTGAAAACATTTACCAGGTGGCCGATATCAAATGAAAGGTTCGTAGTGCTTAGGTTGTTACATATCTACAAGAAATAATGAATTTATTGATTAGATAAGAGGAAAACCTTGTTGTCGGCAGACGAAGCCTGTAGAACAACGTTCCGGTAAAAGCTACACCACTTGTGAAAGCAGTGCACGTCACACCCTCGGGCACCGATTCTTGCTCTTACAAAACAAAAGGTGGTTCTGAGCTGCGAGTATTTCATTAGCTGATGAACTAAATTCAACAGGAGCCCGCAAAAAGGACGACAATTTACGAAAACGAAGCTAGCGAGGATTGCAGCCGGAAATTCGCACGGTTTTCTTTGCAGCCTAAAATTACAAATAAACATTAAATGGTTTCCCCGCAAGAAATCCGCATACGGGTTTTTTTTTCAGCCTCTCGTTAGAGTTCGGTGTGTGACTAGTTTTCCTTTGACAATTTCGGCAACCATTTATTTGTAGTCTGAGTGGTGCTGCACTGACAGCGTACGTACGTTGAACTAACCACAAGTGAGCCAGACCGAAGGTGAAAAAAGGAATAAAGAAGCTTGAGGGACGCCCGGTTGCCTAAATTGTGGGCCGTATATTGGAATAACCAAGTGAAACGCCAAATAAATATACACAAATTTATGTTGTGCAAAGCTTTTCTGTGGAAGACTTCAGTAGCTGAGGCAACGTTTAATTTTGCTTCGCTTTTAGCACGTGTGCAAAATTCGCGCGCAAAATGCCCGCGCAAGCTTGCCAATCAGGATAGTGGAACGTTAGGAAAAAAAAGAAAGAACAAATAACAGAGGTCGTTACTCTCGTGCTCGCTTAGCATCAGGACATCGCTGTAACCGTTATACGCATAAACTTATCGACGCTAATATCATCGTTAAGAGGCCTGGCCGAGCCTCGAACGCAAGCGACACCCACCTTCTTCTCGACGAGTGTGGCAGCGCACTGTCCATGGTGCTGCCATCTCAACTAGCAACCCTTCCCCTGCCTTCCTCGATTCTCATCTGAAAAACCCATTAAGCCTCAGCCAAGCGAAGCTCGTTATGCATGCCTAGAAGCGAAGGGCGCATGGTGCGCCTGGCACCCACACCGCTTGGTCAGGGTGAGAGGCTAGGCGAGAAAGAGGTGTGGTTCCACTCGTCAAACTGCGCTCGTTCAAGCCACGAGCACCGAAAACTTTTCACTACGCGCTCACGGCAGCTTTTCGCGGCTTTCCCTTCCCCCACCAGGCATGCTCCCTTCGCGCTGCGCCCTATCACCGTCTACCCAAACAACCGTTCAACCAAAGTCTCCGCACAGGAGTCCACTTCAGCGTCAGACCACCGCCGTGTTCAGTCATCACGAAACCTTCAATCTAAACGCGTTCGGCGGCAGCTTCGTTTTCTCCCTTGTAGTCGAGAGGAGAGAGAGTAAGGGAACAACGTCGGTTCCGTCGTCCCCACACACTCCCTGTTCCCCTCTCGGGAGCATGCGTGGTCAAGAACGCTGTAACGAGGGCAACCGTTATCTCCCCTACCGCCCACACTCAGCCTCCCTTTTTCTTCCCGACGACCTCAATTCTGCTCCCCGCTCATTTTCTTCCCCGTCGCCGCTCTTTCATACCTCTCCTATTAACAGCCTTGTTTGCCAAAGTTGGCGCCAGCGTGAGGCCGCACCGCTGAAAGCGTTTTTCCGTCCCCGGTCGCGGGAGGAAAAGGCGCGACGGTGTTGTTTGAGGAGAAAGCGGTGAGGATGTGGGGAAGCGGCAGTTGCACGAAGGGAGCAAAAAGAGCCGCCCCTCCGCTTCCCGGTTCCACTAGCGCAAAGCCGTCCCGGCTGCGTTCACACCTGAGCCAATTAGAGAGTGCGGTGAAGCTGAAGAACGCAGCCCCCTTCTTCAACACAAGGTAAATATTTAGGCTTTCGTTTTCTCCCCGCCTCTCCCGCAGCCTGCCAACTATATCTAAGTTAACGTGGCTTCCAAAAGTAGAGGGAGCACTCTTCATCGCTATAACTACTTTCCTTTTAATTTTTCCCCTTCTTTTTCCAGCAAGTAAGCGTACCAAAGACTTCAGCGCTGAATCTATCAAAGCCTCCCTGGAAACTTCGTGCGCCTTAGATTGCCGGAGAAAATCTACCGTGTCTCACGAAGACGTGTGTGCCTTCCGGTGGAGCGAACGTTTGTACGGTCCCGCTGTCCACGACACGGCGAGCAATCAGGCCCTGTTTGCTTTTCCCTAGAGGCAAGAGTAAAATAAGATAAATATTCCAATACTCTGCCTCGCTACGAGCTTCGAGATTCCAGCTGCAGCGGCGCAGCGCGCTCTGCTATCGAGTACAACGTTGCACGTGTACAACACAAAGTCGGCGAGGCAGTCACACGGAAGTTGAGTAATTAGAGCTTCTTGTTCTTGCTAATTGATTTTTGGTTTCTTCTTTCCACCCTAATGTGACGTTGTGAATAGCGCAGACGAAGTGACAAGTGGTGCTTGCAGGAGAGATAAGTACTATCCCAGACCGAGCGTGTGTTCTGCACGTTCCACTTCTCACGTCGTCTGCACTATTCACTACGTCACATTGAGTGACAAAGAGATAGAATTCTTCCCAAGCAGTCGTAAATCAAAAGGTGGTGGCAATGAGAGCACGCAGTGTCCTTCATATTGGTTTTCATATTTGTTCAAGCATTCTCGATGTGAAGTGGAAAGGAAGAAAATCAGAGAGGAAGGAGTCGTCTGCAGGAATGTTTGCATAACACGTATAGCTGTAGCCCAGGGGCGTTCTTTTACAACGAGCAAAATTACGCATGTGTGACATTTTTACCTTTTCTTATTCCTTCAAATAAACTTCAGTTGCGAGCCAGCCCGCTGGGCGTTCGCTTCGCTTCTGTCCGTTGTCCTCCTATCACACTGCAGTTAATAATGATTCACCAAGTTTTTTCAGTAAACGAACTATCCGAGCTGATAACTATCCTTCCAGAATTCTTTATTTGTGCAACATTGAGTTGGATGCTTCCCATTCAGCGACTTTGTCATTACTACCACTAGGTAGTTGTGTTACGTGCCACATAATTCATACATGCATACACCCATCTTACGTGAGACATGAAGGTACATGGTACCTTCAAACATCGCGAGCTTATTGCGATGATCGGGTCGTCTTCCCTGGCGACCAAGTATTTCCCACAGTTCCCGAAAGTGCAGTCGTAAAGCAGATGCAATGAACCATACGGTACCGACAGGGAGTAGATTTCGGTATGGCTAACAAGTAAACGGTGCTGTGCAGACGAAGATGCCCGACCAATTATGAAGGGCGGGACCTCCATCCATGTTTCCTAGTGCTGACGTAAAGACGATGAAAGGAAGGAGAAAACAGAGAAAAAAATATGTATGTATTTCTCTTCACGAGCCACCGGCGCCGAAAGTGCATCCGCTTCGAACCACCCGTTTGTCTCCATGGATCGGAGCCCGCGCGATGCGGAACAAGTTGGCCCGTGTTTCCCCGCGTTCCCCGCTTCACTTCCTTTTCCGGGCCCCTTGTCCTTACGTCAGCGGGAAACGGGGTACGAAGAGTTTTCCTTTCCGCCTGGTCAAATCCGGTCAAAGGGTGCGCAGCCATTTGTGCACGTCCATACTTCTTCCCTTGCTTCTCCCCCTCTTGGTGAGCAGTGACGTAGCGTTGTCGGAGCTTACGTTAGCTGATCAGACTTTAGTGTGTGACAGCGAATCAGATAATGAAAAGGTGCTCACAGTGTGTCGGAATCAACAGAAGATAGTTTAATTTTGGAGGTACAGTCGAGGATAAATGTTTACGGACATCGGGGTCCGATAAAACATTCAATTTCTCAGAAGTTTGCGACCGCAGTCAGTGACACCGCATCACATGGTTGTTCGCATATAGTATACCACTACACCACTCCCAATACCAGGCTGCGTGCAGAGGTGACGGAATTAGATAAAGGTTTTTCTGAGGTCTCGAGGCTTTGTAAGCTGCCGATGCTGTCAGCGCCAGTGCGGTAATCTCGCTAAGTTTTTGGAGTTCATAGAAAAATATACAGGCGCTATTGTTCAGGGTGAAGCTCGAAAATTGTGTATGGACAGCGTGTGAACGTTATTACACCTTTTGTCGACTAACGTCTATCTTATACAAAGTAATCAGTTGAGAAGTGTGTGGACCACCACAAACCAAACAGACTTGTTCACCTTTGCCCTGAGGTAGCACACAGAACAGGCAGAATGCCAAGTCTGGACGTGAAGGCAAAAGTGTCTGCAAGACGCATACTTTTACAAAAACCATGATTAATACTGTTATGCGAGTTTTATTCGCTGAGATTACATGACTTTGTTATCACGTTTCAGGCGTTGCACGAGAATTTGGTTGCTCATCAATCGTTTCCCAACGGGAAGTTTCAGATAAATCGAAAGATAACAGAAATAATTACAACTTTTCAATCCACGGAAGGACTCCATAAATCTTTATATGTGTCTACTGCGCAGCAACACATAACATCCGGATTGTTATGACTGTCATGTAGCAGTGTCATAGAACTCAAATGGTTTTTCCAGCGTTGCAGACAGAGAAGAGAAATGGAGGAAGAAAAAACGAATGCGAGAAGGAATAAACTTGAATATTTCTTTAATATGGAAGTTTTAGTGTGAACAAAATGAGTGCTTAGCATGGGCTCCACGATTGCACGAAGTGAGAAGCATATCGCAAATGGGAAATAAGAATATTTGCCACACAGCAGTACGAAATAAGTGAGATAGATTTGATCATGTTGTAAAAAGAAGCATCAATAAAGGAATCGAACAGCAGAACCCCGAGCCAACAAGCCTTACCGGATCACGTACCACAAACTAGTCTATCAGAGTGAAAAAATTCAATGCATGTAAGCGTTTGAAGTAATAATCACTGTAACACAGTGACATAAAGGTATTACACAGCACATCGCTTGTTACACGACGTATGTCTACATAGTATGTCATATCCAGATTTGTACGAATATACATGCATTCGCAGATATAGGTTTGTTTGTAACTATTAATTCTGTTGTCTAAATATACATTGTGAGCACGGAATGCAATGAATTTTTAGGCTTAGGAGGGGATCGAATGCCGTTGATTTCTAGGCTGCGATATATTTTCTGTATCGCGCACGGGTAGCATGGCGCTGCCATCATGTGGAAATTCGTGAACTTGTAGTTTTTTGGCATGACGGTGTGTAAAAGTTCAAGATAAACCACACCAATTTTATAGTCAATAAAGCAATTCTATTGTGTTTCTATATACCTTATGTCACCTTCCATCGAATTTCTGTTGCGATTGCAATGAAGGACGTGCTCAAAATTTGCGATCAGAATGGCCGGCCCTGTGCAAAGCGTAACTACGCTCAAAGTCTGCCTGTCGAGAGAAAGTTAATGCCCTGGATATACGCGCATTCGACCCACGCAAATACGAAACGGACGAGCGCCCGTTTTTCTTTCTCGACCTCCCATCAGCGCTCCCCCCCCCCCCCTTTCCCCCGCAGCCTCCTCCCGGCTCTAGCACGTGCTGTGCCAGCACTCTCAGCACCCCGTTCGCCCTTGTCCTTCCGCGGCACGCGCAACGTCAACTCGTCCGTGCCGCGGCATCCATTACCTTTATTGCGCGCTCCCGCCATCGTCGTGCTGGCCGTTCCCTCAATTCTGAGCTACACGACGATTATTACGGGGAGTACCGGCGTTAGCGACCAACACTCGGGGCTGGAGCACCCGCCTAGAAAACCGGGGGCGGCCAACCAAACGTCGCCCGCAATCAAAGCAGCACGTGCCGCTGTTGCTCCAGCTGGCATGCTCGAAAAAGGAGAACGAGGAATGCTCATAACGGAACAGCGGTCGGGTTTCAGACCTAGAGAGGGATATATATATATATATATATATATATATATATATATATATATATATATATATATATATAGAGAGAGAGAGAGAGATAGCGAGAGCAGAAAGAAAGAATTGGGGCATGTATGAAAAAGCGCACAAGACGCTTTTCGTTTCGTACGCGTGGCAGGATTCTGTCTGCTGCTGCACTAAGACACATCCAAGGCAGTTCTTTCATATATATATTATATATATATATATATATATATATGAGAGAGAGAGAGAGAGAGAGAGAGAGAGAGAGAGAGAGAGATGCGATGCCCGAAGGAAGAAATGACAATTTCGTACCTCTTATAAATTGACCAATGTTCGGCTCTTGCAGTACCTCCTCGTACTCCACCCTTTCCGGACGAAAATTAGGAGGTCAGTGAACAACACGACAGCTTTACACTTTCCTTTATTATTTTTTTTTTTGGTAGGTGTATCAATTGCATTCGCAGTTGCTAGTGTTATTGCGGTCTGTTTTCTATATTTATATGCTGTTTTGTTATCAGCACGATGCACAGTGCCTCGAGCAAGTTTTGTAGTTGTACGAAGATCATCGAGCCCATCCTTTGATACTGTCCTTTCCTTTGATGACCAAAGTCACTCTCCGCGCCTTACCCTGAGCCGATTGGACGACAGCTCGCTCATAGAAGGAAAAAGTTGGACCCTAGACACCGCCTTAATTCCCAAAGGAAGTCACTACAGCCTTGCTGTGCTTTATAGAAAACGAGCTGACTGCGCGACTGCTTTGAAATGCGCAGGGAACGTGGTAGCCTGTGCGCATGCATCACATCATATCTCTTTCCATATTTAGTTTTATTTCCACTTCTTTCATTCGCAGTGTAGGGTAGCAAACCAGGTGCAGACTGGTGAACCTAACTGAACTTCCTGACGTGCTTCTTTGTTACCAGAGCGCCCTGCTACGCTCTGCTGTGACCTCATTATCGCGACATCTGACAGTCCTCATGCTTAGGCTTCCATCATTCAACGCCGCGACAGCTCTATGTTCACCGACCAAGATGATCGAGAAACGAATGCTATGTGAATACCTTGCAAAACGTGGGTAAAAAAAGCAAGCGTATTATACAAAATGTAAACTAATAGATGAACTTGTTCCGCTTTGGACACTTTAATGAACGCATTTCACCGTAATGCGGTACCTATTTTCGTAATGGAGTAGTTAGCTTTTTTGTTGAAACGTAAGTACAGAAGAGATAAAATTCCCCTATAATAATTAATTATAATACAATTATAATATAATAATAATTATAACTACAAGCGTATTGTGCGTGCTCCGGGAGCGAGATGCGAGCAAGTGTAGAGTGCAGCAAATTTGATTTCCCTTTTTTCCTCCGGGAACTTATTTATTCTTATCGCACACATAGTCTACATTCCTTTTTACCTCAGGCAAATTATTTTTATCGCACGCGTAGTCAATATTCCTATCAAAGAAATCGAAGAACGCGCAAAAACAAAATCTTTGCCTATGGTGGCAATCAGTTATCATAATACATAATGCGTGAAGCATTATCGAATGTGTAGCGAAGCGCCATGAATGCAATATCAAGCACAAAATGCACAATGCAGACCAATATGTCTGCTGCCAAACTTTTGATAAAAGACCTATTTCATTTTTTTTTGTTTAATTGCATCTCAAGACCATACGTAATACACGAGAGTGAGCCTGCCCAAAATAGTCAACACAACATAGAGCTAAATTACTTGAACAAAAGCAGCCGACACTGAGAGCTTAATATGCAAGACTTCCATATATCGATGAGGAAATATGGTCGGTTGCTGCAGCCAACGCTACGGACGCGTGGGTGGGTGATTTATAACGGCCTCCGTTCATAAATGTGGGTTCTTTTCCTGCCTGAGAGATGTTGATCTTGGTGGCTTTGAATGCGTGCATTTCTCTAGGGAGCATCGGGGAGGCCGGGTGCCGGCTTACATTACTCATATGCTAGCGCATATTTTAACAATGTTTTTCAAAACGTTTGTGATGGGCCTGATTCCTGCGTCAAACTTCACGCAGGCAGGTTCATTCTGGGTAAATTCAACAAGTGAAGACTCTCAAGTCATCGCCATATCTTTCATTCGATGCGGTCGTCTGCAAGCAAGCAGTCACCAGCCGACGGCGAGCATAAAGCTCTGTTCCTGAAATATTATGGAATATTTTGTTCAAACATCCATCCATTTCTATTCCCCCTATCTTTTCCACGTAAAACTTAAAACAGAACAAAATTAAATTCTGCTTGGCGTTCTTTGGCGTCACTGTCTTTTGGATTCATATGGTTGTTACATATCAAGCCCTTTAGCTACCCGGTTTCTTATCATTCCGTGTGCAACAACGGGGCATGACCATGGGGTAATTCCAAACAAGCGGATTTTCTTTTCAAACTGTGTATGTGTGCGTGTGTGTGTGTGTGTGTGTGTGTGTGTGTGTGTGTGTGTGTGTGTGTGTGTGAGAGAGAGAGAGAGAGAGAGAGAGAGAGAGAGAGAGAGAGAGAGAGAGAGAGAGAGAGAGAGAGAGAGAGAGAGAGAGAGAGCAAACGATAAAGGAAAGGTAGGGAAGCTAACCAGGACTGAGCCCGGTTGGCTACCCTACACTGGGGAAAGGGAAAAGGGGACGGAAAGATTAAAAGAAGAGAAAGTCTACTGGGGATATCGTTCGGTCACTCAGTCCGGATCACAGACGCTGACTCAATCCAGTAGCTGGATTGAGTCAGATCGATATCGCAGCAGCGCTTTTGTTGCCTTTTGTAGCTGCGATATGCGAGGCCGTGGTCCCAAGGTCTTGTTCAAGGTGAACGGTGTTCTATCTAGCTGATTGAGTGCAGAGGTCATGTCTCTCGCTTGGGCGTCGCATTCACCAATGCATATACGTTTTTGATTGGAATGGCTGATAGCGCCGATTGCAATGCCTGCGATGTCGAGGAAACTACAGAACATGTACTGTAAGAGAGAGAAAATTTGTAAAGCGATACGTCCTGATGACGGGGCAAAGCTGCTTTCCTCAACTGCAGTGCATCTGAGGGGTGGATAATTGAGGGGTGGGAATTGGGGTGTCCTCAGATTATAGTGACACCGTGCATAAGAAGGGAGTAGAACTTAGCGCCAGTGCCAGTGAATTAATTGTAACGGTGCATACAGCAAAACAAAGCCACCTGAGCTTTGTGTTGTTAATACCAGAATAGTAGGGCGGCTTTGCCAATTGCATCTACCTACTCTGAGGAAGTGTAGTGGTGCATACCCCGCCTCTGCCTTACGAATACACAAAACTAAATCCTGTCCGTACCTGTATGAGGAGGCCTTCGAAGCTCAGACATAAAGATTACTGTTCGCGGGGTACCCTGACCACCAAGTTAGTGTCAGTCGAGGAGGAAATCGAACAAAAACTTAAAACTGGGAGTAGAAAGTTGTCAAAAAGAAAAAAAAGAGTAATTTTCCTATGTTCACACCATCTAACGCAACCCAACGGAAACTGCCCAGCGCACTGGTCTTAATATAGTATGTTTTCGGCTCCTCGCAAATTCCCTGCTTTGTGTCGCATAAGTAGGTTAGCAAAAAGTAAGCCTCGGGCACATCGCAACCCTAAAGTGGCATGTGCAGTAGGAATAGTATGCGATATTCAACTATTTTGCCGCAAGCATTGCATTGGACAAACTGGAAAGTGTGTGCTAGTGATAGGGCCCGTGTGTATGAAGGGGGCCTTAGAAGGGAAGGCTATACTCAGCGGATAAGTTTCTGTGCCAATGAAAGACCAATATTTTAAAAAAAAAATACTTGGTCCATGGCCAACTGCGGGCCTTCAAAAAAGAGCGCTTCTTGCTCTGAAAAGGTTTTTAGAGGAGACCAACATTTTGGGAAAATATTAGGTATCAGATGATCCGAATGCGCTAAATGAGTAACATAAACGTTGTTCGTGATTCATAATTGGTTTATGTGGCGATCGCAACTTTTATGCAATATGTATAATTCTGTTCTGTACTTGCAGTGCATTACAAGTGTTGTGTGTCATGGCTGTTCTAAATATCTGACTTTATGTATGCGTACGTGGACTGAACTAATGCACAGAACTTTGCGACTCATGTACTGTTGGACTGTATATTTTTTATTCATCCAGTGTTCTACTGAGTGCCATATTTCGTGTCGCTATTCTCCCTTTCTACGCAAATTTATTTCCTTTGCCAAGTGACAAGGAGTAGCCGGTGCCACCATAAAGGCGCCAACCTCTCCTAATATACACTTCAATAAAAAAAAAAAGAAAAGCTACGAAGGCAAAGCGCGCACAAGTGAGAGCTCTTGCGAAGGAGGTCCCACATTCTCTGCCACTTTAACCTGAGCTGGAGAAAGGAGGGCATAAATATCTTATTTACAATAGCAAAATAAGACGAAATACGTCACTGAGCGATAAATTTGATTTATTTTCCTGCTTTTCCGCGTTTGGGCAAATACGACAACGTCCCACCGGTAGCTACGCTTATGTGTTTGCTTAAAGCAACCAGACATGTTACCATACACACTGCTGGAATACCTGGCGCGATAACACCCCTGTAGAAGCTCCGGCCCCGTAGCCTACCATTTATTGCATCACAAGGTTGTCGGAGAGAGAAGAGTGGTAAGTAATTAGCAGCATTAAGGCGGTGACCCGCACTCTAAGTTCATTGGGGTAATTTACAGGCACTGCAAACAGCTGTCAAGAAAATTCCTCGAAGCTAGTCCGCTTAGTCCGTTGTGAACGTCATATGTTAGCATGACATCTTGGCACTAGCCAGCAAAGAGCAACAGCGTCTGGGTGTCAGTGGCGGGGGTGAAACTACATGATTATATCGTAACCTATGTTCTTTTTTTGTGCTGTTTATTTATTTGAGGTAGCTTACTGTCAGCGCTTTCGAAACAAAGCAGTGCTAGAAGTCGGTGCTGTGAGCGTCCTCTTCTGTCACAGTCCCGTGTGCCACGGTTCTAAATTAAACCTTTCGGCTGTTGCTGCCACACTATGTTACACGTCGGCATGGCCCAAGTATGGGCTGAGACGTCATCAATATTTAGTTGCTTCTACAAAAAAGAAGCAGAACGACACTACTTAACAATGTATGACGCCCTTGGATATTGAAAGCATATATTGATTGCATGCTGTTGAGCATATATTGATTGCATGCTGTTTCGTGGGCAACACTGTCAGCGTTTTGTTCTTATTCCTTCGCGGCACTGAAAGCGCGTCTACGCCACCGTGCGACACGCAAGGAGCCAATCCGCCAGCGATGTACAACTCGAAAGTGCTACATTTAGCAACACACTGACCTTCGCAATTTCGGTGTAATCAGCGATCGATGCATTTCTGTTTCCTCTTCTTTCTGCAGTACAATTGTGTACTTTCCATTCTTGCATGTTTCGCGGCTTCTAGTTATTTGACTGGAACGGCTCGGTGCCATTTCGAAGCCATTATGCGCACTTGTGCAACGTTTCGTGCAGGAATGTTATTTTGCGACATCCGCCCCTCGTGCAGAATATTTATGATAACGCCACGGCTCGAACAGTACACAGAATATGAAACACACGCCTATGCCACAAGACCTCAAAAGGGATTTCGTCCTTGCGCCACTGCTTATAAGCAAGAGTTTCTTTACAAGCACTTCTGAAATTTCTTATCTTTGAATTGACTTTTATAGAACAAGAAACAAAACGGATGGCATAGAAGCACAGACGGACAGCGCCTCAGCTGCAGTCCTTATTGAATTTCGTCTTCAGCGCATTAAACCTATTTATCATGCAGTCAGACATCATAGTGGCAGAAGACTACTTGCAATAGGAAAGAAAGTAATCATAAGGAATCTTCAAGGCACCAAGGAGCGAAAGCTTCAACCTGAGCTAAGATCAAAAGTCGAATCAATCAAATGTGAATCAAGACTAACTAGTCCGGCTGCCAGTTCTGTTAAGTAAAATGCTTTTATGTCCTTAGGATTTATTTGTATCTACATTTTTTTCTCGCATAGTGCTTAGTTCACTGTTTCTTGCTACAATTTCGAGATAGCAGGCTTTTCATTGGCCAAACTTGCCATTTCATAGCAGTAATTAAACAATACCCAGTGACTTTGTCGGCAGGCGCGTCGTTGCACTATACAAACGAGTTTCCAACAACTGCTGTTGTTACTCGCTCGTCTGAAAACTTGCAATGATAAACAGTGGTCAAACAAGAGATGCGTCCGGAGATAACATTTCTACCAGACAAGGGAACTTGACGTCTTCGTCGTCGGCGCCTTGTTAGAGTCACCTCTTGTTCGACCTCTGTTAATTTCCCGAGACGATACCTTCCTGCTAACCGGTGTCGTCTTAGTCAGCTTGAAATTCAGAACAGATCTTTTTTTGAAAGGAAGAGACAGATAAAGAAGGTATAAAGGGGGGACACTAAAGAACAAAAAATCAGGAGTATTAGCAAATCCTCTTTACACAAACATGCCCACGTGTTCGCATGCACGCACACACACACGCAGGCATGCGCAAACAAAAAAATAAAAACGCTCTCACCGTGAGAAGATACTTGGTAGTCGAGAAAAGAGGCAGAAAAAGTGAAAGACGGTTCGTGACGCACCTTTCAAATTTCCGCACGAGCATGGCGTGGCGTCTCATATCCTGATGGCGTCTGCAGGTACTTATTTTTTCGGTAAACATGGACAAAATTGTATTCAAAAAGAGCAAAACACTCACACTGAAAGTTTTAGATAACTTTCACTGAGTCACAACTGTCCAAGTACGAAAAGATACTTAGCAATCCATGGCGTCATGTTGACAAACCGGCACGTAGCTATATAACGACATTAATAAAAATTGAAGTTTGAGCTTGATTTTCTCTTATAGTATTCAACCTATTACGGAAAAATTAGCGAAGGTGTAGTTCGAAAAGAATGCTCTATCAACATAAACTGATTGCGGTGTTTTTTCTTTAGTGATTCTTTAATTAGAGGAAAGCTGGAGTGGTATGCTGGAGACACGAGCTTCTGGCCTGCTTCCCCACGCTGTGGTACAGTAGAACGTCTAGAGACGGCATAAAGTCAGCGCAGTGCCGTAGACATCGACTCAACGGACAGAAAGACGAGCAGGGACAGCGCATTTTTTTCTGTGTCATGTTTTTCTTTTTTTCTTTGCTGTTTTTTTTTGTCTCGCGCGCTGTGCTCATGTCCGGCCTGTGCCACAACCTACCAACTCACCCATGCTACAGCCCTTGTCAAATGGTGTGCATGCTAGAGCGGTTGAAGCGGAGGAATGGTGACGAAATAAGGTCATGCATTTATCAGGTGCTGTTCGACTTTGCACATGCAAAGTCTTCGATAAGTTGAATGGAACAAAACTACGTATGCAAGAGCCCGTAGGCAGGAGGAGGAGGCCGTTTAATAATAAAAAAAAGGAGGAGAGGGCGGCAGGTAGAGCGTGTCGTTACCCTGCTGCTTCTTACCGAGGCAAGGGGAGAGGCATGGAAAGAGAGAGGCAGAGGGCAGGTAATTAAGATATAGTACAATGAGTTATACCGGATGTTCCAGTTAACTTAGACCAAGATTTAAGAAAAAAAAGTAAAACGAAGAGCTCTAGCGAAATCGTACCGACTACATAGTAGCCGTAGTTCTGTATACCTACAGCGACTATATTTTCGTCACGAAGTATAAAATACTTAAATGCTTTTAATTAGAGATTTTAATTATTGCTTGAATTGGAAACATATAAGTTACAAAGTTGTAGTGCGCCACAAAGAACTTCCCAATCAAGCATGTGTGTCGTGCTCAGCTTTGCCTCATTGATGTTTCTAAGAAAAAACAAAAGGGTGCGAAGGCATCCAAAAAAACGAATAGATAAGCGTTTGCGCGCCGCTACTCAAGCGCTCCCAAGCCAATAGCCAGGGATACACTGCTTTATTAGCGGTGGCAGCTCGATAAAGGGCTTCACACTATGTGATAGTCGTAGTATCACGAGAACACGCCGCTGACGCATTGATAAGCGTAGCGGAGCCGTAGGGGGAAAGGAGGGGATTTCGAAGCAGGGAAACCGTGACGGCACACTTGGGAGCGTAATTTTGCGCACTCATCGTGTTCTGTAGATGGGTGTATACCTAGAACGTACGTTCCTTTTGCGCCCTTTAGCAATATAGATACGCCTTGCGCAAGCTATGTCCATCTAATGCGTTTTGGCGGATTTGCACGGCCAGCATATGCTATTGTCGACTGCGTAAATCATTTTTGCTTGACGTGTCATTGCGTAGATAATAATGGGAGGTCTGAACGGTAACACGCCAGTGACCTGCTCTTTAAGAAGGGTCATGCCCTTCACGAATGATCTGAAGGCTAAAATGATCCTGGCTCTGGGGGCAGCGCACGGCGACAAGAGTAACCTTAGAACGACAGAAAGCTGAGCTAGTTGGTGAAGATTCATAACGCAAAGAAGGGGTAAGGCGTGCACATGCGGACGCAAGAGGAGAGAATTGGACAACTCGAACGCCGGCTATCAACTGAAGGAAGCACTGAGGCGAATAAAAAGAAAGAAGATACAAAACTCATCTGCGGATCTTCTGGAATGGTAGCACCATGTGTCAATCGGGTACACAAGCCGGTCTACGTGAGAGTTAACTGTTAAGGCATTTGATCTCCTCTTTATGTAAGGTAGTCGAAGGTTGACTCACGCACGCACTTCAACCATTATTGATATGCCATTAATATGAATGCGCGATGTTGTACAGGCATAGGAATGAAGATACCCGTCTTAGGATGGCATACATATAATGGTAGAAATGCGTGCGTGAGTCAGCCTTCGATTACCTCACATAAGGAAGAAATCGAATGCCTTAACAGTTACCGCTCACGTAGATAGGCACGTGTACCCGATTGACACGTGGTGCTGCCATTCCAGAACATGAGCAGATGAGTTTTGTGTCTACTTTCTTTTTCGCCTCAGTGGTTCCTTCAGTTCATAATTGACGTTAGTGTTATTCACTTCTCTTGTGTCCGTGTCTGCACGCCTTACCCCCTCTTTGCATTATGACAAGAGGAAGGCAGTCAAGCTATTCCAGATGTGGGATTGTGGAGGAAGCCCTAGCCCGTCAACAATACTTACAACGTACGAAATATTTTGCGAGACGGGTAGCCTCACAAGACAGCGACACAGGACTGCGGCGGCAGTTCAAGAAGCGGAAACGGATGTTTTGGCATTATTTGCTGCTAACCCTGACGGTAATGCGTCATAGCACTACGTGGAGGAGTACTGCGTCAACACAAAGCATTCTCGCGCAAACACATTTCGCACTCCTTTCACACCACAAGCTTGCTTAAGACAAACGTCTAAGTCCGTCGCAAACAAAAGTCGTGCAGAGATTTCATTGCGCGTTGGGCAGAGTCAACCCGTCTCCATGTGCGTGAAATCTTTTCGGAAAAGGGGTGGAGATGTTGTAATGCGCCGCCTGCGGCCATCGAGAGTATACAAGCGGCAAAGATAACCAGCAACACGGTTTATTGGCGAGGCGCTCTGTGATTCGAGCGAGGGGGTTGCTCGAAGTGCCCACCGTTAAACGCGTGCCGTATGCTTCCCAGCACCGCCTGTGGCTCTGTGTTTGCAGACGCAGATCTATTCGTAGTGAGATGCATTTTCACGATAACCACGGCAGCTTCGTTCTCACAATGCATGCAAAATTAATACACTAAGTGTTCATAGCTCCGTGTGGCATTGAATGGAGACTCTGTTCTACACCCTTAATCGAAATTGCACCCTTTAGGTCTTATCTTGCCACACAGCAATAATTGGCATCTGTCTTGTCCGCATTTTCTTTCTTTAATGCTGCGAGCCCGCTACTTTCAAGTCACGAACGGCATGCGCGTTATGAGCATGACAGATTATTCTCGACAGGAAAGCAGGGAGCGCAGCGATTTCAAGAAAGGAAACGCAAGCAAGACCGATGAAGGTTATTGTGTGGCAAATCTGAGTGCGTAAGCCAAAAGGCTTACATTTGTTTAAGAGTATGATCTCGGACGTCATTTGAATCCGCTCTATGGCTGTTGCAATGAGAAAGACTTTTAAGCAAAATTACACCCTTTGGCTCGTATCTTGCCACAGAACAATCATCGTCATGTGCCTTGCTTGCGTTTCTTTCTTGAAAACGCTGCGTCCGCTACTTTCCTGTCGAGAATGCTTTGTCATGCTCATAACGCGCATGCCGTTCGTGACTTGGGAGTACCGGAAGTTCGGAAGGAAATGCGGACAAGACAGATGACGATTATTGTTGAGTGGCAAGATACAACCCAAAGGGTGTCATTTTGCGTAAGAGTGAAGACCGAAGGGAATATCTTAACCTACACTTGTTATTCCTAACATCAAAGTTTCTGGACGTTTACTGCAGTCTTCCTTTTTCCTAAGCAGACAGCAGGATCCCGGAAACATTAGCAATCACGGAGTTGCCACTCCAAAACTCCAAGTTACTGCAATTACAGAAACCATTATATCGATAGCAGAGATTGAGGAATCTTTCAACTGAAACATCAATGCGGCGAAATAATAACAAGAATAACAAACTGCGATCAAGTATGTTAACTCACGCCTCCCTTTTGCCAAACTTTATCAGCGTTTTCGAAACCGTAGGACCACAGAAAAGGCGAATGGTTTAGGAGCCGAAGTGGTTTGTTTGTTGGTTTGAAAACGTCTTGATGGTTACTTTCAATTTAAATTTCTATCACCCAGAAAACTATTATGTTCATATAACAGCTCACCTGGTTTTTGTGACTGCGCTGCGAATATTGCGGTTGCTTACAAATGGAGAAAATTTTTATGCATATTTTTGAAAGAGGAACAGTTGGAAAGGAAGTGAGTTGAAATACCATGCATACTCGCCATGCCCCAATTTAAGCAACACTGCTCGCAAATAATTCCTTGCTGCGCAAAATCTGACGATTTCCGTCGACATCTGCAGTTTAGATTTGTAAGCGTATATATCTGGGTAAAAAGGTTTTCCCGTAAAGACTAAACCTGCATTCGTTAAGATTCACCGATGTTTCTTTCTGCACGGATTTGGTGCAGCCGCAAAAGGATCAAAATGGTGAACTCAGTCACACTATTATGCTCGGCCAGCCTAGCGCGCCTCGCGGCAACCCAAGCGCGTGGCTGCTTGGCGCCAGGGTACCGCGAAAAGCCCATCTACTACGGCTCCATATAACAGACAGGATGATTAACGTACACGCGCGCTCTTGTAATTAAGCTGACAAACCACGCGTAAACCATAAAATGCGCCCATATTGCGGAGGCCACAGGCGACGTGCTCGCACCAGTGCCCTTCGTTCGATGTTGGAACAACCGCAGTCGCGGGTATTGGGTACGCAGTCACAAAGAAAGATAATGTAGAGACAGCAGCGAAGGTGATGAGACGGTGGCTAAGAGCATTCTTAATTCTTATAAGCTGACGAAGTGCAAACAAAGAAACAGTCGGTCAGTCGGACGTAACGATGTATTAAGGGACACAACATAAGGACCACAGGCTCACAAAAAAAAAGAAGCAAAAGAAATTCACCGACGAATACGATACTCCCTAACGCGAAGTTTGAGTGCAGCTCTATACGTGTTTTCATTTCGCGATATACTCGCAGGCGCGGACAAGCTGTCTCGTGCAGCACATTGCAAACACAGTGAAGTGCGGCGCGACGGCCTCGCTAATAGGGCGTTCGCGAGAGGCGGTGCTTCATCCACGCGTGGGTGACGCGTGGGAGCGATTATACCAGCAGCCGCAGCAGACAGACTTCCGCTTATGCAACACTTTGTTTCCATATATGGTATCGGCCGAGGCGCTCGCCGCATGCCATCGGCGAACAGACGATGGGGCGCTACTTTGGCGCCACCTCGTAGTGGTCGTTGCCGCAGAGCCCGTCTTGCGCGGCACTGCGCTTTTATGCTCACCCGTTGGCCCTGCCCTCCCCCTCCGCTCTCCGCCTTATGGTTCTGCTCGCCGTCCTCCCTCACTTTCCTCCTCGCGCTCTCTTCGCTATCGCCGTCTTTCTACATGCTGCGCTCCATGCTCACTCTTTCATTCTTCGAATGAATAGCAGCTTGGGCTTGTTAGTTTTCCTAGAGCGACAAGAACTTGCCAAAGCTTTCCTAAAACTGGACAATCGGCCGCTTTCTGTGCAGGTGCTGCTGGAACACCGCCCCCATCGCCCGTCGGCCCATAAAGCGGTGAAGGCACTTTTGGGTTTCTTAAGGACGACGGGTTTGTGTGACCACCTGTGACTATTAAGGCAATTTCTGTAAAACCGCACGCGTCAGCGAACTTGCCACAATTTCATTCTTTCCTTCCCTCCTCTCTCTCCCTGTGATCTTTGCTTTCCCCTTTCCCATTCCCCCGGTGTAGGGTAGCCAACCGGACGTTATTCTGGTTAACCTCCCTGCCTTCTTCTTTTCTCTTTCCTCCTCCTCCTCCTCCATCCTTGTGTTAAAGCGCAAAACGTAGAAGGGACACGAGACGAGAAGACAAATACTTTGTTTAGCGCAAAACAACAGACACACGAAAGACGACAGGACAAGGCGCCTTGTCCAGCGCCTTGTCCTGCCGTCTTGTGTCTTGCTTTGCGCTAAACGAAGTATTTATGAATTCGCACCAACTAGCCCGCCAACGCATTCAGACGAAAAGACGCCGCAAGGCTAGTGGTGTGGTCTTCTCGTCTCGTCTCATCCTTCACTGTGCTTGTTCGCTAAGTTACGCTGAGGGACGCCGTCGAGGGACGCCGACGAGAAACACAGGAACGGGCGCCTAAGAGCTGCACATTAAAAACATATTTTTCTTCGTAATTCAGACAGACTAACAAAAATTGACGACTTCAGGAGAAACTTCTTTATACCAAGGTTGTACTGCTGTCCTGAATTTAAAGTTGCAGTTCATGGCCGAGGAAAGAAATCAGCCCTATCGCGTAATTCCTGGTCTGTATGCTTTTGCTCAATGGAGTACATAGGGCTCTATAACGTAAAACTATTCTAATATGTTTTTATTCCACTCTGTTGACGTCAACTTTACGTAATCGCTGACGCAAGCAGCGGACCTAAACCGCAGCGTTGCCTGAAGAGCCCAATCAAACGCTCTCCTCGTTTATAGGAGGTCAACTTTGTTTGCGTTCAAAACGAATCACGTTGCCTGGACTGAAAGTTTTTTTATCTAATTGGCACACAATTTGTGAAAAGCACGCTCAAGCGGAGAGGGTTTCGATGGGGCCGAGCCAGCGCAATGAAAATAAATAACCGGATGAAGAGGGTGGTTCCAGCGTCTGCGTTAGGTCCGCGTTCCCTTAATTAGCTTGCGGTGGCTGGTCGAAAATCGCGGTGGCGTGCAACGGAAGGTTAAAAATGTCACCAGAACGGGTCCTCAGCAAAGAAAAGCAGAGCGATGTTGTAAACGGTAGCAAAGGGCTCGATAGCACTATAGTGCCACGCAGAACGTTTTATTATATGCAAATAAACCCATGCTCTCCGGCAGGTAACGAGTAACGAGCGCCTGAGCGATCGGCGGCAGCCATCTTCTGTTCCTTTCGGAACGGGGCAATCTCCGGATATTCAGAAAAAAAAACAGTATGTTCGGCATATTAACGCATATGTAACGCATACACGTAACTTTGACGCGGTGAGTTTTCGCGACTTTGTGACGTCGCGTGACGGGCAGGTGAAGTTCCTGGACTAAGGAGCCTTCCCACCTTAGGGTGACACCCGACCTCGCTCGGGACACTTCTTTCGTATAATAAACGTTTCGTTCTCTCTTTCTCTCTCTTTCGTTCGGTTGAATCATGCGTAATGAGTGTGTACATTTCATATCGCACGCTGACTATCACGGTTTTGGTAGCGTCGCGGGACAGACAGGCGAAATGGTGGTGGTACAAAAGAGTTTTTCACCAATTGCTGACGGCTGATTGCAGAATTGGAATAGAAAAGTTTGGAAGGGCTTTATCTTATAGCGCACATACATACATACATACATACATACATACATACATACATACATACATACATACATACATACATACATACATACATACATACATACATACATACATACATACATACATACATACATACATACATACATACATACCTACCTACATACATACATACATACATACATACATACATACATAAGTACAGCGGCCGCAAGACTTAATACGAACAGAGGATGCGCTTTTTAGCGCTTTAACTTGGACGGACACACTCTGTAAGGAGGGAATGAAGCATTTTAGAAAGAATACGCATTAAGCTAGAAAATTGAAGTCGAACCATCCAGAAGGCACCTTGATCATTACAAAGGCGTGCCACATACGTCGGCGTGTGCACGGGAGACAAGTGTTGTTCGAAAAAGTAGTACACATCCGTTTGCAGTCCATTGAACGCATAGGGAATCATTTCGTGCTCTATCGACAACAAATAGGTGGTATGGGTAAATCTCATCAAGCCTTACTGGCAAACCTCGACCGTGGTGTGAAATTGTTGAGGCAGGAAAGGCCATAGGCAATACAGGAAAGGAAGAGAAAACGAAAGAAGCAAGAATACTTTCCCGAGCTAAGGAAACGGCACGTAGTGAAAATGAACACGCACCACGGATAAGTGCACGGTATAGCCAGTAGTGCTCCCCGGCGCCCATCGTTGTGATCTCAGTTGCACGGGCGGCCGATGCCTCTACCGCTCATGTTCGGTCTAGAACACTGCAGGGAAACACAAACACGCATTCAGCCGAGCTCATCATTTCCGCGCGGCTCAAGAACGACTGGCATCGTGCAGGAACGCTTGCATCGCGCCTGCCAGGCACTCAAACAAGCATCGCAAAAAGCAGCAGATTGAATAACGCCGGAGGGAGCTCTCTTCCCGAACGCTCGGTGTATGCCGGCGAGAGTCATCGCGACTCTAGGGAGCCGAGGGGATACCGAGGAAGCATGTGCTACGTCACGTCGACCGCGTCTGTGCAGGCGCAACATCGCAGCGTTGCGAAGCTGTCCTTGCCGTACAGACACATTCCTGGAACCCACTCCTCTCCTTGCGTGTTATCAATGTCAGTCAGCGCGCCGCTTGCCGCCTTCGCGAAGCGTCTTCGCTCTTTTGTTTGTGATTCCCTGCAGAGCTGTTGCGAGCGCTTTTAGCTAGATGCAGGCTTTTCCTTTCGCTCGGTGTTACGCTTGGAGGTACCCAATCAGGATATTTCAGGTAATCAAGTTCTAGAGAGTGGTGGCATCCGCAGGTGACGTTCTGCGAACACGGCATTACGACTCTGTTTCTCAATGGGTTCTTTCTTTCCTTACTTGCTCGTGATAGCGGTTGTGGATCGATGTGCTGAGTGAACAGTGTTCCTGCGCCGAAGTCACAATGACAAGCATGTGCCTCACCATTAACAGAAACCTTCACCTCAGCAGTTCCTATCTAAATGCATGGCAACGGAGAAAGAGTTTTGCTCAGAACCCACTGTAGCGAGTGTAATCTATTCTATTGCTATTTAAAAAAAGTTTAAATATACTTGTCATAGGAGGTAAATTTTTAAATTACCAGATCAATCACTTTTATAAATATTGTGGATAACCGAAAAATAAATTAAACCAAAGCACCTAATTTGCAAAATTGTGAGCCAATATATAAAAAAACCATACGGCAATCGTTGCAAATATTGAAATATATAAAACGCAAAAAATTGTAGTAGTATACATCGCTTTGAAATACTTCACTTATTTGTAAGACTTTTGCAAAACCCCTGTTAACACAATGATAATAGCAGCCTAGTAACTGGATTATTTTGGGAGACTTTTCTAAAACGCATGACGTCATAGGTAAAAATATTATTTTAAGCAGCCGGTGGGATACAGCTTTTCCTCTCAAATGCAACCACTTCCACTTGTTTAGATGCTGTCCTATGAGAACATTTCTGCATTCCCCATAAATTTTAATAGGGAAGTCAGAGCTCGGCTAGGAACATGGCTGATGTGTAGGAGAACGTAAAGGCTAGTCATTTCATGAATATTGACAAGACGCATAGCGGCGCTCGCCACCAATTGCCGTTGAAAGCCTAAGTGACAAAAGTTACTTCTTAAACTTGTGTTCAGTCGTCTAAGCTTCTACAGGGGAAAAGTGTCTGTTAAAAGCGTCACCGTAGAAAATTCCTCTCTTTATTTGTATCAAGTGTATTTAAGGATTAGAAGCATGGAGCAAAACACAAAATTGATCGCAACAGACTCAGAAGCGGCCCCCGCAATTCAGAGGAATTCAAAAATCCCGTAAGTACTGAAATAATTTTCTGCGTATATGACCACGGAGGCTTCTTTGCTAGAGTTGTGCTTCGAGGATGGAGCTTTTAGAGTCATGACACAACCACAATGAAATGAACACAGACACATATCGTTACCCAGCTTCTTAGGTCCAATGCCCGGCCCTTCAAAATGGCGGCGCGTTTTGGATTTATTGTTCAAATACCTGTTAGAAATTGGCCTAATAGGAAAGTTTTAAAGACTGAACATTTCCTATACAAAAGCCTAAGTTTACCCTGTATGTCACTTGTCAATATTAGTATCAGGTCTGCTTGCGCATTTCATATTTATTTTTATTCTCTTTTTTTTTTGCACTCTCCTCTGGAATCTTATAATCCCATGCCCCATCCCTATACAGAGCAGCATGCCAGCGGTTGCGTACGTGCGGGCAAAATTCTTTTTCTAATAAACAGTATCTCTCTCTCTCTCTCTCTCTCTGATATTGTGCTCGTCTACGCGTATTTCGCCGTTGTTTTCTTGTTGCGCTGCGTTAGGTCCTTACGCAAGCCGCCACTACAGCCCATGCCTCCTGCCCATGCGTCCGCAACATGTCCTTCCACTGAGATTAGCGTAGCGAGCACCTTTGGTTTTTATGACAAGCATGCGGGGAAGACAAACGCGAAGCTGGGGACAGCAATGCCATTAGTTCTTCGTGGACTGACACAACTTTGCCGACTGTGTTTTATTTACGCCAGCTGAGTCACGGGCGAAAGTACAAGTCGTATCAGCCGGCGCGTCCATACTTTCTTTCCGGCTGCAACGAAGCTCGTCCCTGGACATTCGCGCAGTTATACGACGTCCTCGCCACGGCGCGGGGCGATTGCTTCCCGCCTGCCATTCGCATTACAGCCGACGCTACTCGCTTCGCAAACAGGAGGAGGATAGCGGTGGTGGGGCAAGACGAGGAGATAAAAGAAGCCCGGCACAAGCGGCACGCCCACAGAGAGATGGGTCGACCAGCCCGTTTCGAGCGCCGGCCGGGCTTGTGGTGCAGCGACAGAACCTCGGTCTGTCACTGCGCACAGAAACCACAAACACAGAGAGTTGAACACCAGCGTGCAAGCGTGCCGATAGAAATGCTTTCCTCTCAGCCATTGCGTATATGCCGCTGAATGAGGTTATCCGAAAAAGAAAGGTAAGTGCGAACCAAACGAGGGCTTGCCACACAAAACGAGCAAGACTGCTTGGTTGCTTGAACGGCGTTGAATGCGCAAAAATGAAAGAATGCTGACGCAAGCGAATGTGTAGACCACCGGCGCCCCACTATATACGAGAATAAAATGATAGTAAAGACGGCGTTCCGTAGTCGTTGTGCGGCTTCATCGGCGCCGGCTTTGAGGGCCGGCACCTCGATAGAGAGGCTCCGCTGCTGCAGTCTTCTCCCCCTAGCACGTTTGGCGCTGCTGGGTACGACGTATTTGGGAGTTTCGCGAGAGAGCGACGACGGCGTTTTGTGAGAAAGAGTGAGAGATGTGGAAGACAGCGGAGTGGTCGGCAGGGCGAGATGGAACCAGTGGTGGGCCAAATGCCTTTCAGCAGGAGCTTCGGGACCTTCGCACAGCGCTGTCGCCTCTCAGCCAATGTTGCTTAGTCACCGTCTAGACGTCAGGCGGATGCGGGCGCGTCCTTGCCTTCTACCGTTATAGTGCGGAAAATGGGAGGTGTGAGGGGAAGCGGGGGGGGGGGGTGGTGCGGAGCCGGGAAGCGAGTCGCTCTGCTTCGCCTCTCTTGTATTACGGCGTTTGGTGCTGCCGAAAGTGTGTTTACGCCGCATTACTTCTGGGGGTACCGGTGGCCGGTTCGGTGGGCAGTTATTGCTGATCGTGCAACTTTCGTGTTGCGAGAATCCTGCCCCCTGCGATGAGCAAATGGCGGCTCTTTGTGGCCTACGGACTCGCCTGTTAAGAATTCTTTACACTGCGTTTTTTTCCTTCAGCCGACTGCCAGCAAGATTAGTGATATGTCAGCTAAAGTGGCAGCTGTATACATTCTCAGGTTGAAGTTCTTGCTCCTTGGCGCCTTGAAGGTTCGTTGTGATTACTTTCTCTCCTATTGAAAGTAGTCTTGATGTAGTCCTAATGACGATGTGATGATGTAGTAGTCTTGCAAGCAGTCTATGATGTCTGGCTGCATGATAGAAAGGTTTATTGCGCTGAAGACGAGATTCAATAAGGGCCGCAGCTAAGACGTCTTGGTCTTCACGCGACTGCTATGCTTGACGATGTTTCATGATTTGCTAGCTCTGCGTCAGCGTTATGGCCGCCTTTGATAGAACTCAGAAAATTTTATTTCTTATTATAGAAGATCAGTGGGAAGCACACACTCAAGATGGAAACCACACTTTCATTATTAACGCACCCGCACCGAAAACACCTTGCGTGACGTCAGAACAGCCATGTGGCTATCAGAACAAACACAAGATTGGCTTGCCGACAGGGAGCGATAAAAAGAAATAATAAAACCGTACATGTCTTCGTACATTCCATTGGTCGCCTTCAAGTGCCCTGCTAGTGCGCTTTACATAAGGGTGTTCGAGATGAAGTGCTCGGAATACACTCGGCTGGTGCTTTCAGAGCCCTACAGCCAATGCAGCCTGGATCACTCGGAGGCGTTTTCCCCTTCGAGTTGGGAGCGCGATGGATATCTGGCAGAGTTCCGGTTCTGTGACTGCTGCAACTTTCGTTACTGGCATGGGGTCTGCAGCAGCGCATGCGTATGGTTAGTCCACCATCTTTGTTTATAACGGAAGTAGCGCTGACGTGTTTCAGCTTCCAGTCTCCCAACGCTCTGGCGAATGGCGGTGCATTCAGCTTGACACTCTTTCTAGGACAGGGTCAAACGTATTATATATGTGTTTATATGTAGGTGCGCATCTAAGTATCCGTGGCTGCCATCAGCCTAGGCAAAAAAAACGGAAAAATTCTGCGATTTATTGCTGCTAAAGCTTTTTTTTTGCCTATAGCAACTGCCGAACTGCAGACGAGGAGAGCATATGTCCTGCACCAACCACCCAATAACCTCTGTCTTCTTGTCTAGTACGGGGTGAGCGCAGACAATTGAGGACAAAGCAGGCAAGCAAAATTAACAGTGCTTTTCACATTGGGAAGAATGCTGCTGTCGCGCTAAATCAGCTGGAAGTCGAGGAGGTCGCTTATATATAACAGAGACCTTGCTTTCTTTCATTGGTCCAAGAAACTTTGCTTCCTCAAGCAGCAAATAAATATGCTAAGCACTGTAACAATAAATCTTAAGACGCATTTTACTGGGGTTTACTTGTGTTTTAGTTATATGTAAACCTCTACTGTTATCTAGATACGGGAAAGTTCTATAAATTTGTAAATAGTCTGTAGCCTCAAGAAAGATACCACCGTTGCTGTTTTTTACATGCAAAGTACTTTGCAGAGATGCATTATCACGTAAAACATTTCAAAAAACAAAGCGTTCGTTAAGATAATTAGGAAACTCTTTGCGGCACGCTTACTTATCTCGAATTATTAACTTCTTTGGATAGAAATGTTTGCCGTCACACGCTACATATAGTCTTCCATGCTTTGACAGGATGCTTTTGAACGATGCCAAAAAGCCTTACAGTAATAAGCTGTTGTCGGACGTCTTAGTTTCGAACTAAATTGTTATTTTAGTTTTTTGGCTGTGTTTAATTATTTAAGTGCCGTATAGACAGCCTGGTAACTGAGGACTGTCACAAAGATTGTTGTTATTTTCTATAGATGTTAGGTGTGGCTATGTCACCCACAGTTTTTTTTTTATCTTTCTACGCTTCTTGGTAGATTTAAACAGAAACCACCTTGCGTAAACTTGCTCAAACATCGTAATTAACTTATGTCTTTCGTGTAGACGCTTCAGCAAATATATATAAGGGCAGCATAGCGGAGATTGCTTGTACTTAATAATTGAAAGAATTGAAAGAAAGATATGATAAATTAATGGCAATGAAAGTGGATGAATAAACCTACTCGCCGCAGGTGGGGAACGATTCCACGTCTTCGCATTAAACGTGCGATGATCTAACGAAATGAGCTACCGTGGCACTATTTTTCCATCCACTTTCCGGGGTATTTATGTTTTTGCTACAAGAACTAACCTTGGGAGTGTTAGCCAGTTGTTAGCCAACGTTTGTGAGTGGTGGCACTCACAAACCTAGGCGGCGGATGTGAAACATTCTTTCTGCCGCAGGCGTCACGAGTACGTGATTGTTTTAGGTGAAGGCAACCGGTCAAAACACCCACATATGCTACCTGAAGGCATCAATGTTGCCGGATTCGAGACCGTCGTTATGTAAGGAACGGGATGAAAACGGTTTAACACACACACCCACACAAACACACTATATTATATATATATATATATATATATATATATATATATATATATATATATATATATATATATATATATATATACACTCTTCTAAGATCTTCCATCTCTTCGCAACCTTTACCACGTGATCCTCTTCCCGTAATTCAGACGCAAACATTTCTTTTTCACCTTATAACAGTCCTAAAGCTAATGTATTAAACAACTTGTCGACGGTAGGAGCTGAAAACACGCTTGAGTCCTGCGAATATACACGTAGCACAAGGACCATAAAAACAGTATACAGCTCATAATTATGTTGGCAGAATTTTGTTTATTTATATTCGCTAAAGGCCCCAACGGACATTACATGGGGAGTGAGGGGTGTACAGACAACATAGGCGGTTACAGTGAATCAGGTGGATAGTCATTAACAGCCACATCAATGAAACAGGCAATAAATGGCATTCGCGTATGCCAAAAGTACTACAAGGCTGTCGCCATAAGGATTCAGACATATATATTAATCAATGCTAAATGAACCATTCAGTATATGTATAATTGTATTGTGGTTTATTATACAGTAGACACGACATCGTGTGGAAGGTTATTTCAATGACGGATGGTACGAAACAGTGGCGAATTATTTAAAAGGTCTGCACATGTGCGCTAGATTATAACTTTGAAATTGTGATCTAGGCGCGGGAAAATGCTATGGGCCGGTTGTATGTAAGAGGTCGCAAATGAATGATTATGACAATGCTGGTGAAAATGATATAACAGTGCTAGCAGCCTTTATTTATTTACAAATATTTACAAATACTGCTATCTCATTTAGAGACATAGCAGAGATGGGTTACACAACTTATGAACACAAGAATGTGAGCTAATATGGTTGGGCGGTTCCTTATGAAATTGATTAGTCGGCCATGAACGCAGAGAACCATCTAAAGTATTTCATAATTCAACAGAGTACGGAAAAAAAGAAAACCTAGAACAATCTATAATTGGAACGAAGGGATCTACGTTTGATACGTGGCAGCGTGAGTGCGTCGAGTTATTCACGCAGTAGGCGTGATCAGTGAGATAGGCGCTTCAATGTTAATCGATCCGTGTACGATATTGTGCCGCATGATTAGACGGTCACATGTGCGACGAAACGACAATGTGTCCAGTGATAAACATGCGCGTGGGATGACGGTGAAAACATACGGTCGTAACGGACATAGATAAATCTAAACAGCCTTTTTCTGAATGGATTCTAATTTAGAAATAGCTTTTACGAGACGAGGCAACCCTACTGCAGAAGCATACTCTAAAACATGATTAATTAGTGATTTACTGGCCATTAGCTTGCATTCTTTTGTGCCGTGTTTTAAAGTTTGTTTTAGGGATCCTAGTTTTCGCAGCGCTTTATAGCAGGTTACATTGATGAGATTACGCCAACTAAGGCTAGTTGTGAATGTAACTCCAAGGTATTTGAACTCATTATCTTGGTTAATACTGTAGCATTGAGTGCTGTACGTGAATCTTAGGGGCTATTTCTGCTTAGTAAAGGTCATTTCCGTAGTTTTTCTAATAATAATAATAATATTTGGGGTTTTACGTGCCAAAACCACTTTCTGATTATGAGGCACGCCGTAGTGGAGGACTCCGGAAATTTTGACCACCTGGGGTTCTTTAACGTGCACCTAAATCTAAGCACACGGGTGTTTTCGCATTTCGCCCCCATCGAAATGCGGCCGCCGTGGCCGGGATTCGATCCCGCGACCTCGTGCTCAACGTAGTTTTTTCTGACGTTAATGCTCATCTGCCATGTGTTACTCCAATCTGAGAACGATGAAAATACGCTGTTAAGCACTTCTTGATCAAGAAGAGTGCGAATGTTGGAATAGAGCACGCAATCATATGCGTAGAGACGTATTTGTACTTGTGTGTTTCTGGTTACTTCAAAAAATATCATTAACATATGTGATGAATAAGAGTGGCCCGAAAACGGAGCCCTGCGGCACCCCTGACGGGTCCTGAGCTATCGAAGAGTTTTAGCAATTAAAAGTGATGTATTGAAATGGTAGTTGCAGCTAATCGGATATCCAGTCAATTAGTTTATTATAGGAAAGATTGCAGCAAGTTTTAGTAGTAGTTTTTTTTATGGCTTACCACGTCAAATACTTTTGATTAGTTGATGAAGATGGCATCAACCTGACCATGGTTATTTAGTGTTGCGGCTATGTCATGCGAGAATTCTAATAATTGCGTTATTGTGGAAAATCCTGCTCAAAAACCATGCTGCTGCGTGGACAGAAAGTTATTTGCCGATAAACACTGAATGATGTGCCTAAGGATAATGTGCTCGGGAAGTTTGCAACACGTGGACAGCAACAAAATAGGTCTGCAGTTAGTGATTAGCTATTTGTTGCCAGATTTGAAAACGGGAATGATGTTAGCATGTTTCCAAGCCTGGGGAACTGTCGAAATCTCGAGTGATCTGTTAAATATAGCTGTCAATTACCGGGCGTCCAAATCAGAGTATCGCTGTAAAAATTTGTTTGGCACTCCGTCTGCTCCGTAACTTTTTGTAGCATCAATTGTTAGTAATAAGTTGTGAACATCAGCGTGAGTTATAACAAGTGCAGGAAGCTCTGGTAAAGTGTTGCTGCCGCAAAAAGGGGGAACGACGCCGTCATCCTGACAATATACAGACTGAAGATAAGTGTTGAAAGTTTCGGAATTAATCAGAGTATCAGAGGAACGATGATCGTTAGTGATGAATGATGAAGTGTCATGAGCAGCCGGAAGCACCATTTTTCAAAACTTCTATGGGTTTTCTTTTCAAGAATGCTGACAACGTGGTGGGGAAATAAAAGTGTCTGGCTTCGTGCATTTTGGTTCTTAATTGGGATTGAAGCGTGTGCAGTATTGAGCTTTGATTGCCCCGGCCCCGTTTTTGCACTTCCGGAGCCTCTTGATGCACCTGATAAGATAAATAATGTCGCTGTTATACCAAGGATGCTTCGGGTTGTGTTTCACACATTTCTGGGGAACAAATTGCGAGATGCATTCTTTAACAATGTTGCAAAACATATCAATAAACTCGTCGACACTGTAAATGCTGATACATTGTAAAAAACTGCTATAAGAGGAAGCTAGAGTATCAACAATAAGATTGCCATCAGCAGATGAAAAATAATTGACAATCTGAAAATCAGGTCTATTGCGCTCGCAAGTGACATATACCTTTAGCACAACTCCTTTATGATCGGACAGGCCTTCTATGATTTTATAGTCATGTCCACTTTGGAATAACTTCTGGTTAAGAAAAATGAGGTCTAGAATCGAGTTCTCGTGGGTAACGCTACTAACAATCAGTGTCAGATCTAACGACAAAACCAAGCCGATAAGCGAGTCACAAATCGGCCTGTCGCGACCATACGAAGCCGATGTACTCTGGTTAATACAAGGCGCACTGAAATCACCAGCAAGGGTCATTTTACAGTCATGAAGCTTGTGTTTTAATATATAATTGCAATCGGGAAAAAATATTTTTTTTTTCAGAATCAGGAGGCCGGTATAAAGGGCCAGCAGCCAACACAAGATCACCTATCTATAATTTGCACCGTATACCGACTGAGTGCTAGGAAGACCCAGTGGCACTACAAAATTATTGCTTCTGTTTAAAAATAAAGCTACTCCGCCACCCCTACCACATGACCTGTCACAAGGGAAGACAGAATAATTAGGAGACTCGAATTCACCTTCCGTAACTGAGTCGTTTAGCGAAGTCGCAGTGGTTAATGGCATTCTATCAACGGTGGTTAATGGTATTCGATTAGCCAATTGAAGTGAGCTAGCTTGTTCAATAGGCTGCGTGCATTTATGTTCAAAAGTGTTAGGTTGTGTCTACCAAGAAGTCACTCTGTGCTGCGAGTGGGTATGTTGCTGGAAGTTCTTTTTATTTCTCTAGTGATGCTTTGATACTAGTGATACTGAAATGACGTAAGGAATTTTTTGTTATAAAACGCGCTGTTGTATTATAGACAGACTCTAGTTCATTATTTACGTATATGTAATGTGGGTTCCAAATGAATGACATATATTTATTTTAGAGTGAACCAGAGAAGTGTATGCCGTAAGTTCTGTCTTCAGGTTAGATTGAAATCAGCGACGTCTGATAAATCCGAGTGTTTTGGATTTTTTAGAAGTTATTGCGTCAATGTGGGTATTTCATGTTAGGTCGCCAGAGAGGTGGACGCCTAAGTACTTTAATGAAGGAATGTGTTCTATAGACATTGCGTTAGTTATGTAGGGATTCTGTAGGGGTTACTAGCAACCGTAAAAGTTGTAATATTGGTTTTAGAAGCGTTAATATTCATTTGCCATTGATCACACAAAGAGGAAATGCTGTCAAGGTAAAGAGAAAGAGCGGCCTCCTGAAGCAGCCTCTTGATTATAATACTCATGGCAGAATCCAGCTGTGATTTACCCTTACTAAAATTTGTAATGTATTACCATCTTAACATTTAGCGACACTGAACTTCACTTACTGGGCGAAAAAAACATTTTGATTGGCAAACTCTTCAAACTTGATATCGTTGCCATTTTCCTATGTATCAGCCGTAGTGTTTTCCCACGGAATTGCTTTCATAATAAATTTTGTTTGCATTATTCTATTTTCATGTTGCATGCACTTCGTAAACAGCACTTTTGATGCATCCACTTTTGAGGTGTACTACTGGGGTTGTATGTGGCTACTATCAGTCTTTGAACATCGACATCTGCACTTCAATTTCGACTAAACTTAGTAAATTTTAATTTTAGAATAAATTTCTTATCATTATTATATTTTGGCAAGCTTGTATTACAGCCACCGCATTACCTAGCCGAATATTCCGGTCGAGATACGTGCCACAAACATAGCCCTCACATCAAAGCTGTGTTTGCAAGTAGTAGCCTATTTAATTATTCATTCTTCCCGCGAAGAAATACACCGTGAAATTCATTACCTAAAAGTTCACTCTTGAGTACCACTGAATAGTTTGTTACTGTTCTATAGTAAATGTATTTTTGCACACCCTCTCTGCTTGGACTCATTGTCTGCAGAACTGTACAAACAAACAAACAAACAAACAAACAAACAAACAAACAAACAAACAAACAAACAAACAAAGGAACAAACAAACAAACAAACAAACAAACAAATCAATCAATCAGTCAAATAAATAACTTCAAACTTGGAGCCTTTATTACTGTCAACGTCTACGTGTTCAAACAGTTATGTACGTGTCTGCAAATATTCTTGGAAGTGAATAAATCTGAGCTTGAATATGAAAAAAGCGATACAGAGGGAAGGGCCAAAAGAGGCACGAACATGCCATCAGTGGCCCCTTTGACAGCGGGAACAGTGGGGAATATAAATAAATAACTGAAAAAGACAGAAAGGAAGAAAAAAAAGGAAGAAACAAATAAACAAAAAAGAAAAAGAAATATAGAAGAAAAAAAAGTCCAGTGAGTAGGGTAACATGAAGGGATGTTCCCATTTTTAAGGAAAAGAAAAAAAATGCACCACGAGCACGAAACGAACTGTGGAGTCAGCATCAGAGAAACAAAACTAAACATGAATGGAAGTCGCACACAATGAACAGCACGGCGCTGCAAACGAGGCAGGACGAAATAGGCGTGAAGTCGTTAGGAGTTTGGGAACGATTCCTGACACCACGGCAAAAAGGGTTGAGCAGTTAACAGCGCATCCGGTCTCATCTTGCTCCTATGATTAAACCATTAGCCTGTCATTTTCGATCACTTTTGTTACATTTGTGCACCTTGTATGCTGTTCTAGTGCTAGAAATAGCGGGAGAGGGGGGCAGTGATATGTCAGCAGATTTGAGCGTTTTCTTAGGCTCTGCAATAATTTACTGCGACAGCAGAAGGCTCTCACAGTGTATACCTCAACTGTTGTTATAACTTCAAAACATGGCTCCTACCAACGGGGGGATTGGTGACGCCGAAATTTGGCAATACCCGTACACTCTCTCTCGCACACACACACACACACACACACACACACACACACACACACACACACACACACACACACACACACACACACACACACACACACACACACACACACACACACACACACACACACACACACACACACACACACACACGGGAAAGAGCCAAACAAAAGAAAAGCATTATAATAAGACATATTGAGCATTTACCGGACTTTTTGCACGAAACGCGCAGGTTCGCAGGGGTCATCGTTAATAGAGATTTATTTTGGAGCCTCCATTGAACTTGGATGTAAAAGCACCAAACGGCCATTTCACACTTATTCAGTGTTAGAGGACAAATGTGCACCCAATGTTGAAGCTCTACAGGAGGATGTTTATCCGGTATCTGCAGTACAGCTAACCTGTACATATCATAATTGCCGGAATAATATACGTACAATTGAAAGTGCTCATGTCCAGGCTCTCGAAGCTTGTCTTGGATTGCCACGGTGCACATGAACAGCAGTGACTATTGCGATTGCTCATGATTGCCGGGTCCCGACTCACATTAGTTAGGAAATGCTTAGAGAACAGATCAAGCATCTTGCCCTTCCTCTTGCCACCAACACTCCTTGCTGCCAGAAGACCGGCTCTGTGCCTTTTTTTAAATAAAAGAATGTCGGCTTACCATGACTACCTCCTGCAAATCATACGCTTGCAGAGACATTGCACCTCCTTCGAGTTTGAGTCATCCACAAGTTCGACTTTCAGTACCAGGGATTCGGACGAGAGCACGAATCTCGTCACCAGCTATATATAAGGCAGCTATCTCTACTCATGCTGCAGAAAACATGGAGCTATGTTCACATATACAGAAGTGGCTCGATAACTACAGGCGGATCTGCAGGATGTGTGATCCATGACGCTAAAACCATCACCATATGTTTAAAATAGCTTACCTAACAACGTCGACGACCGCGGAGCTTTCCGCACTTCGGAGCGTACCTCGTGTGGTTCGTGAAGACCCACCACTGGGAGGTGGTGTTTCTACAAAGGCAGCCCTGAAATGTCGGCCACTGGCTATACGGTATGGACTACAAGATCAATTAGTATAGGAAATCAGAGAAATCAGAGAAAGGACATCAAGTCACTTTCCAGTGGCTTTCAGGCCACTGTGTCATAATAGGCAACAACCATGCCAATGAAGCTGTTAGGAGTGCTCATAGCTTGCAGGAACTCTCAGATCCAGCAGGTGCAGATGGAAAGCAAATGCAGCAACAAACTCTCGCAAAGTTACAGGCGATGTCTTATAACACGTGGAATAACCCAAATTTCCAGCGAACCCGTCTGCGCCGCATGGATCCATCTCTCCGGCTCCGTACACAGTCTGGACTTCTCGAACCGAGACAAATCATATTCGTCGACTTTGGCTTGGAGCTCATTTCACAAATACTGTTGCTTGCTGCATCGGAATTGCTGCCAATGCTGCCTATGACGATTGCGGTAGCAATGAAACAATCGAGCATGTCGTTTCTTACTGCGGTCGCTACAGCCCTCAGAGACAGTCGCTCGCAAAAACACTGGCACGCCGCGACGACCGGCTACTTTGTCTTGAATACGGTCCTCACACCAAAGGGTGGCAAATCCGCTATTGTAGTTCCTATGTTCAAGTGACCGAGTTGAACGACTATAGGAATACCGCTTTCCTTTTTTGCGTATGTGCGTGTGTTGTTTGTGTCTCTGTCGGGGGACCGTGCGCTTTGCCTTCTCATCTTTCGATCGCTTTTTGCCCCATCAGGAACGGAGACAAATTGGATGTTTCTGTTCCGCTTAACATACCCTTTTGCATTTCATTTCTATCGGCATCGCTCGAGCGTTGAGCGTGATCTTGTAGTACAAAAAGAAAGCGACAAGACTGACCCCCCCCCCCCCCCCCCCCTTCTTACGGAAGCGCAACGTTCCGAACGTTCCTTGTATTTGTCATCACTTGCCTGTTTGCTACATTTCGTCACTTCAACATGACAATTCGATGGCATGACAAAGCGTGCTGCTTTTGATCGCTTTCACTCGGCTGGTTTTCGCACTCGACTAAATAGTGTAAAAAATACAAGACTCTAAAGCATGTCTGCAAGTGGCGAAGTATAAAGCGAGCAGGGCGCATACGCTTCAGATACTACGATGCCTAGCATCGCCAGATGCTTAGTTTAAAGCGCTCCTGAAGCACCCCCCGGGCTTAGTGAAAAAAAAAAAAACTGAGTGCCCCTCCACTCTATGAAGAAGGATGACCAGCGAAGCTGTGTGTGTGGGCCCCTCATTGGAGAACTGCACCTCCGCCGTGGGTCGGCCCGGCGTAGCACTATCTTCGGGACGGGCCCACGTATGGGGAGCGCATAACGCCTTCTTCACCTTCGCCGCGGGTCGGGCAGGCATTGCACTATCCTTGGGATCAGCCCACGTATTGGTAGTTTTTTACTTACCACGCCAACGGCAAGAAAATTTACTTGGATGGTAGTGGCACACAGCTTCACTGTAAAAAACATAGTCCACGGATAGCACACGCTTCTGTGAACATCTCAACCAAATTCTGCAGTCGTGCGTTGCGTGTGGAGCTCGAAAGCGGATTGCAAAGTCAACTTTACGCTTTATTTCGTTATACAGCTGATTCCCATACGCGGCTGCTATTGGCCAATAGCTGATAATATCAATCAAGAAGAGTGTTTGAACCAGTGCGAGTCTTCTACCATTGCTGCGTATATTTAGTAACGAAGTGTAATAAACAGGCGGAAGTAAGTGAAAATATGCTTTCAAATTCGGATGATAATTATGTACTTCCGGAAGAAGCGGACTATCGTCTGCTGACGCTTGGCCATCGAATTAAACTTTGGACGTCCTACTTATTACTGTTGTAGCCATCGGGCCCCGCTAAGTTCGACTAGTTTTGAACACTAAAGCAGCCTCGAACCACGCGATACTAAAGGTCGGACCACACGCACGTTTGCGTTCTATTCATAGCTATGTGTAGCACTTGAAAATGCGCAAGTTGAATGTGGCTGCTATATTTCGGTGCTGAACAAAGCTTGTCCGCACCGCATATCACGGCCACACTGGAGCTTATATAAGCGCGAGCACGCACTCAAGCCCTATCGCGCACAAAGAAAACGCTGCGCATACGCACTACGCTTGGACGTAGCTGCGGCCTGCTATGTAGCATATATAAATACCGCGGCTACCGCGGTGTTGCCGCCACGAGCCCACTGGCTCAGCGTACTGCGGTTTACTGAGGACAACGTATAATGGTTTCCAGCAAGTACGGACGCGAGCCCAAGTAAGTGGAAACAGACAGGACAACGCTGGACTTACAACTGAACTTTGAAAAACTTCAGTTATAAGTCCAGCGTTGTCCTGCCCGTTTCTACTTACTTGTGCTCGCGTCCGTACTTGCTAGAAACAATTATACGTTCACCGTGCACCAACTGGCCCAGGAAAACTACTCTACTAAACTCACTGAGGGCAACCGCTTTTGGCTTACGTTCGGTGCGTCGTAGGGGCCAAAACTGGAAGTAGTGGCGTCTACGTGAACATCCAACGACAAAACTCAACTGCGCGACACGGTGACGTTCATTAGGCGGAGCGTCCTTGGAGCGCCCCGTTCCGCCGTAGCCTTCGCAGTGCAAGTCATTGAAGAAGGTGTGGAAGCACAGCGATGAGGGTATTTGTCAATATCTCCGCTTCTAGTGAACGCGCTGAAGTACTTTTTGCGGCAAAGTATTTCGGAAATAGCCTATTTTAACATAAGATGCATTTCTTAGCTTCGATAAAAATTGTTTCAGGGCCGCTTTAAACAATGTGATCAAATACAGTTTACTCATGATAGTACAGCAATTTCTAAATTATGCTACATTATTATTCTTTCAAAATATGAGGTTATGTTTCAGCGTCGGCCCTGTATTCCGAACTTGCGGTCAATAATTTTGAAGCTTTTAATGGTATATTGACTTGTGTGTACGTGCCCTAGCATTTAGAGACTCTTATCTAGGGGCTCAAAAAGTGCGTACATAGTGTTTTGGCTCCGGCAACAGAAAAAAAAGGACAATGTTACAGGCGGTCAACCAAAAATTACCTATTTATTCCGAACTGTGAGGTCTCTTTACTTTCAATGTAACAGTAATTTCTCACACCTGTGCTACAAGACGGCAACGTTTATTCGCGAATGTCAAGCAGAGATAAAAGAAAACGGAAAGCAAGCTTCAAATGCTTACAAGGTACAGCGCGAAGGTTAAAATGGTGAGACGTAATCTGAGATGTAATCATAGACGCTGTGAGATCGTTACGACGCTCGGCGATGTCTTCCTAGTCGTCCGTTTTGAAAGAAGGGGCACATGCTGTTTGCCGCAGCGGAAGCATACAAGTATTTCGTTTAACCATGGCCAATTTGTCGATGTAGCCTACTGCTACTCGATCACTGAAGCTGGACAGAATGTCAGTTCTTTACTTTCCTATACAAATACACACGAAACAAAAATATTTCACTACACTAGCGCTGCAAAGATTTTGTTCAATCAGTGTTTCGTCTTTAAAGGAATGGAAAGTCATACCTGGTGACCATGAGGAGCAGGTTTTCTTTTGAAAAATTCCACAAGGAGATGAACAGCATTAGTCATAACTCTAGATGCTCAGACAGAATGCAAGCCGCCATTCTGCTAATAAAATCTGAACACATCAAGTGCAAAGAGAGAGCGAGACGGAAAGAGAAGAAAGCCAAAGAGGGCAAGCTGATGACAACTTCCGCTTAGCTACTTTGCACTGGGTTTGGCGGAAATATGGGTTGAAAAAAGGAAATTAATATTTTTCTAAGCAATCTTGAAAGCATCATTACCCTGCGAATAAGACATTTGAGAAACTCGCACGAAAGAAGCACTGTTTCTGCTGAACTGTGAGGCATCCTGGCACATCCAGTCACATTGCAAGCTTGCTGTTTACAGAATTATCGGATGGTCATTGCGGATTTTGACACATAAATTGGAGGCCCAAGGTAATGCAACGCGCTGTGTGAGCTAAGTTACGTATAAGATCCAGAGCAATACGTTGTAGCCACCTGTGAAATCATTATCTCTTGCAAGTATTTATGCAATTAGAATTTGCCGGAGCAGTTCGAGGCAGCACGAGCAGAGTGAGAATGGCGAAAGTTAGAAAGTGTGCAGTGATAACCAAACAACTGGCTTTGTGCAGAAGCACTGAAAATAACAGGACGCAGCAGCAGGCACGCCCATTGCATAAAATCGGGGCTCAACCCATCTCACGATGACTAGCGACGCTACGTTTAGCATTGAATCAATAGACAGTTTTAATACTGCGTACGTAGCGTACGCGACGGCGTTGCCTACGTAAAATCGCTACGTGCTGCAAAGTTCGCATGTGCAGAGCGCAACACGAACGGTACGTGATGCGTACGTGGCCGCTGCGTACGCACGCGTCCGATTTTTGCGTGCGTACTTAGGGAGCCTTGCGTCCTGCTCTCGTTATTCTCGTTTGTTCGGGAGAGCGCGAGACAATTTTTCCCAAAATGGCAGCGTCAAAGGCGACCAGCGGAAGGCTGTACTTTTCAATGGCCTACGATTTGGCTTTGCTAATTGAAGTGAACGCGCAGAAGCCATTCCCGGATCCTGCACGGTGGGAATGCATAGCAAAAATAGAACTCTGTTCTTGAGAAAGTGTTCAGTGTGTGCTATTTGCGCGGAAGGCTCGACCTGCTTTTGGCGCAGTTCGTCGCAAATGACCGTGCCAGCCTCAGAAAGCAAGTACTCTGTTTTTATTTTTCTCGATATGATTCGTGTATTTCATCCGCATTAAAAGCAGAGTCTCTCAAAGGCCTAAATATAGTTCGACGAAGCGGGAACGTGCCCGCACGTTACATCACGTTAGCGAGATCAACAGCGTCTAGTTCGACCGACGGTTGGACGTACTGGCGGACGCGGCCAATGCGCTCCGACGCGTCCGGCGTCTAACGCTCGTCCGCTTACGTACGTAGGCATTTCACAGTACTAAAGGCCCTAACACGACACAGTCCTACGTTCCGCAGAGCACTTGCGTGCTGCCTACGTATCGCCATGGCGCAGTACTAAAACTGTCTAATATAGCGACACAACGTATTGGCACAATCGAAACGAGATATGAACGAGGCCTGTGCTAAAGCGGGATTCCTCTTTCGTGCTTCGCTAAGAACACTGGGCACTGTCTAGGGCTGCCGCCGCCGCCTCCGCGAATCCTACGCGTGGCTTCTGAAATGCATGGCGCACCGGTGGGTGCGAACGCCGAGAAACGCGTCGTGCAGCAACCTGGCTCCTGTCTCGCGCTTCTTTCTGGACCCGATTCGCCATCTAGCGGCGGTGCCGAGAAGTCCGCGCGTGGCCTCCGAGACGAGAAGCGCGGCGCGCCGATACCTGCGAACGCTGAGAATTGTTCCCTCGCACACTCCATGACACATACTCAGTGACCCAAGCCGGCGAGAGGTTCGTCGAAGGGCGGCAGACGCCCAGCAGATTTGTGGTGCAGCCTGCTTACGCGTCGGGTCGCAGTCCTTGAGGAACCCTTGTGACAGGGGTTCGATACCGCTTAGCATCGGAGAAACTTGAGAAACCTTTTTTTTTTCGCTTGAAGTTAATTTTGCCCACTTGAATTATCGAACATACACTCAAGGCTGCGCGTATTCCGCCCCGTCAGAGCGCGGCCAGGAAAAAAGAACCGGAGGCTTCGATCGTTTTCAGAAGTAGAACGCCACAGCCACCTAGTTACCCAGGCGGGTCCTCTATGTATGTTGTGGAAGCATGGGAAAGTTCTTGTAAAGCTGACTTTAGGTTTTCTTATTTGCCACAAGTGTAAATACATGGCGTAACTATGGCAGCTCACCAACAACGAAACGGAAGCTCGGGGCGAAAAGCAAGCGCGATTTATCGGACACGTCAACCGAGCCGATCGTTACAAGCAACGAGGAACAAACATTAGGGACTCCCGGACGACAGGGCCTTTCATCGAAAACTGCCATCGTGCCACAACAACGTTGTTTCGCGGGATCGTCAAGCACTTCCCGCGATGAATAAAATAGTAGCTAACGCAACAGAACGCGAACTACACGGCGTTCATTAAGGAGCGGGGAACGAATCGACGCATAATAAATTGCCGACGGGCTTCATTTGTGCGTAATAAGCGCGACGGGCTCTGATCTATTGAAAGCTGCCCTGCAGTTATCGTGATTAAATGGCCTCACTTATTCATGGTGCTGAAAAGAAAGCGCGTCTCCACAAAGGCCCGGAACACCCAGATATCCTTCCAACATGTCTCCCGACCTCTCGGCCAATTTTTTCTCTAACGAGGCCCCCATTTCCTGTCGACTAGGTTCGCGAGTACCAAACGCGTGTCTTCAAAATAAACATCCGTAGCACATACCATGTGCGGTACGTAACTTGTGCCAAAATGTAAATATATGCAAGTTCCCCGTAGCAGGAAAAAACGAAGGTAATGTTTGCGGTCGTCTGGAGAAAGTCGGACTGTTTATTTTTATTTTTCCTATTTAGATAATAAGTTAATTATTCAACTGATTATTCACACAGCTTCTAGCTTGGTAAAAAGGTTGCTCTGATTAATTTTATCAAAAGCCTTTGTAAAGTCCAAAAATGCCGCACCAACAGAATTACCAGTACCAATCAAGTGAGGAATGTAGTTGCTTAGGGATTTAAACTTAAGTTAGTTGAACTGAGAGCGCGAAAACCGAATTGAATACGTTTCAACAATATAAATTTTTACATAAATATATAAGCGCTTACAAAATACCGACGCTTTCTTCACGAGCACGACAACAAAGAATTGCACGCAAACACAGTGTCATCTTGTCACGAACAATTTCGGTGTGATGTACATAATGTAATTCTCGTCCGCTGCAGTACTGTTTGTTCGGGCCTCCGAAGTACATGCAAACATGTCACTGCTTTCAGAGTCTGTGCGTTGCGCAAAGGCTTGTGCTGATTGCCCAGCACTGTTTTTGGGGGCGATAGCTGAGTGGTTAGTTCGTTTGATTCCCCAATTCACAATGCGCCACTGACATAGGCGCAAATCTAGGTGGATATGGTTGTGGAGATGTGTTTTTTTTTGTCTTCACGCTGTAGCAATGACTTTACTGGAGATGACGAGATGGCCTAACGACGACAAGAATAGTCGTTGTCAGTCGTCTATAACGATAACGGTCGTCGCCATTGTAACATAATGGACGGCCGGACAGGATGGCCGGACAGGACGGGTGGACGGACACGGCAAAGTCAACTGGGGCACTTAGCTGATGTCACAGTTAACAGAAAAAGAAACGGCCTGGGTTGAGAATTGAAAGGGCAGCCATGACCATGTTCAGTGTGGTAGGTGCGTACGAACTATCAGAGACAAAGAAACTTATGAACTGCTTACAAATACCGAAATGAAAAAGAAAGTGGTGACTAAGCACCATTTTTTATGAAACATGAAATCACCGCTGAACCAGCATGCGGGAAACTTTTTTTTAAAGCCCGGCAGCAAGAAAATAAAAAAGGACATCAGTCAAAGGGTTCAGTAAGCAATGCCCCTACAGGTTGTGCATTTCTTACAGTGGTGATGGTGGTGGTGGTGGTGGTGGTCGGTTGTAGCAACGGGCGAGTTTACCCTAGTGACAAAGGCCAGCAATTATTCCGCCCGAGCGCCTTTTACAATATCACTGCGGTGTTTCATCACACGTCCATCAAACCGTCCTGTTGTTTGTGTTCTTCGTCCTCGTTTAATTTGCGCCGAAAAGTTTGTTTTCACCATAAATAAATTCCAACGAGCTCGCGCAAAGATTTTACCTTCAAATCAGTCTTTCTCAAGAATGCGATAAGGAGACGTGAAATATATTTGCGGGCTATAACTGATCCTGACACAAAACGCTATAACTGACACAAGATGTTGCAGCCACGCATGCAGAAAATCCTCTTTATTGCAGATTCTCCATGAGAGCGTGCCTTCCATCTTAGAATGTCGGTCACTACCACAGAAAGTGTTCAATGTCATGTTGTTGCGCCCTATCTTAAACAACCATATTGGAGTGCTATCATATCTTGTCCTTATTCGTTGTAGAAGTGACGCCTCCGGTCGACGAAATCTCTTGCTTACACAGGACATATATGGTGCAACCCAAAGTGACCCAAATTGATTTCGGATGTCCGTATTTTTTTAACTTTATTCCTCTTTGGGGCCTTGATTTTAAGAGGGTGATAAAGCACTCTGTATGCAAGAGCGTCTGCATTTTTGTTGCCAGCAATGCCAATGTGGGAGTGAATCCACTGAAACTTTACCGTAAATCCCTTGTTGCCGAGTTATTTCACTAGGGCAAGTGATTTGTTCGGGAACTTGATGGAAGCTAGACCATGGTAGAGTTGTTGCAACGCGGTCTTTGAGTCCGTAAGGAGAGCCACATTTTGTGGAGGCGAACTTTGCGCAGAGCAGTATGTTCCAGAGCTCATGGGTTTGCGTCTTCTGATGAAATGTAGTTCTTTGACTGCAATCGCGGTACGCTTAAGTTGCATGGTATATCTGTGCCACGAATGATACGTCTATCTTTTACTGTTTTCTACCGCAGAATCGTTCACTTCTGGAAGCTTGAATTTATGGATGGATATTATCTGCGTCGCTACGGAAACGGATGAGCAGTGGCTGATGTAACGCCGCCTGCGGGCTGAGACAAAATAGTCGCTTTCCCCAAATGTTGACCACCTCAGCCGGCAAGTGCTTGTCAGCGTCTTGCTACCGAGTGGCACATATGGCTTGGAGATATCTCTGACTGCGTGAATTGAGTTCATTTTGCAGCGTCCCACTGTGCTCATCTGATGACAGACTGACGCACAAATGGCGAATTTTCTCCTACCTGATACAGCGCTGCAGTGTTCGCGCATGCGGAACACAAGGTACGTCCAGCACGAACAGCTGGTGTTTAAAATTACCGGGAGTACACATCACGTCGGGCGTACAGCCCTTCCTTGCTGTACACGCATACGCGCACTCCCCCACCTACCCGGTCGCGCACCGCTTCTGGCTTGGCTCTTCTGCTTTCTCCACTTGTCTGCACGCGTGAACGTTGTTCGGTTTCGCTAGCTGCGCTATGTTGCGCACAGGCTTCTAGTTGCAGATATAATTAGCCCTTGAAAGTGTCGAGCGGGAGAGAAACGTAAGAGTGCAAAGGCTCTGCAGAGACATGATATGTATGCAATGCCTATCGAAGTGGCGAGGCAAGAGGCGAAGCGACGAGCCGACGACATATGCTTGACCGTGGAGTAGAAACCACAAGACAAGCGACGCGCGGCCGAAAAGCAGCGGGGCGCCAAGCGAATGGCCGCTGAACAGGCCACCGATACGAAGTGGCATCAATTCGACAACCACGACTTGAGGGACGCCGGCGCGTGCTTTCGAAAGCAATTTTCCCAAGACCAATTTGGTGCGGCGTGTGGCGTCTGCCACCGCCTCTGGTTCCGACCACACGTCGTCAGGGTGTCGAGACCCTCGCATGGGGCCGTGCTCGAGTGAGCGTTTCTCCAGCAGGATTTGAGTTCGGGCTTTGCGCCACGTGCAGGGGAGAAAAGCTGTGCATTGACTTAGATTGTTATCGAGAATGGTTCCTGCCATAATTTTAATCTTTCTGCCTGCCCTCCTGCCAACTATTATTTCGATACCGAATCACATGAGTCATGAACTCCCTGAAGGACGACGCAAGGCCCGCGTCGACAGACAGCGCCGACAATTCAAGGGTGACCCGTCCGTAACGTACGTGGACGTGGCGGCGTACCCTGTAGGTGGCCTCTTCGCGTTAGCCGCCGTGAGCGGAAGAGACAACTCCTTGACCGTTGCGACCTCCGTAAGGGCACAGACCCCAGCTGCGGTTGAGACCATAGCCGCGGCGCTGGTAATAAAACGAGAAGACAGGGTAGGCAGGAAAGTCCATGTCGTTACCGACTCGCAACAGGCCTGCCGTAACTTCGCCAACGGGCGAACACCGCTGCTGGCGGCTCAGATTCTAGGCCCGAGGCTACATTAATACCATCAAACCACGTGGACGCCGGGCCACGCGGGTCTGGAGGGGAACGAAAGGGCGAACGCCCTAGCTCGAGCGCTAATCAACCGAGCGGGGCAAGACCAATCGTCTCATCAATTCCGACCCTTTACCTTCATGCCCCTGCCGTCCAATTACTGGGACCGACTCGAGATCCAGCGACTCAACCGCAGGATTTATCCCCCGCCTCACAGAAAGCTCAGCACTGAAGATGCCGTAGCTCTCCGACTTATTCAGACCAACACATTTCCAAACCTACGCAGATACAGTAAAATGCTCCCACATACTTATCGCGGCATCTGCCCCTGGTGCGGCGACACACGCCCTACACTCTCTCACATATCGTGAGGGTGCGGGGGCAAACCTCAACACTTACAGACGTCTAGCACGTCAATTGAGTGGTGGGAGGTACAGCTGACCGGCGATACCCTGGCGGGACAAGAAGCTCTCGTCCAGCAAGTATGTCGAGCAGCCATATGGCCAATGGAGTCCTGGAATGAGGACACCACCCACTCGACCTCAAGAGCAACCACCTCGATGGTCCGAATAAATGTTTTCTCTCTCTCTCTCTCTGCTCTCTCTCCTTGCCATCCTTCTTTTCCTATCTGTCTATGGTCAAATATGGAAGCGGAATATCACGATCAAAACCACGCTTCCGAACTCTGAGCTCTCTACGGTACGTACGCGCTATCTGTTGTATATTGTCGATCTGAGCTTCCATCAGCTTACGAAAATAGATTGTTGGTGTCAGGCAGTGGTTTCATGCTATTGAAAATACGAACAAATATGGCAAATCAGTTCTGCGGAATCCCGTAAGGTGGAGGAAGTATTATTAAACAGTTGAGGGGCCTCGCAGTTGAGGGGAACTTCGCCCTGATCCGGGACTCGGGCCCGGGACCAACGCTGTTCCGGGGTGGCTGCTCTACCACCGGAGCTAATCCTTTATGAGAGACTCGTAGGAGTTTCCGTTCGAGCTTTGTGCTACAGTCAGGTGGATGACAATGTTCCCCTTTGAACATAAAAACGAGATAAGAGAGCCCAAATATTACGGAACAAAATGAACACTTACGAAATGAAGGTCGCATAAAATAAGAGCACAGACCTACGCTTGATAATAACAATCCGTTGCATAATTCTTGAGCGCTAAAGCGCGGAGGTTCGGCACACGCTACGTCACTTTTCACCGTTCCCCGTCCTGAAAAACAATATTGACACAATGATGTGGGGCTCCCGCACCGCGGGACGGCGCGCGCAAAGGCCGGCGCCATGAAAGACGACGAAGTGCGCAAGCTGCGCGCTCTTCTTCTGGCCCGCCATTAAAGCGAAGTGTCTCTTTTGTAAGACTCCGTCTTCAATCTACGTTACATTTTTTTCTGGTGGAGGTGCTGGGTAACTCAGATTGCTGAAATGATGCGAGTTCCAATGTGCCCATGTAAGTAACATCATTGATTTCGTGAAGAAATGCGATTGTCGTTCCTCGCGGTATATGCCGATACTCGTTGCTGAAGTTTGTTCGCAAAACAACTGAACGTTTGTTTCGCACCTGAAGAAGCCCTCTGGCTATGCAAATGTGGCGCTGAAGAAGCAGGCGGATGTTTGCCTCAGCAATTCCATCGGCGTCGTCTTCCATGTCGCATCGGACAAGGGTAAGCACGTGACGTGATCGTCAGCTACGCGAAGCACGATGTCACGGTCGTTGTCATTACTGTTCGCTATGGTTTGCGTAGTAGCGAAGCTGACTCTGGACTCTTGCAGGTCGATGATGGCACCGTTCGCCTGAAGGAAATCCATGGCGAGTATAATGTCCTTTGAACATTCAGGAAGAATGACGAAGTCGCTGATATACGTGAAGCCCTGAATGTGCTGTGCTGTGCACTGGCCCATTGGAGTTATGAGGTGATACGCAGTGCTCTTGCGGAGAGAGCAATGCGTCAGCTGGAGAACGTCCTGCATAAGTTCGGCTGTAAATGCTGTACCGCGGTCGGCGATGACAACAGACGGTGCACCATGTCGTAGGACGATGTGGCGTACAAGGAACTCGGCCACTTCGTACGAGCTTGCTTGGGGAATAGCTTCGGTTTCGGCGTACCGGGTTAAGCAGTCGGCAGCGGCGACTATCCATTTCTTGCGCGATGAGGTCGCTGGGAATGGCCCAAGTAGATCCATTCCTATTTGTTGGAACGGTGCTTGAGGAGGGTCCACAGGATGGAGAAAGCCAGCCGGTTTAACTGGTGGTTTCTTGCGGCGCTGACAATCGCGTCGTGCTATGCGCGTACTTTGCGCGCATAGTACTTGCGCAGTGCGTCTCGGCGTTCATGTACGCGCATAGTAATTGCGCATAGTACGCGCAATTACTATGCGCGTACGTGAACGCCGAAATGCACCTCAGGAGCTCCATTTCTTGTCGTCGCTGAAAGGACTTTTTCATGCGACCGAGACGATCGCTTTTCGCACAGGGGGCAATTGACACAATGATGTGGGGCTCCCGCTTCGCGGGACGGCGCGCGCAAAGGCCGGCGCCATGAAAGACGACGAAGTGCGTAAGCTGCACGCTCTTCTTCTGGCTGCCATTAAAGCGAAGTGCCTCTTTTGTAAGACTCCGTCTTCAATCTACGTTGCAATATACACATCACGAAGGCGTACCGTGGTCGCATCAATTTTGAAGCTGGATAAAAAATGTAATATTGAATTCACGCCAGAAGATGGCGTAGTAAGGTAGGCGAAAGTTCAGAGACGTCTAGCAGCACATAATAAGGCCACGTCATATTTGTCTTTTTTTCTTGTAGGCCACGATCAGCTTGGGGGTTTCAGAGCGTCCTTGATGTGGCGTCTAGCGCAATGCGTGATTCATGAACGCAGGTCCTTTCTCACGCTAGACTTCGTTACCTGCCATTTTTGCTATTTGTCGTCGTTTATTTTTATTTCAGTACGGAACGTAGTTTCCACCAAGCACCAACGTTCAGCCGAGCTGTGCTTGGGTGAAACACTTAATTATCCTCTCATCTTACGGTAGTAATTGGGGGCTGTTATGCGGCTGCATCATAGAACGAACCAAATATTCACGCATACTTGTCACCAAATCTTTGACTCAGCCGCGTTGGACAGGCTGTCAAGAAGCAAAGCTGATTTATGTTTTACTACCCTTAAATATAATTACGCCGGAGGTTTAAAAAGCAGACACGCGCCAACCAAACTACCGCGAACAAAGATAGGCGCACCATTTGGTCTGTTATGTAGCAACACCTTTCACCTTTACCACCTCCCACAGCCTTGCAATGGCAAAAATGAATAAGAATCGAAGCCCCCGGAATTGCATCCTGAAGCATCACTGCGAGTCGGCCTATTTCGAATCGATTCATCATGAATTTTGCGATGAACAAACGCGGACAAAGAAAGATACACAAGGACGAGCGCTTTCCAACAACTGGTTTGATTTTTCCCAAAACATCAGACTTAAATAACATACAGGTCTGTGCAAAACATCTTAGAATGCCATCTAGGGCGCACACAGCGATAACGTGAATCGTGTGGAATTTATAGACAGAGGAAAGTGCCAACATTTCTTTATCTAACATAGCAATGAATGGGTGACTCACACAATCTTCTTTCTTAGTTTCAGTTTCAGTTTATTATAGGTTAAATAAGATGAATGGCTAAGAGACCATATACAGACGAGGATCTTAAAGTCAAAGACTGCCACGGGACCGTCGGTTAACAATAATAAACAAAGCATCCATGATTTCCCACAATGTTGCATAACAGTGTTTGAAAAGAACGGCTGTGTTGTCAGAACAGGGTGTGCGCGCACACTCGTTACAATGCAAAGCGAAATGTGTACTAGGGAGTCCTTCTAAGCTAGACACGTGTTCTTTTAATCTTGTGTTAACACATTGTGTTAACAATGCGTGAAACCATGAAACAACAATGCAAAGCTCGGAAAATATGAAAGTTATTAAATATATCAAGGCTATGAAAGTAAGCGTTATAAAGACTAGTGCTCCGCGGATAGTTGAGTGTTGCTGATGACAGGGAGGAACGTGTAAACGTCTCTGTACTCAGGTAATCTTGGCAGTACTACGATATTTGATACAAGTGAGGAGTTCGGGACAGATGAGGATAGCACGGAGCAGTTTGAGAAGAAACAGAAGTTCAGCGGGATTACGTTGGCAGCGAAGTAAAGGCAATGGCAATAACCCAACAGTGCTAGAATAGGGTCCAGTGTCCGTGTTAGCAAAGCGGTGTTGAAATAGGCTTATAGACTTTCCATCGGCCCGATCTCTAAGGTCACTGTTGAATCTCGAAAAGCCATTCCAGAGCATCGACGCGTATGCCGAGCTGAGAAAGGCAGATGGTTGTGTACAATTTGTGGAACGGTGTATGAGACTTGAATTCCCTATATAGTTAGCAAACAGAGCCCAGAGAGCGCATACACCGCCTTACAACGCTTTCAGTGTGAGCTGAAAAGTGCACGGGTTTATCAAAAAGTACGCAGAGATCACGATCTCGCAGATCTTACACAACGGTACAGAAACTACAGAATAAGAAAAAAGAAGTGCTTGCTGTTTTGTGTGTGAAAGTCATGACTTTGGTCTTCGCAGCATTCAAGATGAGGTTATTATCTTTGCATCAATAAAAGAAAACAGTTTGACTGCAAGGTGCGAGAGTCATCAAGAATAAGAATTTCCTTAAAAATCATTATGTCATCGGCCTACAGAAGGAACAAATAATTCCGTGTAGCGGTAAGAGCGTCCATTACTAAAAATTAAAAAAAAGCGGAGTGGACCTAGTACTGATCCTTGAGGGACGCCGCTAGTTGCCATGTAAAAAAAAGAAGACGTTTGGCCTTTAACGTTACCGTAACATGATCTATCAAGAAGCATAACTGCGCAAAAGAATGACGACTGACGAGTCAACACAAAAGATCAGAAGCAGTGAATGGCTGACTACATCAATAGCTTTGTTGGGGTTACAACAAATGATGTCTACTTGCCCTCTTTCAAGTACCGGCGTGCCTGTAGATTTGTGATACTGGTAAGGTCGGTGGGAAATCCATGCTAATTCGGAATCAATGAGTTCTTCACAATAAATGATAATATGTTGTGAAGAGCAAGCTGAATGATATTGAACGTGACACAGGGAAGAGAAATCTGGCGATAATTCGAGAGATCTGATTTACATCGAAATTTAAATGCAGGAAAAATACGAACAGTTTCCAACATTCGAGGAAAGCGGAAGTGTCCAAAGAGTTATTAAACACATTTGTCAATACTGTTGCAAACATAGAGGCATAAGCTTTTAATATGGCGGAGGGGATGTCAGCAGGGCTGCAGGATAGGGAAGGCTTCAAGCTTAAGGTATGATCGTTTCGCTGATGAGCTTTTCATCAAACAGCAGAGCACTAGATGTAGGAACCGTCGTGTGCTGCTGAATGACACTAGCATTGGAACATGTAGCTTTATATGATGATGAGAAATGGGCAGCAAGACATTCCGCGACTGCTTGAGCTTTTACTTCACTTGAGTCCAGCAGGAAAAGACAACACGTTTACTAGAGCGCTTGCGGATATACTTGCGGAATTCCGCTGGCCGGTCGCAGGAGCTTTTTTCCAAGAATGATCATTATAGATAATAATGATAATAAGAGTAACAACAAAAACAATAATAACAGTAATAATAATAATGTCGATGGTGGTTTGGCGATCTTACAGAGTTTTTTCGTACTATGTTGGGGAAGAAACGCCTAAATATATGATGGTTTTGGACTCGACTGAAAGAAATGAGCTGCTTGCAGTGAAGTCACAGTAAGAATAAACAAGGGCATATGTGTGTAATTAATATTCACTATACTTTAGGCCAAGATATTGGGTGCTCAGATTACACGTCATATTTCTACACCATACAGTTTCCTGCAATTATTACTAGAGGCACATCAGTCAGCCGGAACTGTAAGTATGACGGTTAAGTTACCACGGGAATAAGCAGTGGATGGACTTGCCTAAGCATAGTCCTTCTGACATTTAACGGCCTTAATACTTTGCGAATTGATAATAATGAACTGAATAATGCGTTAGAAGAACAAAATTTCGCAATTATTATCAATATTTTTATAGTCATTGGCATCCTTATTATGCTTGATGGACTTTCAGGTGTTTATGTTTGTGCCTGTCTTTAACCCTTCTCCTGAACCTCCTCAATTTCTTAAGAAGAGTCTGTCTTTCACCATTATCCCCGACCTTTTTTTTTTTTGGTACTGGGTGGAATTGAACCCGTGTCACACTGGTTCCTCAAGCACAGCAGCCGGACGCTTTAGCATGCTGGGCCTCAATTTCCTTGATTTTCGTTACTGCCTGTAGAAATTCAGTGTATTACATTCGCAATGACAGTGATATTGCAGGCCAATTGACTTTATTTATACAGAGACACTCACACCAATGAAACTATATCGCGTAAGATAAAACTAAGACAAACAAACAAGTTAACAGCTAGTCAGTATGGCTGCTCACGTTGAGCTCTGTAGGCCCTGGGATGTATGCAACGGTTTAAAGAAAGTTTTCTCTGGCAGAACATATGTTAACGTCGCTTTGACGTACTTTCACCATAGTTTTCTAGTAGCTGCGAAGGCTGAGGACCATGAACATGTCGTATGGAACGCCGTTGTCGTTTCCTAGAGGTAAGGATAGGATAGGAATAAACTTTATTTGTCCAACGGTTATTGATGTTGGTGCTCGGGGCTAGGCTGCCAGGGGTCCATCGCCAGAGGAAAATCTTTCGAGATCCTCGGCAACGGCCCTGGCCCGCTGGATGGCCCAGTCCTGGTCTTCGGGTGCCTCTCTGAGGAGGGCGGCTTGCCATCTCTCAGTGAAGCGCCCCGCTCCAGAGTATTCTGCTGTTGTATTCCCCCTTCCTCCTTGTCCTTGATCCACGTGGCGTTGGCATTCCCAAAGCACATGGGTCATATCGGCCCGTTCTTGCTCGCACCACGGGCAGCCGGGCGACGGGTGCAGCGCGGGCCACAGGCGGTGCAGGTGGTAGGGGTTGGTGAAAGTGCCCGTTTGCAACCGTCTCAGGTCGACCGCCTGGGACCTGTCTAGGCGCCCGCGGGGTTGTGGATATTTTCTTCGCTCTTCCCTATAGTGACCAAGCACCTTTCTTTACTTTGCCGGAAACTCCTTGACATCGCAGTCGGCGTACGCATGATCCCCAGCTCCGTCCCCCGCGATTTGTGCTGTATTGGTAACGACAGCAGCCGCGCCATACGGGGTGGCCGCCGCCGTCGCCGTCACTCCTCCGCTGGGGTACCGCACAACAACGGCAGCGGCTGCCCTCTGGGTGACCGCGTCGCGGCGGGTAAGCTGCCTCGCGACGAGGTGGGCGCGCTCGTTGTGGTTGGGTGGAGTGTTGGTGCGTCTTCAGCCGTTAGCATTGTTGGTGTCATTATTGTCGTGGCTGTTGTTGTTACTGCCAAGCTCCCCGACGTGCGCGGGGAACCACTTGAGGGACTTGTTTATAATCGTGCCGGATCCGAAGTCCCCGGCCCGGGCGTTTAGCATGCGCGCCACATCCTCGGACACCCAACCTTTGGTGTAGTTCCGAATCGCTGATTTGGAGTCGCTGATGATCAGGTTATCCTCCACACCTCCGTGGAGTACCGCGAGGGCTATTGCCATCTCTTCCGCTGCTTCGACCGAGGGCAGCCTCGCTGATGCCGTGACTCGGATTGTTCCCTTTGTATCTACGACTGCCATGGAGAAGACGGGCGCCGCTGCCATCGGCCGGCCGTGTCGATGTTGCCGTTGTTGCTGCTGCCGTTTTTGTCGTAGTAGCAGTAGTGATGGTGGTGCTGGTAACTGCGGTTCGTCTCGCACATTCCCTTGTAGCGGCGGTGGTGGTCGACGTTCTTCGTCGCCATCAGACTTACCGACTGGCCGCGGGTACCTGGCTGCATCGACGAAGAGGACGCCTTCTTGTCTTCCATGCTTCTCGAGGATTGCTACCGCCCTGCGTATACGTCTTTGCACGTCGTGCACCGGGTGCATATTCTTCGCTATGTTTTCCGTCTGTATGGCGTCCCTGACTTCCGGTAGCAGTGATTCCTTCAGTCCACGCGCCTCGTGATAGCGAATCCCGAGCAAGTCTAGGATTCGTCTTCCCGTTACGGTGCTCGACAGCCTCTCCATCTACGCGATTCTCTGAGCCTCGGCGATCTCCTCGAGCGTGTTGTGTACGCCCAACTCGAGGAGCCTGTGGGTTGGCGTGTAGTGGGGTACTCCCAGGGTGGTCTTAAACGCCCTGCGGATCGCCACGTTCTGCTTGTCGGTTTCGCTCCTGTTCCAGACGGCGTACGCGGCGACATACGCTATGTGGCTCAGCGCGTACTCCTGTATCAGCCTCGTAACGTTGTGTTCCTTCATTCCTTTCCTCTTGTTCGCGACCCGCCGCACGAGGTGTGTGGCGGCGGCCACTTTCTTCTGCGGTCGGGCAACCAGCTCGCGGTTGGCACCGTTCTCTTCAAGCCACAGGCCGAGCACTCGCAACTTGGACACCGTCGGTATTCGGGTCCCCTCCCTCGTCGTGACGCGGACGCCCAAACGACGGGCGTCTAGCACGGCCTGCGGAAGGGGTCCTTTCTTGCGCGGCCTGTGGAGCAGGATCTCCGACTTGTCGGGTGAGCAGACGAGTCCCGTGTCTTCGAGGTGCCGCTCCACCTCTCGGACGGTCCGCTGCAGTCGGTCTTGCATTTCGCCGACGCTCGTGTTCTCCGTGGTCCACACCGTCACGTCATCTGCGTATATCGTGATTGATGCCCTCTATCGCGTCAAGATGCTCCGGCAGGCCGATCATGACGAGGTTTAAAAGCATGGGGGAGAGTACGGAGCCCTGCGGCGTTCCCGCACCACCCATTCGTACCGTTCGTGGCGGGGCCCCGTCGACCTTGACTGTCGCCTCGCGCCCATTCAAGAAGCTGCTGACATATCGGTGGAACCTCGTCCCGAGATCGAGTCGGCTAATCTTGTCCAGTATGGCCATGTGCTTCACAGTTTCGAAGGCGCTCTTGAGGTCTAGCCCGAGTAGGGAGCGCACGCGCGTGCTCGGAGCGTTCACGACTTGTTCCTTGATCTGCAGCATGGCGTCCTACCTTGAAAGTCCCTTCCGCAAACCGGTGATGTGGGGGCCGAAGGCGTCCTGCTTCTCGAGCAGCATCGTCACCCTGTTAAGGCAGGCATGCTCCATCACCTTCCCGACGCAGGACGTGTGGGAGATCGGCCTCATGTTTCGGACATCCAGCGGTTTGCCCGGCCTTCATATCAGTATAACGTCTGCGGTCTTCCACTCTTGCGGAATTCGGCCCTCCTTCCAGCACGCGTTGATGTACTCGCAGAGCTTTTCAAAGGCGACGTCGTTCAGGTTCCTCAGGATTTTGTTGGTGATCCTGTCAGGACCGGGCGCCGAGTTGGTCTTCAGTAGCTGGAAGACCGTTCTAATTTCCGGCACGGAAAAGTCCGCGTTCAGTTCCTCGTTGGGAGCCCCGCGATACTCTGGGTGACTCCGCCCTTCCGGGCGTGCGAGGTGCGTCTGCACGATCTCTTCCGCGAAGGTCTATGGGTCGTCCTTGTACTTCTGTGGCAGCTTGGCCATCTGTGTACGGGTCGCCGTTCTGGTGCTTGTCGGGTCGAGCAGGTGTCTGAGAATCTTCCAGGTGCGTCCAGCGCTCATGTTCCCGTTCATCGTGTCGCACAGCTCCTGCCATTCTTGCTCGCACAGGCGGGCGCAATGCCTCTCGATCTCCCGGTTGAGTTCGGCGATCTTCTTTCGTATTTTTCTGTTGATTTTTTGCCTACTCGCTCTCCGTTGCATGGATTTCTTGGCCGCAACAAGATGTGCCAGCCGGCTGTCCACTCTGGACGGTTGGGGAGCGCCGTCATCTACGGTTCCGCGAGATCTGTCTGCCTCTTCTTTGGGTGGTTCTTGTCGCCAGTCCATCCATTCGATCTCATCGGTGGCTTTCTCTACGTCCGCGAGTAGTACTCTGCACAATTCGGATGTCTTCGATCGGGCCCTCCTTCTTGTCTTGCTCTATTTTTCCGTAATCTGTCCCCGTCTACGATTCTCGCCTTTCGGCAGACGTCCTCCTCGCTTTCATCCTCTCCCACGGTCACGCACAGTATCCTGTGGTCACTCCCCAGGTCCTCGAAGGCGTTTGACCAAGTGACCACGCCCGCGCCTGACCAGACGGAGAGGTCGGAGGATGTGCCGCGGCACACTCCCTGTCCGATCCTGGTGTGCGAAGCAGGTTCGTTGAGTACTGTCAGGCCGAGCTCGTCCATCAGTCCGGCTAGCCTCTTCCCTTTCGGCGAGTCGGCTCCGTATCCCCATTGCGTGTGCGGCGCATTGAAGTCTCCGCATATCAGCAAGGGACTGGAGGCGGCCTTGGCCATCGCTTCGCGCAAAAGGGCGTCGAAAGCGTGAGTGCGGTATCTTTGCGAGGGGGAGCTATATACATCGAGCACGAAAAGGCCGGTTTTCCTCCTTCCAATACTCGGCACGACTTCGATCAGTACATGGTCTATGTCCGACTCTTCGTGGAGCACCAGTTCGTATTCGATAAAGGCCGTCCAGCGCTTAACCAGGGTGCACAACCTGATGTCCCTCCCCATGGATTCGTAGGGGGGACCGCACGGCACATAACCCGGGAGCTGGGCCCGGTCGAAAGGTTCTTGCAAGGCAGTCACGACAGGAAGTTTGTTATTGGCAAGCGTTTTCGTAAGAATACTGTGGTATAAAGGTTACGAACAGGGGTAGGTGCCTCAGAAAGCCTGGCCAGCGTTTCGATAGGTGGCCCTATCGAAACATTGGCCAGCCTTTCTCAGGCATTTATCCCTGTTCATAACCTTTATACCACAGTGTGCTTTTCCATCAGTCGAAGCAGAAGAAGTTCGCGAGAAACTGGCCGTGCGTTGCATGGGCTCCGCATTTTTCGACCAATTGGGACCGCTACCTATCAACGAGCCATCAACCACTGGTTGTGTCTGATACCGCGCAAGTTTCCGACCACCTGGATACCAGTTTAAAGCCCGTAGGCCCGTTTTTTGGGTTTTTATCGGACTTTTGAGGCCTCTCAAGTGGCCGAGCGGAACGCAGGTGCTGGGCCTAACGTTAGGCCCAGCGCTTTGACGGCGCTTACGGGCAGCAAGAACGACACCATGTCATCGAAGCAGCCTGAAATCGGTCTCCGCCACACTAGTTTACCGAATTTTGAATCAACACTGAGCGGAGTCGCCAAAAATCCGCTCGAAGCTCAAGAAATGGAAGCCGACCACCTCGAGGCCACCTCCGACCTAGAGGCAGCGGAAACCGAGGACTACGAAGGGGCCTATATGCTTCACGAAGCAGCGTACCCAAGAAATCATCCGAAGAGTGAGTGCTATTGGACACTCTTCCTGACCGAGCGCCAAATTAAGGCCCAAAAACGCGGTTTACGGAACGCCGCCGTTTTGAAGAACGGAGAGCCCCAGGCAGGGGCAAACAATGGCAAGATGGCGCCGGCGAGTGCCGTCACAACGAGCGACGCAGCGGCCTGCGCGGAAAGCGCGAGCTCGCCAAACTCAATCGGAGGGAGAGCAACGCAGCGGCCTAGGTAAAGGGCGCCACCGCTCCCGAAAAATGACGCGAAGATTATTATTAAACCAAAGGATCGATTGCCAGTCAGGGCACTACAAGGAGCCGATGTAGCGAAAGCCATCGGTGCGGCCTGCGGAGACAAAATTAGAGGCGGCAAGGACTTTATCATCAGATTGCGACTAGGCCAACATCATAACAGCGAGCACACCAAGCGACGAGACCACGAAGATAATTCGAGGAATCACCAGCTTGAGTTTCGGAGGACGCTCCTTTCAAGTCAACACCTACGTAGCGACACCTGAAGATTGCAAGCGTGCCGTGATCCACGGGATAGACGCCGGGACCACGGAAGAAGAATTGATAGAAAACCTGACACTGCGCACCCAGGGTGTAACCATACTGGGGGCCAGAACGCTGGGGAAGTCGAAGACAGCCCTCATTACCTTCGACGGACCCTTCATTCCCAGGATGGTCAACTGGTGGGGAGGCGAATACAAATGCCACCCATACCGACCGACGAGGCAAGTGTACTACAACTGCGGACAGCAAGGCCACAGATCTGACGTATGTCCGACGCCGGATGCCAAGGCCTGCAGGCAGTGCGGAGCACGGAACCGGCCAGAAGGACATCAATGCCAGCCAAAGTGCCTGGTATGTGGAAGCGACCATGCCACCGGGTCCAGGGACTGCAAGGAGCGCCTGAAGAAGTTCAAGGAGCTTCGCAGGCCGGCCTATGATGGGCGGCAAAGCTGCCAAAAGAGCCGGAGCGGGCAGCAGCAGCAGCAGCATCGGAAGAGATGGCTCAGCTCAGAGGGCGACCAAAGCCAATCCCGGAACCACAGCCAGGAGCGGAGGGGGAGTTCGCGGAGCCGTTCACGGAACAGTTCGCGAAGCCGATCACGGACCAACGCTCCCTAGTCGTCCCACGGCATCAAGGGAGGCAAGCAACAGCCGCAGCAGCAGCGGCACCAGAAGAAGCAGAAGCCCAACAACAACAATAACAACGGCAAGGTGAGCTGGGATGCAGGCCCTCCCAAATCGCTTGTTCCGCACTCGGATAACAATAGTATAGCATCAGTACACACGAGACTCAGTTAGAAAAAGAAAATAAGGTCCTCAGACAGAAGGTAGAGGAGCAGGATAAAAAGATTGAAGAGCTAATGACAGAAGTTAGGGACCTCCAATCGGGAGCCCCTCACAGGGCATTGCATCCACAAGAACAGGCATGAGAAGCACCCGAATACTTTGTCAAGATCATGGCTGAGATGAGACAGAAATTCAACATAATAAAGCAACGAATAGAGATGCAAAACACAGACATACGCAACATGCGTAAACAAGAAAGAACACAATGGGTCAAAGAAAAATTTGACCAGCGACGTCCAACATTAGGTCTGTATTGAGATAACTAATCATGGCCAGACCCAATAAAGGAAAAGGCAAAAACGAAAAACTTGAAATCTGGCAGTGGAATTGCCGAGGCTACCGAAGAAAACAAGGACAATTACAACAGCACATCAACAAGCAGCTAATTCCGCCCGATGTCATTGCTCTGCAACAGACCTGGGGCTTCACGGCAAAATTACAGGGGTATACATGCCAAGCAAACGAGGTCACTGGTCGAACAGCCATTCTGATCAGCAACACCCTTGCCGCCATAGCACACGACAAGATTGCTGATACAGACATGGATCATGAGATTACCGAAATTATACCAAAAAGGAAGAACGGGGAAGTACTTTTATTGTAAACGTATACAGTCCTCCAAAGAAAAAGAAGGGCAAATTCACGCACCTCTTCCATGGTGTGAGCAGGTTGGCCAAAAACAACACGCTCGTAATAGTTGGAGACTTCAACGCCAAAGATCCTAGCTGGGGATACAAGATCACCGATAAAAAGGGTACGACTGTCAAGGAGGCGGCTGACAACATAAACTGTCAACTCCTAACGGACCCAGAGGTCACCACCAGGATGGGAAACAGCGTCCAGGAGGACACCAGCCCTGACCTCACCTTCGTAAGTAGAGCGAGACAGGCGGTCTGGGAAAATATGCTGGAAAACCTGGGTAGTGATCATTACATCATCAAGACGCAAGTCGGAATGGCTCACGTAAAGCGTCGGATAGGTACAGCAAAAATAACGGATTGGGATGCCGTTAGAGAAGCCTGTGATGGACATCCGCTGGGCGCGATACTGTCAATCGAGGAATGGGGGAGTATGCTGAAGGAAAGGCAAAGCGAGTACACCAAGGAGATTGACCGCACAGAGCAAATACCGCAGGTTGACTCTAGACTGCTTCGGCTATGGGAGGCGAGACACAGCCTGACCAAAAGGTGGAGGAGACAGAAGTTTAATAGGAAGCTAAGGCTGAAGATTTCGGAAATTACGCAAAAGACAGAAGAGTATGCGGAAGATTTGGCGAGAGCAAATTGGCAGCAATTTAGCAATTCCTTAAGCGGAACCCTGAGTACTGCGCGAACGTGGAGCATACTCAAAGCACTCCTGGACACGACTAAAACCAAGTCGGAGAACAACAAGGCCATACAGAGGCTGGTTCACCAGTTTCAAGGCTCAGAGTATGAGCTCATAGAAAGAGTAAGGCACAAGTGCTTCGGGGACGGTGACCCAGAAGCCTACATGGAGTGCTACAAGGGGAAAGAAAATTCTGATCTGGAGAGGCCTATAACCAAAGAGGAAGTATATGCAGCAATAAGAAATACCACTAGGAATACGGCTGCAGGCGCAGACAAGATAAAGAACGCGCTGATTCGCAACCTCAGTGATGAGCTGGTAGTCTAACTTACTACCTCAACAAGCACTGGGCGGAGGAGACAGTACCCGAGGAGTGGAAGCATTCGGAGGAAGTGATGATTCCAAAACCTGGCAAAAAACTGCAAGTAGAAAATCTTAGACCAATCTCTCTCACGTCATGCTTAGGCAAGCTGTACGAGCGGGTGGTTACAATGAGGCTAGAAAATTGTATGGAGGACAACGAGCTGTACCCCCCAGCATGTTTGGATTCCGCGCTAAATTATCGAAGCAAGACGTGCTCCTCCAGCTCAAGGAGGGGCTGCTCAGTAACGTCTCACGGAACAGCGAACACGTCATCATGGCACTGAACATTAAAGGAGCCTTCGACAATGTCAGCCACGAAGCCATCCTCACAGGAATGGATAGCCTTAACTGTGGCAGAAGGCCTTCCTCTCTAACCGGACAGCAACAATCGGCCTGGGAGCAGTCAGATGAGAGAAGTTTCGCACCCCAAACAAGGGATCTCCTCAAGGGTCGGTCATCTCCCCCATCCTCTTCAACGTCGCAATGATCGTGCTAGCAAGACAACTCGAACAACTTGAAGGCATATGGCACGCCATGTACGCTGACGACATCACGGTATGGGTGGACCGGGGATCGCTCAGCGAAAAAGAAGAGTGCCTGCAAAAAGCGGCCACCTGCGTAGAAACCTACGTTAGGGCCAGGGGCCTCGCCTGCTCGACGGAGAAGACCGAGCTCCTAAGGATGTGGCGAGGCAAACAAAATCGAACGGTCCCTACAAGCGATGAGCTCAGCCTCAACGTACACCTCGCGAGACAACGCATTCCGGAGAAGACCCCCATTCGGATCCTGGGGATGTGGCTTCAGTCTAACCAACGGTACAATCATACTCTGACACTGCTGAAGACTGCCACCATGCAGGTAGCCCGTATGATCAACAAGGTATCTAGCAAGATACACGGTATGGAAGGAGAGCGACACACTCAGGCCAGTCAGGAGCCTCGTGGTTAGCAGAGAGGTGTATAGCGTTCCCTACCACAAATGCATCAAGCAAGAAGAAGAACAAGCGGACGCCATACTGCGAAAGGCGTACAAAACTGCGCTTCACCTGCCGCATTGCACATCGACCGAGAAACTGCTGGCCCTGGGACTGCACAATACCTTCAGTGAACTAAGAGAAGCACTACTATGCTCTCAGGCACGTAGGTTGATGCAGACCCCCACGGGAAGGGTGCTCCTGCGAAGATACGGCGGCGGCAACATGATCCAAGAGATCGAGCGTACCGAGGCCATTCCGGACAAGTATCGCAGTACACTGCGAGTCGCACCGATACCCAAGAACATGGACCGGAACCTGCACAAGGGGCGTTGAGAAGCAAGAGCGGAGTACGTGCAGAGAACCTTGGCGAACAAGAACAACACAAGGTATACGGACGCGGCAACGTTCGTCAAAGACGGAAGACAAAACAGCAGAGCAGTGGCGACAGTGGTTAATTCGGACCTCAAGGAGATTACCAGCGCATCGCTACAGGACTGCACGGTAGTCGAGGCCGAAGAGGCAGCTGTGGCTCTGGCAGCACTGGAGGGCTATCGATCTGGCACGTCCCTAACAATAATAACAGACTCTCAAGCAGCATGCCGTAATTATACAAACGGCAGAATTGGGCACAGAGCACGCCACATACTCTGCTCATGCGACCCGGGAAACAAAGTTCAGCATACCATAATCTGGGTACCAGGGCACACTGGCATAACAGGGAACTAAGAGGCGGAAAGGATAGCTCGAGGGCATACCAACCGGGCGTCCGACACATCCAGCCTTGAGGAACCCGAGTCAGTACCCATGGGCTACTCAGATATTCTAAGTTACTATAAAGGGTCAGACTGAAGTACCCACCCCGAGATATGGATCAAAGCAGAGAGGATGCTGTTGCATGGCGACAACTGCAGACGGGTACTTTCCCGAATCTAAACCTTCTCAATAAAATTTTCCCTACACAGTATGAGGCTAAGTGCCCATGGTGCGGAGAGAAACCAGATCTATACCACGTATCATGGGCCTGTCAAAATATCGAGTCCCCAACTATCCATAAAATTAAAAACCCGAGTGCGGAACAGTGGGAGAGTATGCTTTCCAGCGTAAGCTTGAACGGCCAAAAGCGCCTAGTAGAGCGAGCTCGCGGGTTGGCCATACGCAGTGGAGCCTTGGACTAGGACACCAACCCTGTGATTGCAGACAGAAGAATCCATCAGAAGATGGAAGAGGCCGTCTGAAACCGCGAAGATCTCTTTTCTAGAGCCCAATAAATTTTTTCCGATTCCAGTTCCATCAGTCAGCCCTTTTCTTGATTTTAGAGGTAAGAATAGAATATCGTGCGGTGTTATCGAAAGTTATTTGTCAAGTTCGCGCTTAACTACGTAATAATTAAATATTGCATCCCAGCGATGTTTGAATGAGTGGTCTATTGTTTTCAGTTTTTTGCAGATAATGCAGTTCACTCTGCATGACGCGAGCCGTTATCCCGTAGCGAAGCATTGTCTCAAAGCGTGCCGGTATGTAAACTAAAAAAAAAAACTAGGCATGTGCCCGCTCTTCAATCAACCACTAACGCCCACTTGGCCCACTGGGTATGCGGCACTGCGTACATGCCGCTATTGAATTGAATGGAATTCGCGTCATGCATTAAAGCGATAGAGTTAAAGACCTCGTGCCGCAGAATACGTGGCGTCGGCGTCCCATGTCCGGCGTCGACCACTTTTGAGCAAAAAAATATCATTCGGAACCCCGCCTACCCAACCACGCAGGTCATCCTTGTAGCGCAAAGACGTTCCTGAGTTAATTCAATTTTGAAAGTAGAATGCGCAATAAAAATTGGGAAGTACGACTTACACACAACCTATAGACATGATAACCTCAAAATGTAATTTAAGTATACGAGAAAACGTAATTTTGTTACGCAGAAACTAAAATATAAACCCATTTTCCAGCGTTTCTACCATCCATAGAGCGGCGCGAAGAGCGCGGTTCCTTCGAACAACACCATACAGATGGCTATCGCCTCCATGTATGCGCGGCCCACGCAAGAATACGCGTTTCTACCAGAAATCTTGCTCGTTCGTGTATAGCGTTCGCAGCCAGTTTTTCCCGGTAAACATTACGGTTACCTAAGCTGCAGCTCCCGGGAGCGTGATAAGCAGTAAGGGACCTTTGAATGCTATCGCGTTCCACTCTCAAAGGCGAAACTTCACCGTCCTCCAAATTTTGTTCAGACAATCCTGTCTGCAGATACATGACGCCAGTTCCATCCTGCCCGGAGACGACGACGAAGTGCCTTCTTGGTAGAACGCTTCTATCTGTGTTCTCTGATTTCTGGCGAAATATTCGGAATTTCCCGGTGCCTTGGCTCCCAGTCTTGTGGCCATGGACGTGGAGCCTTCCAGAGGCCCTCCTGGCCAGAGGTCATCAAGGCCGTCGTTCACGAGAAAGAGAGGATGCGTGCTGAGTGACACCCAGGACACTGAGCTGTACTCCGTGTCGGATGATGATTCGTCGGGTGATAGCTTCATCACTGTCCGCAGAAAGAGGGCCAAAAGGAGACCTGTCAAAGCGAATACATCAACGCAAGCGAGCATGGCGACTCGGAACTCAAGCCCTGAACGCTGGCCTCACGCCATCGTGTACATACCAGAGGAACCTTCAATCAACCTCCGACTGCTAAACGGGCAAGAACTATCTGTTTTTTTGGAAGGGGTCATGCCGAATGAAATTAAAGACATTCGGATAAATACACGAAAAATGTCCTCGCAATCGATGTTTCGAAAGGGAGTGCGCTAGAAAAATTGGAGCAAATCTCGGAGCTAGGGCGCATCAAAGTGCGTTCCTATATGCCGATTGATGATGCATCCAGAGCAGGTGTAATTTATGACATCGATGTCGCCATTCCCAACGCGGACTTGCCCATCCTCGTCAAACCAGCGAGTGAGGGTGCTGTCATCACGCGTGTGAGCTGCCTTGGAACTTCACGCTGCGTCACAGTGATTTTCAAAGGTGACTGCCTACCATCTCACGTGAAAGTCGGTCACTTCCGACACCCTGTTCGGCCCTTCGTACAAAAGTCTCTTCAATGTCATCAGTGCTTTAGGCTTGGACATGTCAAGGGGGTCTGCCCAAACTCGTTACTATGTCCCCGGTGTGCTGAACCTCACGCGGAGGACATGTGCCGGGCTACTGTCCTAAAGTGCAGTAACAGTAATGGTTGCCATGCTGCCTCATCTAGGGACTGCCCTCGCATCAAGAAAGAGGTCGCTGTTCTCAAGCAAATGGTTCGGGACAATTCGACACACAGGGAGGCTGCTGCAACGATCCGGCATCGGCGTCGGCGTCACCGAACCTCCTCAAAAAAGGCAGAGCCGCGAAAGGAGAGGGCCCCGTCCATTGTAGCACCCACATTCTCCAATCAGGCCGAAAAGAGGCTGAACAGCACAAGAAATTCGGCTGAAAGGAATTTGTCTCAGGAAGAATGGCCTGCGCTTCTGAGCCAGCAACCTCCCACAGAAACACAGATTGTCGAGGCCGCTCGGGAGCCTACTCCTGCCGCTGATGACACGCTCAAAGCAGATCGACTAGTGATTTCAATGCTGCGTCCCCTCATAGATGCCATTCGAGTGATCCTGTTGAACCTTGGAACAATGTCTGCTTGAAGTGCACTGAAAGTAGTGGACGCTTTAAGCCAAGTGCTTGTGTCTCTCGAGTAGAGACATGGCCAACCATCGCCCATCCTTTCGAGAAGTCAAGGCAGCGTCAATCATTCAGTGGAACGCAAGAGGACGAAGGTCACGCCTTTCAGACTTTCGTCAATATATATATATATATATATATATATATATATATATATATATATATATATATATATATATATATATATATATATATATATATATATATATATATATATATATACTAATTTGTTCCAAATCATTGTCATATGTGAGCCTAACTTGTCAAAACCAGTCAGATTATCGGGATACGAAGCTGTTGTATCCGCAATAACTGAGGCATGCAGCAAAGTCATCGTTTTCATTCGTCGAGAACTGATCTATGTTTGCCAGCCGATTCCGCCTCATGACACCAATCAATATATTTGCCTAACAATTAAAAAGGGCAAACTCATGTTTACACTTGTAGGCGTTTATATATCTCCTTCAGATAATTTTGATCCCAAAAGATTAACGAACATTTTGTCGGCGTGCCCTGCTCCATATGTCATTATCGGAGATTTTAATGCGCACCATATGGCATGGGGAAGCACAAGGACAAATGCAAAAGGGCAAAGACTTGCAAGCTTCGCCTGCAACCAGGGCCTCTCACTTTTGAATGACGGCAGCCCAACGTTTATACGAGGCGTGAATTATGGCAGCTGTCTTGACCTATCTTTCGTCTCCAGCTCTTTCACAAGATGTGTTAAATGGTTTTCGGATATCGAGACACACAGAAGTGATCAGATTCCAACGTACCTTGTCATCAAAGGGATGTCCAGGTCCTTCCCACGGAACACCATTCGATTAATTGACTGGACTAATTTTACTTCCACCATGGAAGATGCTTGTCGGGAAGGCTTGTCCTCTGGATTAGAGGAAACAAGTCTGCAATACGAGACGCCACGCGCACGGTTACGGTTTCGTCGAAGCGCACGGAACTTGATATAGAGTTGGAGCGACTTCGTGTGCTCTGTCGTCGCGCGGAGCGGCATTACCGGCGAACAAAATCAGTTGAAGACCTTAGGGCAGCCAGACGACTGCAAAAGAAAATTCAACGTCGCATGGATAGGTTGGCATCTCGACGTTGGACAATGTTTTGCCAGTCACTAGACCCCCGAAAGCCACTTTCCCACACGTGGAGAACCATATGTGGTCTGCGTTCCCTCCCTGAACAACGCTTCCTATTCAAAGCGCTGGCGCTCTTCCAGAGGCGACTGGATGCTGATGTTGCCGAAGACTTTTGTGCAAGGATCGCTGGCCAAGCAACCGGTCCAGGCTTTCGAGCCCCCAGTCACATCACTGCTTCACGTGACGGCTGCATGGATCTTCCTTTTATAATGGAGGAACTAGAAGCGGCTCTTGCTCTATGCAGGCGTTCTTCATCCCCGGGACTAGATGGAATATCCTACCGCGCCTTGAACACCTTGAGTGATGGTGCACGGAGAGAACTGTTACATCTGTACATCTTGCGAGGATGGCATGGTTCCCGAAGAATGGAAGATAAGCCGCTTGGTCCCTCTCCTGAAGCAAGGCAAGTCCCCACTTGAACTCATCTCATACCACCCAATAGCGCTTGCTGGCTGTGTGGGGAAGATAATGGAAAAGGTTATCCTTGCCCGCTTGGAGTGGTACCTGGAACGCTACAACCTGTTACCAAATTGCATGGCTGGTTTTCGCCGAGATCTTTCATCGGTAGACAGTGTTGTTGATCTCGCTACGTATGTCCAGCATCAAAAGTCATGCAAAAGATTATTTGCAGCTTTGTTCTTGGATGTCAAGGGGGCATACGATAACGCATCTCACGAGGCTATCATCGATGCTCTTGAGATGGCTGGTCTAGGTGGTCGAGTTTTCCAATGAATTTTAGAGCGCAGCTCTTTGGCGTCCGTTCCTGGGTTTCGCGTCGTCGTCGTCGTCGGCCTCGTAACCAGCTCCGCCCCCCTTTCATCCCCCCAGCGCTAGCAGCGACCGACTATACCGCTGGATGCCGCTGACGCTGCTAGAGAGCCAAGATAACGTGACTGCATAGAACACCGTCGCCGCCATGCAGAAAGAGGAGGAAAGGGTCCCCCCCCCCCCTGTTCTTGTGTGGCGGATAGGGTGCTCTTCAGTTGCCGACGCGCCGGTTATTCGTTGTCCCTGAAACCAACTCCGCAGCTGGGGTTGACTCACTATCGGCGTCAGCGGCATCAGTCAGTCGCTGCTATCTCTTCCCTCCTCCCTTTATCGTGTTGTCCGCTTGCTGCGCGCGCTTCTGCCCCCATCGTTTGCCGCTGGGTGTACACGCCGCCCCCCTGCCCCCTCTTCCTGCGAGTCTCCGGTTGTCAAAGCCCCGGCTCGAACTTAATTCATTTCTTCGCTCCTCCTCCAATGCAACCCCTGTGCGGTGGCAATCAGAGAGCCAGATCGGTGGCGGCGGATCTGTATATGTGCACCGCCCGAGCCGAAATTGCCGCTGCCGTTCGCCCTGTGCGGTGGCAATCAGAGAGCCAGATCGGTGGCGGCTTGACATAAAGACAAACAGCAATTTCCTAACACTTATGCGGGAGAACATCCCGTTCCTCTCGCTCGTAACGCGTCCCACGGTTGTGACAACCTCGCGAGGCACTTGTAGACATCTCGTCTTTGAGAATCAAGCATTGGTGTACCAAGTCGAACATATATCAGTCTATTTCTCCGACCACAAAGCTTCCTTCATGACTGTCAAGAACTGTTAGTGGAGTCTTTGTTAAAGGAATACGTGTGAAAAATAAAAAAACAATTCTGTGATAGCGCATACATGTGTTGCTCGATTTCTTTGCCTCAATCTATCGAAAAGGTGAAACAGCTTATTTGCTGCGCTCAAACTTCGCATTAGGAAGTAACGTAATCGTCGGTAATTTTTTACTACCTTTTTATGAGATCTTTCCTTGTGTGTACCGGCGATGATAAGACCGCACGACACTACACCTACCGATGTGTTCCTCATTGTGGTGTACTAAGCCCTACCCTATTTAACCTCACACTCATTGGTCTCGTTGATGATCTGCCAGCAGCGATCAAGATATCAATGTACGCAGAAGACATATGTATATGGACTTCAGGCGTGACACGTCCTCAGATACGTGCAAGACTTCAAAAAGCTGCTACTCTGACAGCTATATACATGTACCTCCGCAACCAAGGTCTTGAAATTTCGTCAGACAAATGTGCACTGATGCCATTCACTCGCAAACCAATGGCACCATACGCCATCTCAATAAATGGCCAGATAATTTCTTGCCAGAAGACTGACAGATTTTTTGGAATAATCATTGATAGAGATCTCTCATGGAGCCCACACGTGACCTACTTGAAACAGCGTCTGACAGGAATTTCCCAATTTGCAAGTTTCAGGGCGGAAAGACTTGGGGAATGTCAGTGCATGCAATGTTGGAATTGTACAGGGCTCTTTTTATGGGTTTCTTGAGATACAGTTTGCCCGTACTGACCAACACTTGCCAGACAAATCTTCGTGCTCTACAGGCTATTCAAGCTCGGGCTTTCAGGGTTTGTCTTGGTTTGCCAAAATGCACATCGACAGTAGCGACTATTGCAATCAGCCGGGACCAACCCATACAAACACACATTGCGGTGGAAGTGTTGAGGGTGCACATTAGGCACGTTGCCCGGGCCCGTTTCCACCATCTGGCAACACTACCGTCAGAAAGGCCGCAGGCATAATTTTGTACCACGATTTCGGATTATTACACCTGCCTTCCATTAGGCTTCACCCCCGCAACTAAGCCATCGATTCCTCCATGATGTTCGGCTCGACCTGCAGTGCACTTCACCATACCAGGAATCAGGAAAAAATCTGAGCTTTCGTCACCTGCTCTTAAACAACTAACTCTGCTCCTTTTGCACGAGAGGTACGGACCACGTAGGTATTTATACTGATGGATCGGCAACTCTACAGTGTTCCTCTGGAGCCGTGGTTTGCCCAGCGAAAGCCACCACCATCAGTTTCAAGACATGTCACCCAACAACACCGATGGCTGCGGAACTTGCAGCTCTTCGGGCTGCACTTTGTCTCGTCAGCCACGAACAACCTCGAAGATGGTCAATATTCAGTGACTCGAAGGCAGCACTGCAGTCTTTGCTATGAGCCCTGCGGCGTGGACCACACGAACAACTGGTATACGAGATTAGATAACTAATCCATACCTTGATTGAGAAAGGACACCACGTGACATTTAAGTGGCTTCCAAGTCACAGCGGCGTCATGGGAAACGAATATGCCGATAACGCTGGTCGGTCGGCTCTTCAAGGCGACGAAGAGGACCCGATACCATTATCAAGGACAAATGCCGCAAGAAAACTTGTAATGCACAGCCGAGATATCACGTTCTCCTTGTGGAATGCAGAAAGTTTTCAAAACAACCGGCTGCACAACCTAGGCTCTTCTCTACGCCTTTGCATTCCAGCTGGACTCTGCCGTCGCGAAGCTACCCTGCTTTGTCGAATGTGGCTAGGGGTGGCGTTCACCAAGTCTTTTGGTTTCCAAATCGGATGGGCCGACGTCGCCTCGTGTGATAACTGTGATAACGAGGAGACTCTTCAGCACCCTCTCTGTGACTGTCCTTGCTATAATTTACAGAGACGATCGCTCGCAAACGCGATAGGGCGCTTTGACCGAAGACCTCTAACAGAGGAAGTTATAATAAAATGCCGCCATCAGAAGCCATCGCAGCAGAGTGCGACGAGAGCACTGTTGCACTATTTAAGGGCTACATAATTGGACAAGCGGCTGTAGCACGAGCAGATGTTTATAGTGCTGCAAGCGCTACTGTTCTGTGCGGTGACAGTGTGCGGCGACAGTGACCAACTGTGATTGTATGTCTGGGCTCCTTTCTTTCTTTATCTCTACTTTGTTACCACTTTACCTCCCCCTCCCCTCTTTCCCCAGCGCAGGGTAGCAAACCGGATCTTCCCCTCTGGTTAACCTTCCTGTCTTTCCCCTTTCCCCTGTCTCTCTCTCCATCCCGCCCAACACAATCTTGTCCGAATATATATTCAGACACGTGCCACCGTGGACATCACGGCAGCGCCGCTAGATGCCGTCACATGTCAGAGTGGAGCCCGGCTGCAGTACACGCCTCATATACGATGCGCATGGGCGGTGCAATACCGTGTGTTACCACATCGGTTCAGTGCTTATCACATTAACTTTGACAGTCACGCTGAGATAGCTTCAACCGGTATTCTTAGAGCGGGGGATCTAATACATTTCACTTGAGGTTTCTGGCCGACTGCCACTACAGAAAAAAACACCTTCCAGTTTCTCTTCCTGTCCTATTGGCTGCAATTCTGCTCCCTTACGCTGCCATCCTCGAAAGTGTGCATGTGCGCAGAAATTTGCTAACTTCATTGTCTGCCCTGCGTGGTCCTGCCGTCAGAGGCTATGACGACTGCATGTGTAATTTTGCCTATGCGACCGAGCCTTTCATGGTAGAGAAAAGGGGACTCGGACAAGACAGTAGGAGCAAAAATACTGTACATCTTGTAGGGAGCGGTAGCGTTGTGGTGGTGCAATAAATAAGACGGCAGGAAAACGTGCAAAAAGAAACCCTGACACCAGAAAGTACGTTTTTTTCTTTCTTTCCTTCTTTATTTTTATTGTAGTGGCAGTCATCAGAAACGCCGGGTGCAACAAATTAGATATATCGGTCGGAAAATGTTAACCTGTCCTCCCACACGACATTCCTTCTCCGTATACATATGCCTTAGCTGTCTATCATTGTGTTACTGTACCCCGGTTCTTCCATTCGAGCCCTGCGGCAGCTGAATTCACCGAGGCATGCCGGTCGGCATCGCAGGGAGCAGATGTTTTTCACATCATTTTGGTTCCTTAATGGCGACATGCCAGCCTACTTTTTGTGTGCGACGTGTTCGCAGAGTCTATACGCGTAGAGAGAGTTATATACTCTGCGAGAAGACCTTCACTATACACTGTTACACACATGTTCCAGCAAAATTTCGTCAGGTATGTTGTGGGTATAGTTTTAGTGTACATGCGTTTGGCTTAGAGCCGGTATCCCTTATTCTGATTATATCAGCTCTTCTTTTTCATAATTTTTTTTACCTCAAAGACCTGAAAAACCGTGCCACGCGTATGGTTTGGCTAACACGTTCTGTGCTCATTCAATATGCCTGTATCCCAAGCTTATAGTTTTTACACAATAATGGATCTATCAAAACAGTTCTTGTATTCATACTTAATACCAGAGTGAAAACACTTATAGCTTCATCAGGTTATAAGACATAATGCTGTATGACAAACCTTCACCAGTACAAAACAGGCTGTGATTCTAAGCTTCAGTCCAACAGAACGCTGTGGGCGATGATTGTGATGCTACTTTAACGCTATGTTCATGAGTGTACTAAATTCAACAGTGAGTGACGTCAGCGTTAGCACTTGCTTTCTTTAAATTTATTATTGAAAAGAAAATGTGGCTGAAGCAAACAGACGCCCAGAAGACGCCGCCGCTTGCGAATATTAAGTAGGAAGAGCGTTCCCCTAATGCTGTCTTAACGTAGTCTAACCAATATCAACACCAATATACTTAAGGGAAAGGAAGGAGCACTTACTGTACGTGTGCGACTAAATAAGTACCGTTCAATACTATTTCACAATGCTTGCGTGAAACTACGGAAACACAATTCTTGGCCGAGATTTCGGGATAGGCAGCTGCTTAATGGCCAAAGGTCTTGTTATTAACAGCCTAACAGACGAACAAGCGTGCCCAAAACTGCTCGTGCCGATTTCCAAGCATGGTACCGATTATAACATATATCTAAAGCTTCGAAGAAGACATGCCATAGCTGTTGAATGCACATTGACACTTTATAGATAATTTCGAAACAGACAGCACACTTTCCATAATAAATATTGTGGTGCATGCTCGAACAAGTGCGGCAGCTAGTATGAAGTGTCCCATGAAGAAATTTGTTGAGACGTATAGGCCTACGCCGTTAATAAATAGCCGGGAAACTCAACAAAACGTGTTAAGTTTTGTCTTCGGCTCTGTCTGACTGGCACTGTGTCGTCTGCTACTGACTCTTTATGGACTATTAATAGACATCAGATAGTCTTCTTTGCTTTCCTCTATGTTCATGCTTTAGCCCATGTAAAATCTCACTTTCATTCAATAGATGCAAAAGCGTCATTTGAGGTCGCTAGATTTGTGGTCCAGAACAGGATGAAAAAAAAAAAGAATATACGTAAGTACAATGGATAAAGATATCTGAATGCATGGATCGAGCCAGCTGTTCGTACAGTATAGCCCATGAGCTCTATAGAAAATAAATTAAATTGCAAATTGGGCTAGACAGACGTGGTTTATAGTTGTAAACAAGACTCAGCGCTAACACAAAGAAAACATTAGTTGCGATGCTGCGCTCGTGTTGACCATTTCTTTCTCCGTCCTTTGTGCTAGCGCTGCGTTTTGTTTAAAGTTATGATCCATAAAAAGCATCTATCAACATTTAAGTGCTTTCTAGGTCAAAATTTCAGGGCGAAATAAAGTAAAAAAAAGAGGAAGAGATAGACACTTTGCAGAATACGGTCCGGTGAGCTCATGACATTGCTTGCTCCCCCTTTCCCCTCGCCCTTATGACTCCTTGGACATGCATCTCGACAGCTTCCACAGACAGCGCGTTCATCACGTGGTGTAGCCGTCCAGTCGTGGCCTGAAAAACAAGAGACAGCGTTCTTCATTCAAGCATTTTCGCTTCTTTCGCTATTTCATTTATTTATTTTTACATGCCACCAATGGGATGCCCCCATTTACAAGGAAGGCTGTACATGCGCACGTACGTACCCTTCTTTCGGGATAGCCTGGGTAAACAGGGAAGAGCGAGAGACCAAAGAAGCATTGCGAGGCGCTTCTCGCATGCATGGTCGCCACAGAGCGAAATTATGATGCACGTGTGCTGTGCGCGAGGGACGAAACTCGTCGCGACGCCGTTAGAATGTTGCCAGCCAAGCGCGGCAGGAGACAACGTCGTTACGAAGCACTTATGCAAATGAGGGCCTTTAGTCATCGTCGCCTCCCCCTTCCAACCCGCCTCCCCAACCAGACATACAAACAATGTTTCCATGCCGCAGCCTCCCCTCTCTGCGATTCTGACGGGGAAATGGAGGAGAGATGACGTAGGTTGAAAGACGGGTGCAGCGGAGGGCTCAAGCTGCATTGCTTCGTCGGGAAATGGACCTAGACGAGGAAAGCGGAAGTGCAGCAAAGCGAGAGCTTGAAGAACGAAGGAGAGAAGAGTGCTTAGGGAGAGCCGAGGAACAACGTCGGGATCATGCAGTAATGAGGAAGTTACTGTAGTACCTCGGCTATATAGATTAAAATCCCGTCCTCTTGCTGAAGCCTGTGTCATAGGGCAAAACAGGGCCGCTGTTCGCAAGGACTTTCGTTCAGGAGCTGCCCGCCATTGGCTAGCCGGCTCATGCAGCCTGTTGCACGTTCGCTGATGCGACTGACTCACCTCTGATCTTTGTACCAACCTGACGTAAGAAGTGCTTTGCTAATATGCACACAAAACTTAAGAAGTAGGAAAAGCTAGAACTAGAAACTGAGCGCTGAAAAACTAGTAATAATAAAGCTTTATTCGGGATAAAAGATCCATGTATATCTCGATAGTTGGCGGGAACGAACTAGAGCGAACATGCTAAAGTAAAATTCAAATTAAACATGGCGGCTACTTTCGTGACGTAAGTCAGGAAGTACAGTTCGGGAAATGACGGTATGAAGAAAACATTCTCTAAAATTCCTCAGTATAGCAGGGGCACTAAGCGCATGACTTCCTGAATTTCAGCGAACGATTGAAATTTCCGGTGTCTCAATTGTCACAGAGAGGAAATTAAAGTGCAATATTAAAGTGCAATAGTCTCTAACGGTGTGTTTGAATATAAGTTAAGTTCCTATGAACAGCAAGAAAGAACTGCTGTGTGTAGTTGTTTTTCGTTTAGATACATAAAGCGTATTCCCATCACAGAGAAACGAAAAATACTTTTACGGAACCTGTTCCCCTGAAAGTCAAATCTCTTTACGCTGAATCTAAATAAATCACAATAAAATATTCCTACTTATCCTAGAAATTACTCTCCTGTGCTCGACCTCTCCAGGCAGGTTATTTCCTAATCTCAGCGCATTCATGCATGTTAAACAAAATAAACAGCGTTTCTTCTATAGCAGCTTACCGCCAAGCAACAGCATAAAAGTGCGCCGATGAATAGTTCCTGACCTGCTGTTAATATTTCGCCCAGTTCAAAAGTCAAAGATTTCAGATCAGTAGGAAGAAAGGGGAAATATGCTGATTGCAGGAAGAGCGCACGCTTCTTGAAGCGACGACAAGACAGCATCCGGCGGGAGCGCTTCAAATGTTCCACAATACGAAGCTTTTTTTTTTTATCCAGCTAACGGCCTTTGTTATTAAGCAGAAGAAAAAACCCAAGAAAGAGCTGTCGATGGCGCAAAAAAAAAGGAAGAAAAGAAAAACGTTCCTTTCTTTTTTACGCCGGAAAATGGACGTATATTGAATAAGTTATGTTAACCCTGGAAGTGTGCTTGCTGCATCTTGAGCTAGCGTACACGTACACGTTAAGCATCCACATATTTTAATGGTCACTGCGCCTCGTGGGTTCGCTAAAGGGAAGGGGGCTGTCAGGAAAGGCATCCTGTTTCACGGTGCATAATTCACGCTGTTACTCATGCATTAGTCGTTGTCCTATCAGTTGAAGCGAAGCTCCCCATTTTCCCGACAAAAAGTTTTCTCTCTAGTGTTTTGCTTGTTCACCTCTTGGAAAAACTTGCTCTAAAAACAACGCGCTGGTAATTTTTTTTTTGCCTACACAATGAAACCCTTTGCATCACAAGAAACTATACAAAACATTTTTCACGGATGTAGCTTCTCTAACAGGATAGTGTCTTTGTCAGTTCGACCAAAAAAAGCTTCTCTGTTTTTTTTTGATCCACCATATCACGTGCCTAGTTTTCTAAGCTCCTTTAACTGTGATGAGCGGATGTGCGGATGTCTCTAATGCACCTCCTTGATAAACTTTTGCCGAGCGCTCCTTCGTTTTATCATATTACATTACTTATACGTACCACCTGAGAATGTCCTTAGATATTTGGCAAAGCTGAAGGCTATTATACCTTTTAGATTCTCTTTCGGCCTTTTGAATTCAGACATTGCCTGTTGACAGAAAATACCGATAAACGAAATTATATGAAACTGTATAATTGTCACCATGGATGCATGAGTGGATGTTATGAGCGTCCCCTTTGGAACGGGGCGGTGGGTTTCCCCGCCAAGCCCTTGCTATTGTACTGTCTTATGTCTTACCTAGGACACCAGCAAAGCCTACACAGCTCCTTCTGATGGCGACGTGAGAAAAGGGTAGCTTCTTTGTTTCAGCTTGACTCAGAACGCACCCAATGTGACCTCTTATGGCCTCATACGGATGAAGCACCACCCTTTGTCCAAAACTTTAAAAAAAAATGCCAAGACGAGTGGAAAAGCTGGGAAGTCACAACTGCGCTCACGTTCATTTAGAGAGGTCAATTGAATGACCTAACAAAACTAAGAGAGAGAGAGAGAGAGAGAGAGAGAGAGAGATAGCAAAGAGAGGAAAGGCAGGGAGGTCAATCCGACGAGCGTCCGGTTTGCTACCGTACACTGAAGGAAGGGAAAGGGGGAAGAGAAAAAGGAAAGCGGGATAGAGCGAACACTGTCTGTACACGCTGCAAAGTGCTTGGAAATCAGTCAAGTCAAAGCAAGTGCTCCGTCCATACGTTAGGCTGCCGTCAATCTTGGTGGTTCATAGCTGGTGATGCACGTTGAAGTTACCAGTGGAGACCAAGGATCCGGTGTGCGTCAGCAGTACGTTGCAGTGCCTGGCAGTATATTTTTAAGTCAAACCCCAGCCGGTCTGACTTCAGTGCGAATACAAAAATTCGGGTGAGCCATGATGCTTACTCAAGAATTGCAAGTACTGAATTGAGAACATCCAGCACTTGCATTGCACTTCGCGCTGACAGAATGTGCAGGTTATTTAAGAGCATTCGAAGGGTATTCATCAGAGACCGGAGCATCATAACGACTTGCCGGTCTTCGGGCAATTTGTCAGGAACCCGCGCTGTTCGCTCTACAGGCGTGCGCAGCTGTATCACTTGACGTGGCTCCGGCTCCGTTTGTGGGATCAGCTGCGGCATCGCCTCCGGTTGTGGCATCGGCTGTGGTATCGCCTCCGGCTGTGGCATCGCCTCCGGCTGTGGCATCTCCTCCGGCTGTGGCATCGGCTGTACCACCGACTGTGGCATCGATTCGTCTCCTCGGGAAGCTGTTGCTGCCGTTAGGAAGCGACCCTCCCGACGCCGCCGGACTTCAAAGAACATTGATACCTCTGTGAAGAATACGCCACATCCGACAACACCTCCTCATCTGCCCCCTAGGCCTGGGGCAATTCAATCTAAATCTGACAAGCCATGGCGGAGAACAATACTACTTGGTCCTCACTACTAAAGCAACAGCCAAAGCCAGAACAACAGCGGAAGTCACAACCGAAGCCACAGCTGAACAAAACTAAAAGACGCGAAGAAACAATGTGCAGCAATTCGCTATTCTCGCAAGGAAGCGTTCACTCATCACTTATGACTGACGCCACCACCACAAGGCGTCACATGGTTTCCGGCTCCGCGATACATGATGTCTGGGAACTGGTCTACTATACCACTCCTGCCAAGTACGCAATTTCCTGAGTTGGAGGTCCGGTTACATATACGTAACAATGAGGACATACGGGTCGGGCTTGCACATCACGCTAGCTGTCTCTGCCGTCTGGCTTCGCGCTTTTAAGAACCACCGTTCGCCTGCATCACGAGCGCTAAGCACGCTTCTAGTTGTCTCAATCACCTCATGCCCCTGGCTCCTCGCGTCTTTTTTTTTTTGCCATGAACATCAGCATGACACTGTACACTACATTGCCTTCGGCGGCTCTTATTGCTCAAGCGCGAACTCAGAAGCGCTTTGTATCCTCTTCCGCACACTCTGCCCTCCTCTCCCCTGGGTTCTGTGACTGCTGTTCAAAGTGAAGCCGCATTCCAACACCCGCAGAACGGGTCCTCCGGTTGCGAATGTACAGCGGCGCACTCATAGAGTTCGCTACTTCACGCGTAGGAGGCCGGGATCGTCGCACAACTTTTTCGCTTCTGACATGTCGAGGTCCTCTTCTGCCTGGTGAGAGCCCCGGAGCTACGTTTTATATCTTTTCTTTTTCTGTTTCTGTTTTCCTTCTTAGCGAACAATGCGGCTCCCTTCTCGCTTGGAAGCTTCTTCTCGCAATGCGTTGCTCGTCGCCTGCCCCGCGGGATTTGACTCACCAAAAGCGTGGTCGACACGGCGCCTGATGAGACGACAAAGACGACGTCTGCGGTCATGCAGGCGCCATTCTTTTGAAGCAGTCTTGCTTGAAAAGAAGCAGAGGGGGATGAAGAGAGAAGGAAACTGCACCCGAGCTCCGCACAACCTCGTTTTTTTTGTCTTTTTTTAAAGTAAGCTTTGTGTCGGGAAGAAAATCTTTTCTTGAAATCCTTCCAAGCGAAGCGCTAGCTTAAAGTTACGTTTGTGTCAAGCCATCCGTGCTGTTTGCGTCGTACTCGAGACAGGCCTGCGATGGAGATTAGATTTCAGTTTTCTTCACTGCGCGAAGTTTGAAGGTACATAGTGCATCACAGAAGGGTCCCTGGCTTAAAGCAGCACGAGCAAGTGTAAACTCGGCTCAGCCTCGTTATCGCATTGGCACTGAAGAATGCGAACAAAGGATCGAAATGAGAACCCCCGAATTCAGCCAGACGACGACGCCTTGGGAAGCCCTAATCGAAACAGTGTTTCGGGATTCATAGGTGCTGTTTTCGAATTTTCTTATCTTGAGCTTTGTAGTGGCACACTTCGAGACTAGTACCATGCGTTCTGCTGCGGCAATTTTGTAGTCCAGCGAATCTGTAATGAGGTTATACATTAGAGAAACATCGATGCATAGAAATGCAGAAATATAGAGCCACCATATTGAATATTGCATGCTGTGGAATCCTCAGTAAAAGTTAGGGTAAGGGAAAGAGAGAACTTCAAACTGGGGGACAAGTTAACAAGCACAAGTAAATCGCAAATTACTCAACATACAGATTGTCTAGCTAAGTACCGGCAGTACGAGATACGCGCAAATGAAATGAAGAAGCTTTTACTGCACCGCAGTGAAGATCACATCGACTGGTGATTTAACGAGTATATGGGCTCTGGGTATTTTCAGAATGACTTATTTTCTGCAGCATTTTTATTACCTCTGATGCATCCAATGTTTCGGTTGACGTATTTTACTAAAAGATCTCTCTATTTCTTGTTTCTTTTTGCCCAGTGCTCTACGCTAAATCAAGCGTGTTTTTAAGTAATCAAGAATTTAACGAATTTAGTTAGCTATAAGCTCGCTTCAGTAACGTTGTCGGGACTGAGAGAAATCTTTACTATTTCAGTACCTACTGTATAGCCGTATTTCACAACTTTGCCTTTCTGTAACGAATGAAAGGTACAGTCGGTTTATTCTTTTTCAAAAGGGTGCAAAGCAGAATGCGCATCTGTGGCTCCAAAGTGCTGACCTAACGTTGTCTGGACAATGTCTTGTCAGAATTGTCTCGTGGCGCCCAAATAAACGCCATAGCCACTGGGCTACCGCAGCGGGTCCTGAGCATTACCATCGTTCCAAATATAGCAAAAATGATTTCGTTTGTTAATGCGTCCGTTCCTTCACAATAGCCGTCTTCTCTACTTCACTGGAAAAAAGTGCACGGACGCTTTTGCAAGTCTAATTGGTATCGGCGTTTCCATTCACTATAGCCACTATAATTCACTATATGAGGATTCTCAATAACGGAGTTCTGCTGTATCTGGCGAACCAGAGAGAGGAGAATTTCCAAACGCATACGAATGAGGTGTAATGTTTCCGGAAGGGCCCTGCGTAGCGCGAGAGGAGATGTTGTGTACCCCGAACAGTGGTGCTCAGGGGGCGCAACTGCCGGCATTGCCGGGGTTGCTATCGTGGCCGGCGCCACAAACTACCTGCCTCCCCCCCACCAACACACACACAGACCAACAGAGCCATTTAGTACCAATAGCCAACAATGGGACCACCTCAAGTGTCATGTTACTAAATGGGATGAAGTGGTACATTGTGATTGTTTTCAACCATGGCAACATCAGCAATCTAAACATACACAACGTGAAGAATGCGAGGCGCTTTAAGACATTCTTTTCAACGCGGCGGATTCAGTGCACTGCAAGGAGTACGAATCCGCTGAGAGTGCCGCATGAAAGAACGCAGCTATAGAGCGTGGCCTACCCACGAAATGATATTATGGGCTCCACACGTAGGGTATAGGTAAGCGGTTTTGTATTGATGATGACTTAGGCTGTGTTGATGACTTCGGTGACAAGGCCGCTTTGCGGGTTCACGAAAGCAAGCAAGCGACCAAAGAGATTACAATAACGAAATTTCACACGAGCATTTTTGAACGGTTGTCGAGTCAGTGGCCTTCGAGATCTCAAATGCTATTATCATTTGTTTATAGTGATTTACTGAGTGTTTCCGAGCGCTGTTGTGCTGATTCAACATTTCATGGACAATAGAGCATCTAGGTATTAAGAGACAAAAAATAAAAAAGAACACCCATACACTCAACCACTATCGATCAAAAAGAACAACAATAACAAAATGCATATTAACGCAGAAAGGGCATAGGCGATGCCTGCCGGAAACGTTGCTTCAAAACAAGGAAAAATGCAATTTGTGCTAGCAGTCCGTTTTAGCTTCCGGTGCCTGCAAATGCTCTCAGCCTGCCGCGCCCGCCGGAAGTAAAATGTTCCGGACGCTCATTTTGAACATCCTGCATTTCAAGTGGACCCGATTGCTCGAACAATGGCTGTCACAGCTGTCTAGCAAACCCGACGTGGAATGAGAAACTAGGAGTGAACAAACTTGTCTCTGACGCGCTACGAACTTTGCCTGAAGACAATAGCAGAATGAAGCCCAAAATTAGTGTTTTTGTTTAAACGAGAACTAAACGAAGTTTCGTTGCCGAACGCAAGACTGCTTTGTTGTGGAGCGCAAGCGATTTTGTGCTGGGCACATTCTGAAACTTGTTTCCTTGTTTCTTCTTTGAGGTGGATGTTATTGCATAAACAAGCTGAAGGTTTGCTTGATTTTTATATGAGAGAAATGCCAAACTTAGACTTCAGCATCCAAACAAGACAGAAGTGTGCAGAATATGTAAGCTTGAAGCGATTAACAGCGGTCGAACACAGAACGACGTTGAAGTCGCTGGTTCGATATGCGAAATTGTCTCCGTCAGGTCAGCAACTGCTATTAGTGCTGCCCTGACGAAGAAAGGTTCCCTCATCGAAACGTTGGCGTCAGCGACGTTCCCTGTTAGACCACTGTTAAATCATTCGACCTAAGTAAGTATAAGCCAGTTGCTTCAACATCACGTCGTAAATTTAGGTGCGAAAAAAAAAAGAATTAGGGCACCATAGGCGCCACGACGCCTCAAGAGTGCCTGCTCACAACTCTAATTTCTTACTGGAGTAATCGCGTATATAAATTAAGACAGTCCAATTTGCCGGAAAATAGTGCTGAAATAAATTAAGGGTTATATATATATATATATATATATATATATATATATATATATAATGAACATCTGGACGTATAGCGTATTGCGTGAAACGAACATATGCTCCCTGCATATTTTACTCACGGATCCCTCAACAATGGGGTGAAAGTAAACAATTCCATTCTATCATTCCGACTTTTGTCTCTCGCAAGTAGTACTCACGTAGGCGAAGTTGTGTTCGCCGTTCCAATTAGCTCTGGTGCCTGTGTCGGCGCATTTGTGAACTTGCAACCACAACTTTAAACGACAAGATACGACATTTGCAGGAGGAGCCTTCTGCATTGCTCGGAATTTCTCTGGGGCTTAACCATACGCGGTCGCAAGGCGACGCGAATGCAGCAGATGTTTAGCTGTTCTGACAGGCATTACTCGAGAATCTTCGCTTACTGCTAAATTTTGTTCTGCCAGGATGGCTGCACTCAATAGAATTTTTTCAGCAGGCTAGAACATAAGCAGAAGATGCCATTCTCATGTTCTTAAAGTAGAATTGACATGTTCTGTCACGTCTATACACTTCAGCTGCAGCTCTGAAAAGCGACCTAGCTTCACTGCAATTCAACAGATTTATTTAATGATTTTGGAGGTGCGACTGCAACAAGTTAGCGTCAGCGGGTTTGTTCAAGAGTACAAATTTCATCAGGTATTGGTCACGCCGAGTAAAGCCATATAGCATAAAGACGACAATACTGGACTACGCCTAAGCCATCTTGTCAAAAGGGTACAAGTAATCGCTTTTTTAATTTTGACGACAACAATAACGACAATCTTTTTCCAAGCCTGAGAACAGCAAGAGCAATAGAGATAAATGGAGATTAAAAAGATGCTCAAATGCACTTCCAGAGTTAGGAGAAAACCGAAGACAGTTCGTCGCAGTAACAGAGTACTCTAAGAAAAAAAAGTATAGCACTTAAGCTTGGAAAGGTATTCGTTTATACAATTGTCTATACATTCCTTAAATTTTCTCTCTTCTAGGAGGAAAGAAAATTACAATGGGGAATAACTTTGATGGGAGCTACCTATATAAAACGAAACAGTGTGGAACCCACGTAAGGTACGCTACGAAATACGTATAAATAAAACCGAGGAACCACAGCGATGCTTCCCTGTATTTAGCTGCAGCTCATACCCCTTTCCACCCTCCCTCCTGCCAACTCATTTCTATATCCAGAAGAAATGGAGTGAAGTGGAACAGCAAGGCAAAAGAGACGCCGAAGGTATTTGTGCGGCAGGGCTCCGAGTTGTGCCGGCCAAGCAAAAGTCGCTCCCTGATGGAACTGGCCCGGGATGGATCGACCATCGACAGCGAGGACGTTCAATCCCCGCTTGACAACAGGGCTGTCGCCTTAAGAAGGGGCGGCTTCGGTATACCTTGGGGACCATGTCTAAAGCTTGGAGGCAACATCGAGTACTTTTGTTTTTGTTGTTGTTTCTTGGCTGCGACTCACACTGGGAGCCCGAACCACAGCAGTGTCATGTGCGGTGTATGCCTGCGTGTACATAAAGTTCGCGGCACCACCCACAGCGGTGAGAGAGTAAATACTGTGCAGGAAATACAAATCCTCCTCTTATGCAGTCTTGCTTCTCTTGTTGATGTCCTGCAGTACAAACTAAAGATAAAGGACAAGAAGGATGTTCTGTTTAGCCTACTCCACTCGTGAGCCTACCGCCACCAGCCATCTCACATTGAATACATCCAGCGGTTTTCATCCAGATAAGCAAGGTCTCATAAGGAAGCGAAATAAATAAACGGAGCTTTCCGCTTTGGCGAATTTACTCTGAACCGAACGCGATGTTGGCCTCGGTCCATGGCAACCTGCATGACTCTGGTCTTCAGTAATGATCGGAGAAAACGAAAAGTGTCACCGCATTTATAGTCTCTCTTTTCCGCTGGCTAAAAATCATGCTCTTTTGGCTTGGGCAGTGTAGGAGGGGATTCGTTGAGGGGTGGATTTGCCTTCAAGGGAGAAGTGAATGTAGAATCGAAATAATAAAGCAGGAATATAAATATGCACAGCTGCAAATGAAAGACGAGTAACATTCCCTTATTCACTCAGTGTTACGATTATATGCAGCCGTGGATACAAAATGTGCACGCAGTGGAATTATTGAGGATGCACGGAACGTCGCATAGTTTATTCGATAGGTTGCGTTCCAGAAGGAGTGATTCGTAAAAATCTTGTATGCATTTGTAGCTACCATGGCCATCACTTCTTCCCGCTTTCTTAAAACGCGTCTTATGTACAGACATCTAGTTCCATGTCAGAAAGCTTAATTTACCACAGGGATAAGTTATCGGTGCTGTGTTCAATTCATGCCCAATATTCCTATAGTTCCTTTGAGGCTCAGAAAGCACTGAAGGCACTTATGCACTGAAGGCAATGAAGGCACTGAACGTCTGGTTTGTACGAGCTGCTTTGACTCTAGTACTATCCGTGCACGTCTCTATACCCTCTATCTCTCTTCCCCTTCTCCCTTTCCCAAGAGAAGGTTAGCCAAGAGGACTCTTGACTAGTTAACATCCCTGCCTTCATTACATACCTCTCCCTCTCTCGCTTGAGCGTCCGTTTGTTCACATTGGCGGCTAATATACTGGAATAAGTTGGCCTGTTCGTCCATTACTTTTTACATCAAAGCTGTCTCCGAGATGTGTCCCCGAGATGTTGACAAAAACAAATAATCATGTGGGCCGATACTGATAGTGCAGAAAGTGCCCAAGTTCAATGTCACATACCCCTGCGGGCTCGGAGACCTGTAACGCGCCTTTGAACTACCTTTGTCACACGTGGGGCCCAAAGAGGTTCCAGCCACAAGGGTAACAGATGCTCTTGAAAAAATGTTCTGTAGAACTTTTTTAGAACTTGTTTTGTAGAACAACTGTTAAAAAATTATCGCCGGCAACCTTGCAAACGAGCTAGTGTCACTGCTCGCGCGTTCTTTGTCGTCGCCTTCCCCAGCTGGCTCTGTTGTGCAAAAAGCTATCATCATCAGTAATGGCTCCAGCGTCAGCGTCTTCCACAGCTGGTTCCGTTGCCGCTCAGCGCCGGACGCTGGCGTAAAAATAAATGTTTTTTCTCTCTCTCTCATCATCCCAGCATAGAATTTCACTTCTCATCTGTCGTTGTAATGGGGAGACCGCGTTTACTGGGGTATGAGCCATTGCTTAAGGGGGTATGAGCCATTCATTTTTTTAGGAGACGGACCCATTTAATAACAGACGTGATACGCAAATGCATGTGCGTATCACAAATTAGGACAATAAATATCTTCGTACCTTTGTTAAATATTGTCACAGAGTAGTGATGGTGAAGAAGGCAGCCAAACTGATTATAGAAACTGGCGTTTTATTGGGCGAACTTGTGCCCTCAAAAGCAGGCTATACTCAAAGAACAACGGTAGCGGCGAACACACTCGGCGATCGTCGAAAATCTGATCAGCGGGTCAAACGCGTCAGCTTTTATACAGCAGTCGTTAATGTTCCAGACTAATCGTTGGGACCCGCATGCCTTCCACGAAGTTCTACACCATTCGCGCGTAACGCGATGAAATCAGATAACACAAGGTTCGGCTACAACAGACTGTGGATAGAAGCATCGATAACTTTCCCTAAACTTCGGATACATGCAGGCGTTTCCCACGCTGTGCGATAACATTTGTTAGGCTGCGAAACGTGGTCGCCCGATAAAGATAAGTACACGTGTCAATACACTGGGGCACCTCTGTGTGGTGCGCTAAACAGTTTGGCCATTCTGTCTTCACATAGTCGAAGGGCTCTGAATTTTTTGAAAAAAAGTATTACCGGGTGGAATCGTTTGAAAATTGCGCAAGGGACAAGCATAAATGTAGATGTGGTTTATGTAAAACTATAACTCTTCTGCACTAACGCCCGCGGGCAATGGGGGCGGGGGGGGATGCGTTTTGAATAAAGAAAATAGAGGCAGTGTATTTTCAAGTGCTAGATTTCGTGCTTTCAGGGTACTAGCACGGTTATTTAAGACGGGGCGTACCGATTGTCCAAAACTGCATCCGAAGAGTTATGATACATCCACTACTTTCTGTGGTCGTCCCCAAAATACCAAGATGATGGCGACGCTCTTGAGAACCTGCAAAACTACGACCCTCCGTACGCGCGCCTGCTACACCTTATGATGCCAGAAGGGTTACTTATAGCCCGGAAAGAATATGCTCGAGTTCTTACACTCCTAAGGGGGACTGTATTGACGCACATGTGGTGACATACTGCAGTAACATTCTAGGAGACGTAAGTAACATTCAGTAACATTCCTTAGCCTCGATTTCATTAACTTTTTATTTGATTCACTAAATTTGAGTCACTAGATTGACTCCTTCAATAAAACAAAACAAAAAATGTCGCGTTTTTGCCCCTGTAAAGGGTGTATCACCTGTGGCAGTACAGCATCGCGTAAGGACATTGGTGCGGAGGAGGATGAGAACGGGTGTGCTTGCTGCAGGCGGACCTAGTTATGCAAATTTGCGATAAGGTCAGCTATTTTTGAGGAAGTGGGATGGTGTAGGTTAAAACACAACTATATAAGCAAAATGCAGCCAGTATGTGAGTGACTACAAATAAAGATCAGAAATACTGATAACACGAACATGCAGTACGTTGATTTCAGGTTATTATCTGACACAAACTGCACATATATCAGGCACTAAAAGAGCACCAATCGCTTGATGTTTTTTTTTGTCGATATGATATGATATAAGGAGATGTTGGCGCGCAATTTAAGGCGCCGGCTACTCCTTATCTCTTGGGTGGTTCCGTCATACATCATTGAGGGTGCACGGTTACATATCAAAATCTTTTCACACAAGCACACCTATGTCTCCACGGCTATGTAGTCGAAAGTCTCAAAAGTACAAACGATACTGTCGCCTAATAACACTGTCGCCTAATAACACTTAGCACACTATGTCTCCACACCTACAAACGATACTGTCGCCTAATAGCACATTTTCTAGTCATAGGGTCAGCGGGTACATACAATATACATGGCAAATGTCTCCATACTTATGTAGTCGAAAGTCTCAAAAGTACAAACGATACTGTCGCCTAATAGCACATTTTCTAGTCAGCGGGTCAGCGGGTACATACAATATACATGGCAAATGTCTCCACACTTATGTAGTCGAAAGTCTCAAAAGTACAAACGATACCGTCGCCTAATAACACATTGTCAAGTCAGGGGGTGGTATATACAGCGTGCAAATATATTAGCACATACAGTCACAACAAAGCAGTCAACATAACATAATTCCCAAAGAGATGGATAGATAGAGTGACATTCAAATGAACAGAAGAATGAAAGCACTAATAACGTCCAATGATGCCGCTGTCTTCAAAAAAAGTCTTTAGTGCTTTTAAAGCGCTCTTCTGCAAGGCCGTTGTTGGCCAAGGGCCCAAAAGTTTCCTTAAACTGAAAGGTCTGCGGTCTAATTTACTTAGCGCTGATTTAAGTCGGCATCTTGGTGTGTCGTGATGTGGGCACTCTAGAAGGAGGTGAGATATATCTTCATCTACAAATCCACAATCACATTCGGGGGTTTCCGCTCGGCCAATTCTGTGTAAGAAATGCTTTGTGTAGGCAGTGCCTAGCCTTAATCGATGAATAAGCGTTTCCATAGTTCTATCTAATGACAATGAAAATTTGAATTCAATAAATGGATCAATATGATATAAGTCAGAGCTTTTAGAATTCTGGTCAAACCAAGTGTTTCTAGACATGTTGAAAGACGTTGTCCTTATAATGCAGCGCAATTCATTTTTGATATTGGGAGCGGAGCCGTATCATCTTTCAGGTGCGCTTGTCGTGCTGCTTCATCGGCTGCTGTGTTGCCAGGAATGTTGCAATGCCCTGGTATCCACTGGAATGCTACTGCATGTTTCGCTTCGCTTGCCTTTGTGAGGTTTTTAAGTGTTTCATATATTATACTGTCGCTGAATGTTTTCCCCTTTGTGCTGCAGAGTGATGTTAGAGCCGCCTGTGAATCGCTGAAAATTACCCATTTTTGCGCTTTAGTTACTGACAATATAAATTTTACCGCACATAGGATTGCGAACAGTTCAGCCGTTGTGGACGAAGTCGCACGAGATAACTTAAATTATTCTTGTTTGTTGAAGTGCGGTATAATGAATGATGAAGTTGAAGAGGTTGCTGTACTGAAGCCGTCTGTATAGACGTGTGTGTATCCTGAATACCACATATATATCTGGTATAGTGCTAGTTGTTGAGCAGCTTGAATGAAAATGTCTCTTTTGCTGAATATTCCTTCTACTGACAATTCGATTTTTGGAACTGTAAGCAGCCACGGAGGATATTCGATGTCTGAGTTCCAAAATTCATTTCCTGGCAATATGTGAAGATTTTTTTGAATTTCTATATGAATATAACTTCTATCTCGTTTCATTATGTCTAGAGCCAATGGGTGGTTTTTATGCTGTGTTTGAAGACGGAAATAATGCCGGCATGTTTCTGTAGTTCGCATAACTGGAAATGGTGATTGGCGAGCCTCAGCTATTACAAGAGAACTCGAAGTCGCTCGTGGAACTCCTAGACATAGGCGTAGTCCTCTAGCTAAAAGTCTTTGAAGTCTCTCTTCTGACGTGTGGGAAAGTCCGTGTAAGATGGGAGCGGAATATGCAATTTTTTGTCGTATTAATGCATTGTAAACAGTCAGCATGGACGATACTGATCCGCCCCATGATGCGCCTGCAAGTCTGCGAAGTACAGTCACTGTGACATTGACCTCGTTTTCGAGTTTTTTTAAGTGGGGTGCCCAGGATAGCTGCCTATCAAGTATTGTGCCAAGAAATCGATGCTGTGTGACAATCATTAGAGGGTGTCCTTCCAGATTAAAAGTGACATTTTTTAACTGCCTCCGAGTGAAGGGCAATACAGCAGTCTTTGCGTGTGATAGTACCATTCCTCTTTCTCTCAAAAATTGGTTGATGATATTTATGCCGTCTTGCAATGCCATCTGGAGTAGTTGAACATTAGATCCAGATGTCCAAATACACACATCATCTGCATACAGAGAAAACTTTAACTGTGATGGCAGTCTTCGCGTTAAATCAGCCATGACGCAGTTAAAAAGGAAGGGGCTGAGTACGCTTCCCTGTGGCACTCCCTGTTTGACAATATGTTCAGCACTCTTTCCTTCACCCGTCTGAACAAATATTTTGCGACCTGATAAAAATTCCGAAATCCATCGCAAGGACCTGCCAGACAGACCAAGTTCCAACATGCTTAGCAGAACATGAACGTGACTAACGGTGTCAAATGCCTTCTTGATGTCTAGGAATACTGCTATAGTCATGTTTCCACGTGCACGCTCGTGCTCCACACAGGTTACTATATATAATATTGCATCCATTGTGCATCTATGTTTTCTAAAACCTACTAAGTAGTTGGACAACACCTTCGTTTCATTACACCACCATTGAAGTCGCGCGTCAATAATTTTCTCCATTACTTTGCATAAACAACTTGTCAAACTAACGGCGCGGAAGGATTCAAGGCACAAGCGCGTCTTACCAGGTTTTAAAATTGGTATGATTCGAGCGACTTTCCAAGAGTCAGGTACAGTTTCCTCTATCCATAAGTTATTATAAATGTCTAAGAGCGCATTTATACCTGTCGGTCCGAGGTTTCTTAGCATATTGTACGTAATGCCGTCCGGTCCAGCAGCGGACTTTTGGCGACATGATGCAATTGCACATTGGAGCTCGCTTAATGTGAAAGTGTGATCTAATAGAGGATGTTGGGCACAGTAGCAAGCAGTAATTTTTCGCTTAGCCAACTCTACTGAAATATCAAATTCCGCACATTGTGACGAAAAAGCAGATCTGGAAATAAGCTCACAAAATTCATCTGCAACTATTATTTCACACGTGTCCCGGGCTACAGCGAGAGCACGAAATGGGAAGCTTTGTGTTACAGGTCCGCTTAAAGAACGAATTACAAGAAAAATTCGTGGGACAGCCGTGTGAGGAGACAGCGTGCCGCAGAAATCGCGCCAGCGCCGTTTGCCTAAGCTTGCCATTCGTCTGCGCATTACAATGTGTATTTTCTGAGCGTTTCTGTATGCTTCTAAACTTCCGCTCCGTCGGTAAGCTCTTTCGGATCGGCGTCGGATGGCTCTTAGGTGTTCATATTCTCCGTCAACTGCAGCATAATCTTTTGGTATTGGGACCTTCTTTGTGCATATGTTCATATTATCCTGCAAAAATTCTGTAAATTTTTCCACTGTTGCATGTTGGTTAATTTGATCCGTTAGGCGGTACCGAAAAGCTTGCCAGTTGGTTAGTCTGCTGTAACGCCTGATATCATACTGCATGCTAGGGTGGTTAACAAGGATGGGAAAATGATCACTTCCGCGCGTTTCCATATCTGTTGTCCATCCCACACCATTTACTAGATCATGTGAACACAGGGTAACATCTATGCAGCTTGAGTAATTATATCCACGAAGGAATGTTGGCGACCCATCGTTTAAAACAGTCAAGTTGCATTTATCTATGGCACACTCAATAACATTACCCCGTGCATCACAATGATCACTGCCCCAGATGATGTTGTGTGCGTTGAAGTCGCCACATATAAAAACATTAGAATGAGCTATATTGAAGATATGCACTAGTGCTTCTACTGAAATCCGGTTTGAAGGTTGTAGATATAGATTAATCACTGTTATACAGAGCTTGCCATAGGATACTTTACATGCGATGAATTCCGGGAGGTCTGAATCACTGGACTGAATTTGATAAGATGGTAGGTCCTTTCTGACGCGCAGGAGCACTCTGCTAACAGCACCTTGACGAGAAGTCTTATATATCACATAATTCGAGAGGCGAAAGTCGTCAGTGATTCCCGCCTATTGAATGCAAAGTATTGGGAAGTTGTATTGTACAAGCAGTTTACGAAAGTCAGCGCACTTTCTTCGAAGACTGTTGGCATTCCACTGAAATATGGAGACATTTTTTTAGCGGTTATTCATGTAGTGCCTGCCGCAGTTTCGGCCAGGATTGTTGACACAACAGTGCTTCTAGAGGCAACAAGGCTTTTACTTCTGGTAGGTTGTTTGCTTCTGGCAAAGCAGATAGGATTGCCTTAAGAGCTGCGAAAAGCATTGGCAAAATCAGTTGTGTCACCGATGCTGTGGTATGTTCGCTATTAGCTGGTGTTACTTCTGCAGTAGATGCCTAAGGTCGCTGAGAGAAATCTGTGCGAGTACAGGAGCTTTCTTGTGGATTATTTTCTGCCTGTTGTCCTCTGGGTTTCCGTAGCACTGATGCATAAGACTGGGCGCTTGACTCTGATCCTCTTGAAGGGTCTCTTGATTGAACTGTTGGTTGTTCTCTAGAGGAGGAATATCTTGTTGGTGCTCTTGGCTGTGGTGGTTCCGGTGCCCGCTGAGGTGGGTGATCTGGCACTGGATGAACGATCTCGAGGTTTGGTGCGTGTTCATTGCGTCGCGGTTGTCTTCCATGAATTAGTTCATGTCGACGCATTTGTGCCGCTGCTTTTTTCTGTGGGCAGCCTGAGAAGGAGGCGGCATGGTTCCCCGCACAGTTTGCACATTTAGGTTGAAGAAGTGACTTGCACTCCTTGTGGTCATGGTCTTCTGAGCAAATTTTGCATGGACGTGTGCTACGGCAGGTTTTCGCAATGTGCCCAAATCTCTGGCAATTATAGCAGCGAAGTGCGGGTCCTAGGTATTCCTCGACAGGGTGACTGGTGAAACCCAAGTAAATTCTTCCAGGAATAGGGCGGTCGTCTCTGAAAGTCAGGATTACCGTGTGAAGTGGATATGACTTCACTGCTCCATCTTCTTGGCGGGCATACCTTATCTGTCTGCGTGCCGATATAACTCCTGCGTCTTTCAAGAAGTCTAGGAGTTGATCGTCTGTGTACTGCAGAGGCACATGTTTTACTTTCCCAACGTTTCGCGTGTACGACTCTGGGATGAATGGCTTGACTTCCAGGCCGCCTACACTTGTGAGCATCAAAAGGCGCTTCGCCGATGCTAAGGAAGCAACGTTGACACTGAAACTTCCATCTCTGGTCGTCCTGAAAGACTGTACTTTTTCTTTGGCAGCAGAAACTATTTCGGCAGACACTCGGTTTGGATTTACTTGCCAAAAAGTAGTACCTTCACTTGTGGGCCTTCGGCTCGCTTTTTCTTATACGTGACCACAGTAAATGGTGCATCTTCACCCATCTCTTCTTCATCACTTAGCTCATAAGTCGATGTTCTATCATCGTACTTGCCGTCTTCTAGGCGAGGTTTCTTGGTCTCGGCTTCACCATCAGCCATCATTCCTGAATTCGCTGAAGTTGATTCTGAGTTGGGGAGAACCAAACGTGCCGGCTTTATGAAGCTTTGTGACGCTTGCAAGGCTCCAGGCTTTTCATTACGGCCCGTAGCGTCATTCATATGGCTTGTTACGTTTGGACGAGCATAAGGCTCGTGACGATGTTCTCGGCTTCCGACCACCGTAGCGGCAGGGTAATAGTCAGGTCTTCAAAAAAGAAATGTCGTACCTGTAAGGCGCTTGGCTCGTTGAATCTTCACCCGATGTCTCGTTAATCAATCGTCGGCAAAGGTAACCGTAACTATCCAAAAAACCAGAAAACTCAGAGCACCACATAAAAACAGCGACCGAACAGATACACTTCTTCTTCTTCTTCCGCTTGATGTTTTGAGGTGGGTAAAAAAGAATGCTAAATATTTATTTTTTGGATGTACCTAGTAAAACAATTTCAAGGAAGAGATAGATAGATAGATAGATAGATAGATAGATAGATAGATAGATAGATAGATAGATAGATAGATAGATAGATAGATAGATAGATAGATAGATAGATAGATAGATAGATAGATAGATAGATAGATAGATAGATAGATAGATAGATAGATAGATAGATAGATAGATAGATAGATAGATAAAGATAAAGATAAAGATAAAGATAGACAGGTAGATAGATAGATAGAGAGAGAGAGAGAGAGAGAGAGAACAAATGTTTAATGATCGAAACAGTGTCCCGAGCGAGACCCGGTATCACCCCGAGGTGGGAAGGCTCTTTAGTCCGGGAACCCTCTGGCTTCGACTGCCCTCTTTGCCCTAGCGATGAGCTATCGTTGGTCTTCCAGGTAAACTTCAGAAGTTTTCTACCGAAACGAAAGAAAATACAGAGAAAGGAACATACCATAGGTGACCACAGGAAACGCAAGTAGGCGCCGATGCAAGCCAGAAAAAATTGCCAGGCATTTAACTGCAGCACTTATGGCTTTATTTTTGTCTACCAATTGCTAATAGAGCAGATGTTACGGTTTAAGCATTCAAGTGAGTGGTAAGGAGAGAAAACAGTCAACATCACTACCAGTATCTCTGAGCCCTCTGACAGGGTGAAGCCTCACAAAAAACGCACGCAGCGCTGGCTGACCAGTGGCACCTCGTCACAGGGTTTCATTCGTTCCGGACCACTAGTACACGTGCCCATAGGCTCTTGCAGCCACGGACCAAGAGATGAGAATGAATGGACGTGTCCCTGGCTCACAGTGAGTTTGTCGTTCAAGCGATGTATCCCCTCCCTTTCTTTTCTGTGTCCCTACTTGCTCGGCCTTCTCATAACACAACCAATCGCGCGCCCACCAGCGCCGGGGGTGCTCACGACCGTGGCCGGGCGTCCAGCACCCGCCGCGACGCGTAGCGTGTGCGGCGTTAATCTTCGGTGTTTCCGCTTCGCACCGCTGAGTAAACACGAGCGGTCGGCATCATAAGACGGCTGGATTCGACCATCAATGCTTGTCATCCCTAAAGCCGGTCCCCCACCTCGTAGCCCGACTAATCAAATTAATCAGCGCACAAGCTTGCTTTGCCGCGCTCCATGCTCTGTTTCGAGGTCGCGGTCACTATTTTTCCTTCTTGTCTCTATTGTTTTATGCTGAACGAAGAACGAGCCTTTGCGAGATTAACGCGTTTTCCCTACGAGGCCCCCGCTGGAGCTTCTCAGCCGAGCAGCGATGTCTAATTTACGACTTCGGGGCGAACTAGGCCGTCAACACTGAATCTGTCTCCGTGGGTTAATGCCTTCGAAAATAACCGCGGAATATCTGGTCGACATCCAGCGCAGTCAACGAGCTGTCGCCGACAAACTCACTGCCGACGGGGATTACGGTCGCCTTATGCCGCTCGGTAGTTTGTATGAAGGATGCTTTTCTTTAGTACTGTGGCGGCATACAGGGTTTCCTTACAAGCGGCCATAACGCTGTCAGAGCAAATAAATTTGGAATGACTAGAAAATGTTCATACAAAGCTGTGTATTCTTCCGAAGCACTCCCAACTTACATACCTTCAGCTCACAATGTCAAAAACACAGCGCTTACTTTCTAGTGCCGTGTTTTCACCAATTTCGCAAGCTCCTTCTTTGTTGTCTCTTTTAGTTTAACCATGTCCAACCAAGTGCCCGACACATGCATCTCGATTAACTATGACACCAGACTATCGGTGACCGTAGGCTAAATGCGGTTTTAATGACGACCCCGGTAGCTCTGGTAGAGTCACTATCTAGTGGTTTAAGTAGAAAAGCTTGATAATGGTCATTACGTCAACAGCTCAGATCTGCGTTGTCTAATGCCATGGGCACTGGTATAATTGTGCAACTCGAGGCATGCTGTCCCCATCTGCGCAGGCTACATCAGAACATAAGAAAGTGAACTGATATAGAATGTGCTGATCTCCTTGTGCCCTTGCTTATAATCATGTCAAAAGTATCAATTACTCATTTCCAATAGCTTTGGGACTACCGCAAGCCACATTATCTGCCAGCCTTCACTTTGAGTCATTGGCTGTCCGATGACGCAAAGCTGCCGGGTGGCACTTCTACGTTCCATTATCAGCGAGACTGGCTTCTGTCCGTCACATTTCTAAACGTTCTTTATGGAGTACTTTCACAACCACAGTAGTAATACGGAAGCTATGGTGATAGTGGTAGAGAAAACAAGCACAGTGATATTTTCGTGCGTGAGCTACAAAGTTCTGGTGAATACAAATAGAGAGGACATAATGGTTCAAAAGTTTGACAAGACCCGGCAACGGATAACGGTAAGTCCACACTGCAAGTCGCTGTTTCGGCATTGGAGCAACTGGAAACAATGTACAAGAGGACACATGATTAAACTATAATGGATTTCGAACTAAGAAGAATTCTAAACAAATGAAAGCATTAATCAATAGAAGGGCACACTGTCGATTCTCATGGTGATCAGAAAACGAATAGACAGAACCACTTCGAAGCATGGTTGAGCATACACAGCAGAGGTATCTCTGTTTTCGCAACTTCACGAGCAACCACTAATGGCTTTCGCTGTGCCTTGCGACGAAAGTGATAAGCGGTTTCGTCGATACTCCAGGTTCTCACTGCGAAGTCTTAAATGCAGACAGCGTCACTTTTCTATGGCTGATTTCCATAAACGTCCATACAGCTGGCAGTCGTGATAGACCACTGGGTAAGGCCTGATGATTGCGTCAACACAAACATTTCACGGGACACAACCATTATAAAAAGAAGGTACAACAGTCTTCGCAAGAAATGTTTCCCACTGTTTAGAAATAATACATTTCGTATTAATCCTGCCATCGCTTTTGTCCATCGCTGATTACCTTTCTCTCTGACTACCATGCGCTTTGTGTCGGTTACGAGGCCTAGCTCTCATTTTTTTCCTGACAAGCGTATTGACGACTTCTTTATTTGAGCACTGAAACAAAAAACACAGCAATGTGGTCGCTAACGAGAAACGTCTTTGCGGTGTCCTTCTTACAATATCGATGAAGGACATGCAAGTTCTCTCGTAAAAAAGTGCGAGTGGGTCGTTTTGTGTGCTCTTTATAGAGCAGACAAGGACGTCTTAAAAGCTGTCACTATTACCCCTTTTACTCGAAGCAAACATTCCTGGCTAAGCTTGGTCGATAGTCAAACTTTAAGAACGCAAAGTTGCAAATCATATCAGGAAAATCAAAATCACACTGCCAGAATACAGCCTGCTTCTGAAGGTCAGGTTTCCAAAGAGTCAGATTTATTTGAGTGTTATTCATTTGATCTCTGTCACGCTGTACCTTGAAGCGCCGCCTTGCGCTTATTTCGCTCTCGGTAAAACGAGACGGCAGCGATGATGCAGCTAGCTTACTAGCTTTACTCTTTGAAACGACTGCGTGTATGATATGTGAAGCACCGGTGCATGCAAATTTAGAAAATCAACAAAGAAAACAATACACAATCACATTCAATGATGACGCGTTTCTTTAATGTGTCGGGTGGTGGCAACAGTCTCACATTTCATGTAGTGATATTGCTGATTAGGGGCCAGGTATGAGACTGCAGGTATTAATCCGCCCGTATGCAACTTCGCACCGTTAGCTTTTACTCGGTGGGTCTTACCTGAAATACACGTAAACGTGGAATCCTGTTTGTTCAGCATCATCTGAACCTTTTTTTTTTTCTTTTGCGCTTGTAGTACTTAAAACAACGATAAAAAGTTAGCCCACCAGCTCTTTAGAGCAGTGGTATCGCCATATATATATTTTTTTTCAGACATTGCCTGAAGTCAGATATTTAAGAAGAAAACATCTTTTCTGCTATACAACTGAACTATAAAAATTACATGGTAATTATGTAAATTGTACCTCTTAGGACAATGGACACAACGATACGTAATTGCAGTGAAGATGTAGTTTTGGATACTTAGGCATGCCTGAGGGAATGCTACTCACTGGAAGTGGTGGAAAGAGAGGAGCAAGGAGTGGCAAGGAGGTGAACTAGATTTTGTCTAATTTGCTGTCCTACGCGTGGTCAGAGATATGTGCTAGTGAAAGAGAGGGGAAAAAAGGAGTTCAGATCGATCAAGGACACCAGACAAGGCGCACCGTGACTACAGCCCGTACCTCAAGTCTGCCGCCTTCAAATACTTTAGAAGTGAACGTGTGTATATCTGTGCTGATGAAATGTGAGGCCAGATTTCAGAAGGCCAGAAGTTACTTTCACATGACTCAGATACAAACAAAGAGAAATGCTCCTTATGACCTGACACACTGCGTCTCGGTGCTTCGTTGTTAATCTGTATAGCTCTATACGCGCGAGCGATGCTTGGAATCCTCATGTACACTATTTTATAACAACGAACATCCGAAAGTAGCATTTAGTTCGTATTTTCCTTTTCTTCTTCTTTTGTACTGCGGTGTGCATATGTTTGCACTTCCTTATTATGCATTGTCAATTTTGTTATTCATGTAAACTTATATAAACACCCCATATACAAAGACAGAAAGAGAAGCAGGCTAGCGATTGTCTCTTGAAACGGACAATGCCACCACCCACCCGCTTGAAGTATAAAAAAAGAAACTTTATGAATGAAACTTTATGAAACTGCCGAATTTGGTGAGTGGCCATTTTGGTCCACAGACTCGCTAGAAGTCGCGGCGCATTTGCTTTTTTTGTCATGTTCTCATGTACCCATGTTGGTACGCACTCCAATAAATTTCTTTAATTTAGTTTTATACCAATGCACACAAGAAATCTGCATACATATAAAATATACTAAATGCCGTTTCCCTTTATTTTAACACGTCAAACTTTTCTTTTTCTAATGCATATCGTGCGACACGCATAGAGCAAGTTATAATGCACGGTGGTGTGCTCGTGGCAGTATTATCTAACGCCAAGAATTTGAACTGCACTAAGCATCATTGTTGCCTTTCACATGTACGTGACAGATAAAGGGAGTTTTTCAATGTATGCTGTAATAAAGACTGTGCTTACTAGCCTACTTAACTAGAACATAAACATGCCGTGTACCGCGCTCAGACACGCTAATGTCTCTCGCTGCTGAAGCCAAAGTTTGTTAGAAAAAATTAGTTTCACATCACCAAGGGCTTAGGAAAACGTGGTCTGTCGGCTGGTCTTCCGCCATTTCGTCTGCCACATTTTATAATTTGTCGAAAAGTTTAACCCGCCAATTTAGCAGGCGGCGGCAAGTACCCTTACAAATGCTGTCACCACCCTAAAGCAGCGCTTGCATGCAGGCTCCCTACAAGTAACGTGTTTGGAACATCGTACAGCGCCTGCCACCGCCTTTGATCGCAGACACTGCGACTAGAGGCGCAGAATCTCAACGACAGCATCTCAAAGCGCTAGCTATCACGAGGGAAGAATGCGAGAACATGGATGGATGGATGGATGGATGGATGGAGGGATGGATGGATGGATGAATGAATGAATGGATGGATGGATGGATGGATGGATGGATGGATGGATGGATGGATGGATGGATGGATGGATGGATGGATAGACGGACGGACGGACGGACGGACGGACGGATGTTATGAGCATCCCCTTTGGAACGGGGCGGTGGGTTGCGCCACCAAGCTCTTGCTATTATATTGCTTAATGCCTTACCTAGGTTAAAAAAGGAAAATAAACACTGTGAACTCCCACAACCAAATTTTCTGACCCCAATTGCGAACTTTGCTTTCATACGTCTCCGTTTATTGTCGTTTCCCTACTTTTCTTCCATCAATCTTCCAGTCGCCTCTTACTAATCTCTAATGCGTACATGTTTACTTTTCCTCTGCTCTCGCTGAACCCAAGGGCTTCAAGGAGGCCAGTGGTGCCTAAATCGACCACTGGGCCGATGTCTTCACATTATAATAAAACATGTTCCATCATTATTCCCAGCTTTACCGCAGCAAGCACATGCTTCTTCCTTCTTATATCTCCCTTTATAGGTGCAAGTTCTAAGGCATCTCGATCTCGCTTCGAAAAGTAATGAGCTTCCCTTTGAGTTATCATAAATTGTTTCTTTCCTGATTTCGTTTTTTCCTCTTAAGTGGTTACTCCCCCTTAACCCCCTTTAACCCCCTGCCACCATGCGGTACTGAACGGTGTTACCCTGCCATCGGAACCACCATACTGTCCCACGGCGCGGTTGCGCGTGGTCACGCGAGCTTTATCTTGAAAGCGATTTCCTATGGGGGCGCAGTGTAGGTGGGCCGACTGCTCGCAGTTTTGCGTGCGCTGTGTTTTCGCCGCTCAGTTTGCGTTGAACCGATAGAGAGCACAAAGGTCCGTTCGTTCGCTGCTGCTGCCACAATTCCTGACGCCAGCGTTTCGACAGCGAGTGCCCGCGGTCATCTAGCGCGGAGTGTTCCTGCTCACCAATGCGTGCTGACGCCGCGCTAGGTAATTTAGATAGTAAGCGAATGTTTCCAACGGGGCCTCCTATTCCGGCGGCAGCTGCGCATGGTGCAGCCGCGCGAGCCCTGTCTTTAATACGATCTGCGATGCGGACAATGCAGGCGAATAGGCGCACCGATGGCCGATAGCACGGTGTGCGCTACATAAGCACCATAAGCATGCGCGTCACCAGCGTTAATGAAGTGAAACGTCCCTGTAAGAAGTCAGGCACGTTGTCGTAGCCGCACCCTCTGCCGCCGTATTTCTTCGGCTTTTCCCGCATTTTTGCGCAGTCGACTGTCTGGCCGCGTGAACTGAGCTGGTCTGAGAGAGAGGTCACGATATTTGTCCACGCTAGTTTTAATTTATTAATGTCTGTTACGTTTATCGTGATAGCGTGGGCCGATCCTAGATTCAGTACAACGTCATAGCACCCCGCATGCCTCATAAAAGCAACCGATAAAAAACTAAAACGTCTCTCCAGCAGCATATCTCGGTAGGTCTAGCGGGAAGCTATTGAGCTCGACTTTACAAGCACCCCTGGATGGTTTGTGCCCAAGTTTTCTTCTAACATCTATATTCAGTTTTATATCATACTTTATAATAACGAAAATAGCCAAAGTGCGACATGATCTTCAGGGATTCCCCGTCGTGTTCTCTTTAAGAAGAGCTTCTTCATTCCTAAAAAAATAATAATAAAGAACGGTTAGCGACGAATTAACCGCTATTCGTTTTCAAGGCAAAGAAAACGGACAAAACGTGCTTGTGCAAATCCTGACGGCACCTGAGCGGGCGCGGCGCCGTAACACGATTCCGAGCACGTCGTTTTCATTAGAAACGACAGCAGCGACGCCGTTCCAGCAGCCCCGGCGACCACGACGGCGCGGCAAAGAGCGTTCATCGTGAAACACCGCTGCGACGAGAGCAGGAACGAAGGCCGGGCGAAACCTCGTTCTGCGCGGATACCTTCCGAGCGCGACATCAAAGAGCCGCTCGCTCTCCGAGTCCAACAGCGACACGCCAAGTCATTAGCACCGGGACAGGGAGGGGCGTTCTCGCGCGCTATGCTTCGGAAGCCATGGCGCAAGGAGCGCTAGGGCCGCAATTAAGCTTTACTCCGCGCACCAGCATTTTTTGGGGGCGTTTTCATTACAGCAAGGAAGTCAAAGTGTTCTTTGGCCCAAACGCTATAGTGTTCTTTCCTGTTGCTGCTTTTTGCATATGCGCTGTGCTGCGCTTGCAAAACTGAGTTATAAGAGAAAGAGGAAAAAAAAAAACGTGGAAATAATATACAGCTCGAACTTTCTTGGTTCCCACTATGTACTAATTGGAAAGCCGCACTGAGTGAGCGTCGCCGATGTTTTTCCAGGAGGAATGCGTTTGCTTCGTCATATGTATAAGCCAAAGGAAGGAACACACTTAAAAGTAAGAAAAACATCCCAACCTAGATCAAATATAATACGACGGCGTCAACACGTTGGGTCAAAGCACTTGCGTTACCGGTTAATTACTCGAAAGCGATATTGTCACGAAAACCCGATGTTAGCAAGTCGAAAAGGCATTATCTTCGACTCCAAATTGCGTCATCGGGAGCCGGACTTCACCATTGAAACACGTGGTTAGGATAGCTTCATTGACAAATCACAAATACATCGCGCCATTCTTGCGCTAAAACTTGCCCACCTCTAATGCTCGTCATTTTTATTCACATTGGCACGGACAACAGAAGTTTAAAAAAACATCCAGCAGTATTTCGACAATTATTCTGGCTTCGAGCTTACCTACTGCGACCGCAGCAGGGTGTCGTAGCGAACAGTGCACCATCTTCCCGAGAACAACTCTGCCTTGGTGGAACGCACATCGCCGTTTTCATCATCTACAACATTGTATTCCGTGGCCTCCAAAATGCGTCAACAGACACCACAACTCGGACACCCTATATAGGCGAGAAGTGAAACTCTTCACAAATTGCCAACTTCCAACGCTGCGCAATCGTGCAGTGGCTAGCATCTCAGGCTCGCCATTGCCATGTGCACATGTATAGATGGGTTCGAATTCCAGTCGCGGTGGTGCACAGAGTTTTGTTTTTCACCACTTTACCTTTCTTAGACCAAAAGACGATACAATGACGCTATTTCTTTTCAAGTCGGTTCTTCTTACCGACTGGTAAGTCACAAACGTGAAAAACCCGTTAGTTAAATACTTCGCGTAGAAGCTGAAGGCAGCGCCATCGAGCAAATGGAGAAATCAACCGTTTCCTCATGATCGTTGTCGTAAAAGCCATTTTAATTGGCCCAAACACAGGGATGGCAATGTATGTTCATTGTATGTTTGTGGTTGCCACATATGCATTTGATTTTATCTTGCATCGTATATCATTTTCACTATTTGAAAATACTCTGTGATGTAAAGTCTTTCAAATTGTTCTTTTGTGAATGTATCACTTTGTCTGCGGTCTGTAAGGTCCCCAGGTCCCCTCAAGTTGTCTATGACAGCTTTTTTTGCCTGGAAGACCCCCAACATAGTGTTGCAAATAAACTGAACTGAAACTGAACTGAACATGACGCAGTGGGTTGGCATGCCAATGGGGAATCCTGTACACATATTTATGTCAGCGCACCGTATTCGAAACGCATTTCACGCGCGGTTTTCGTCGGCAGTGTGGACACGATGGCATCGATAAGATTGGTGCCTATTTCAACAAATACTGGCGGAAATAACGGGCATGCTTAGACCACACTTGCATAGGGTTCCGCGTACATGTGGCTTGACACCCGGAATAGACATTTTACGCAATCTCTTCTGAGTTAACAGTGAAGGTGATTACAGGCAAGGTACCGAATTGGGTGCCAACAAACAAGAGGAGGCTATGGCAAGAGAGCGGTTGGGCATGAATGAGGCCTCGTCGTCGGCATAGCGGAAAGGCCAGACGGACGCACAGTACTGAGTTTCTATCTGGCTGCCACAGTAAGCAAAAAAGGGTGCGAACGAAAAAAAAAGGGCCGAAAATCACTTTTACCAACCTCCACAAATTGGCTAATTCGCTACTGCAAAGCTGCCAACTGGATTTGAATAATTCATTTGCTTACGGGAACGTTGTAGCCATGTGTGCAAACAAAACCAGTTAAGCTTACCCGGAAACGAAATTCAAATGATCTTAAGAATTTGGCAAAATTTCAGTGATTTTAAGGCTTTGAGCACGGCATTTTCATTTTCATGTAATCAAAAGTGCGCAAACAAACTTAAGGGATGCCTTAGGTGGGAGCCAACGTTTCGAAAGATGAGTTGTCTTGTCGATACATTTGATTTAGGTGCACCAAATGTTTAACCATTGTTTAACCAGTGTTAAATACTTCATCTACCTGTGGATTTCGACGATATTTTCAAGGATGGTTACGAATCTTGCGGTAAACCTGCACGTTAGTTCTCTAAAGGCAAAGTACTAGGTTAAAGAACGGTTGAAAAGCTTTGATCGCTTGGTTTCTTTGTATTAAATTCGTTTCTCATCATCACGACGACATGACGATTGTCTTTACTGTGAGGCTTTTGCGGTTATGGTGACGCCGCTAGAGTGTGCGCGTAAGATCTGCCGCAGTGAAACAAAGAAGTGGTCCTCTTCAGAAAGAGAAAGGCAACGCCTTCACCCGACCACGCTTCTGCTGATCTACTACAAACGAGTTCTCTTTATTAGAGGGACCTTTTCTCGCAGTCGTTTCTGCGTTCTGTGCACCGCGACAATCTTTTTCTTCGAGTGTCTAAGAAGAGTGGAAGTGAAGCCTCGGCGCCGCTCTGACCCAAGTAACGTCACCACTCCAGCTTCCGCGCTGTACCACAAAAAAGAGGATGTGTTCCGCGGGGATTAGTGGAAATGCACCTCCACCATCAAAGGAAAAAAAAGTAAAGAAACAAAATAAGCATTATACAGCCGAGAGGCACTTCCCCGCCACCTCCACGGTCTCGCGTCCCCAATCTAAAAGCCGTCTCTTCCGGTCTACCGGCATAGCCGAGGCGACACTTATTTTGTTAAATCCCCTGTACCGGGAGAGCAAGAGGGAAAGGGCGAATGAGGAGATGACGGCGAAGCTAGCGATAGCTCGGTGGGTTTTTATTGCCGAGATCTGGGAAAGTGCGAGCATGCGACCGCGTTTCCGTCGTCGAGGCAGCTATCGCCGTGGGAATCGCCTTTTTGTTTTGTTTACTGCGCGCGCCACGCGTGGAGCGAACGTTTGTAGCTCTTCTCCGGTTGCAGAAATGAGGTCTCTCTTCCCTGGGGAAAGGTGGCGTCACCGCCTCAAATCTCCTTTGCGCCTTTCTTACAACTCTGCCTTACGACCTCGCTGCAATGTGGCGAAAACTACGGTGTTAGACAAGGAGGAACGTCACTCCAGGAACGTTTTTGTGTGTATCAGGGAAATAATAAATTCTAATACAGCCTCATTATAGCTGCCTTGTGGTACAAGCTGATCAATGGTAAGAGTAAACGTGTTACCAGTACTGTTAAGATTAGGTGTAGCAGGGGATGAAGTAGAAAATAGGGATGTTTGAATATTCGAAATTTCGCATAAGAACAGAACAATCCTCGACATTCGATTCGCATTAGCTTCGAGAATTCGGTAGTCCAAGTTGGCGAACATTCGTTTCTTTTGAATGTAGAAGGGATAAAAACACTTATTTGGAGTATCGAGGGAGACAGAACAATGGATGCAAGCACTTTTGCGAATACTCAGGCTGCAGGATAACTGTGGTCGCGCGCACGGGCACCACTTCGTGAGCGACGGCACGGGGCAGACAACTTATATCCATTTATTTGCAGTCGTTCAACAAGAATAGCTTGTTTTTAGACAGCCTGTATAGGAATTTCTTCCCACTTATTTGACCAGTCTCGCAATTATCGCATCTCTTTAGAACAATGTGCGGTACTGTAGTATCGCACTTCTCTCCTTCAGCAAACGGAACTTTGTACGTAAACCTGGAAAGACACTGTTAGTTTATTTATTGACATTATTTAGTTATTGGCATTGTCATGGATCTCCAGATAACTGAAAGCAGTTGCTTATCGTTGAAATGTTCCTCCATTGTCCGGACATTCAACTCTGACAGAACATTACATGTAATATATAGGAAAGATGTCAGTTTGTACCCAATTGACTCCGCGGGGACTTCATATTTCCCGTTTTTGAAAAGTGAAAATATCGATGTTCAATACAATATTCGGTGGTCACATTTCTCAAATTATTGTATTCGATTCGTTTCGGAAATTTCACTATTCGAACATCTCTAGTAGAAAAGTTAGAAGCATGTGTTTTGTGCAACTCCCCTTCATTTCTACATAGGCTAAGGCACGATGAGCGATGAAAATTACTCAAAACAAAAATGCTGATGGTCATGGACAAGAACGGCCCCGAGAGTGGCGCTGCTGCGCCGCCGTTGAGAGCGCCGCATGCGAAGCAAAATTCTATTAGCGGGTAGTACCCCTCTCCCACCTCTCGTTCGCACCACCTTGATTGCCTCCTGCACTGCACGTGTCTGGGCACGTATCGTGCCGCGCGCGGTGTGTGCCTACGTGCGTGCGCGTGGACAGTTCATTCGAAGGGCGATGTACAGTCTGTTTCAGATTTAGGGGAAAACTCGGAGCGAATTGCATCGCGATGCGGCGAGCGTTTGAGTCGGGCGGCGGCAGCAGCTCGCGCAGGTGCTCGAGGGGCGGGATCTTGAACGGCGTCGCCTGCTACGGCGGCACGCGCTGGCCGCATTGTCGGGAAACTTTCTACTGTCAGTCGCAGGGCGCCGATCTCATAGTTACTGCGTGAAATGAGCCGGTATTCTTTACTAAGCGTTGTGCGACGCCCACTGATACGCCTCGAAGGTAAGTTCATCGCTGCAGGGCAGTCATAGATGACGTACTGATTCCGTAGATTCTTGACGACCCGTTCCTGGAAGGCAACTATATATTCTAACGCGATAGGTTGCCGATTCACACTGCTCGTTATGTGCAAGAACTGCTGCAAGAGCGCGCAGTCACTCTCTTAGAGTGGCCGCCTCAATCCCCGGGCGCCAACATCATTTAAAATGTCAGGGGCTCTTTGAAGGTATCGCTGGCGCACCATCCCCTCTATCAGTCGCCCGAGGATAGGCTTCGATCCACCATCGTCAGCGACTGAGACGTGCTGCGAATGAACACATCCCTGATCAAGTCATTCTACACTTCACTGCCTTCCAGGATGAGCGCTGTCATCGCAGCCGCTGGGGACATGACGAGATACTAACCGAAGTTCCGAGCGTGACGTGTCCAATTCCCCGCCGGCGGGCAGGGTCTGTCTGGTGTAGTGAATGATTGTCGAGAAAAATCACTTCCAGCTAATTGTCTTAACCTAAAACATTCCTTTAATCGTATCCGTTTGTTTCATCCTGTTCAACCCCCATAGTTATCATTGTTGAGTGCTTTGTTTTCCTTTCGAGTCAAACAAAGACTGATCACGTTGCGCGCACATCTTGGTGCGTCTTGTCGCTGCTTATTACGGTAGCACACACAGTGAAGAAATATACGTGCACGCGCTCAGTACCCCGGCCTTTCGAAAGAACAAACGAAGCATGCTGTCAAAAGAAGTTTGTGGAACTCCATTATCGCCAATGAAGGCTCAGAGTTTGGCGACGCACAACGTTTAGTAAAGACTATCAGCTCAGTTCCCGCAGTACTGATAAAATCGGTGCACTGCCCCTGACAGTAGAACGCTTCCCGACAATGCGGCCAGCGCGCGCCCCCGTAGCAGACGACACAGATCACGACTCCGCCCCTCGAGCGTCTGCACCTACTCGAGCTGCTGCCGCCGCACGACTCCATTGCTTGCCGTATCGCGATGCAGTACGTTCCGAGTTTTGTTCCAAGTGTGAAGCAGGCTGTACAGTACACGGTTCTATTTGCCTTTAAGATCGCTACGCTTGACGATTATTTTTATGGCTGCAATGCGGCGAAAGGGCCGCGTCTGCTTAACCATGTAAGTGACGGTGAGCAGGTAATTGGAAACGACATCGTATGTGCCGCCGGAGAAATCGTCAGCGCATACGATGCGGCACATACATACGGCACGTACGAGCTAAAGTCATTTTTGCAGTTTCTCACAATATGTTTGCTACAAATCCGTGTTGTCTCTGATGGCGACAACGGACTTCCATCGACACTGTGCGGTAATAAACAAAATATATAGCTGCATAGCACAAGTACGACATGCGCACACAACTAGTACGTCCCCTACAATATGTAATAGAGGCAGCAATGTAGACAGCTTGGCCATTTTTAACAGTGCTCAAAAGACGGAAGTTGAAAGTATCAGTAATCATTCCTGCTTCAGCAATGCCGGCGCGAGAAAGACGCGGGCGTGTATCGTCCAGTAATTCGATCGATCGGTGAAGTGGTGAAGCGGGAATGAACTCCGGTCATGTTCAATGCATCGTGCACATATCCAATTTCTCGGCACGCGTGAACTTTGGCCACTGCTAGCGCGTACAACAGAAGTGGTTTCCGTTCTTGGGCAGCGGACACACTAACGAAGCACGAGAAAGAAGACAGGACAAGCGCTCGTCGAAGAACTTAAAGTTTTTATATGAATAAAATGATTATGTACCGAGTAATTATTAAATTCATGTGGGTTACATATAAAAACCGTCATACACTCAGGAGGGATCAATGAACGAGCTCGCTTCGTTTGCCAGTCGTTTACTTCGCTGGGTGCACCGCAGTAATCCATGTCTGTCGTCTGCTTTTCTCGTACCATTTTCTTGTGAATCAATCGGCAGAATTTGATTCGTGGCATCAACTCTTTTGTGTTTACATTGCTGTCGTGACAGTTAATAACACACTAATAATTTCCGGTCATCCGAAGAGGCGCCGTCGCAAACAAGAGACGTTTCGCGCGCAGCGCGATCTGAACGCGGGCGCGGCGGCGGAAACCTACACCCGTTGGAGATGAAATCGTTCCGCCAGGGGAGAAACGAGCGCTGGCGTCTAGGATGAAACTTGGCGTGCGGTCGTCCGTACAAAAGGGAAACAAGTCGTGAAGGACGTGATGTCGCAGTAGAGAGTGAGGTTAAAACAACCAACACACATAAAAGAAGATTCAAATGCATGCGCACTCTCTAGTATTGTCCTATTGTCTAGTATTAGTATTATCCACATTGCACTAGTACTAAAATATGACAAAACCTTCCCTTTAGCATAGTGGTATTGAAGTGCTCATGGTAGTTTGAATTTCAAATAAGGGGCCCTGAAGATTTATTCTTCATTAAGAGGATATCTACGTAAAGGGTCACTTAAGTCAACTTAAAATGATAAAAGTAGCGTAAATGCTGAGTTTATCTTGGCTTACATACTGATAAAGTGTTGCATTCGGGTGCAACCAAGAAAGAAATGGTGAAATACGTGCTGTGGGTGTTGAGCCACGCCACTATTACTTAATTTGTTAAAGATGGTCCAGTGAAGGCCCTCAACGTGTTCATTTCCCACCAAATGCAATGCCTGAATACCTAGCTCAATTTTGTGGCACATTGTTAAACCTACATAGCTAGTTTACTTCGCTACAAGAATATCTAAAACAAACGTAGTATATTTGATGCTCTTTGCGGGGCGTACCCTGCCAAACGTGGCATTCTAATAAATCACGCAAAGGCATAAGGCAGTGTTTGCGTGAAAAACGTCAGCTGAGACGGTGCGGAAGACCATTATATATGGCGCGTTAAATTTCCGTACATATACATTTATTTCACATATGGCTCCATCAGAAAGAAGGACCGTAAAACTTACCATCTTCCGGAAAACACCACGTCGCTTTCCGGGAACCATGACAAGCGGAAACGACGCCTTGCACTAACGAGGAAATTATCCCCCGCGGTGTCGCACGCTGTGCCTAATCTTTGTTTTGCAGCCATATATGCCGCCTATTCTGGGGTTTACGGGGCGGTAATATTATTTTTTTCAATGCTTTGTTAAAGGGAACGATTGAGGAACAGTGGTAAATGTACGCAGATGGAGGGAAAGCAATTGTGAAGTAAAAAAAAAAAAATATTTGCTGAATGGTGAATGGCATGCAGTGGAGCGACATAATTCCCGTTTCCGCGCAATAAAAAAACACCTCGAGCAGTGAATACAAATGAACATCGTAATTCTCGTGCACAATTTTTCGAGCTCGTCTTCGTTTATTCGTGAAATGAACACCACACTGGTCGAAGTAAAGACGCAATGTGAAACAATGTGCCCGCCCACAAGGGTGACTAATTTCAGCTTTAAGCGCATTTAGGCCTACAGTATGAATTATTTCAAGCTTAATGCTTCACTTGGTTGTTGCCAACACAAGCCCAGTAAGAAAGCAAGCACCATTTGACGCGCAATAGAGGCGATTTCCTTGTCCTTTCAAAGAAATAATGCTTCGTACGAGGGCCCACTTCCGTCATGTGATGTCGTTGCCCAGTTCTGATGCAAAAATATTCAGGCACGCTTCGTTTGAGTGGAGCGGTAATATGCCAAAGCTTTGCGTAGACTGAGTGCGTTTTAAGTCGTCAAAATGATTAAACTTGTAGTACAAAATTTGCGCGCGAAATTCAGTCAATTTATGCGCCTCATAGCACGAGGTCGTGGGCGCGATTCGCTACCGTGACGACCGCAACTTGATGGGTGCGAAATGGAAATACATTTGCGTACCATGCACCGATTGCTCGACAATGAACCCCTCCCCCCCTACACTCTAAAAGCAGTCACACCCTTTGGGGTGTATATTTTCCGCACAACAATAATCGTCATTTGTCTTGCCCGCATTTCCTTTCTTTACCGCTGCGAGCCCAATGTTTCCAAATCAAGAACGGCAAGCGCGTTATCAGCATGACATAGCATTCTCGACAGGAAAGTGTAAAGAGTGCAGCGTTCTCAAGAAAGGAAACGCAAGCAAGACCAATGACGATTATTGTTGTGTGGAAAATATACACCCCAAAGGTTGCAACTGTTTTTAGAGTGATATGGCATGCCTCATAATCTTATCGTGGTTCTGGCATGCAAAACCACAGAATCGAATTAATTTTACTTGCAACAGTTAGCTCAGGATACGTGACAGAAGCCTTATTATAGGACATTTCTACAGCCTCTCTGGAATAATTCATCAACGATGTTTCGCTAACCACAGAAGGAGTCTGCAATAGTAAGACGAAGCTACAAAAATGAAAATTAGAGTTCATACCGAAGTTTTCAGGTATTTAGGGTAGAAGGGCTTCGAACTCTTGAAAATCTCAGCAGTACAATGGGAAGGGAAGTTTGTGCATACGTAGAGATAACGGGTGTCCGAAGCAGCTCTTCGCCCTCAATGTCGAACCAAGAGAGAACCAGAGGGAACAGCTAAAAAAATGCCCAAGTAGAAGAAGGTTAGCTAGCATTGGGACAGAAAGAAGAATATCGGGACGTCCACGGGAACGACATAGGCGTAGATTTACGCGTGGGTTCCTCGGACAAATCGGTCGCCTCGAAGCGGCACATATTTCACGTCCTTTCCTCGACAGCCCTCTCAGGAAAGCCAGGAGCTACGATGCGTTGCCGCTGCATCACGTTTGAGACTTATTTTCGCAACAGCGTTTATCCCGCCCTTTTCTGCTTTCCAAGCTGCTTTGTTTGTTACTGCTTCAGTATAGCACCTACTGTAACCCTGACAGATGAGCCAACTCGCTGGCTACCGATCCCCATCGGTAGACTGCAGCGCTTTGGTGTCACTTCAGCAGCACTCGAGACGCTGCCGGGAACACAAATTCCAGAACCTTTCTCATACATGCAATCGTCCCATTGGTTAGCCCTAGTTTACCGCTGTGTGGATAACCTCCGACGCTCAGATGTCGAAATGTTGGACGACCCGCACATTGTGTCTTTGATGTCTGGTGTGGCCGCGATCTTTCCTGAAAGGAGAGGACTCGTTCCGCTACGGCGACAAGACGAAAAGTAACGACGACAACGAATGGCGCAATGTGGGGAATGATTTGCGGAGAACCGTTTATTAGCTTGTGTTGCATACTGTCCTTGCAATTTCGTCGAAACAGACCCCTTGAAACTAGAATGTTCGCCTAGGGAATGGAGTGTTTATTTGTCGATCCAGTACTTACTTTCTCTAGGTTGGTCGGTTGGTCAGGTAGAATCGAATCGGGCGTCGGTCAGGTTGTGTCCAGCCGGTCGCGTGGAAGGGAGTGCGGAGCAGGAAGCTGTTGACGATAAGAAAAGACATGCTACTCAGTTCAGTGGGTGGTTGTGCTCTACGGCCTATGTCCGGTGTAGTTTACTGCTTGCCTGGCGCAATGCTGACGACAATGCATTAATGCCCGTTTACAAAAGCGCGCATTAAAATTCATGACGCACTAGAGAGCCGATACACCTAGCAGGCCACTGTTCAATCAAGTAAACACATTGCCATTCGATCTTATGTATGAGCATAAAACAGCTATCTACGTAAATAGTGTTGTGTAACACAATCATCCTTTCCTTGTGTTCATATTTTTTTCGTCATCACGTTCTACCAGAAGTACTGGTGCTGGAAATTTCAACCTGCCTTCTGTACAATTTGTATATGTAAAACACTACTTGAATTTGTTGGAGTTAAGACATCGAACAACATACCCTCCAAAATAAAATAAACACGAAATTCCAGTAAAGCACTAAAATCCAATTTACTAACTATAAACCACTGATTCGGTGCCTGTATTCTTGCTTGGCGTTCTGTTCTTTACGGTTTTATGGTTTATAAAACTGGTGATAATTTTTATGCATGCTGTAATAAAAGAAGCGCTAATTTGTTGCATTCATCCTCTGTATTGATCCCCCTGTGCTTATACTAAATGTCTACTATATTTCGCATCCGGACCCGTCCGCTAGCCTGCGGCTATTGGGTCTAACAGTTTTTTTGCGTATGTACTGTAACACCCAAAAAAGAAAGAAAAAAGAAAGGTTCCCCGCTGGCAGTTAGCGCTTTTTTTGCGATAGCAATTTCATGAATACTCTAGGAGCATTTCTGCCGTCGGCGTTGCCATGGTGTTCCGTATAAAATCCAAGTGCGATAACATTCCGGATGCGCGCCGTATGCTGCGGGTAGAAATCGAGGCGTGCGAGTGTGAGCAGGGAATGGTGGCTTGATCCCGCGCGCTCAAGGGCGGAGAGGGGTGAGGAAGCACGCCGTCTTCCATCGCCCGCAAGGCAGTGGGGGTGGGGGAAGGACGAGGGGCGTTATATTCCGGCGGCGGCTGCGTTAGCCCTATCTTGAAAGCGACCGGCGATGTATGCATAGTTTAGGCGCAGCGAGGGCTGATAGCTTCATGTGCTCTGTGTTCTCGCCGCTTAGTTCGCGTTGAAACGAGAGGCAGCAAGAAAGTCCATTCGCCCGCTGTTGCTGCCACTCTTCCTCACGCCAGCGTTTTGAGAAAGAAGTTCCGCGGCCATCGAATAATATACGCTTATGCTTGACTGTGCGCACGCGACGCCATGTTTAGTAATTTAGTTACTAAGCGCACTTCGTGCAGCAGTGGCGGCAGACGGTTTTATGCAAATAGCCTGACTGTCTTTGTGCTTTTGCGCAGAATCTACAGAAAATCGGCTGCTAACCACGCAAACCGTGACGACTCCTGCACCTCGTGATCATTCCTGCAGCGCCACCTTCCTAAAGAAGTCAGCGATGCGACCCTTGATCCTGATATAAACTCGGCACTACGAGGGAATCAAGTACACTTCGAGCAGCAGTGGCGGCAGATGGTCCTATGCACATCGCCTGACTGTCTTCGTGCTTTTGCGCTGGTTTCCCAATCCTTACTGTAAACGACACTACTGCCGTCTTACCACCGTTCCTGCTACTATTGCTGCCCTTTGCAGTGTTTACATTGTCTACAGTTCTTCAAGATGACGACTGTTATAACTTGTGACACTTGTAATCAATGTTTCTGTGAAGGCGAGGATTTCATTACATGTCCTGAATGTCATCAATGCTATAACGTGGGAGACTGCATTAGAATAAGTGAACGCACCTACAAAATGAAAAGCGAGGTAGCTAAGAAAACTATAAAATGTCAGAGCTGCGGCATGCCGCCAGCCCGCAACAGCCATAGCACTGATCAGTCAATTTTGTCCGAAAATCTGACCAGACAACTGGCACAAATAAACAAGAGGCTGGCTAATCTGGTCGTAAAGGCTGACGACCTTTCGGCATTAAAACAGACGGCAACTAGCATTGCACAATCCGTTCAGCACATGTCGGATACACATGACAAGCTTTTAGATATCAGTGAAACGCACAGCAAGAAGATTCAAAGCCTTCGCAAAAGAATAGACATAGTTGAAAGAAATCACGACACAAGAAATTATCAGGCTGAACCAGGACCTAAAAAAAACGAAAAAAAAACAAATTTATACTCCTTCGGCCGAGAAATAAGCCAATAGATTACAATGTTTCTTTGCAATTTAATTATGAAAGCATCACACAGACACAATCGCATCAGTTTCTTGGGGTATGTTTCCGAAATGATCTGAGTTGGTCTGACCATGAATATAACGTTCTAGTTAAAATATTAAGGTGTATCGGCCTAATTCGGCGCTTACGTCATCTTATTCCAGGTAGGGTTAAAAGGCAGCTATACTTTTCCCTTATTCATTCCCAACTAATGCATTACATTTTGGTATGGGGAACCTGTAGTAAACAGATGCCGAGAAGCTGTTTTCCCTGCAAAAGCGTGCTCTAGGTCTAATTAATTACGCAACCAAAAAAGATGTGTCATTATTTCGTGCGCATAATGTCATGCCGTTTTGGATTACTACAAATATCAACTTGCAGCGCTACTATTTCGCAATATAAAACCATGATTCCGAACTGTTTACACATACGTTCTTGAATAGAAATATGTCGCACAATCTGCGTGTTGTAGCACTTATCAAGCCACTATGTCACACCAACTATGGCGTGACATAGTGGCACATAGAACCAAAACTACAATGCGTTGTCTCATACCATATATGTATCAAATTAAGCACAAATCCGTATTGCCACATTTGTGAATATTTCGTTCTGTTTTGCTAATAGCTTAGTTTTATGTAAATTTGTCATATGTTAGACACACATCGATGTATAAAACATGCATTGAGTATGACCAATGATTTGTGCCCTTGATTATTTATTTTGTTAATTATGATGTACTTAATCTTCTCTGTACATAGTGTCTTGTTTGTTTTGTGTTCTCCTTTTCTGTGCCTGTCCGAAGTGCAGCACGAAGAGTAGGCCCAGTCAGGAGACAGATTGTCTCCTTTTGTGTCTCTTCGTGGTAATATTTTGCTATGTCTGAATTAAAACGAAATCTAGTGTTTTAAGTTTATACGGCCGATAAAACTACTATTCTTACTTTGTACAGCTGTCTAATAACTTGCTATCGCAAGTGATGCTTCGCCTTCCGGGCGAAACTGCGATGTTTCTGTCGATAACAAAGAACCAACACAAAATATACGATTACAAACAAAAAATTGAAATCATGTTGGCGGGCAAAAGTAGAGTATAATGTGCACAAAGAACATATACGCACATTTACATACAGAACTGAGTACAAGGCAAGCATCTTTGGTAACGGTGCGAGCCAAAATGAGTCCTAACGAAGTTATGTATTGGTCGAATCTACGAGAGGTAATGCCGATGTAAGGGCTGTACTTAATATTCGCATGACGAGATAAGCTTGGTACACACGATTCGAAAGCACAAGCGTCAGAAGAATTAGACGACTGTGTACACACATTATGCCCTCCAGTCTCTTCTATACTAAACTTAAAGGGCGCACTCTTAAGTGCTTTCGTGTCATCGCTATCAACACCATTGTGCTAAATTGCTTGGTTGTAGCCCGAAAATGAATTTAGCGAAACTGCATAAAGCACCTTCGCGTCTGGCGTGTTCTGAAAACGTTTTGCGGATTGGGTATATATAGAAAGACGAGCTACCACGATTCCGGGTGTTTTCAATAAACGCGGCGAGTATAGACTGACACGACGCACCGCGGACCTGTATCGCTGCTGATAGCCTAATCTCGTGCACGGAATGCTTTCCGGCTTACCGCTTAACGAGCGGTTCTTTCGCCAAAATTGCGTTCACCATGCCATGAAGAAGGCGAAAAGCGGGAGACTGGCAAAAAACAGGAAATTCACATCCGCCTGAGTTCGTAACAATGCGCGAAGAGCACGCACACTAAGCTTTTAAGCCTGCACGCTAACAAGCGAGCAAACGTCAGCAAAAGTGCAACAAAGCCAAAACAAGAAAAGGAGACGACCAGCGTGCACAAGCACGCGTGAACATTACCGCGTACGAGCGCCTGGAAACACAAGAACACACACACACACGCTTTCTCTTTCGCACAAATACGCACACACACACACAGCTCCATGCAGACACGTAAAGCATGTGTGCATCTCTTGGCAGACGATGATTGCAGCTATAGTCCCGAGCACCCTACTAATGGGCCTCTTTCGTGACGGGCGCCGATTTCGGAGGCTAAAGGGTTCTTTGCCGGTGTCGGCCTGCAGGTTTGGATGGAAGAGTTCAGTAGTGGGGTGGTGGTGGGCGGCAGCCTCGCAGGGGCGGCCGCGCAGAGCACACAGAGCACGCTCGTGGAAATGTCGATCGGGGGTGCGTCACTGTATAGTCAACCGCGCAAACAAATAACGGCTCTTTTGTTGCAAACACTCTGCTCCTGTTTTGCTTACTCATCTTGAATCACAGCACCCCTCCATTTCTCCCCTGTCGCAGAAGCAAGAGAGAGAAATGAGATTGGAAAGCCAGGGAGGTGAACCGGAAGAGTAGCTTCGGCTTTGCTACCCTTCACTGGGAGAAGGATAAAGGAGAAAAAAAGGTAAACAACTTACGGAAAGCTGGTGGAAGTTAGCTGTCGTGCGCTAGGAGAAATTGGACGAATGTGCAATGTTGTCAAGGCGGCAGCCAATCGATCAATTTTATTTTCACATAAACAAATGAAACTTCACATCATGTTTTATGCAGCTGAACCCCAAAACTCTTTGATGAGTTGTGACAAATGCTCGTTTAATAAATATTGCACTGATAATAGCAGTGAAATGTAGAAGACTGATTGTTATTATCGCTAGACCGGTAGCGCAAGCGCATCTGACTATTACGACTTCACTTGTGAGAATTCAAAGAGTATGAAAGTAACAGGGAGTGAAGTTGCTTCTCAGGAGAGAAAAGTTTGCACGGTGGACAGTGGCAAAGTAGAAGAGTTGACTGTTGGGCTAGTTGGTCGTCCATATTTGAAGTAGTAGCTTAGCGCAAATAAAACCACGGACACAAGGAAGACAGACAAGGACAAGCGCTACTCACAACTCACAATGCCTTTGACGTGCATGTACCGACTTCACTTCTGCTTGGTAGGCAGATGCGTGACAAGAGGATATGTATATATATATGCACTATCCTTCCTTCCATTAAACAGTTGTGAGTAGCGCTTGTTCTTGTCTGTCTTCCTTGTGTCCGTGGTTTTATTTGCGCTAAGCTACTACTTCAAGTGGCAAAGTAGACACAAGAACGTTAACCACTTCGTGATACAAAACCGAAACTCGAGGTGCAATAGTAGCAATGCTGTTGTGATTCTATTACGTTTTTCTTTTTGCGTCGTGCAGTGATTCCAAGAGCAGACTATTCAAACTCTCACATATAATCACCTGCATGAGTCGCTACCAGCTGACCCTGGGCTAGGCACTGAGTGGGTCTGCTTAGCCCTTGAACACGAAAACCCGAGTTGTACTGAGCCTGCCAACTTGAACCAATTTCTGGAACTACGAGTCCTTCTCACCCGCATGTCAGTCTTCATTGCTTTATTATCCGTGAACGAGCCACCCGCCACTACTCACCCCACTGCCTACTGCTGAGTTTGCATATTGCTTGCATACTACACTCACATTTATTATTTTGTAGCTTAAACTTGTTTTTTGGCATGCGTTCAGAGAACATTATGGAAGGTGTTAACGTAATATGAGAAAAACCCTTATAAAGCCATAGCTTTCTTTGGTTTTTCTTCCCACTTTGCGGCTTGTCCGTTTGTGGCCGTTCATGACCGACTTGGAACACTATATGTCCTTAGGTGTAACTAGAAATTAATCAAATAATTTAATAAAAAGATATCTTTGGTTTCCAAATCTGCGCGTCTCTCGTCGCACTGCGGCGCGGTTATACAATGTGAGCACGTGTTAATGCTGATTAAAAGTACCGCTTACTCTGCGCGTCAGCCGCGCCGCATAGCAAGAATTTACACCTAAAATTAGGATTGCGCATCTTATGACTGACGATGAGTAAAAAAAGTTACGGGACGTGTTTGAATGCGTCACGTATAAACGTCACAAACGGTTCTGTCAATGAGATAGATACGCGCCCTACGGGGTATAAAAGGATCACTTTGTGGTGGTTTTCTCTCAGCCCTCTACTATGTGTCGTCGGAAGAAAAGCTGTCCCGCGAATTTTGATGAACGTAAGCGCGCGCTGCGAAGGCTGTGTTATGCCCCAAACGAGGACAGGAGAAACGCCAATGATAATTACGCGATCCTTTAACGTCTACATATCGAAACCTGAAAATGTGTGGTTCAGCGAATTCATGAAGGCGTTCGTGGCCAGAAGCGCGTCGAAGGTCTTTGTAACTGCGTGCAGAAGAGGAGGAATAATAGATCACGTGTTTGTGAAAGGACTGTGTGACTTCTAAGCATTTAAGTACTCCAGCTACTTGTCCAACACAGGCACTGAGTGCCACCTCCGGAGACAGCGGTAGCAGTGAAGAAGAACGGCAATACCAACAGGGCCATATTTAAGAGGCACTGGAATAAAATAAGACGGGAGAAAGAAAAGAAACAAATATTTAATGAAAGCTATTCGTAAAAACAACAAACATGCACACAAGAACACAGATAATACGTTTAAATATGCGTGTACGTGTGCACTACTACACTTGATAGACAGATGGATGCTTACAAAGTTATCGCCTATAAAAATGTTAGCACAAGGTTGGTTCTACGGGAATTTGTCTTGCCTAAAATACAGTTTGTTATACAATATCTTCATTGAGTACGTGGAATAAGGCATTTATTGAATAGTCTTTCTCCATGAACATCCTACGTGCAAGCTCGTGGCAAAGAAAAAAAGAAAAAAAGTAGGATTCCTGCTTTCTTTTTGTAGTTTTCAGGAAATATTTTGGAAGTGAAAGGGTTAGTGGACCGCAAAGGCACGCGCGCACCAGCGGGGTGCCGCGCGTGACGCAAGTCAGCATTCCGCGAGCGCCAAACTCCACGAAAAGTGGCAGGAACCCGTGGTAATCGGTCGAACAGGTCTGAAATCCCCTTCTCTCTTTCTATTTCGTTTCTCTCTTTCTTTCTGCCTTTCATTTTTTTATTGCGGCTGCCATGAAACGAACAACCAATCAAAAGTAAAGCACGAAGTGACGTTATCCGCTACATATGGCGTCTTTTGTTTATTGCCGGCGAGTCGCTGGGAAAGGTTGAGCTGGCGCACCACGGATGCGTTCCTGGAAGCAGTGCGTGGGCCTCTATTTGTATGGCGAAACAAAATTTCAAAATTTGCACATCCCAGGCACTGTGAGAATTGATGTAAGCGAAGCTTTGTCTGCTGTTTGCGTTCATTGACGTTTCGGCGCCATTCTGGGTTGTAGCGTTGTAGCTCACAAAACTGCCTCCTTTCTTTCTCTATTCCCTCTCTAACATTCTCCCCACTTCCTCCCTGTACTGTCGTTGCTGTTGCGGGTGAGCACGGAGACAAGTGCGGCAGCTGCTACACTGTATTTGTAGATCTTTGGCAGTTTCTGCACTTAAATACAGTTTCTTGGCAGGATTCCGTGGAGGGGGACACAGCGCAGCGTGCACACACTGCCGCGTTATTACAAATGGCGCTGACGTGACCCAACCGAAGGCACTTGTGGCACTACAGAGGTTTCGGAATGAACGGTTTTATGGGGTGGCGAAAATGGCCCGCTTTGACATTAGATGGTGTGGTGTTGCCCTCGAAGACTATCTTCACACAGCGTGAATTGCAGAGCCGAGATACCTGCATGACGGTAGCATCAGAACTGGCTGCCTTCACTAGGATAAGCAAGTCTTCATTTGGTATTGCAACGTCTACGTCGTAGATGACACCTGTTGCTGTGTCCTTGTGGAGTGGAATCTGGGAGCTAACTGTGATCCTGTTCAAATCGGTTACTGTACGCAAGATGTGAAAAGTGGTTGAATGCAGGGCATCTATGGCGAGTATGTTCTTGCGAGTGTTCATCCTTATATCGGTTATCTCATTCGGTATTAGTCTTTAAAGTCGAGACAGCTTGGCTATTCAGGAAGCGTAAATTGTCCGAGGGAATCATCGGCATGAAGAGTATGGCGGGGGCACTAGGACGGCTCGTATCCTGTGCTGTCGAGGTACTCGAAGGCGAAGGTGTCCTGATGCTCCTCCGCTTCGCCTTGCGACTTCGCACGGTTTCAACTCCGTCTCCGAAGTTCTCTCCGCTGGCCGAGTAGAGTTCCGGGCTGTCACTGGCGGCATCGTTCAGTTCACTGTTACGCTTCAGCGACGGCACCGCTGAACGCGAGGCCAGGCCTGGAGCAAGCCGGGCAGTGTCCACTTCCATCACTGCCGCCGGGGAACCGATGTCCCGCAGATAAACATCGGGAAAACTGACAATCAGCAGGAGACGGGAAAGCACCGGTAAACTAGAGACACATTTCCTACAAAGCGGGGAAGACGATTTCGAGCAGGGAAGAACCGCAGCGAAAACTGGAAGACAAGAATGCAGCTACTAGATAGCTTCAGGCTTGGTGCCTAGAGAAGAAAGGTGCAGCAATGTTTCGTGCGTATGGAGGTGGCTACGCTGGCGAAAATCGCGAAGGATGTGTAAATTGACCCCGACAAGCAGATGCCTGGCGTGAGTGAAAGAACTGTGCGCAGACGGCTAAGATACCCCTCCCCCCCCCCTCCCCTTATTGGCATTGCTTTCCGGTAAAGGAAACGGAACTCCGCGCCTTTGAAATGCAGGTCATTTTCGTGAAGCGCGGGAAGTGACTGCAGACCATGCAGTACATGAAGAAAGCAAAAAAGCAATTTTCACTAAACGCTCGTTCATTACGCGTCACTCTGTGGAATTTGGCGGGGCTGAAGTGGCGTCTACGAACGACCCTATCCAGCGCTCTGAGGCACCTTCAACGCAACGCTAAAAAGATTGTTATTTTCGAATTGCGTGTTCTTCGCGTTTTGCGATGCTGCCAAATTTTTTCGATTGGGAACCTTTCGCTAACGTGTGCGCTATACAATGAAGAGTAATACCAAGTGTGCGTAGCATTTTCATTGCAGGACTGCGCACTACTTAGACCAGACATGGGTAACTGCAGGACGCACAAAAGAAAACGCGTGGGAAGACACCCATATTGCGGCACGGCAAGATGCCTTGCGGCAAGAAACAAGGACGGCTCATCGTGCTCCGTCTGGCATGGACGCTCACTTCATTGTGCTCTCCCCAGGCATACAGAAGGACTTCGTAAATGCAGCGGGACTCCTCTTTCGTGTAAAGAACAGTGTGGGTGATTATCATTCAAAGATGGATTAGAAGTGTGGTCAGATGAGAAGAAGTGGTTTATTGAACAATTAGTGGCCGAACATTGAACCCGCAGGCATTGTCATCATGGTCAATGGTAGTTATCATGGCGTTCAGCTTGGAAAGGTGTCATCTACATCCACTAAAAAATGTGACATTCAGTCGCAGTGGAGAAGCAAGAACATTCTGTTTTATACTAATCAGTTAAAGGCGGAGCTGCTGGAGGTTGCGAATGGACATGAGCCTGTGAATGAGCTTGTGAATAAACGTAACTATATATGTTGTTCTGGGCTCAAAATTGATTTTTGTGGTGATCGTAATCTCTACGCAATGTGTAATTGTGTTACGTGCTTGCAGGGTAATTACATGTGTTGCGTGTCTTGGCTATTCAAAATATTTGACTTTATATATGCGTGTGTGTATTGAACTCATGCACAAAACATTGTGATTGATGTACTGTTGGATTGTATAGTTTTTATTCATCTGGTGTTCTACTGAGGGCCATATTTTGCGACATTATTCTGCTTTTTTGCGCATATTTGTTTCCTTTGTTAAGTGACAAGGAGTAGCCGGTGCCGCCACAAAGACGCCGACCTCTTCTATTGTTCATTTCAATAAAAAAAGCACTTCTATGTTGGGTACAAAATTGACCCCCTCACCAAAGCTATGATGTTTGACGTTGCCGCCGTATCACTGGGAATCCAATTCAATAGAGATAGTTTGGAGTTAAGTGGTAGCGTACGTGGCCGCAACTAACGCAAAGTTTAAGGTTAACGACGTACAAAAAGTTTTGCATGCAGGAATTGACTTTGTAGGCGAGGAATACTCCATGGGCACTGCGCTCACGTGGAAAGAATTGAAAACGAACCATGGGACAGGGATGGTGAAAATAGGTGACTATATGCAGATCCCGATAATCGAGCACGGCGTAGGCTTCGGTAGTTGCAGTGGCAAGAGTGCCTGGAAAGAAATACTATAAGTGTATTGCTTATGTTCGTTGTGTTCTATACGGCAAATGGCACTCACAGATTTTTTTTCAGGTTTTTCCGACAGCAATGTTCGCCCTCTCACTTCTGTCGGTATTTGTTACCTTGTTGAACTTCGTGTTATAGCTCATATTCATGTTCTACTTTGTTCTACTTTGAAATATATTGTCTGCTGCTGACTGGAGGTGTCAAAAAAATAAACTAAGAAAAACTATATACATTGAAGCTTTTGAAACATTACTCCAGTGATAAATTCATTTTTTTTCAACAGATCACTCTATCTTCAAACGACTGCTTCAAATAGGGTGAGAATATCAACTACATCTGCGACAAACTGACATATTCTTATTGAAACAAAGGAAAATATAAAGCTGTGGCACGCACCACGTAATCGTGAGCAGCACTATGACATGACTAGTTCTTGCATGGAAATGTTCCTCATAAGTTAATTTACCTGAGCTGGAAACAATTGAAAAGTTCAACATCGTCGATTCGCTGTTAAAAATCTTTAGTAAGTTATCTCTGCCTTCAAACATTCACAGAGGCTACAGAAGGTTGATAAGCCGAACCTAAAATCAAAATGCGTGCCAAACTAGACTACTTCTCGTAGGAGTCCGTGTGCATAAACTCCGCCACGTAGCCTAATTTTTTTATTGGCAAGAAAAGTTTTCCGCGAGTATAGCAGTGGTTGCACGTGTTCGCAGAGTATTCTACATATGTGGAAGGGACACGCCTTCAAAATAAGTAAACATTTATACTCAGTGGTGTGCTTTGTCATTTCTACAGCTCCACGGGTAGCCCACATTCACAGAGCGGAATGAATGGCTGCGAATATTTTTCTGCGAATATTCGACCTTGCCCAGCAGCGGCAAAAGGAAACAGCGACGGGACTGCGATGAAGGACGAAGATAGCTAGTGGAGTTGGTCAAAACGCATGCTTTCTACAGAAGTCTCAAACGAAACTCGGAACACCAGATAGTATCACGTGACTACCACGTCCCGCACAACTCGGGCCAATGTGAACTTCGTTGCGCGTGTCTACCGTATGAGCTTCTCCCACTGGTTTGGACGTACCCTCAAACAAGGTCAACTGTATATGGTGGCCAATATTCCGGTCAATTATAAACTACGCAAAGATCTGATACTAGCTGTATCCTTTACAACGCTGTCAATCCCTCGCCCCTGCCCCAACTTCAACCTCGTTGCCACCGTTTCGAACGTTTCTTTTCTCCCATCTTTCACCAGCGAAAGCTTCGGCGAAACGAAAGATCGATCGCAAAACCACATGCTCTTGATTCTTCCTAATCTATTCAGCTTACCCCGTGACTCACCTAGAGACCCTCAACAACCCTTCCTTTCACTTTCCGGGTTGACTAAGCGGACCTTGCGGAAACGCGTCGCATGTTTAGTGGCAATAGACGCTGAACCAAAAGCCACGTAATCCTTAGAGACATGGCGCAGACCGTTTGTTTTGGCGTAACCTGGCAACGTTCAAAGAATTAAAATAACATAGTGGGGAGGTTCGCTGTCTTTATTCTGATTTACGATTTTAGGCTTCCCTGTTCAGTACTTGAATACAGGACAACAATTCTGGAAACCATATGAGATTCTAATTAGGTTTCAACTAGAACAACTGAACATGCGCGCTGGACTTGTAACGTTTATAGTAAAAGCAAAATTGTAGACCTGGTTCCGTGAGGTCTTTGTTGGTGGTTTAGCTGAGAAGGTCCAGGTATCATGCTGTAAGGCACAAAGGTGACAATTTTTTTTCGGCCCGATCTGCATTCAGCTAGCCAATTGGAGGCTAGGCACTAAAAGGGTTCAAGAGTCGCGGTCGTAGCGCTATAAAAACAGTGTCATGCTTACTTTCTCAACGCCACCACCTCGTCCGGCAGCGTTCTTGGCGACGTTCCCACTTCCGCGAGCTAGGAAGCCCCTCGCTGGGCATCGCGGCCTGGAGCTATAACGAGGGCAGCGAGTGTTCGGCGACCACAAAAGTCTGCTTACAACAGCTTAAAAGATTCCTATCCAAGCATGTCTGTATAGCATCTTCGAAGCAAATGAACTTTTGATGCAACAGTCCGGTCTAAGTTAAGAGTTCAGTGAGCTTAAAAGACGTACGAGGCACGGGTTTCGCGAAAACTCTGGTTTCCCGCTCAGATTTTTCTACTAGCCAGTAGATGTTGCTCAACGTATATGCTGCTCAATGGTAGTCGGCAGAATATAACAAATAATTACAGTAATAAACTGATGTCCAGATACAACGCACATGTAGTAATATATCTCAAGAGAGGCTTCAGCGGAGCGGTTAATTAAATGCTGTGAAGCAAGCGGTCATGCACGCAAATGTATTTACAGTTATCCTACGCAGCGCGTAATCGTACGAAAAGTTTATGTTCATTCAGCACAAAGGTCCTAACTTGTTAACAGCAAGACGGTATAAAAAAACGGAATAAAATATAAACGAATAAAATAAACGGACTATGGGACCTCCTTATGTATACTACGCACATGCAATTTGTATTTTTACTAATAAATAAATAAATTATGAAATTATGAAATTATGAAACTTCGTGTAATGCCTATGTTTATTCACTGCATCGCTCACAAGCTAGGCCAAAATTAGAATACCAAATTGGGAGAATTCACAGTCTGGGATGTCTATGCAGCAATGTTACGGAGACGAAGACAATGTGTAGTGCTTGTAGAGGGAAGAAGGGTGATGACAGGTCTTTGCACACAGGAATATGACACATATGTATCTATATTTAAGGATTGTGTACCTTTTGTACGAAAGTGACGCATACCCAATTCAAAGGTCTGGCCAAGAATAGGCCCAAGCACAGTGGCAAATACAGAATGGCTAAATAAAAAAAAATCAATTAAATCAATAAATTCCTTCAATACAATGCGCTATTCTGTCAAGAGGGGGGTTTGCTTTAGAGATAACTTCGAGCCGACATTATATGTTCAGGTTTGCGCATGTTCGTAGATTTGAATGTATGCTAAAAGCACCACAACTGCTAAGCATTGATTGGTATTCCGTCACTACGGCGTGCCTCAAAGTCCAATTGTAGTATTATCATGTAAAACCTCAGTTATTTCTCTTTCTTTCTTTCTTCCTTTCTTTCTTTCTTTCTTTCTTTCTTTCTTTCTTTCTTTCTTTCTTTCTTTCTTTCTTTTTTAGAAAGGGCGAGACCTTACACGATAGGAATTCAGCAAAATATGGGTGAGTTACGGAAGTGGCTAGTAGGGACGGACTAGCACTCGCTTATATGTTCTGAAAATCTAATCTGCGCTTTTTTCGTTGCCTGCGCACTCCAAACGCAAGGAGCCTAGAAGTCTCTTTTTTTTACCTACAGTAAAAAAAATGGCATGCTATAGTGTTGATGGACAATGCGACAATGCAGCTGCGTGCTGAAGGGGCGTATTTTTATTTCACACACACGCTCCTTACACGAGTGCCTTAATCTTCATACGTAATATGACACATAAATAAGACATGACAGCATATCAAGGAACAACCGGGCAGGATCGAACATAAGTAATACGGTCTATTCGGGTATACGCATGTTAGAACAAGCATGAATGCTGTCCATCATTATCTGGTCTGATTTCGGGCGCGAGTGTTCCTGGGTCTGCTGGCACCTACCGTAGAAACTGTGCCTGTGTTCTCTGAATGAACTTAGTTGCGAATCATGTTCTTTTCTGCCTAGTCGTTTCAGCAAATTTGCGCGTTCCTTTTGCTACAGAAGAAGAAACGGTTCTTGCACCTCTGGCTTGCCTGACAAGCCTTAGAATGCTACGCCAAAAGCTAGTCGCAACATAAACGTCGAGCACACGACAAAAGCTCAAGCGGAAAGTTTGTTAATAGTATGAGTAAAACCGGCGCGGTACACACGAGTTGAATGGCAAATAATGTGCTAGTACTGCGATAATATATTATATACATATATATATTATAGAGATATCTGCAAAGTAACGCTAGCAGTGCCTTCGTGGCGCGTGACGCAGAGGTGGTGTTTCTACATGGGCCGAGAATGTGCCGTATAGTGAGAGCTCGAGTCCCGCTGAAGGTGCAGTGACGCCTTCAGAGACTCTCTCTCTCTCTGACGCGTAGCGGTAGCAGTCGAACATTTCGCAGGTCTTTAGGGACGTTGCATTCAGAGCACATTGGCGAGTCCGTGAGTTGACGCTTACACCTGAAGTAGTTTGTGTAGGCTACGTTGAGTCTACGGTGGTGAAGACATGCTTGGTCTTGTCTACTGAAACCCTGCGGCTTCTAAAAGTCGCGCGATGGATGTATTTCGTATAGGGGTCCGTGATGGTAGCTGGTATCTGTCCAGAGGGATCGTTGGAGACGCCAAGCGTGTGCAGATACCAGTGTCGTGGGTAATTTTCTCGAGAAAGGTATCTGAACCATGTCTCTCGAAATGTGTCCAGCTTCGGCAGCATGATAATATTGGACGTTAATTTGTACATAATTGCTGTCGCAATAAGATGTACATTACCGGACGCGACACCTTTGGGAAGAATTACGGCAGTGCAGTGACACAAAGTGTACGAGCGGAAATTGAACCTTTCCTAGCCCATCCACACTCGTAACTGTTCATATCGCCTTCATATTGAAGCTGCACATTTCTTTTAAAGAAGGTGTAGTCAAGCTGTTAAAACGCAGCTTTTCTTCTCTTATCCTCTCCAACAGAGTGAATGTTATGCTGTGCTGATGCGGTGAAATAAACCAAATCAAGTCAGATCAAATATTCAATGGCTCCATTGACTTTCCTAAATTCATTTATATTTAGGCTACTAGTTCCTGACCATTGGGTGCCACTGGCTATGTGCCCATTTTTTGCCAATCTCCCAGTATGAAAATGCGTCACTGTGACATAGCGGGTCTACAATAGAATCATTCAGCGCTGCTTAATATCTCCATTTGACCGCCAGCAGGGGCCGTTGACTGCGCAGCATCGCTTATTTACAATTTAACGTCCTCTCTGAAAGCTAACCGCGGACGCGCATCACTGGCTGCGAGGAAGCGACAGCTGGAGCTGATGTGCCGAGAATAGCTCGGAGTGGTCGCGCCTGCGCTCTCGAGAGGGCGACAAGACTTCGAAGTCGGTGTCATCGTTTGTCTCGCTGAAGATTAGAACGAAGCGTGGCCGCAAAGCCACTCCGGCTGTGTGACCCTTGTTCGGAATTGGTCGGGTTGACGTGCCCCGAAAACAAGACGCGTCGGCTCTGCAAACAACGCCGAGCTCAGCAAAGGAAGCCTGGCAATGAGTGCTTGCTGTGCGAAACCTCGACGACCGCGGCGCGCTATCTCGCTCGTCGTTCTTTAGTGAAAATAAACACTATACCCTGAGCGGGTGCTCTCTTCCAGCGGCTATTTCGAAACTCGTCAGAGTTCCGTACAGCTCCGCGGGTTGCGTCACCCTATATAGCGCGTGGACACTTGGGCGTCGAACTACGCTGGGATGATGCCAGGCTCAGCAGACTGCTCTGTTTTCATTGAATGAGGCCGTACGTGTGAAAACATTCACTTTGTACATCAGTGCGCACTGTATTGCGCGTTCTGAGCAGCAATGCACGCAAAGACTGATAGGCCCGCTGTGCTGGCTGAAGGGCTGTAGAGTTCTGCCGCTGGGCTCGAAGTTAGGGCGAGGCTTCGATTCGCGGCCGTGGCAGCTGTACTCTTACGGGGATGGTCTATGAAAATTGACAGTCACTTTAGTATCCTTGCGTGATTTGACTGGGAAAACATTATGACTTCTCTAATTGGTTGCGTCCATGATACGTGACGTCGTACATTGTCACGTGTTCTTCACAACTACCTTAATCCGCATTAGTCCACGTTGCTCTAATTTGTACCAATCTTAACCCACCTTAATCCACTTTAATCCACTTCGAACCACCTTGCTCTAATTTGCACCAATTTCAATCCACATTATTCCACTTTAATCCACCTTAGTCCACGTTGCTCTAATTTGTACCAACCTTGATCCACCTTGCTCTAATTTGTGCCGACATTATTCAACCTTAATCCACTCTAACGTGGCCGTCAGATGGATGCGACGTGAAATGTGCGATGACGCACGCACTGGGCACGCCTTTGCGGAGCCGCAACGGTGGAGACGCCGTGGCGTCGGACAAGCGTGCTCGCCTCGCACCCCCGTGGCCCGGGCTCGATTCCCACCTAGACCCAAATGTCGCACATTTCATTTTCAAGGCTATAAGTATGCTTCGCAGAGAAATTTTATGCCAATCCGAGTATTTCTTGACGTGTTTTTACTCTTTGCAGCGTCGGCCATATTTTTCCAACCATGGCTTGATCCCGCCCGATTTTCCGCCTCGCGGGATATATAATGCTTCCGCATTAAAAACGTTCACGTATGGAGAAAAGCGTGTGCGGTAGAAATACTAGGGGTTCGAAGTATTTCCGGAACTCTCCAAGAACGCTTCTTTGAAACTTCCTGTTTCCTTGCGATGTCAAACACCGTCGTTAAATTAAAGAGTGAAAAATTGAGACATTTTATCGCCTAAAGTTATTTTACTTAGTTCTTGCAAACCGCCTAATTCATGGCCAATCCCCCACCCTGTGTACAGGCGCCCAAATCTTTAACTGGCGTGCGCGAGCGGCGACTTTTCCGTGCGTCAGCGCCGTATGACGGGGCGAGGCTGGAAACAGCTTAGCAGACGATGGGCCCAGCTGAGCGCGTTTGTCCGCATGCGCTTAGCCTCAGACTCTTTCCAGCCGCGCCCCGTCATACGGCGCTGACGCACGGAAAAGTCGCCGCTCGCGCACGCCAGTTAAAGATTTGGGCGCCTGTACGTGCCACTTGTGCAGGGCAAAGGACTGTTTTGCACTGTTTATGTTCGCAGTGTACACTAGAATAGATTTGTAATACTTATGGTGAATGGTACGTTGCCTGTGCTTTTTTGACAATGTTTACCATGTGTATGTGACGAAATGTATACATAGATTTCGAACATTAGGGCAAAATGTAAAATTTTCGTGCACAGACCGTTGGATACACGTTAAAGAACTACAGAATGTCAAAATAAATCTGCTGCCTCACATGATGGCGTTCTTTAGTATATGAATTGCTTTGAGATGTTTAATCTCCATAGCGCACAAATTTTCAGCAGTGATAACTTTAAGCTGTGGAAGTTAAGAGTTACTAACCTGGCCTGCCGAACTCGTGTAAAAATCGCGCGTAGGACTTTCCTTCGAACAACGCTTAGACAGACGGACATTCAAAATCAGTATTAAGGTTTGTGGGCCATTGGGCTCGCACGGATAAGTATCAGCAGAAGAACGTAAGCAAATATCATGACAAAGTTGGAGTGAAACCGACAATCGCCAATTTCCTTTCTGGCTGAATTAGAGGGAGAGTAGACTGTTGGGCTAGTTGGTCGTCCATATTTGAAGTAGTAGCTTAGCGCGAAGGAAACCACGGACACAAGAAAGACGGACAAGGACAAGCGCTTGTCCTTGTCCGTCTTCCTTGTGTCCGTGGTTTTTTCGCGCTAAGCTACTACTTCAAATATGAACTAGAGAGAGACGTTTGCTTTCTAGAAAGAGATTCACTTCAGAAAAAAGGTTTTGCTTGCGATCAACGTAAGCACAGCATTTGTACCTTGGGAAGGAAGCGCACATGTGCGGACATGATGTTAGTTCAAATCAACACTTTGTTGATACACAACTGAGGGCATGAAAACTTTATTCCAGCTGTCAAGGTCTCCTTACTGCCCTGAACCCGCAAAAAAAATATGTGGGTACTAAAAAAAATCGCTGAAATTGAATCAGGAAGTTCGGTCACAGTAGGATCTCTTTTATGCCGTCGTTCATCCCATCTTGGGAGAAGAAGAAAAGCGTTCGAATGGCAGTCCGACTTCATTTTGTGGTAACCCAAAACGACAAGCGCACTCTCGGAGGAGTTCACCAAGATAAAAAATAAAGACGATGTACCCGTAGGGTGAGAAGAAGCAAAAGTGAGGATCCGCAATCACGTCGTTCATTTGATCCCTGCTTCGAGGCACAAGATTAACAGCGAAACGAGTGCTAAGCAGGATCGCACGAGTGGGTTGGGACGGAGGGAATTCGGGGGAGGGGCGAGAAGGGATGATGCGCAATCCCCGCGTTATTGCCTTCTTGCGCGATTTCTCAACGGCTGCACTTGCACCGAGAGGGACCACTATAATATACACGACCTGTCGAGTTTGTCCGACGTCCAAGACAGCACCTCCCGGCGAAAATGAGGCTGATGTAAACGTATATATACATATATACAGCAGGTCGACCAAAGAAATTTGGCGGCGTGCGAAGTGCCTTTATTGTCGGGAACGCCTTCCGGGACGCTCGCAGTGCGAGAGGTTGTGCCGGAGGCGAACAAAAGATATGGCCGTGTGCTTAAATCTGATGGCAGTGTCAGCAGGGCGGATTCATTCGGCCGGGGAAGCGTGCTTTTTTTCTTGTTTTTATTGCACCGAGCACTCAACGCAAAGAGTAGAGTACCGCCGAGGCGTGATCCAATCTCTGAGAGACGCTTTGATGTCCGCACGTTGCAGGAGGCGAGAGTCAGAAACCGTCGTGATGAGTGCCGTCGACACTCTCGCTGAAGAGTCGCATCTCCACTAGGCGCCAAACCTCAACTTTAGCGAGGCCACCGTTGTCTTCCGCGCCGAGAGAGGGGTGACTGTCTTTTATCTAGTTCTTCACACGCCATTGCGCTTCAGCGCCTATTGCATTTCGCTCTCCCGAGACAATGTCTATGGCGCCATTACAGATAATAGCACTGCCATTCAAGAGATCCCGGGGCGGCTCTATTGAATTTCAAATGAAAAGCTTTTTGCGAGTTCCGTCAGATTCGAAAATTTCAGAGAGCCTTTCAAAACGTCTCAGTGTCTGCGAAACCACTAGCACTGCTCGCTAGAAATAACTGCTAAATAAGGAAGCTATCCTTGTCTCTCTCGAAACCTTTAACCAAGTTGTGAAGTAGCAGGCAGGAGACAAGGTTCTCAGGCCGACCTCTCCTGCTTTTCTATCAAATTTTTCTCTCTATCTCTCTATTTCCTGCAATTAAGGAGAAATTTTTATTGGTAAGCTAATTGGCTTCAAGATGTTTCACGTGGTTGTACAACTCCACCAGTACCATGAATTCGGCAACTCACCGCTTCGGATTAATCCCTGCCATGTCCAACTTTGACGCAGAGAAATTCTCGGGCCACCCGGCTGGCTTCCATATCCTCTCGGACCACATCACCATCGATGACCAGGCCATCTAGAGGGGAACAGCACTTCTGTTATCTATGCTGGCAAACTGGAAGCACTTAGACGGCATCCGTTCCTTCGTCCTCCTGGGTCTAAACTTCACGGTCAACTGTGGCACTTTAGGCAAAGAAGGCTGGCAGCGCCTGGATGATTACCTGCGCCATCTTTTGAAGAGGAGGCTGTTCTCTACCTACGAACGCGTCCAACGAATATCTGTACAACGGGCAGCAGCGAGCGGCCTTGCTGCAGGGATAAAAGCCTAAGTAGAGGGATGAAAAGAGAAAGAGAGCGGAAGGGAGAGAGAGGGAGAGAGCGACCAGCACAAACAAACCGTGCACACTGTACAGTGATAGGGGGCGGCGTTCTTAAATTCTTTCGCGAAAGTCCGTATACGGCAGGAATCTTAGTAACGCGAATAAGGCCTTCGGCGTGGACGTTCCTTTGGAGCACTGGCTTAGAGCTTTTCGGCCAAAAGATGCTGTGCGCCTATGCGGAGGATTAAAATCCCAGAGAATTTTGTCTGAAGACATTTTCAACAGAGATAGTACGCAGTCCTTAATCAAATGAAGTCCGTTAAGTATGTGCGGCACAAGGTACATGGAGGAATGAAACACTCCGACGTGCGACTCTGGTGATGGCTCAACGTGTGGTTTAGATCGTTCCTTTCTCTTCCCCGTAGCAGGATCAATCTTTTTTTCAAGTAAAGATTTGGTTTGTGCTGTGCAGATGAGTAGAACAGAACACCGTGAACTTCTCTCTTCCTTCCTTCTTTCAATTCCATTTCCCCTTCCACAGTGCTGACTAGCCTACCGGGCTCAGCCTGGTCTACTTCCCTGCCTTTCCTTATGACTTCTCTTTCTGTCTCTGCGTATTTTTCATGGATATTTTCTAATGGTTACTTATTAAGATGTCGAAGGTATAAGCCACGCATTCATCCCATTCCTTTTCTTCTTGATCGTAGCCAGCAAGAGAACTCGATTTGCCCTGCTGAGGTTCTGATCCTGACACAGTTACCTGTGAGTTGTGCTCCTGTCCTGGCGGCTTTATTTTGTCGTCGTCGCGGCCCTGTTATAGTTGAGGTCGAGTGAGATTCGCGAAATGCACTCGCCCTTCTATCTCAGAATGTTGGGCGCCATATAACGCTTTTGTTCCAGTTACATACTAAGCTTCTTTTTAACTTTTTTGCTAAAAGTTCGGAGTGCGGTATCCATACAGATACTTTAAATGTAGCAAGGCTACCAAAAACAACAGCAAGAAAGCAATGTAATAGAAGGAACAGTGATTCTAACGCGCTTGATAAAACAAGCACCAATGAAAAAACTACCGGTCTTAGCGCCTAATGCCGCAGAATGTAATTTAATTTTGATGATCAAATTATGTGGAAGCAGTCTTGTCCGTCAATTTCGACGGACGGGTAGCACGCGCCCAAATAAAACACGTGTTTGTCGATGTCATTTGCAGTAAAAAAAAGAAAGCAAAGTTTGCTTGTGCGCGTGTGTGTGTGGTGCGGGGAGGAAAGGTTAGGCGCGGGGATTCTTGCACATAAGCCACAAATGATTTACGCAGGAAGGACAAGCGAAGATCCATCAATATATTGACAGGCATGGAACAGAATTTTCACACTTTAATTCTTTTATTACCATAGAAGGTGGAAGCCACGTGCATGAATAAAACAAAGGTAACAAAAGTAATAATAATAAATACAAAGGAGACAACGACAGGATAAAAGGAACGAAAACGTCAAAGTCGAGTGTGATACTTTTGTTTCGCGCGAGTGGTTTCTCACTTAGCATTCAACGCACGGTCTCGCGGTCGGAAGCAGAAGAGGGGAGGGGGGTGGGGGCGTGTACTGAGCAGAGGCCAGCTCTTGTTGTATTGAATTTAGTTCTCGGACGCGCAAGAGAGTTTACCCACATCTTCATGCTGTCACGGACACATTCGCGAGGGTGACGCACTCAGTCGAAGCAGCACACATAAAACCCTAGAGTGCGCTATATTGTTGCACACGCTCCTAAAATATTAACAAAAGACAATACGCAAGCGGCTTGACAGCTTACTTGGGGCGGGCGGGGGGGGGGGAGGCAGTTTGAAGGGGCGACTGCACGTGATCAGTCTGTAAATGCTGCGAAATCCCGGCGTGGAAAAGTACACCACGCGAAAGAGTAATACGGCCGTACGAGATCCCAAACATACACGCACACACAAAGAAAAAGAAAGAAATTCTAGAAGTCGGGTTGGGGAATACGAGGGACGGTCAGTGGTGCGGCTAACCAATTGGCGCTCTCGAAGACCGATTCGCCGGGCTTTTGTCCAAGAGAGAGAGGCAGGGAAGGTAAGTATATACTACACGGTTACTCAATCAAAACACACAAAGATTGAGCGAAAGTAATATATATATATATATATATATATATATATATATATATATATATATATATATATATATATATATATATATATATATATATATAAGTGAGACACATATCTTGGGTGAAGTTTGCTGTCCTCTTTATCTGATCTGTTCAACATCCGTGCTCACGTTCTGTGCTACATTGTATATATACGCGCGCATCACCGACGACGAAGCCGAACACGGCGAAAAAGTTAATGCACCGACCGTGATAGGCCGCCAGCCAACCGAATATTCACTCCCCTCAAAGAATATGGAATATAGAAGAAAAAATAAAGACGGCAGGTGCCGGAAATCCCGAGGAAGCCGTGGCAGCTGCGGCGTGGGGACCTCTCCCTTTCGCTGCCTAGCAGGTCCTCGGCAATTATGGAAAAAGGGCTCACGTATGGTGCGCAACGCGCACACAGGGACTCGCTTGACAAACAGTGTCGCATATCATCAGGGCCGACAGTGGACCGCACTTGAGGGGACAACTGTCTCGCTCTCCTCACGGGGAACGCCCGGAAGGCGAGGAGAATTGGGATCACTTCCTCTCGAAGTGCAAAGTGACCACAGCGATAGCTGTCCCACAGTACCGTGGACTTATTGTTTGTCATTATATTCTTTCTTTCTTCTAAACCGAATGTTTTTTGGCCTACCTCTCCTAGGTTTCGCGTGCTGTCAGCTACCTAGGCGAGTATACTGGGGCGGTCCCCGAAGCAGTCTAATAGTAAAATGAGCCGATCCGGGAGAGGTTGTTTCTATAATTGGCCGATTGCAGAGGCTGTACAATCAAAGGTGGTGACTAAGGTCATCTGAAGCGTTTATAGTTGTTTGAATCCCGGGCAGGATACGGAGGCGGTTCATAAAATTCGTGAGGGGGTAGAACGCGATACTGCCAGCATTTCAGCCAATCACTCAGATGTAGCATGTCAGCCTAAATATTCTTCGCGTATATTTTCCTGCTCAGCGCCGGTGTCTCGCCGAGTAGAGGTAGTGGTGTGTTTTTCATACAGCTGAGCCGCAGAGCGGGGAAATGTACTTCGGCGACTCGCAGGCACAACGTGGGGGGAATCAGTCTCTTCGCTACTACAAGTTCCATAACGCACTCATAAAACAAAAAATTGCTTAGTCGGCCCCTATTCTCCATGGTTTATGGCGAACTTCTGAGGAACGTCTTCAACGTTTACTTTCAAGGGGGCTACGAGCGTTTCTTGGGGTTCCGCAGGCTACCTCGAGTTCTTTAGTCAATACTGAAGCTCGTCACCCCCTCCCCCCCCATTTCCAGTCATACGAACGGTTGAAACACGCCGAGATATTTATCGCATCTTTACCCAACACGAGAAGCATCCATTAAACCTCGCGCTCACTGAAAGAAACAAAAGCAAAATTCACGATGTTGTTCGAGAACATAAAGCATTATTACCAAGATTTGAATTATGCAAAGTGGATGTTAGTTACCTTCCCTGGATGTTAACATGCCATACGATAGTATTATCGGTTGACGGGTTTATATATAAGAGAGACATATTCATAGTAGCCCCCCCCCCCCCCCCCCAGCAACTGGCACTCCTCCAAATTTACTCATTATATCCCCAGTACATCTGCGTTTATACCGATGGTTCGTGTCATAAAAAATCTTCGACTTCAGCATTCGTCATACCACATTTAGCGCTAGAGCAAACATTTAAATTATCCCGGGAAATACTTTCCACCATGGCAGAACTATTTGCAATCCTGTGTGCTTTGTGTTTCTTAACATCAGAAAAAACATTCGCGAAAATGGGTTATCTTTAGCGATTCGCAAGCCGTTCTCACATTACTACAGAGAAATAAGAAAAATTCTTCGAACACTTCGCTATTGTATGAGACGCTCAAAGAACTTACAAAAGCAAGCGCAATGAACCACGTAATTGCATTTCAGTGGATACCTGGGCACTGCAATATTCCTGGTAATACTACAGCGGACGGAGTCGCGAATCGAGCGCATAATAACGCAGAGACAACCAATCTTCCACTATTGCGTAGTGAAGTCCGTCTGATCCTGAGACAGATTTCTTATCGCCTCAGCAAAACTGCCTGGTTTGACAAGCAAACTGAAACTCGGAGTTGTACTTCATAGACCCATGTATAAACTTATCAATGCCGGAAACTCTAAGAAACAAAAAAATTGAAACATTGGTACACCGACTGCGTCTTGGTACTGCATTCAAGGTCGATTCAAATAGGTCGCGAAGCTTCGGGCGAAAAGCGGTTCAGTACAGATTGTCACCGACATCAGCATGGGGGGTTATGGGAGCAGCGATTGAAGCGCGACTATGTTTGGAGGGAACAAACATTGGGAAAGAAAAACGCGTTTTTTTAATTCAAACGAGACACAGTTAGATTCATTCAACGAAAATAAAATTCCGTCATTTTTATATATTCGTGACGAGTTAAGAAAATACAAGTTTAATTTTAATATTCTAAATAAATGCAATTCTTTTCAGCGCCCATCGCTACAGGGGGCGTTGACGCCACTATCACTCGCAATGCAATGCACGTCTTGAAATGGGCAGAAAGGCGCACTCGTAAAGTTCACCTGTTGAAATACGCCCCCCTCACAGTTTGTGCTTTCTTGCTTGTCGAAGTTTGTCTGAATTTGGTGACGCGGGTAGCTTCATCGGTTCTTAATCTGTTCAGTTAAAAGGAGTGGGTTACGACCGCCAGATAATTGTGTAGTTGTTTTCGTGAGACTGCGCTGGCCGACGGGCTTGGCAACCGACAATAGTATCAGCACTCTACACCTAAATCTTTCGTCGGCCTCCAAAGAAAGTATGTTCTGTGCAGGGATGCGATTTCGACAACCGTGCGGCTGGCCTCTTCCTGCATCGCTTTCCACGCTGAAAGCTCGAAACGCCCATCAAGTCGAATGGCGGGGCACTTGAATATATAGCTCCAAAGGAAGGACAACAAAACAAATTTCGCGCCTTCGACAACAAAATTACGTCACTTCTGCTTTTAACGGACATGGCGTCAGATTATTTTTTCTTCCGCCGGAAGTGTTCCCACCACATACAGATGGCGCTAAGCCCCATCAACCGCCGATGGACCGCCATGTTTTGAACGTATGGGCTCCTATGGAAGCTTCGCTACCAGGTATATTTACCTTGCTGCATTTACGAAACACTTCTTGTACAGGATAAAACGTGTCTAGTCCGCAGTGTTCTTGTGGCCATCCAGACGAAGATGTGCATCACCTTCTTCTCGAGTGCACGAAATACGATACACAAAGAACGCTACTGCAAGCTAATGTGATTATGGTAGACCGAAGACCGTTCACTCTAAAAGAGATACTTGGCCCATGGTCAACTGCCGGCCTTCAAAAAAGAGCACTTCTCGCTCTGAAAAAGTTTTTAGAGGACACCAACATTTTGCAAAAAAATATTAAGTATCAGATGATGCGAATACGCTAAATGTGAACGTTGCTCGTGGTTCATTATTGGTTCATGTGGTGATCGCAACTTTTACGCAATATGTATAATTCTGTTCTGTGCTTGCAGTGTGTTACATGTGTTGTGTGTTTTGGCTGTTCAAAACATCTGACTTTATATATGCGTACGTGGACTGAACTAATTCACAGAACTTTGCGACTCATGTACTGTTGGAGTGTATATTTTTTATTGATCCGGTGTTCTACGGAGTTTTATATTTTGTGTCGCTATTCTCCCTTTTTACGCAAATTTGTTTCGTTGCCAAGTGACAAGGAGTAGCCGGTGCCACCATAAAGGCGCCAACCTCTTCTAGCATTCACTTGAACATAAAAAAACAGTTGAGGCATTAGCGCAGACGAGCTTGAAAAGGATTATATTACGTGGTGGGAGATGGTTTAATACGTCAAAAATGCTTGGTGAAACCGCTGTATCACAAATAAACAAACACAAAAGACACAAGACCGAACACACGGTCTTCTGTTTCTTTTCTTGCGCTACAACAGCATCCCCAAGCATCAAACACCTTGCCCAAGAACAAATAATTTTTAGTTACAGAAGCTGCTTGCATAGTACACTGCGAACCTAAAGGGCATTTAGAAACGGCCCGATTCGAAGGTGCAATTGATCATATCTTAGTGGAGGTTGCAAATGCGTTTAACATCAAGCGCTGTGTTTCGTACTTTTTACTACACACACCCGTGCTTGCAATTTTACTTGTCTCGGGATACTGTCAGCGTTTGGGTACCGAGTGTGTGATGGAAGCAGTTCGCGTCTACCGATTCCTATACCGAGCGTGGGAGCAACTTATGGTTTCGCTTCCTCTGATCAACTGCGGGCTCCAGAAGTGCTTCTGAGGAAGTTGTGTCGTTGTTGTCATCGTCGTCGTCATTGAAACATATGGCATATAACAACGTGAGGAGTGCGAGAGGATTAGCTATAGGAATTTATCAGGTGTGCAGTTGGACAAGGTAGGCCAATATAAAAGCGAACAACACACTTGCGTTTTAAGCCTTTAATTTTTCTTTGGTTTGCGCTGAAATAAAGTTACATAAGTGCGATTTCTGAACGAGAGAAGTCTAAAGCAAGTAGCAGTGGGTAAATTTATGTCTTACAGCTTTGTAAAAATAATTTTAACACATATAAATTGTTCTCTTTGATCTTAATAACAGTTTACGTTGATAATAGAGTCGGGGAGATGGAACTGTGTTGAAGAGAGTACTCTGTATAAAAATTAATAACCCACAATCGAGGCCGAAGATTTAAAGAAATTTGAAAACTGGCCGTTAAACACAAGCGAACTTCTCAGTGTGCTTCAAAAGGCCGACTCACAAGACGCATAAGATTCAGTATGTGGAACATCGCCTCACACCATACTCACGTTAAAAATGGCTAAAAAGGTTTAAACGGGCGGCTCGAAGCTTTAAGTCAATGAAATCGGAGTTTATTGTGCATTAACACAAGATAAGATGTTTACAGAAATACTTGGACCGTTAGCCTATATCACCGGTTATCGGCCCAATTTAATATAGGCGTTCATGCAAACGGGTTTGAAAGCAGAGGTGCAGTGAATAGAGACATAGGGATGCACATACATAGCAGCGTAGTATTTTTGCATTTTTTCAAACAGAGGACAAAAAACAAACAAACACATCGCAATAAACACAGTTCAATATCTATATAAATACAAAGTCCTTGTATATGCGTGCGGAAAAAAATATACTCGAAATCATTAACAAGGAATTGTCAAACATACTAAGAAAACTATAAAAACCGCCGTATACATTCGAGTCACAGACCTTTCCAGTAGAAAAATACTAATAACGTGCTAGAAATAGCCTACAAAGAACGCATGATTGCAAGTTCAGTTGCTACATTACTGATTAAAAAATGTACTTTACAAGAGAATTTAAAGTGACGTGCAAGTTTAATTTTGAGAAGAATGGAGTTCCCAATTTTAGTACCAATGTATTGAATTAATCTTTCGCCGTATACATTTCCGCATGTCGGGAGATTAAAGTTGCCGTTGTCTGCCTGCCTTGTGTTACGGGTTGCTAAACAAAAGAAACTCAAAGGTAGTGGACAATTAGTGTTGATTATAGCATTCATCAAAACTGCAGATTTACAATTTGGTTGTTACATAAACAGAAGTATCCGAGTATTCGCAAATAATTATGTGCTTGGGCAATGATGAGAAGAAAATGTTCAAATTCTCAAAGCGCATTTTTGTAATCGTATAACAGTGCTGCTGCCACCTCCCTTCTGAATAGTAGGTAGGCGTTGTGCTCCTTCCGGTGGCAGCAATAACTGAGTTTTGAGTGAAATAAGGAAAAATGTAATGATTGAAGCACGTTATATTGAAAAGAACTTCTGGCTTTAATGAGCGTAAAACATGCAAACGCTAGATTTCTAGATATATTATCACCCTGTTCGTTCAAATGCAAGTTTTCATCCATTACTACACCTGAATACTTCAACTTGGAAACCCGCTCAATAGGTTTGCTGTTATTATGCCAGTTCAGAAGACTATAATCTAGACATTTTCCCCTGGAGTGAAATAAAGCGTATTCAGTTTTGTCAGGATTTAATGCTGTTTGTTACGAGAGAACCACGTGATAATTGCTGCCAACTCTTTCGTGATTTGTTCTTGTAGTACTGAGAGTTACCTCGAAAAAATTAATGCAGTGACATCAACATATATTACAGTTTTGCACGACAAAGCTGACTGGAGGTCATTTATGTATAAAGGGAACAGTATAGGGTCGAGTACATTTCCCTGGGGTATCCCACAGGTAAAATTTCTAAATTCGTATGTTATTTGGTCGAATACAACACATTGTTTCCGATCTGCGAGATAGCTAGAAAAGAACTGATGTGTCTTGTTAACAGAGCCGTAAGATTCTAACTTCTTTACTAATATTGTAACGCCGTGGTTGAGGCGAAATGAAGAGGAAGAGGACTACGGATCTTTTGGTGCGGAGCACCGAACGAAACAAGTGCTGCACTGTTTTTCTAGAGTCTCCTTCATCATATGGAAATGAACACGCCTCATGCGTAACAGCTTGGGTTGGAAGTGCTGGGTACTGAACCAAGCACTGCAACCACCTCTTCTACGCCGAAGCCGCAGCCTTGCTGGCCTGCCCCCATTGCCGCTGGTGGTCGAGATACCTCGTGGTGAAGACGGAACCCAGAATGTCCCAGCTCCTGCGGCTGCAGCCCGTACCCTGGTTACAGCGGCCCCTTCGGTGCGTGTCTCAGGCGCGGCTGGTCCCTGGCAGCGTCAGTACCCGATAGAGCCTCGCACATTCGGAGGCAAATCTGGCGAGGACGTGGTTGACTGACTCACGCACTACAAATGTGTGAGCAACTGTTACCATTTAGACAGGGCGCTCGTGGGGTTTGACAACCATGAGGACACCCTCAGGACGTGGGATTGGTTCGCGTCCGAAATAACGGAGTGTTTTGGGGGCTCTGTCGCAAAGAGGAAGAAGGCTGAACAAACGCTGCTGCAAAAAGCCGAAGTCACAGGCGAGACGTGCACGACGTATACTGAGGTTATATTGCACCTCTGCAAGACCGTCAGCCCTCGCATTTCAGAGAAAGATATGGTCGGCAACCTCTTAAATGGAATCGCCGAGGATGTATCTCCCTTCCTCATCGGCAAAGAAAACCTTGGTACAGTAGCTCACTTTCTTTTTCTTGGCTGTAAATAAAATAGCTTTTATTTTTGACATATATATATAGTTAGCGAGTTTTTCAAACTCCAGGTGTTCTTTTTCGAGAGTATGTCATTTGCTCTGGATTGAATTTCCAATAAATCTGATCTTAAAGAAAGATAAGCTAGTATCGTCAGGTATCGTCAGCATAAACAATAAATTGGGTATTTTCATCTATTCTTACTACGTCCTTAATATATACATTAACAAGTAGAAGCCCTAGTTTACTTCCCTGCGGTACTCCGCAGTTTAGGGATCGAAAGCTTGATTTATAGTTATTAAGTTGTACCGTCTGCTGCCGATCTCTCGAGTAGCTTTGAATAAGTGTGGAAAATGCCCCCCGGAATCCGTAATGCTCTAGCTTTTTTAAAAGTGTGGTATGATTAATCCGATCAAAGGCTCTCGAATAGTCGATAAATATTCGAAGTATGTAAAGTTGACGCTCGAGACCCTCAAATATGATTTGTTTTCGAAGAAGTAATGCGCATTCCGTGAAACGTTTTTTACAAAACCAAATTTAAATGCCGTTATGATGTTATGGTGACTCAAAAAAGCTATTTGTATCATCATCGGCGCGGAAAGTTATTGCCGAACAAGTTCAGGGTATGCTGCAGAAGGGCGTTATTGAAGAATCGTGCAGCCCTATGGCTGAAGCTGTCATTTTAGTTAATAAGAAAGACGGCTCTTGGATGTCTTGCGTTGTTTATGGACAATTAAACGCCCTCACAAAAAAAAAGTGTATATCCATTGCCTCGGATAGACGATGTCATCGACTGCCTGCCTTGAGCTTCCCACTTTTCTTCACAAGATCTATGATCGGGGTATTGGCAGATCGCCATGCACCCTACCGACATGGAGAAGACTGCATTTGTGACGCCCGATGGACTGTATCAATATAATGTTAGGTCGTTTGGGCTTTGCAATGCTCCCGCTACTTTCGAAAGATTTATGGGCTCGATTCTTCGCGGTGTGAAATGAGAGGTATATTTGTGCTATCTAGATGGCGTTGTCATTTTCGTACGTACTTTCGAAGAGCATAACGCCACTTCAAGTCTCGTTTTAGATTGCATCGAAAAGGCCGGCTTGGTTTTCAATTCTAAGAAGTGTCGTTTTGGCGAAAAACAAGCATTAGTTTGTCGAACGCCAAGCATTAGACCTCGGCCACCTGGTTGACAAAAATGGTGTCAGGCTAGACCCCCGGAAAATATAAGCAGTCAGTGCCTTTAAGCCACTTCATTCACTCAAAGAGCTCCGCAGCTTCCTGGAATTATGCCCCTACTTTCGACAGTTCGCGGATCTCGTTGGTCCATTGACCAGTCTCTTGCGAAAAGGCAGTCCATACGAGGGGGCGCCTGTATGTGACGCGGCATTCTTTCAACTCAAGATTCTGCTGCCATCAGAACCCATTCTTAGTCACTTCAATCCGTCTGCTTCTACTTAAGTGCACAGTAACGCCAGCGGAATCGGCATCGGAGTTGTGATTGTGCAGCGCCATAGTAATGAAGAGTATGTGGTTGATCCGTTCTCTCATCAAGGCTGAACGAAACTACTATGTGACAGAGCAAGAATGCTTAGCAGCTGTATTTGCTATTCAGAAGTTTCGTTTCGTTGTTATCTCTACGAGCGCGCCCATTCACCATTGTAACCGACCATCATTCCTTATGTTGGCTTGTTACCCTCCGCGACCCCTCCGGTCGTATAGCACGCTGGGATTGACGGCTCCAAGAATGTGGCTTCGTTGTTTCGTACAAAAGTGGAAGACGTCATGCCAACGCTGATTGCATTTCTCATCTTGCTCTGTCCGCAACGGAAAATAACGCGGACAATCTCAACTCCTGCTTTGCTGATGTCTCCCACACGTTTCCTAACGCCACCGTTTTCCAGCGGGAACAGCGCAACGGCTTATGTTTGGACCCCCTGTTCGCCGACGCCTCCAGTCCTAAGGGCAGTGGTCGCTTTTGCATTCGCGAAGGGCTGTTATACAAGACAAATTAGACAGCAAGTCACGCGCGGTATTTACTGGTTGTTGCCGAAAGCCTGCAATGCGACGTTCTCCGTGCGAGGCGTGATGATCCGACGTCAGGCCCTCTTGCGTCCATTCGCACCTTACATCGAATACAGGAGCGGCTTCACTGGCCTAAGATGCGACATTCTACTAAACAACACGTGTCGAGCTGCGACAAGTACCAGCGTCACAAGCGACCTACAACCGCTCCGCAAGGTCTTCTTTTCATCGTGCAGCACCGCCTACTACACCTTTAGAGCATATTGCTATCGACCTGCTAGGACCGTTTCAACGATCTTCGAACAATAATAGGGTCATCGTCTGTGTCCATCACCTTACTAGATATATGCGAAAACCGCTGTGATATCTTCCTCCACAGCCGCTTGCGCAACTGCCTCCTCGTTAAGCTATGTAATTCTTTGCCACGGTCCGCCTCGCGTAATCATCAGCGACCGTGGTCGCTAATTCGTCGCCGACGGCGTGGAAGAATTGCTTAGACTCTGCACTCCGCAGTTACGCCAATAAACACCATATCATTCCCAGGCGAATGGCCTTGTCGAACTCATGAACAGCACCGTGGCCAACATGCTGGCTATGTATGTGTAATCCAATTACAAGAAATGGGATGACAACTTACCGTTTATTACCTATGCTTACAATACAGCGAAGCACAAAACACCAGACTTCACACCTTTCTACCTGCTTTACGCTCGGTCACCGCGCAGCTCTTCCCATACCATTTTCCCCTTTACACTCCATAGAGAGAAGCCTGTTGCCGAAACTTTGTTTCGTGCTGAAGAAGCCCGACAAATGGCTTGTCCGCGTACACTGGCATAACAGGATTGCTCCAACGAGCGGTATGACTGCCGCCACGACTGAATTTCATTCGAAAAAGGTGACTTGGTGTGGCTGTGGACCCCTCAGCTCAGACGCGGGTTATGCCAAAAGTTCTCGGCTCAGTATACCGTTACCTTCACATCCATTGGCCGAATTAGTGATTTAAAGTTCGCAGACGCCCGTGTAAGGTCACCAGGACGCTGCTATAGCGCTACTCAACCAGTGCATGTTACGCGCCTCAAGCGATAACACACTATCACTCAGCCCGAAATCCCATGGTGGGTTTCGTCTGCGAAATGAGGAATACAACGCCTTGGTTGTGGCGAAAAGAAGAAGAACACGACGGATATTTAGTGCTGAGCGCAGAACGAAACCGGTGCTCGACTGTTTTCCTAGACTCTCCCCCCCCCCCCCCCCACATCCATCATTTGTAAATAAACACGCCTCATCCGTAACAATATGGAATGCGAGATCGCATCGAATGCTTTTTTTAAGTCCAAGAAAACGGCAACGCCTATTTGATTGTTATGGAGTACTGAGTTAACTGTGCCAGAGTAAGGACAGCTCTGGTTGTCGACCTATTGGTAATGAAACAAATTTGTTCAGCACCGAATACTTCATTTTCGTTAGGAATGCGACTAAGACTAGGCCTAATTATTCTTTCAAGAAGCGTATTCAGAATGCGAAGTACTGAGATGGGTCGATAACTGCTTGGGTTTTCTCGGTCACTAGATTTGTATATAGGGACTACTCTCGCAATCATTAGTATGTTTGGGGACGAGCCACTGTGCAGGGCTTTGTTTATGATGTGGCAGAGTGGCTCTGAGAGAAGATCTATATTGTACTTTATTATGTTTGCAGGAATGCCGTCATAGCCCACGGCTTTATTACTCGGAAATTTTAAGATTTCTAACCTAATTTCCTCACTAGTAACGCTTGCAAGCTGAAAGTCCTTTTCTGCTCTGTATTGACAGAAATGGAATAGATCTGCTTGAAACTGAGCAGACAGACTATTACCAACACTAACAAAATTACTAAAATTATCAGGAATATTTGTAGAAAGGCTTTCCGGAGTGATGTGCTTTCTATCACCTATACCCGTAACTGCGCGTACAAGCTTCCATACTTGCTTGACATCACCGGCAATCCTATAGCTGCAACACTGTTTCTTAGCTTTTCGTATCATCCCAACTAACTTACTTCTAAAGAATTTAGACTGATTTTTTTAGTAGGCGTTCGTTTTTGTTCTGTTTCCATCTGCTAAAGTATGCTTCTTTTTTCTTTATCACATTCAGAATGTTCTTCGTTATCCACGGACATATTGCTTCCTTGTATTTTAGGCCTCGGTATTCTTGCGTTGCTTGATTAATTACATTCATTACATGACGAATAAAGTTTTCCCAGTCAATGTCAATATCCCAGTCATTTAAGGCTTCAAAACCTATAGATTCAAGTAATTTGCACACAGTATCGTAGTTTACTTACCTCGTTCGTTTCGAATAATTATGACATGAAGGATTATGGATAAGCACGAGGTATGAACAAGAAAATTTGGCAGTGATAAGCAACGGTAATGGCATACACTCTGGCGGAAACAGTCACGTCAGTTCCACAAATCATGGGATTAATCAGTGAGGAATAACTGTAACTTATTCGCGTAGGGACAGGGATCACGTTCATTAGATTATTTGACTGGAAAAGCAAAACGGAGTCATGACATTCATATTTAAGTAGACTAATGTTAGTATAACGACCGATAATGGAAAGTTGTAGGCAATCAAAGGTTCTAAAATCAAAGGGTCTTGTTCACATGTTGCATCGGCTTGTTTTGTGCATTATATATGCTGGCGCCACAAAGCACTCTCATGGTCACTAGCCAACCTAAATATAGCTATCAAAGAAGCAGAAAAGAAAAACGATGAAGTAGAAAAGTGAAGTGCAAGAAAGTGCGCCGGGAAAACCTACTAAAACGTGTTTAAAAAAGACTTGGGCCCCTAACTTTGACGAGATTTGTTGGAATGAAAGGAAGCTTTAAAAAGTTTTGTACAATGTCACTATTGTTTGCGCAGGCCTAATCCATCTTTGAATAGAAAAAAAGTTGTCAGAAACGTAAGAAGCAACTTGGCGTAATACGCCATCACCCCGACAAAAGACGTCCAATCTTGCGAAGCCACGTCAAGCGAGCTTAGTCTACGAAGCACAGCGTTTGCCTCAATCGTGCGACAACATTTTCAGGCGAGCCAGTTCATGCTGCTTTTTATGCGTTTCAGTGTTTTCGCCTTCATGTGCAAAATTGCGGGGCTTACAAAATTAAAGAATACGTGCTCGACCAAAGAACAAGAACGGTTGGGTGCTGCCCTGTAGCAGGGAGACAAAGGGTGCCTAACAAAGAACTCGCACACCGCCGCTGAGAACAAAAGGCAAAACCAGCGCTTTACTCGGCTACAATTTGTGCCCCTGGCGGCGTGAAGCAATGTGTGAGCCCAGTCAGTGGATGTAAATTTTAACAAATGAAGTACAGGCTAAAGCTCAAAAATGCATGTGACGTGTCATATTGAGTTAAGTGACCTGCAAGAACATGAATACTCTGTAAAAGATCTAACAGACAAATAACACAAGTAAATCACTATATACCAGATGCTTTCAGGACACTGGGCCCCATGAGGAGACACATGCAGAAGTTTCTGGGATTGATCGAATGAGTTACGTGTAGTTACATCGGCAAGGCAGGATTATTTTAAGTGTAAAATATTTATGAAACGCTGTACTGAATAACTACGTTGACTCAATAATTATAAACTGAAGTAACTTGAGGGTAACACCATTATCTGTGAATGCGGGTGAATATTACATTAGGAAGGAACCGATAACGTTCCTTCGGTGGTTATTTACCAACAAATACAAACTGCTCTCCACGACAAAGGGCACCCCAATAGGATTTTTTGTTCGCAGGAATAATTTTCAAAAACCTGCTTGACTGCATTATACTCGTACAAAAAACAATCGGAAAAATTAAAACCGCATTTATCAATACGAAACTGTTGCAGTTCTTAAGAAAACTAACGGCAAAGTGAGCAGCAAAACTGTAATGGCTTCTAAGTTTTCTTATCATATATTTTTTTTTAGCATATCTGAACTTTCCAACTGTGGAGAAGTAGGAGCATGGAGGCGTAAAAAACTCCATGCCCATACTTGATGTGAGAAGGTGCTTCGCAAGTAGTGTTCGAGATCGACCAGGTGGCGCATCGTATACTGCCCGTAACCAGAAGGAAGGAAACATTAAAATTCGCGCTTTATAGCTGACGACTTCCCGAACACCATGCGGAATATCTAAGGCTTCTACGAGACCTCCGCGTATATACCGTATACGCGGAAGTTACTCAGTAGATAGCGAGACAGATGTTGAAGCTCCCGTGCCACTAGTAATCGTTGCCTGACAATAAACTTACCATGCCGGCTGATCGAGGTGCACTTCTTCAGGATGCAGTTGACACGCAGGCACGTCAATCTAGCACTTAGAAACTGGTGTCATAAGGATTCCCAGCTGTAGCAAACGTGTCTTTGTGGTCTCCATGGGAACGAGTTGAATAAAATAAATGGTAGATTCCCGTGTGCAGGATGTTAGATACAGAAACGACTGCGACCACCGGCGCCTGCGGCGCAAATTATACAAACGACGATTTCACAGGGGCTGCAAGGAGATGTTAACTGCTCGTGCTACAACAATGAAAAAGAAATTGTGACCAAAGTGATCGAAACATCATACTGGTATTTTCCTTTAATGTTATGCATATGCTCATTTGCAAGTACGTGCAGTTACACAAGTATAATAACCAGAAAAGCCATACTGAAGTTCCAATATCACTTAAAAGCAACTTGAGCTCAGCGTAAAAGCGAATAAAGAAGATCAGATCTTAAGGAAGAAGATCTGCAACTCGATATGAATGTGACGACTTAGGTTTAACCGCAGCGGATCATAGCGACGCCACACAGCTCATTCTTGTTAGCAGCTATAGAAATGCACTGATTCAACCAATGCGGTGAGGAACACTAGTTGGTTTCTGGAGCTCACGTTCATGTTTACTTAAACCGTATAATATATATATATATATATATATATATATATATATATATATATATATATATATATATATATATATATATATATACATATATATATATATATATATATATACATATATATATATATATATATATATATATATAAATGCATGAAACGGCGCGCAGTGGCGTCACAAGTAGGAGCATCGCATGCGTATTCCGAAGACGTGACTTCGTATCCCATCTACGTCGAGTTGTCTTTACATCCACTTTCATTTCAATTTATTAATCAGTTGTTTCACTCATTTAAGACCTGCAGATTATTTCCCCTATGCTTGCCTTAGTGTCATTGTTTGTTAGCTTGTTATGATATGATTAAGAAAAATCGAGCCCCTGGGTTAACCACCTTTCTTGTCGTTGTACTATACATATATACACACATATATATATATATATATATATATATATATATATATATATATATATATATATATATATATATATATATATATATATATATATATATATATATATATATATATATATATATATATATATATATTATTTAATATGCGCTGGGTATTGCGCGAGTGCTCTGTATAAATAGACGTCGTTCCAACCATAACGTGCATATATAACGAACGAGAAGAAAGGGACTTGACCGAGGGGCCCGATATTCATAATCATATCATAGTAAGCCAACACACGATGACACTAAGGAAAGAATAGGGGAAGTTACGTGTATTTACGAATTGAAAAAAGGAAATGATAAAAAATAATGGAAATGAAAGTGCATGAAAAGAGAACTTGCCGCAGGTGGGGAACGATCCCATTGCGTCACATTATGCGTGTGATGCGCTCTCTGTCCCCCTCATATATATATATATATATATATATATATATATATATATATATATATATATATATATATATGAAGCAACAGGGTGACCCCCAAATTGCTATCTAAATAAAAACATAGTACACACTTTCACGAAACCTTGCGTGACAGTGCCTAGCGAGCAACTCAAACTCGCACTAAGGTTTGGAAATGACAAACACGCGCACCTTTAAGGTTATCAAGGACATTTCACAAGCCTTTGGTGAAGCTGTTTGGAGCCGCAGGCCGCCAGAAACGTTCTGCCGGCATCGTTTTTCACACGAGGCATAACGTGCTTTCTTTATCGTGCGCTCGCAGGCGAGGGTCAAGGCGGCGAACGAGCACGTGCCGAGTGTGCGAGGAGGGCGCTCAGAACGAGGCTATAAAACCGCTCGGCATCAAGACAGAGTCATTGAAATGGGAAATGGAACTCAATCGCGGTAACACCAACGGCTCTGGGTAAACTGAAAAAGAAAGACAAAAATTTCAACTTAAGAAAAAAAAAAAAAAAAAGAGTTGGATGAGTTAAAGCGTAATTCAAAGCTTGGTCATGTCTTTTTTTAAGCCAACGCCACTTCGCTCCCTTTCCGCTGTAGTTCAAAGATGAAGTAACTCATCTACACTGCCGTCATAAATTGACGAAAAAAAAAATAAAACTGGCGTAAAGTTCATGTCTAGCCACGTACGGCACTTTTCCCCTGATGGGGTCCTGCGCAGAGGTTCGCTTGGCTTTGTGGTGCTTAGCAGAGCGTCATCGCGTAGCCGTAACTTTTCATTAAGTAACAAAGCAGGGGGAGTGGAGGGGGTCACGATTCTGGGGCCCGGCGTTACAACTCCTGCGACTCCAAGTACTTTGCACGATAAAATTGGGCGGCGCCAGTGTGTTCTAGAGTCGTGCCAGATTCGTGTGCTCCCTCGAAAAGAATGCCGTAGTGTGAGAGAGTACGGAGGGCCTTTATTGCGTCATCTTGTTTTTACTTCGGATTTTTTTCTTCCCTTATAGTGATGAGAAGAGGGCGTTGTTTTGTTGTTGTTTCGTAACTGCAGGCAAAAGGAAACCAGGCTAGAATAAAGTCGGCTTTCCCAAGACAGAGTTAAGAAATTCCAACAACATATTTAATTATAAATACACCCAAACCTGCCACAGACAAACGTACTACGTCTGCATATATATAAAAAAGAAGAAAACTTCAGTGTAAACAAGACAAAACAACAACAATATCAAACCAGGAGAAGTGTCCACACACGCCCTCGTTAAGTAAAAAAATTATTGTACATCGTGCAATAAAAGTACTGCTATCCGCGTAACACGCGAATGTCATTGTTCAACTAATCTTGATATGAGCCACCTTACATACGTAGACCTCGCAAGGATCTGTAGAAATGAAATAAAAGGGCGTTGTCTTCTGGAAATGAACAAAAGATTGAATGCACCTCTCGTTTCTGGGATTCTTGTCTATCGATTGTAAGTGGCACGCAAGCGGATTGGGACAATTTGAAGGGCAAAGCACACGCCTGTAAAAAATAAAAAAAATAACAGAACCAAATGAGAACCAAATATTTTTTCTGATGCTACCTGACTGATCCATCCATCCATCCATCCGTCCGTCCGTCCATCCGTCCATCCATCCATCCGCCCATCCGTCCATCCATCCATCCGTCCATCCATCCATCCATCCATCCAACCAACCATCCATCCATCCATCCATCCATCCATACATCCGTCCGTCCATCCGTCCGTCCATCCGTCCGTCCGTCCGTCCATCCATCTATCCATCCATCCATCCATCCATCCATCCATCCGTCCGTCCGTCCGTCCATCCATCCGTCCATCCGTCCAGCCGTCCGTCCATCCGTCCATCCATCCATCCGTCCGTCCGTCCGTCCATCCGTCCGTCCGTCCGTCCATCCGTCCATCCATCCGTCCATCCATCCATCAGTCAATCCATCCGTCCATCCATCCATCTATCCGTCGATCCATCCATCCGTCCATCCATCCATCCATCCATCCATCCGTCGATCCATCCGTCCGTCCATCTGTCCATCCATCCATCCATCCGTCGATCCATCCGTCCGTCCACCTGTCCATCCATCCATCCATCCATCCATCCATCCATCCATCCGTCCATCCATCCGTCCATCCATCCATCCATCCATCCATCCATCCGTCCATCCATCCATCCATCCGTCCATCCGTCCATCCATCCATCCGTTCGTTCATCCATCCATCCATCCATCCATCCATCCATCCATCCATCCGTCCGTCCGTCCGTCCGTCCCTCCGTCCTTCCGTCCGTCCGTCCGTCCGTCCGTCTGTCTGTCTGCCTGTCTGTCTGTCTGCGTCAATATTAAATTAAAAAACCTTTAAAGCTTTTGCGATACTTGGCAGAATTGAACCCATGTCAAATGGGTTCCTGCAGGAGAGCGGCATGATGCCTTAGGGCTGCTTTTTTATTGTTACTTTATTTAGTTATTGTTTTCGATATACGTTTATCACTTTATTAGTGTTATATATATTTGTATTTTAACATGTTACATGCTCCACACATCCTCAGTGGCAGCGGGGGTTTAACTCTTTCGTGTAACCTAGACGTATAGGGCGACAGAAGCAAGCCAGCCAGAGTAGTACACCTATGTTTGTGTCCTAGCCTACCCGCACTAACAAAAGTGTGCTTTCCTGCGCTACAGATATCAGGGACCCTATATCGTAAAACCATTCCAATCTGCTTAATTTAAGACTGCTGATATCAAATTTACGTAACCACCGACGCAAGCATTGGGTGGTAACTCGCAGCATTGCTTGAAAAGCCCAATCAAACGCGCTTCTCGTTTATAGGATGTCACTTTCTGTTGCTTTCAAGACACAGAGGAGAGGGGAGGAAAGAGAGGGAGGTTAGCCAGTGTAAGTACTGGGTGGCTACCCTTTGCTGGGGAAAAGTATACAGGGAATAAAAGATGAAAGAAGATAAAAAAAAGAACTTCACCTTGGCCTAGTTGGTGTTTACTGCATATCACATTGACCGTAAATAAAGACGGGGACAGAGGGAGAGAACACATAAACAGCACGGGCGGTAACTTTCAGCTGTTTTATTCACGGCAGCCCGTGGGCATATATACGCATATAGAACATGCACAGATCACAGCAAACAAGAAAATTCATCAGCCTAGAGTGGCAACCAATTATCAAAAAAATCTATTTCCAATTGAAACAACCTAATGGAGGTGTCACTAACATAGTCTTGGCCTTTCTTTTTTATGTGATAAGACCCCATCAGTTCATGTGCAGTCTGGTCATGGCTTCTCCCCAGAATCTTTATCTCCTTAAACAGGTGCACAGCGACAGGCATTGCAGTGCGCAGGCAAGTGCGCCAATTCATCTTTCGTTAACTTTTGTTCATGTTACCTGGCTCGAACATTCAGGCGCCGTCCTGTCTGCCCTATGTAGGACTTGCCACACGCCAGGGGGATTACGTACACAACTCCTACATTGCATTTTGCATACGGGTTGGTGTGGTTCTTTCCACAGCCTTGCCTTCCTTTAGGATCACGAGAGGTGCGGGTGCAGAGCCGCGCCAGCTTAAAAGGGGCTGAAAAGACAAGGGGGACTCCAAACCTGCCTGCTACCTTACTTAGGTTGTGAGTGACCCTGTGAATATACGGTACCACTTCAGGTCTTACGGCCATAGTAGTCGTCCTCACCCTTGCTTTGCTCCTAGATCCTTTTACCTTCTGCAGGAGGGTTTCCACCACTGGCGTTACCATCGAGTCAGGGAACCCTGCCGTCTTAATACGGGAAATCTGATTGTCAAAGGCAAGCTGCATCTTGTGCACACACGGTTTGCGGAGAGCCCATTCTAAGAAGAGCATCGCTACTCCTCGTTTAACAATCTTTGACTGGGAGGAATCATATGGCACTAAGCCCTTCTGTGCCCGAGGGAAGTACTGCCAGCACGCGTGGCCTTTAGCAAAGGAAATGCGTAGGTCTAAAGAACGCAGGGAATTGTCGAGTGGAAGTTCGTGAGTAAAAGAAAGCCCTTTACCAAGTTGTTTAAAAATGACTAGAATGCTGTCACAAGAAGTTAAACTTCCTTGCCCGTTAATAACAATTAAAAAGTCATCCATATACCTAAAAACATTTAAATATTTAAAAACGCCCCCCCCCAAACGCCTGATCAAGCGCTTTTTCAATGGTTGCTTAAAAAATGTTACACAAAAGCGGCGCAATAGACGAGCCGATGCAGATTCCACGTTTCTGCAGATAGAAGTGTTCGTCATAACTGATAAAAGTGCTATTCAGATAGGTTTCTAAAAGCGTTAAAAAATCTTCCACCGAAATACCAACTGCGTTCCGGAAGGAAATAGTGCCGTTTTCTTCAATGCACATCCTCACAGCAACAAACAAATCTTTATGAGGAACGGAGTAGAAAAGATTTTCTACATCAACTGAAAAGGCCGGACGTATGTCCTGGTTAGCCCTTAGAAAATCAACAACCTCGTCAGAGCTTTTGGTAACAAAGGGGTCAGATATAACAAGCGTCTTTGAAACTCTTTGAAATGAAGCGGCTAACTTGAACCTGCCACGTTCCACGCTCGCTAACTATTGTCCTGAATGGGATGGCGTGTTTATGTGTCTTTGCAGTAAAGAAAACACTTAGCGCGGGGCCTGAAGCGCTACTGACGTCCCTACCTAGCTTATCGAGATTAGGAGACTTGCACATTCTTATAACCCTGCTTTTTACTCTAGTTTCATAGTTCCTAATAGGTTTAAAATTCTTCTTCAGTGCCTCAGGGGCACTGATGTGTTCTCTCCCTCTGTCTTCGTCTGTATTTGCGGTCAATATGATATGGAGATAAAAAGAAATTGAGAAAAATTCCCACAATAACACGAATAACAACATTCAAAGAGGTCGCACAATCCGCAAGCCCTTAAAAACTTGAGCAGAGCCCTGAAGGCCTTGAGTGTCGGAACCCGTCTAGACTATTGTACTAGAACGTTTTTTTCTGTGAAGGGGCGATTTTTCAGTTTTTCGAGCACGGTCACGAGCACTTTTCTTGACACATTGTAACGGGGACAATCATGGAGGAGGTGCTCGATCACCTCTCCGCCGCAAATGTCGCAAGTAGGGCTGTCGGCCATTCCAATGCGGAATAAATAGGAGTTGGTGAATGCCACGCCGAGCCACAGGCGGCACAGAAGTGTTCATTCCGCTTGTGGTAACCCTGGTGGAAGACGGAGTTGCAGACGTGGATCCAACCTGTGGAGACGTGCGTTCGTCAATTCACTGGTGTTCCACAAAGTCTGCGTAAGCTCGCGTGCGAGGGAACGAAGACTTGTGGCTGCATCTCTTCTTGACAGTGATATCGGAATAATATGGGTACCATCGTGGGCTGATCGGGCAGCGTCATCCGCACAGTGATTTCCAGAAATTCCGCAGTGACCCGGTATCCACTGGTAGATGATGTGCCCCTTGTCGATTGCGTGATGGTGGAATAGTCGGATGTCTGCGACTAATTGCACGTTATGTCCATGATTGAAAGAAGACAGCAGACACTGCAGAGCTGCCTTCGGGTCCCAAATGATGGACCATGACTGCGGATCTGCAGCCGTCAATGGTGTAATGTGAGACGTCTTGAATTTGAGGGCGACAGATTTTGCAGGAATAATCACTGCTCCGGCTGAACTTCTGAAGGAGACAGGACCGTCCGTGTAAACTTGGATGCGTTCTCTGTGCTGCTCGTGTATGAATTAAAGGACGGCTTGCTTGAGGGCGAAAGATGACATCTCTGTTTTCTTTTTCATGCCGGTAATGACAAGAAGAGCTTGGAGTGGATACAGGCACAACAGCGGTAGAGATGGTCACGCTGCATTTATGAAGTTTGACGGTAAAGATCCATGGTTGGCGGCAATAATCCTGCTAAACGCTGAAGGAGGTCGAGCGGCACGAAGGGAGGCGAGATGATGCGATGGAAGTCAGGCGAAGTGCCTGATGTGCATCCTTATAACGCCGACTTGAATATACACATTGATGCGGTGGTCATGCGCGATGGATGTTTTTGTTGCCATGTATGCACATCTGGGAAGGCAAAACCATATTCGCAGAGCATGAGCTTGCAAAGACTGGAGGGCGCGGAGGTTGGCCTTACCGGTTCCAGCCTAGTGCAGGTAAGCTATAGCGTAGGAGACCCAGGAACCATGCGTTATAGAGTTGGAGCACTCACAGACGCACCCCTTGACTTTCCTGCAAGAAATCTGGGCACATGGGTTGTCATGACTGGTTTCTTTATCATTATCATTCCTAGAAAGCGGTGCGTCTTCTCGTAGGCAATAGGCATTAATTATGGAAACGTACGATCTCATTGCTTTGTGCGTGAAAGCGACCATTAGCACTTCTCGGTGGACATCTCCAGACCTCGCACGCGTAGATAACCTGATGTTAGTGGGATCTTTTTTGAAGTGTCGCGCACCTGGGGACGTGTTACTCCTGATGACCAAATGCACACATCGTCTGCAGAGATCCACATATGGAAGGATTGCGGGAGGGTATGAACCAGGTCGATTAGCAGGAGGTTAAATAGAGTGGGGTTTAAGGCTCCGCCTTGTGGTACGCCACGCTAGGTACGCCACGAGACAAGATCTATGACGTTGTCGATAGAAGAGCGTTCACGTTGGAAGCCTGCCATGGCATCAGGGTATATCTTGCAGTGTTCTAGATACGACTCTAGACATGTCGGCACCATCCTCTCCATCACCTTTCGTAGGCAACTTGCCAGAGCAATGGGACGATAAGGCGTCACGTCTAGGGGTGATTTGCCTGGTTTGAGCTGAGGCACAAGGTGGCTGTACTTTCATGGAGCAGGAACCACTCCTTCGCCACATGAATTGTACACGTCGAAAAGAGCATGCCGGGCTGGTTGACATTGGTTCGCAAGAGCTACGTATGTGACACCGTCAGGTTCACGTGATGAGGAACGTCTGCACGCTGCCAACGCCGCTTGCAACTCCTCAATGGAAAATAGATTGTCCATGCAAGGATCCCGCGAGATTGAAACTTCATGGGGATCGTGTGCTTGGAACCAAGACGGTTGACCAGCAACATTCAAATAGAAGTCCTCCGCTACGTCGATCTCTCGGTGACCTTGGCAGAGAGCCACGCATTTGAAAGGATGGCGTTGTTGCGGTGATGTTCGAGGGCCGCTCACCGTTCTCCATATATGTAAAAGGGGTTTATGTGGATCAAGGCACTCACAGAAAGTTTTCCATCTAAGAGACAGGCAGTTGACCCGATGCTGAGTTTTCTTCTGTAGGCGTCTCACCTCCCTGAAGTCGTAGACAGATTTGGCGCGCATGTACCGTCGTTCCACGCGACGGCGAATTGCTCGAAGCCACTCCAGCTCCGCTCCGAAATAAAAAAATTTAGGAATGGGCCTAAATTTTCTTGGGGTTTTTTTAGCAGTGTCGTTAATTAGCTCCTCGATGTTGCCAAGTAGACAGTGCTGGATCTTTTTCTCCATGAGCAATTCTTTTCCATCAGCAATGTTTATTTAGCTCCGTCCATGCGTTGAGTAATTGTGGTAGAGTGTGAGTTGCGTATGCCGCTGATGCCCGAACGTGGTCACTACCATGCGTTTCGTTGTCCGGAAACCATTTCACACTGGCACTGAGGCATCTTGAAACAAAAATTAAGTCCAGACAGTTGCTGCATGTCAATCCCCGCAGAGAAGTGGGAGCGCCATGATTTAGGCAGCACAGTTCATGGTGCGAAGCGAAGGATAGTACACGTCATTGTCTACATTGAGCAGTTTTTGTTATCTAATTGGCTGGCAAGAGGCGAGGAGCAGACTCAAGTGGTGAGAGTTTCGATGGGGCAGAGCCAGCACAGTGAAAGTAGATAACCGGATGAGAAGGGTGGTGCCGGCGTCTGCGATTGGTCTGCTTCCCTTACTTAGCTTGCGGTGGATGACCGAAAATCGCGACGGCAAGCAATGAATGGTTTAAAATGCCACTAAAACGGATCATCAGCAAAGTGGAGTTGGCAGAGGAATATCACATTTGTGCCAAAAGGTCTCTATAACGTTACCCTGCGACGCAAAACCATTTATTATATGCAAATAAATCCATGCTACTCGGCAGTTCCGAGTGGCCAGTGCCACACCGATTGGCTGGCATCCTTTCGGTGTGGGGCAGTCTTCGGCTATTCAGAATGAATTGTCAGTTTTGTTCGGTATATTAATGCGTGTTTAGCGCGTACACGTCAGTTTGACACGGTGAGTTTTCGCGGATTTCGTAACGTCGCGTGGCAGACAGGCGCAGTGGGTGGTGAGTGAGTGAACTAACTTTATTAAGTCCAGAGAAGACGCAGGGGAGACCCCGCGCCACCCGGCTAGTCCCACATAAAGACTGCCAAGCCGAGTTGATGGCCCTATCGCGCGAACTCTTGACGGCCAGGGTTTGGTCGAGTTCGGGGCTGCCCAAGAGCGCAGCCCCCCTATCCTCGCTGAAGGAGGAGCCGATGGCTTCACACTCCCACAACACATGATCCAATGCTGCTGTTAGTCCACAGGCAGGGCAGTCCGCACTGGAATACCTTTCAAGGCATATTGCATGAAGAACCGCAAGGTTAGGATACGCATGGGCTTGTAAAAGTCGAAGGGTCACCGCCCGCACCCTGCATAAGGTGGGATGCGGGAGGGGGAATACCCTTCTTGACAGATACTTTAAGGGACATGAGCAAGGGTTCCCCGCGGGTCAGGGGGACTGCGGAGACGGCGCGGTCAGTGAGTCCTCGCGTGGCCTCATGGGAGCCCTCGTTAGGGGTTAGAGGGAGAGCCCTCAGTCTACCCCAAGTAAGCGGGAAACCAAGTGAGAGAATGCGGAGAGATACTTTTGGCGCTTTGGAGGGTGCGGAGGGCCTGAGGGGAGACCATTCCGATTTTCTAGGCCTTAATGGCTGCCTTGAAATCGCTATATATTGCCTCTATGCGACCATGCACAATGGGTGGTGGCTCGAAAATTTTTGGCCAATCATTGAGGGCTGATTGCAAAATTATAACAGAGAAGTTCGGAATAGCTTTTGGCCATAGCACTAAGATTTCACATTAAACGACTGTATTTTTCCACGAAAGACCCCTGCCCCCTGGGAAGCCATCTACGACAACTCGCTACAGCTAACTATACAGCCTTTGCAGAACCTGGCGAGGATCTATTGCATAGACCGAATATAGGCATTCTTCAAGAAGCCCTGCAGGGGTTGTCTTTTTCTTATTTATTTATTTATTTATTTATTTATACATTAATATTTCTTTATTAAATAGTTTTGTCAATATTCTCTACTTAAGTGCCACAATAACGATGTCTTCATGCAAAGGCACGCGCGAAAGAAAAAAGAATACTTTCTTTAGGTGTTTATTTGCCAGAAACTTGAGCTAGCCGAAGCCTGATAAAATTTTGGAATGATTTCTGTGGGATTCATTTTTGTTCTTCTAATAAAGTACATAATTTCTGCTGCCTTTTCTTGCCAAATGGCACCGGTGCGCTAGCTGAGCCATCCTATTATATCGCTGACTACATCAACCTTTATAAATTCACAGAGCTACTCCAAATAAATAAATAAATAAATAAATAAATAAATAAATAAATAAATAAATAAATAAATGTTTGATTTTATTTTTCGGTACAAGAACTCAAAGAAAGCTGCCTTGGTGTACTTGTAGTTGGTACTTGCTGAAAGACACGTTTACCGCAATGAAGACACACGGCAGTATCACAGTCAGCGTGCACTTCTTTTTGGGGGCGTCTTCGTTGCGGCAAAACGGTCGTTCAGCAAAAAACTCCAGTTGCCACTAGGACTGAATACCGTCTTTCTAGTGAAATCAAGAAAGTTCAAGCATAACTTTATTTGTAGCTATCAGAATATTGCTCCCCGAAGGGCAAGTTCAATTTTCCCCCTGTATTTTATTGCATACCGTAAACAGGCATGCAAATATTTATGCAACCCTGCGTCAACATGAACGGAAAGTGCTTTAGATTTTACGCTTTCCCCTACGCCCTCTCCCTCTTTTTCTTTCTTTGCGTCAGCGAATTATACAATCCACGATCGTTCATTCTCTTTAGGCTGTCATTGGCTGGCGCGTACCGGACATGCCAAGTACGAAGCGGCTGGTTCTCGATGCGATCGCGTGGGATGCGAATAGGCATATCATAAAGCAGGCTAGCGCCCGACAGTCCCAGGGATCCTCGAAGAAAATGAGAACGCGTTGCGTCTTGGAAGGTGGCTAGAGGCTAAAGAAGGACGCGCAACGTCGGTGACTACAAAGGGCGGGGAGGGGTGTCGGAATGAAAATATGCTGAATTGTTATTAGATAAATTCCTAGAAAAAAAAGCTGCCAAAGACAATTACGTGCTACACCCTGGGATTGCACAGGCAACTTATTTAGACTATGCCCGGCTATTATACAATGTGAATACACCTTGCGTGCAATAGGCTCCTAAAGAACCACGTGCCCACCTCCCCACGACGCACCTTTGATGCACAGTGAAGTGGATACATACAGTTCGAAGAAACAATGTGATGCAGCACTTAAGATTGTTCAATGACATATTTACTAGCTGGGGCGCTATTCTGTAAGAGTCCACCTACTGGACTGTCCATTTCGGCATCTGCTGATTGGGTAGGGCCACTCGTCTCCTCCTCGCTGCATCCAATCAGCAGCGGCCGAAATGGACAGTCCACTAAGTCTACTCTTACAGAATAACCTCCCCCCCCCCGCCCCCCCGGTGTCCACATTGCCATTCCCGTTAACGGCTCTGTGACAGTAATGTCAAGGGATCTCAGAGGTTCTGATTTTGCGCTCGGAAAGCGCGTCACGTCGGTCTTCTTTAGAGCACTGGCGAAGTTCACTGGCGAAGGCTCCCGTATTGGGGCCGAAACGTCTCTTTTCCTTTTTCAACGTTTGGTCGGCGTTTGATATTTCCCGCCAGGTCCTTTTGTTACCATATTTTGATATTTCTAAGTTTATTTTGATTATTTACGTGATAGTGGTGCGTTTTTCAACTACCGTGAGGGTACTGTAAAAAATAGGCGAGCAGTATCGGCCGAAAGGACGAAGCCCTGGCGGCAACGTCTAGCGCTGTGGTGCAGCTCCTCGGATGGCGTTCTCACTACACGCTGGTGCGGCACGTTGGAGCGACGCAGTACTCAACGCAGCTGCTGCTGGTCAGAAGGAGCTGCGGCCAGGTCGCTACCGCAGGCGTCTCATAGCTCTGGCGCGAGACAGCACTGCAACAGCAACGGCAGCGTTCTTGCACCTAGAGCGCCCGTATAATTGCTATCGCGAAAATTCGCAGGTGTCCTTAGCGATCACCTAAGAGACGTGAAGGCGAAAGCTTTGTAAAGCCTATTGTAATCCACCATAATCCAGCATGATCCTTGTTAATTTACTTTAATCCACCTTTAATCCTCCATAATTCCCCTTAGTTCCCCTATATACAGGTTAATCCGCCTTAATACACCTTATTCTACGCTAATACACCTTAATCCACCCTGATACACATTAATCCAATTACGGATAAATCATGAATTAACTTTGCTAATCGTTAATCAACTCTAATACACGGCTGGACATGCTTGGTTCGCTTTCGGCCTTCCTTGGCTCACGTGATATTTTCTGTACGTCACAACGCGACTGTGAAACAGATTTGATTTTCGCTTTAAAATATTTCGAAGACGCTAAAGCTTCACCTTTAAGAGTGGAACGCGATAGCATTCAAAGATGAGTGCTTCTGACGCTTCCCGGCAACTGCAGCTTATGGGACCGTAGTGCTTACCGGGAAATTAACGCTGACGGCGAACGCTATGCGCGAAGGAAAGCTTTCCGGTAGAAACGCGGCCTCTTGCGTGGGCATATCTCCTGTTTATGTTTCGCGCTTTTAATATTTAAGTCTGAGAAGACCTAACATCAAAAATATGCGCTGTCGGTATTTTTCTTTTTTCTTACATTTGTTTGTGATCTGCCGTTCTCAAACTTCCGAGGAATAATTTTGTGAAGAATGGAAGAGAAGGTATGAGCAACTTTGATGATAGGAAAGCGGTTGGTTATACGTGGTTCGGATTCCCAGTGCGGAATTACTTCTACCGAAAAGATAGTCGACGCTGGACGCGGGACACCGACACCGGATTTTCTGCGACGCGGGGCCCTTAAGAGGAAGCTTCAGCTCGGGTGCTCCTCTCTAAATACATGTAAAAGGACAATCCGTTTCTCTCGGCAACCACTGCACCAAATGTGACTGGGTTTGTTGGATTTAAAAGAAAAACTTAAAGCTATAGTGCCTGTTGGTTTAAAGTCTTTTACTTAGGTCGTCAATTTTTTTATGCAAGAGTGGTAAACATCGCAAATTTTGAGAAAACGAAACTGTCAAGTTTACAACTCTAACTCAGCAACGAAAAGTAATATTAGAATTCTGTGAATTACATCTAATAGTAAATCTAAACCGGACAAAATTCATATGTTACACATGAATCTCGAAAAATTCAGTAATATGAAAATACAGCTTTTGCAGAACCGTTGTACACAACATAACGAATTCACCTAACGTATCAAGTGACATATCAAATTTGTCCGCTTTAAATGATCTAGTGGATGCCGTTTACAGAACCACGATATCTGTTCTTGCAGCAGAGCCATTAATTTGTAAACTTTACGCCTCTATTCTTTTCAAACGTTTCAATTTTTGAAAGTAATTTTAACAAAATTCAGGCCCTAGATCGAAATTCCGCTTCGCTGCCAACTGAGACTGGAATTGAACTTTCTCTCTCAAATGCGACAGATTTCCTTAAAATAGGTCTAGGAGTTATGTCAGAAAAACGTTTTTGCGTTGTACATGCATTCGGATAGGCCGCGTCGGAGTTTGACCCGAGCTAAAGTTTCCTCTTAACGCCGTCGCGTTAAAAGTGGCATTGACGAAAGAAGCCCCTATGTTTGCGTTCTGTAAACTCAGTTTCTCGTCCCAGTGCTTTGGAAACATCCGTTGGGACCCCTCTGCAATCATATTTACTAGAAGTCTACCGCCTGCAATGAGAAACTCAAAATTAAGCTATTCGCTAACGATGATATCAAGTTAAAAAAAATGCGCTTGTGCTATCGTTCCGTACTCTTGTCCAGCCGTTGCACGACTGATCAAAGTATTCAAGAAAGAAGAGCTGAAGTTTAATCACTTGGTTACCTGGAGCAAGGACAGATCTTGTGTGGTTTGTCAAGTTTTGTAAGTCAAGCTAATAGATGCGTAAGAAGTCTGGCCCATTTATTTTCGACTCCCAGAAGATACATACCACGTGGAAATTTCCTCATTTGAACGAGCTTTGTCTCCATCCTTCATTAAATCGCTCCTCGTTTAACGCCTAGTCAGTCCATCTACAGAAGATGAGTGAACAGCAAAGACACCATGCAGCGTCCGTGTGATGTTTGATTTTCTCCATCCTTGCCTTTTCACGCTGTTACCACAGCTCTTAACCTTTGATTGCAGGGTTTTCTCACGTCCTAGAAAATTTACATTTCGCATTTACCATCGCTGGACTCTCCTAATACGAAATGTTATCTCAGCATTTCTTCCTGTTCGCAGGCGCCGGCTACTCGGATTTGGCAAAATGGGCATGAAGCTGCTTTACATGCCACTATCTGCATTACTTACAGCATAAAAGAAAAAAAAAGTTTTTCTGAGACTTCAACTGCCTATCGAAGTAAAATGTGCCATGGGGCACGGTTCAAGGTCGTTACCACTGTACTTATCAGACACTCGTTGAGGTAATCGCAAATTCACAGATGTAAGGGCAAGAGAATAATAAATCAGGCAACTCGAAATGCAGGGACACTTGTCAACCAGTAATGATTCCGCGGAAATTTAGGAGGGTGCGGGCTATCACGTTCATGGGCGTTTTCCTACGCGGGAAGTATTTAACACGCTCCTTCATTTAACACTGACATTGGATAACCGTAACTTCACATGTCTAGGCGTTGTGGAACCAACGGTAGTAGACGGTCATGAAATCAGCCGCTCACTTAAAGCGGGCCATCCGTACACAAGGACAGCTAGCGCCACCTATGAAAACCAGCAGAAACATCCCAGCCTCGCCATCGATCGTCGCGAAAACATCGGAAAAGCAGTGAAGAGGATGCGCATAAAAAATATTGTATGACCGGCGTGCTTCTTTCTAAGCCCAGCTTTACAAGGAAGATGAACGGAGGAAAAGAACTGGGAAATGCGTTGAGCGTAGGAAAGTAGAGAACACAACAAACGTATTATGAACTCAGAAGTATGACAAGTATGCGTATAGGACAAGCTTCCAAAGGACAAGGAGAACAAAAACTATCAATGGAAATTTAGCGGTAAACTCGAGACGAATGCGTCAGAATTACATCGCACCTCTTATGTTCCAGATCCAAGATTCAAATCGCGTTCGCCACATTGCGAAGTGTTGTTCAGGAGTGCACTCGACGCACGCGCTGCCTCTTCGAGGAGCAACGTGCAGCGTACGGGGGTTCGGAGAAGACACTCGTCGGTGGCACCTATACGTGCATCCCCGCTTGAGTCCTGACTGCATACTAGACGTGGGTGCGCTAACGCGACACGCTTGGCGTGCGGAATCGCGGAACGACACTCGCACACGCACGCTGTAACCTAGCAGGCTGCTCAAGTAATCTCGCGCAGCGAACGCGCGCGCAAGCACGCGCGCACAAACAAACGTAAACTCATTTACTACGGCTACTTCTAATGCAAACACACGCACACACGTAAGTAGGCTCACTTGTGCGAATTCGGGCATGCATAAGCCTACAGTATGGTGCACTGGTAAAAGAAGCACTCCTATGTTCGACACTTTTGTGATGCTCAAACTGCCAGTGGCGCCTCGAGTTGTGTCAATGCACAATGAGCATAGACAGGTGTCAATACACTGTTATGTCAATGCACGATGTGTTCTACACGTGCGTATAGACACGCGCCAGCGCTACCAACCAGAAGTCATCTGCTCCAAAGTCGGCCGATTGTACGCTCGCCACGGGAAAAACTTATTCTGGGCTCAAGAATCGTCCGTTCCCTTTAGCAGTGGATCGCACTGTATACAAACTTGTGCAGAGATACTTAAACTACCAAATGTAATCACACACATATGCACGCTTACACTCAGTAAAAGTACGCAACGAGGGAATTCAGCGTCCAGACTAGCACAAGCGCCGAGCCACCCAAACGGTCCTCGGGGTCCTTTCATGTACAAACTACGAGGCCCCATTTCCGGTTCGAGAAGACATTTCCGGTTGCCGTAAGACGGCCATTTTGAGTGCAGAAATGCCGTCTCGCCTTTCTGCTCCCTCTTATACTCTCCACGCAACTGCTGCAGCGCCCCGAGCCATCACTCTTGTAATCTGCCCGCTCTCGGTAGATGCCCACTCTGCTGAGCGACATCATCTTCGCTCCGCCGAACAGCCGCTACGGCGTCCACTCGTGTGCTTTCGCCGGAGTTGTACCCTTTCCGTGGACATGCTATCCGAGACGTGAAGTCAAGCGTTCGCTGCCGTCTTTTACCGCTTGCTCTCACTTTCTTTTTATGCGCTGTTGGGGTCATGCGTTATTGCTTTTTCAGCTGGTCCTGTGCTTCTTTCGAATTTGTTTCCTTCGATGCGTACTTTATGGTCATTACTAACGCGATGAGAGTGTGGCCGCGTACAGCTGTGCGTTGTATATATTTCGTTCCAACTTAGTATCGCAGGATTTTACCGGTGCAGACGCTATTGAACTATTTGCTTGGGCTTAAAAGATGGCGACCGTAGGCCGTAATTCCTATCAGCTGATCCTAAACATGAGGCATTTCGTTCTCTGGTGCAATCACATATGAACAGAAGAGGCGTGAGACGAGCGTGCAGCCGCCGAGCTTTTAACGTTTGAAGCAAATTAAAAAAAATAATCATGCAAATAGCGCTTCGCATGCCTCACCAAGTGTTAGCTTCTGCGATGGCCGGAAGCAATCTTAGAGGCTTAATTATGGCCGCTTGCCCCTTAAGCTCGCTTGAGGGCGCTGTGTGCTCCAAAGCGTTATGGCGGTTGAATGGTCTCCTTTTTCTACTACTCGTTTGGGCGTTTGGTAAAAAAAAAAGAAAAAGAAAAAAACTGGGAAGTGATGGGGTTTGCATCGTCATAAGTGACCTGACAAAACAAAGTAGGCAGAGTGCTACCTTATGATAGCCTAGGTCGCAAGTCTGTTACAAGAGACAGAGAGACAGAGAGGTATGCCAGGTAGGCCATCTGGTATGCGAATAGAAATTTCGTTCACCATCATTGTAAAAAAAAATTTCGGAAATAAAAGTTCTTCCCCTTTTCGCCTTGCATCTCAAAGCTGTTGCTTCTTTGTGTGTTTCAGCGAAAAGAAGGAACCTTTATGAACTTTGCCGGTTGTGATTGTTTCATAACAACCGCCAAAGTTCATAAAGGTTCCTTGATTTTCCATCTGAAAGCTTAAGTAAGATGAATATGTCAATATATCAATCAGTAGACAGACAGACCAGACAGACCAGACAGACAGACCAGACAGACAGACCAGACCAGACAGACCAGACCAGACAGACCAGACAGACCAGACCAGACCAGACAGACCAGACCAGACCAGACAGACCAGACCAGACAGACCAGACAGACCAGACAGACCAGACAGACAGACAGACAGACAGACAGACAGACAGACAGACAGACAGACCAGACAGACAGACAGACAGACAGACAGACAGACAGACAGACAGACAGATCCAAAGTATATCCATTATATACTAACTAGAAACTAAGCCCCAAGCAACACGCACGTATTGAAAACGCAGTGCATAACACTACAACGCGCACATAATGCGAAAGGCTTGGCGATAGCGAGGGCGTGCCTCCTGCCACAACCGCCAGCCGCGGTCGCACCCCGAACACGCTCCAGTCCTCGCCCAGGGCCACACACATGGGCTACGTAGAAAGTTTGACACCGGCGGATCACACAAACAACACGAGGGCACCGCCCTACAGAAAGGAAAGCTGCGCCTAGGCTGCTACGTACCCTGGCCTTTGTCACTGTAGTGCGCTTAAACCGGCGCAACTCTGCCATGGTAGTCCGCCTCTGCCAAGCACAAGAGTATGTCTAGGAAAGGCCGATCAAGCGCATCAATCCGGAAAAAAGCGTATCGCCGCTGAGCTGTTTAAGTGGACGTCAGCGACATGCTTTCAAAAGTGGTGACACTTCCCGAAAGAGAAAAACAAAGTGACAAGAGGGCTCCTGCGGGTAAGAAAACATATCATTCTTCGCTTGAGTAAAGGTTACGGGCGATGATATTTGGGACCCTGTGTGTCTGCTACACTCTCAGAAAGCAGTGGCTCGGATGCTGGAAGCATTTATCTACAGCTCGTTAACAGCAGCGCTTACCGCCATCGCTTTGTTCAGGGCTTGTAAGATGATCGCTTCTACACTTTATTCATAATGCTTCATGTCTGCTGTCTGGTCTGCGTTTACATTCAGATTGAAGCCACGGTGCCCAGTACAGTGCAGTGCACTACAGTACAGCACAGTTTGCAAAGTTATTGTGCCAATAGTAGATGCTGGTGGAGGATCGCAAAATAAAGTTAATTGGCAGCATCATTATAACACCATGTACACAGAAAGTGTGTAAAACGTTTTCAAGCAACACATTTGCACAGAAGAACACAAATACAGGGAAGCCATTTCAGCAGAATACAAAAAATAGAATTTTTTTCACACATAATTTACATAAACCTCGATTAATCACTAACCTAGCATACTGTGCAATGAAATAAGAAAACATGCACTCATAGGCTGTTTAGTAAATTGTAATAGTTTAATCAAAAATACAAAGTTCCTGGCCATTTTCACAAGGAGCGGTACGGTATTATACATTTTCCAGTTGCGGCAACCGCTGCATTCTCGTCCACTTTATGGCGGGCAAAGTGCTATCACGCCGCAGAAACCCATTTGAAAGCAACGTACTCTGAAATAGACGTGTATACATTGAAAACCGCCAAGCTTTAAGGCTCAAATATAGTGTCACGACAGTGCGGGTAGTGTACTTCCTTTGAGCGATGGCTGCAGACCTGAGCTTGTACTTGAAGCGAGAAGCATAAGAGAATCCGATGCGCTGGACGTTTTGTTGGCTACTACCACAGAGATTCAACATACTACGAAGCCAAGGAAAGCATAAAGGAAATCAACTCTTATTTGAAACAACAAGGAAAGGCGAATTGAACGTAGATGAAGAGACAATTTGCTGCCGGTGGGAGCCGAGCTCACATCCTCAGGAGTACATGTTCGATGCTCCACCAGTAGGGTTAAGGTGGCATCTACCCTCCCTTATACTGTCTTGGGTATTTTTGCGTGTATGCTAGATCTAGCACTGGGTGTGTTAGTCAGCGCTACTTCTGGACATTGCGGTGACTCTGAAGCACGATTTTTATACTGCTTGCTGCGTGTCAGATACCAATCACAGTGAAGTGTCACTGTCGCTCGAGTGTGGGCTAACGCTGACTAGGTCAAATTAAATCAACATAATACGATGTTGCATGAGCTAAAACTACAAGGGTTTGATTATTGCTTTAACCAGTAGAGCAATAACTTCTCGTTTTGCTATATCGCCCTATGACTTTGACGAATGATGTCATGGAAAATTTGCGAGTCAGGTCAAGTAGTTGAATATCGCGTATGCTGATTTTGTGCCGAAGCGAAAGGCTGTACAGCGGGTGGCCCAATCTAATAGAGCGCTCAGCAAGAAAAAAAAAGCAGGAAAAAATATTAGAAAACCGGTTCGCTTAGTTCGAAGAGCGCAACACAAAGGCCGCTATTCGTGCGGCAGGGATTTGTTAAGCAACAGCGCGGCAACTCTGAAGGCAGACGGCACTCCGTTCATTAATCTTCATTAGCGCCGACCTCCGCGATTGGATCCAATCACCACCACCACGCCCGCGCGGCTATAGTATAGCTCACGTTAACGCACGTGTTAGCCTCATATCATCGTTCTTTTTGTGATCACTGTACTCAGCAATGCACATCCATTCTTCATTATTCTGCTTTAAGCTGTGTTAGCAAGAGAGGCCGCATTGAGAGCCCGCGCCTCCTGATGTGACTTCTTTCCCTTTGCTGTCCCTTGTTTAATCGTGATCATCCGTTGCTGATGCGCTTGTGGACAGACGCGCACAAGAAAAGACGTGCCTGTTCCGAGAGGCAGTAGGCGATACCATCACGCCACAATTAAACTTTTGATCGAGCGACAGTGGCTTCTTGGACAGGCACGCGTAGTCCTATCGAAGGGAGGACGTTGGGGCGGTGTTGCTTTCGCTTGCTACTCTCTATTTTGGTGATTATTTGTTGTAACCTGATCACTCGTTTTTATGTCCCAGTCGATGCGTTTTGTTCTCCCGCTCACAGCACCGCAATGAGTGTCGTCGTACGCCGTCCAAGGGTGCTATTATCCGTTATCAGCCCTGGTTCGATGCGGGAACGGCTCTAAGAACGCTCAGCTTGTGTTATTGAAATATTTTGGCAGTATGGCTGTCGTGTTTACATGGACAGTTAGACGCCTTTTGAAACCAGCACACACTTCATAGCTTCACGTAATTTTTTCCTTCCGCCTTTAGGATTGTCAGATGCCCCAAAGCGTTCCTATCACAGAGACATCTACTTGCATCATGTTGTGCAGTATGACCCAATTTTGAAAGGAAACACCTAGTCAGTATTTAGTTGTCGATTACAGCTGAAAATGGCACGAAGGTATGCAGACTATGTCTAAATGCATACATATAAGTATTACACGCCATATCGGCCATGTTCGTTCTGTAGAAGTGTTTCAATTATGTTCGATTTAATACAGGTTCGATATTTTTTAAGGATCAACAGCACTGAACACAGCCACGTACGCCCGTACTAGGCAGTGACAGCAGTAATGTTGGCTTCAAAGCGGTGCGTTGCCCCAATACAGTGATTGCCCCTAACATATCGAAAGATTAGAAGTTCCAAAATAACATCTTTAAGTACCATGGGACGCTATTCTGTGGCCCACAAGCATAACAAGTGTTCCTGGTGGATAAAGAACTCCGAGATTCTTACAAGCTAGTTCTCTTCCAAGTTTCACTGCTTGTGCATCTCAAGAGCACTTCTTCGTGCTTTCTGTATGATACAATGTTAAAGTTTTTGAAATGCAGCGCCCGCAAGCCGCACTACATTTCTTGTTTTGCTGCTGCGCCATGCCTAACGGGCAAGATATAAGTGGCGGCAGTAATCGCGTTCGCGAGAATAAAAAAAAGACATGTGAGTTCGTTACTGCTAGGCGTACTTGACCTGTTTCTTCGGTGGCTGCGCTTCGCGGGCCCACATGGTTCAAATTCACTGAGCCATACGCACTTGCATCAACTGGCGATGAGGTGAAAAGTTTCAAGCGAGTCTGCGTTCCTGCACGGCTCGTCCACCAGTTCAATATGCCAAATTTCGGCAGTCTCGAGCCATTCGAGGGAGGAGCAAACGACTGGCCCTGCTATGTGGACCGACTCGAAGCATCTTTCGCGGCGAACGATATCGCCGAAGACAAGCAAACGTCAGTATTTATCAGTTGTTGCGGGCAGATGTATGCGTTACTTCGCAATTTGATAAAACCCCACAAGCCGAGTGACAAAACCTTCGAACAGATTCTTTTGGTTCTTGGAAACTACTCTTGCCCGAAGCCGCCTGCAGTCGTGCAGCGTTTCCGTGTCAACTCCCGAGTTCGTGCGGAAGGTGAATCTATCAGCGGGTTCATTGCAGCGCTAAAAAGCCTCTCTGAACATTGCAACTTCAGTGCCGAACTAGAAAACATGATACGCGACGGTATTGTGTGTGAACAACGCAGGCATTGAAACAAGATTGCTGGGAAAAGCGGACCTCACTTTCCAGGTTGTCGTGCAGACAGCCCTAGCAATGGAAGCAGCAAAGAAGGATGCTGGGGAGATTGCACAAGCTAACCCTAACGGCACCTTTTCGACTCACCACGTCTCGTCAGGCTCCGTGGCCGTCACCTGCTATCACTGCGGGGGGGGGGGGGGGACACACCTTGCATACGAATGCAAGCATGTGAAGACCGTCTGCAGTTCTGCCACAAACGGGGTCTTCTGGCGAAAGTTTGCAACACGAAACGAAAGCACAGCCAAGCTCGAAGCAGCAGTCCTCACAAGCAGCGTTCGTCCACTGCACGAAGTTCGCAGTCGTCAAGCAACCGCCTTCGCGTGCACACTGTAAAAGATGAAGATGCCGCTACAGCTTGGCCTTCAGTAGTCTACGACATGCGGCAAATTAACTACGCTAAACAGCCTCCGCCTTTCACCGTAACCGTTGACGTTTGCGGCAAGCCGCTCGACATGGAAGTGGACACGGGGGCAAGCGTCTCCGTCATTGCCAAGTCGCGACTTCTACAGCTTGTGCCTTCGGTTAATGTGCAGCCTACGCAAGTGTTTCTGCGAAGCTATTCCGCGGAACTGAAAAAAAGTTGAAGGCAAGGCTAATGTGCTTGTGAAGTTTCAGGGCAAAGAGGCGGATCTACCCATTTTTCTGACTGGGGACATTTCACCTACTCTGCTAGGACGTAACTGGATTCGCGAGCTGGGCATCGGCCTCTCCAATATTGAAGTAAATATACATGCACTTCTGACATCAAACACCTAGTCCAAGACTTCGCAGAGGTGTTCGAAGAGGGTCTTGGTACGTTCAAAGGAGCTAAAGCGTCATTACATGTTCCTTCAGATGCCCCACCCCGGTTCTTCAAGCCACGCATTCTCTCTTATGCTTTGACACAATGAAGTTACACAAGAAATACGATTAAGAAGAGATGCCATCCTTGTTCCAGTTAAGACATCAAGGCAGGCTGCACCTACTGTTCCTATGGTAAAAAAGGATGGGCGCATCACAATCTGTGGAGATTTTAGTGTCACCATCAACCCAGTAGCGACAGGGGACAGTTATCCAATTCCAAGGATTGAGGACCTGTGGACTGTCCATGCAGCGGGTGATAAATCCACCAAATTGGATTTGCTTGACGCGTATCAGCAAGTAGTTCTTGATGACGCCTCCAGAGAGTACATCACAATTTCGACACACATGGGGTTGCTTCAGTACACCCGCTTGTCTTTAGGAGTGTCATCAGCTCCTGCTATATTTCAACGCGAGATGGAGAACTTGCTGAGAGGACTACCAGATGTGGTCGTCTATTTCGAGAATGATGCTGAGAATTTCAAAAACCTTCGTGCTGTGCTTCGCAAGCTTCAAGAATCTGGCCTCAAAGTGAAACTCGGGAAGTGTCATTTCTTCGTGCCACAAGTGCAGTATCTTCGGCACATCATCAGCAAGGAAGGCCTTTCCCCGAGTGTCGACAAGGTGGCTGCCATTCTGCATGCCCCTACGCCAAAAGAAGTCAAAGAATTTCAGAGCTACTTGGGACTTGTCAATTTTTTTCGGCGTTTCTTGCCTAATCTTTCTGCGCTTCTTTCTCCCCTGCACTCTCTTCTTTGTGATGGAAAGAAATGGGAGGGGGGGCAGGAGCAGCAAGATGCATTCACAGCCTGCAAGCGCCTGGTGACCTCAGCTCCACTTGTACATTTCCACCCTGACAGGCCTGTGTGTCTCAGCTGTGACACATCACCTTAGGGCATAGGTGCAGTTCTGGCCCACAAAGATGCTGATGGCCGAGAACATCCCATTGGTTTTGCCTCATGGAGCTTGTCAAAAGCCGAATGAAATTACAGTCAACTTGACAGGGAGGCCGTGGCACTCGTGTTTAGTATAGATCGGTTCCACCAGTACTTGTGGGGCATACCGTTTGAAGCATACACTGACCACAAGCCACTTCTCGGACTGCTGGGTGCCAACAAGCCTGTTCCTGTGCCATCATGACCAAGATTAGTCAGGTGCACTCTCAAGCTATTCGCATACAAGTACGCACATGTATACAAGCCTGGAAGAGAGCTTGGCCATGCTCATGCTCCTAGCGGACTGCCACTACCTAACGACAGCGCCGCACTGCCTGACCCTGCCGAGGTTTTTATGTTGGAGGAGGCCTATCCGTGACTTCTTTCACCTGCTGTGGTAGCATGAGCCACCAGGAACGATCCAGTTCTGAGCCACGTTGTGCATTATGTATTTAAAGGAGAGATTCTTCCAACTAGGCCAGAGTGGAACCCTTTCAACAAAAGAAGCTCAGAACTCAGTGTCCATGAAGGGTGTCTACTATGGGGGTCAAGAGTCGTGGTTCCAAAATCACTGCAGGCCTAAGTACTTGGAGTACTTCACGCCAGTCACCCTGGTATTGAAAAAAGCAAAATGATTGCCTGGAGCCATGTCCGGTGGCCAGGCATATACAATGACGTTGCCAACACTGTGAAAAGCTGCGCTACGTGTCAGGGTCAACAACTGGCTGTACAGTCGGTCCAACAGACGCCATGGCCGTTTCCGCACCGACCCTGGTCACGGCTTCACATTGATTTTGGGGGACCATTTCTAGGCCACACTTTCTTAGTCATCGTGCATGCTTTCTCGAAGTGGATAGAAGTTTTTCCTGTGTCATCCACCATCTGCAGAAACTACCATTTCTGCTCTAAGAATTGTATTCGCTCAGCACGGCCTTTCTGACGTAATAGTTTCTAACAATGGCCCTGCGTTTACCAGTGCACAGTACCTTGAGTTCTTAACTCGAAACAGAATACGCCACATGCTTGTACCACCGTGTCACCCCATCTCGAATGGTGCCGCAGAACGAGTGCTACAGACCGTAAAGAACAATGTCAAGAAGTCTGGCTCTGGTAACTTCAAAACACAGATTTCCAGGTTCTTATTTGATTATCGGACAACCCCACATGAACTAATCGGTCGGCCACCATATGAGATCCTAAATGGGACAGTGTTCGAGACTCCTTTCGATGTCCTGCGGCCTAGCCTACAAGCATCGGTGCTTTTAAAACAACTGAAACAGAAGTTGAACGCTGACAGAGGGTCACGGTAGGCTCCATTACTCCAACCAGGCGATAAAGTGTATGTGAGAAACTTCCGCACAGGGGCACCATGGGCCCCTGCCAGTGTTTTGGATGACAATCCACCTTCTGCCAATGTCTTTGGCAAGACGGTTCGACATGGAGCCGACCCAATGACCACTTGCGCTTTGCGCAGACAGCGTCATTTCGTTCTACCGGCGCAGAAGCTTTTCCTCAACTGGAACAGCCGCCCGTCCATTCTCCAGCTGTCCCGGATGTGCCTCATGAGAAAGAACCAGCCATACATCTCCCAGCTGCACCCGACGTGCTACATGAGGAACAATCGCCTGGAAGTGTATCTGGAAGTAGCTGTGCTGTAGACAACCCTGTCATGGCTGCACCTTACACTCCAAAGTTGCGGCATAGCACAAGTACACGAAAACCAGTGATCAAGTATTCCGTGTAGCATATATCTTAAGAAGGGAGAAGTGATACAATGTTAAAGTTGCTGGAATGCAGTGCCCCCTAGCAGCGCTACCTTCTTTTGTGTTGCCTAGCAGGCAACACAAGAAACATGCCTAGCGGGCAAGATATAGGTGGCGGCAGTAGTCGCGTTCGCGAGAATAAAAAACATGTGAGTTCGTTACTACAAGGCCTGATTGCTCTGTTTTTTCGGTGCCTGCGCTTCGCGGGCCAACATAGTTCACATTGACTGAGCAATACGCAGCTGTGTCACCGTATAGACATAATTTGTTTTCATGAACTTCAATTATATCTAGTCAGCCAAAGAAGTCACGAAGAAATAGCAACGTTGCAGCTTCCCTCTTGCCTTCGCACATGTTCCCTCGATGGAACAGCAGACTGACATTCGAAACCATTCCGATGGAAGCGCGCTCGCTGCGAACTTGTTTTGTCGAGACACTCGGGATGTCAAAAAAAAAAAGCACTAGGGTGTGTACATGTGCTATATAGCGGTATCAGCTGATTACTGCCGTTAGGTAAAGTTAGCTGAGGCTAGATTAGGTTCGGCTAGAGTCGCTAGAATCACTTGATACTGCTTTCAAATCAGTATAGCGCAGATATAATGGGGGTGAAAGAATAAGATAGGACGAATAATTCCTAAAAGCAGACATGTGCAGACAATTTGGCACCACATATTGCCAGACGAGAAATATAACTAATAGATGAGTACTAGTTACTAGCGGTGCCTATAACCACGTTCTTTCAGTACGAGAAGCACTTATTTAGTTTGCCAATGATTACTTTTTAAGCTGACAGAGACGCTCCTGCGACATGCTGGCAGGATATAGGCTGGGTCGACCATTCGATATTCCACCTTGTCCTTCTATTCATCTACCTATAGTGACTCCTGAAGAACGGTGGAAACGACGGAAGGGAGCAATTGCGCCGAACCTGAAACATGGGAGAGGAGTTCGCTAAAAAAAAAGCGCGCAGAGATTCACAGCAAACTCCTGCAGTATTTTTTTGTCTCTTACACGTACATGCCTTGGCGTAGAGGCATAAAAGACGTTCTTTCTGGCTAGGAGTCCAAGCGTCGGCACGAACCCTCTAAGTAGGTGTGACAATGCCTAACTCGTAGCAGGACACACTGTAGCAAAGGAGTTTTGGGGAAGTGGGCAGAAAATCCAGCTGCCAAAGATATGCATAGGAAAGGCTGTGTGAAAAAGGAAAAAACAATACCGAAAAGAGCACATGTTGAATTGTGGTCTTCCTCGATAATATATATATATATATATATATATATATATATATATATATATATATATATATATATATATATAGAGAGAGAGAGAGAGAGAGAGAGAGAGAGAGAAAGAATTGCCTACTTGGACCACTTATTTTTTTCTTTACTCTTCTACTCCTTTGGCGTAGTGCCTCAATGTAGTCTCGTGCTCCATTTATCATTGAAGAGATAATGGTCGAGAAGAAAGATGGATGCGAAAGGAACTGGACTGAATCATGCTCAGAGCGGTGCCTGGCGACGTCAATGGCCTTTAGGTTTGCTTCCCACAACTTTAAGGGTAAACCTCCCCCGCCTCTGTAACTGGGCCATTGATTCGCACGTAGTACCGGTATTGCACATTTACTCTTGCATATATGTCGAATACAAGTTGCCGACAGAATCGATAGTTATAGCCTCATGTATGTAGGCTCTTTCCGCATGCCGAATTCTCATGTGCTTTCTTTGTTTGTTTATCAACAATGTTAACTCCTGAAGGGTCATTGCAAGAACGGAGATACAGTCAATGTTTAAGATACAATGAAGAATCATACGCGCAACAGTGAAGAAAAAGATAATAATGCTAATAAATGCACTGCTTTTTTCACATATACTTGTAGCGGTAATAATCCGAACACAATTGCACTCGTCGCCTACAAAGCATGGTGTTATTGATCTAGCGGATCATAAATTCTCTCGACCCAAATGAACAAAAACATGCAGCTCGTTTAGTAATGTGCTTACAGAGGAAGAGGAAACCAATGAACCGGGCGGCATGTGCTCTTCCTTAACTACTCTCGGAAAATAGCCGTATTTAAAAGTGTCATTTCGCGTTAATGGTGGTTCGATAGAGAAGCTATGTCTATGTCGTAGGCGAGCTTTGGGCGATAATTCGAAGAAATAGGACGCGTTAATTTTAAGTTTATTATGAATGATGAGGAAGAGAAATTTTAATCTGGCCACTGTAGTCCTAATTTCTAAAGCAGGAAGACTGACATTGCGGCACAATTTGCTCGGGAAGTGACACTAGCGATATTTGTTAAATATTAATCTAGCTGCTAGACGCTGGACTCAATTTAATTTGTAACAATTTATTGCCATGTGTGGGTCCCTTACTATGTCTGTATATTTTATAATGGGTCTTATTAAGGTCTTATGTGCCAATTTTTTGTTTCAGGTACACCACTGCGTAAGCTGCTTCTGATACACCATAGAGCTCTGCTGGCTTTATTACATACCGTATCTACGTGTAACCACCTGAGTGTTCGTTAAATAGTACGCTTAAGTATTTACGTTGCTTTACGTTTTCTAGTTCAATGACATGAATTTTGTTGGTGTTAGCATGAATGTCTTCTTTTTCTCAATATGTAGACTGATTTTTTGGGTTACGTATCATCTGCCATTGGTCTCACCATTCCATGATAGTTTGTTAACTAGCCAGTAATTCCAGTTCATCGTCTAGGGATGCTATCATGTTGGGTCACACAATCATCTGCAAACAATCGCAGTGGAACAGTTGTACAATTTGCTACATCATTATTTAATATTAGGAATAGGAGGGGCCCTAGTACACTGCCCTGATGCACCCGTGACACTAATGGTAGGAGACTAGGTTTACCACCACCTATTTCGACGTATCGTTCTCGAAAAAAATAGCATTTGAACCAATTAGTTAAAGTTTTTAAAGAAACCATGAGTCTTTAAGAACAATTTTAGGTGGGAAATTTGATCATATCCTTTGGAGAAGTCTAAAAAAAGTGAAATCTATCTGTCCATGGTTATTGGTTGTTTCAGAGAGATTACGAACTAATTCAGCAAGTTGTGTTATGGCAGATAGAACCTTGCGGAAACCTAATTGAGTTGGTGACAATAAATTATGTGTTTCGACATAATTTTAAAGGTGTTTACTGATAATATGTTCCAGTAACTTAGAGCAGCAGGAGGAGGAGGAAGTAAAGAAAAAGGGCAGGGATGTTAACCAGAAATGCGTCTGGTTGCCTACCCTATTCTGGGGGATGGGAAAGAAGCAATAGAAAGACAAGATGGTGAGCTTGCGCACGCACGCGGAGGGCCTGAGCGAGTCAGAGGCGTTCACATACGAAGGTCGCCTTCAAGCTGGCATCATGATAGCCGTTGGCAACTACATGCCCATTTCCCTTACGAGCACCTGCTCTTTGATTACTCTCTTTGTTCTTGGCAAACAGAACGTTATTCACTTTTAGTTCATAAGAAATAAGCTTAACATCATGGCCGTCTTTCGTTTCTTCTGCGGCTGAGTTCCACAAAGTTTTCCTTAGCTCCGCAACTTTCTTCGAAAGTGCTCGCGAACACGGCAATTCGTTCCCGTAAGTCTTACTCAGAATTCTTCTTTTTTGGTCCCTGTAGTCTGCCAGGCTAAAAATTATTGGGCGGTTCTTGCCGGCCAACCTTCTGCCAAATCCGTGTATTCTTTCGATTGAAGTAACTGGTACCCCCAAAATAGCACTAACCACCTGATCGTTAACTTTCCTCAGCAGTATCTCGTCAGTCTCGTGGTCATCCTCTACTACGCCTCTCATGGCGATCGGTTATCCATATCGGTTATAGAAATCGCTTATACGGGATCAGTTATCGAGATCATGTACTCAATTAACCATACTTCGTGTTTCGTCGCAGAATTTTGACACGACGGTTTCGAGGTTCCCAAGCCTGCTTGGAGTTTCATCGATGTTTTGTACTTTACCTCGATTGAGCAAAGTCGCTTTTGCATGTCCAACATCTGTGCCTCAAACGAGTCGTGTTTAACTTGCATCGCCGAGAGTTTAGAAAGTAGCTCTTTTTCATTCTGTAACATTTCTATGCCCATTTGTTCTGTCATAGGTCCTAAATTCTCTTCAATGTCGCCCGACAGGCTCAGTAGCAGGCTCATCACTAACAAACAATCAAATATACAGCGAAGCAAGGTTTGTGGGCACAGCAGCACTACGAGACAAGGTTCATGGCTGTGGAAATCGTATTTCTTGTAACTAACCTGCAAGAAAAATGGCACGTCAGGCGACATTTTTTCTAGCGGTGCTGTCGTGAAGCGGACAAGCCACGGGTCCCTATTTATAACGAGTAGCTGGTCCGTCTTCGGCATGTGTCCTGATGTCGTCATGCCCAAGGAAGGTGCGCCGAAGACGACATCCACGTGTGGCTCCTCTGGCGTGCAGCCGGTACAGACGCCCCCGGATGATCCGCTGGAACCATTGTGCACGTGAAAAGGGCAATGTGAAACGGCTGTGCTGCGATGCAGGAAAATCGGGTCTACTATGAATGTCACCACTCGATCTGAGGTGAAACTCAGGTAAGCGCAGAAAACCTGCACGAAGAGTGGCACGTTAGGCGCCATCGTTGTAGCGGTGTTTCCGGGTACACTGAAGCCTATAAGCCGTATTTATATAAGCCTATAAGCCTGAAGCTTATAAGCCGTATAAGTCCGTATTTATAACGAGTAACCGAGTCTGAGGCATGTGTCCTGATGTCGTACCCAAGGAAGGTGCACTGAAGACGACATCCATGTGCGGCCCCTCCGCCACGTTAGGCGAGATCGTTGTAGGCGTGCTCCCGTGCCCACTCACACGGGGAGAATGCAAAACAATGCTGTCTGAACATCTCCTTGCGTAAGTCAGACGCAGGCAGTATATAGCTGGGAGACCAGGCTACAATAAAGTTCAAATAAAAGATACAATTCTTAAACTAGTTACTTGTAACGACTCACTGTAATGTCTACGGAATGAGTGATTAAGCTTGCTGTGCGACGCGGACTGGTAGCTATGAAGTATGGTCTTCAGTTTCGTAGTCGCCCAGCAATTCATCTGTGCATGCACAGTTAATCATCTCTCATTTAATAAATAACCCGTGTAACAGACAATCTTTAACCTCACCAGTTTAACAACTTCCGAATGATTGATGGCTAATCACACATATGGCACACGCGAAGGTACAGTTCCACAGGGTAGATCTTCTCTAGTGCAACAGAGAGGATGTGCAAAAAATGTAAGGTATTTAACTGGAAAGCGTCCTTTTGCCTACGCTAAGCAGGAAAAAATGGAGGATGGAATAGACGGTTAAGAGAGAGGGAGACGAAGCAAGATAATGTTCATTGAATACATGAGCAGAAGGTTAACAACGTAAGCAGCAACCGGCGCCAGTACTCGACACATATTGTACTATGATGGGTCACAGCGGCGGGCAGTGCCATGGGCCGATACCAACTTCAGCCTTGCGAGGCTTTACAGAAACCGACACGGCTGTAGACATGGACGTCATGGAAGCGCGCGTCCTGCGTTGGACGAAATTAGGCTGATGGTGACTAGAGCAGGGTCACTCAAATACCCCAAGCCGCTCTATGTACGCCACCATCCAGTGTCACGTTATATTCCCTCCGGCACAAAACTCTGCGACACGCAGGCGGCAATGCGGCAGTAAAAGTATCACTGTCCGTGGCAGAACTCTAATCCCTGTTCATGTTCCATGCGCCGAAAGAGCGGGAACACCGCAGGGGGATCAGGACAACATAGCAGGTTGCTGTTTCCAGTGAAAAGAAAATCGCCCTAGTTTCGACAGCGAGCGAAACAGCGCGCCCGTGGTTGCTGTCTCGTACAGGTTCCGCCACCCACTACTCCCACGTTTTGTTTCCTTCTTGTCCTCGCTCGCTCGAAGTGTCTCGAAGCCCCAGAACGCGGCTACTGGTCAGGCGGAAACTTCCCTCTTACAAGTTTCATCCACGTATCTTCACAGTCCTTTATTTGGTGTCTCTTTCTAAAAGCTGGAATGTTTTCGGGCTTGCTGTGCTTCTTTGCGCAATGGTCGTTTTCTTGCACTGCGCCACGACAAGCTTCCCATAGTTTGTTTCACTGCAGGGCGCGAAGTTCCGCAGAAGAAAGAAGAAACGAAGGCAGCAAGCGGTGGGCGCAAAACGCACTCAGCTGAGCGGAAGGAATCTCAGATCAATATAAATAAAACGTTATCCTCGAAACAAATAGCAGGGAAAAGAGAAATTGCCATTCTGCAGCTTCACCGAGCTTCCATTCAGGCGACTTGCCAGGACGTTCTAGCCTTGCCACCAGGCCAGCAGGCAAGGCACAACGTGATAACAAGACAGCGACAACAAAGAAGATATACAAAAGGTAAATAGGAAAGGACGAAGAAACTACTTTGGGGGGAAGAAGCAATGTCAGTGCGCACGAAATGGGAGCCTTTATTAACTGCCCAGGTTCGAAGCCAAGGAGTGGCTGCCTCTCGCAGCGGCTGATTCTTAGATTGGTTTGGTGCAGCACGACACTGACCATTCTTACCTCCTTCCTCTCACTCGGCTTTATCCCTCGACAGTGACAGAAGCTAGAGCGGTGGTTCTCTGTTTCGGCCCAGTGGGGGAAAAACGTTGTCGTCGTCGCTGTCATCGTTCTTTTTCGAAATGGAGGACCACGAGTCCTGGCAGCAGTCCTGGCAGCGGCGACGGGGTTGGGAGGGGAGGCGGAGAATGGGAGCAGCCACGTAGACACTAGGTCCAGCGTGGACGCACAAATAAATACGGCTTCTTGAAAAGAGAAAGTCATATACCTCCCGAAGCGACAAGGAAAGTTTGTTAGTTCGATTTGGTGCTGCCCTCTATTGGCCTCCGGTTAGCTCTGCTGGTAAAGCGGCTGCGCCTGAAAGGTGGCTTGATCTTTAGACGAATCCTTATTCTACGTCAACTGTAAAGCTTTGCTTTTCAGGAAACCAAATGTGTTACCTCGGGCTTTCTGCTAGCTACGAGTGAATGCGAACGACTCCTCGTTTTTGGGTGGTAATAAAGGATATATATAAAGAGGATGGGGCTAGTAAATTACATCTCGCTGAGCTATTGCTGGAAAATGTTTCGTTATATTTTCGCGGTGATTGCACGGAAGTTTGCCGTTATTTTTGGCAAGAACATTAGAAAGCAAAGAGAAACATGAAAATGCCTTCGAACTTAGTCACTAGCCTGATCATAGGCACCCATTTTTTTTCTCCCAACACTTTTTCACCTTTTCCTTGTTTGTCCATGTGTACTTACACATGCATGCTGCGGAAGCACCAGCTACATCATCTAATGACCATTGGTTGCAACAACTATTGCTGTTCTCTAGTACAGAGTTACTTTTTACTAATGGTAACAACGGTCACGCACTTCCAGTTCACCGTTTTCAATCCAGTGTCAACGAAGCTCAAATGGAACAAATAGGCAGGTTAATCGTTCTTTGATAAGAATTGAGCATAAATCGAATATTAAGTGGGCGCTTGGGCTGTCTGGTTCTAGTATCTTGTGTGTGTGTCTGCTCGCCTTGCTTTCTTTCACAATGAATCCCTGCCAACTAGCTCAACTTTCTGTGGCTCTATGAAGCGGGAATTTGGAGGAAAAGCGACATAGTGGCTGTTGTTGTTTAACAACTCCAGACAAATGGATAGAGAGGATGCCTCCTAAGACAGTTTTGAAGTAGACTATGTACAACACCCCTATCCTTGCCCTCGGCACCACATAATGAATATCCATCATCAATAGAGAAATGCAGATGAACCTCTGACTGACGTTTTGCATATTAAACGTTTCCATCGCTTTCTTTTCAATGCTTAAGAAACCAGCTACACAAAAGGCACCATGTGAGCATTGCTGCTGGCAACACAAAGATGTCATGATGACAGAAACAGTCAGCAACTAGGTTAGTATTAAAGCATGAAGTAAATGAATTCAATAGGTCACCCTAGGTCGCCGTTCCAGAAGCGCGATTGTCACGTTCTCGCCGACATTGTCCTAGCAAACATATTTTGACTAGGCCAACAAACGATCCCAGAGAGAGCACGCAAGGCCAGGTGCAGACTTGAAAATAATTTTTATTCCACAGAGACGACACCTAAGTACATCCCAGAAATTTACCATTGCGTGTGCGCGCCAAAAACAATCACACACACACACAAACTTTCTGTTCATGCAATACGCAACTTAACTACGCTCATCAGTAAACCTCATTTCACTACTGTGCATATAAACTGAGGTTTCGCCGATACAATCTTGTCCTTCTTTTTGTATATGATACGCCTCGCATAACTCTCTTGCACCGCTATGTCCGCACGGACACAGAATCTTCATTTCTTTCAGGATCGGCTTACACGGGCCCGCCGAACAGTGGGTACGAAGGTGCCCGCTCGCTTTATTCCAAATTGACAACTGATGCTAACGCAAGCGTACATTCACGTACGGTCCTGTTTGCCCTACGCAGACTTTGCCACAAGATAGAGGAATCTGATAGACTACCCCGGCATTGCAATGTACGTAGGAAGTGGGGCGCTTTATTCCGCGCCTAGGGATCTATTTGTACTTCTTCCTGTGCGCGAACATATGCCAGCAAGCTTGCCGGAAGTCGAAAACGCCACTTCAACTCCATAACATTTTGTAACCTTTTTTAAATTGTAGAAACTTTTGTGAATATGAGGCACAACTTTACCTTCTTTATCGCTGCGTTCTCTTGCAGCTTCACTAATGTTGGTGCCGAGATAGCCGAGCGAGAGAGGTATGCGAGGCGTATCATTTATAAACAAAAAGGACGATATTATATTAGCGACACCTCAGTTTATCTGCACAGCAGTGAGATGAGGTTTAAGGATGAGCGTAGTTAGATTGCGTATAACATGAACAGAAAGTCCTTTGGGCGATTATGTTTTTGGCGCGCACCCGCAGCGGTGTATTTCTGGGATGGATATATATGTGGTCTTTGCGGAATAAAGATTATTTGTAAGTCTGCGCCTGTCCTTGTGTGCCCTCTCTGTGATGGCTTATTCGCGTACTAAAATATGTTCGCTAACACCCACCTAATCGCCCAACAAGTTCTCCTAAACGACATTGTCGTACTTGTGGTTTTGCTATTTATGGTTGTGACGTCTGCTGGTTTAGGATTGTTTTTTTTTTCTTCTTTGAGCAAGCCTCTGTAATTCACATGACCGTTATCTTGATTATGGTAATTTATTTTCTGATGATTTGTCCAACTTGATGTTTCGTGCACCTAGATGACCGCAGCTTTAAAACAGAGGAACCCTTTACCAACGTCACAGACACACAATGAAAAGTACAGCATAGATTGGAGATGACAACAGAACTCATTGAGAGCCTTCCAAAGCACATTTTTTGAGCTTAGGTATCATTCATGCTCAGACTAACCAAAACCAAGCACAGACTGGTTTACTTGGACTAAAATATACAGGGAATTAGCCACGGCGATGCTCAATCTGTCCTAAACTTCGTGAAAGCGTAACAGGCCGAGCTCACAGAAACACAGATTCGTCAAAGTCAGACCAAGGCAGGCTCGCTCATGCGCATAGACTCATACTCATACTCATTCAAGGTGCATGAAATCATTGATTGATTTTGACTCAGTATCCTGGAATTCGTCTCAATGCGACTTACGACATTAGCTTCATGGAAATGTGGACTCAGACTCCCTTTTTCAGCCGCTGTGGTGAAGGGCCTTTCTGCATAATGTTCTTGAAGAAGTTACATCTATCTGCAAATTCTCTGAAAGCGCATTCGCATTGCTCCTCGTACGTTATAGGCGTTTCTGAGAACATGCAGCAGACAAAAGCGACAGCCGACATATATTAGGGAAAAATATAGTTTTACGAAAGACCAGTTCTTAAGTAAAAGCACTCCTAGAACTGAGCCGCATGTTCTCATGAACTTGGGCACTTACACTCTTGAATAAAACCAGCTGCAACTTCCTTTTTTTTTCAAAACTGAATATGTGTGAGGAGATCTTGGCAAATATTATAGGTGGCTGCTACTCCCCTATTATAACGAGCGATGAAGAAACACACAGAGAAGGACAAAGCTGCAGTGACACAAAACGTACACTAACATAAATGGTAACCTAACATATGTTAAAAAAAGCATGTGTCAATCAGAGTTGACGTACATATCATTATTATTTACACGCCCGGAAGTTCGGGCACTGAGCATGACGCAATGTTGTATAATTTGCACTATATTTTTGCATTAGTTGCATTATTTTCTTTGTACCATTGTGAGATCTTACATATTTTTTGCAGACTATGTACTTCCTTCTCTCATGTGCAGTTTATTCCTTTGATATATTTAGGCGATTTAGTTGGCCCGCCTTTTTTTTGACCAAGAGTCCAGGTTGGCTCATACAGGAGACAGCACTGTGTATGACGCAGTGTGGTTAATTTTAGACTATAGCGGCGCCAATTACGTCCGTACCGCTAATTTCGATACCTTCTGGCACTCGCTATTTCGCGTACGCCATACCCGTGGGACGTCGCCAAATCAAAACTTGTCCTAAATAAATAAATAAAAAAGGGCAATCTTATAATTTCCATAGATATGCAGCCTGAGAAATCGTAACGCGAAAAGGAAAATAGTTTTCACGCGGACACCTTTTGGGAAAGCATGCACCATCGCTTACTCGGGTGCTTGATCACAATAAGGTGTATTTTCAGGGAAATTTAGAATATTTCTTTCATTCGCTTCCCTGATTTCTCTTGCTATACACTTTTCCTTCGCCTCCTCGCTCTGCTTTCGTAACCCTTTCTTTCTTTTTTTGTTCTACTGTGCGCACTTACTTGAGGGCTCTTGGGACTAGTCGACAATGAAGGTGTAATTTAGAAGCGCACTAGACAGTTAAGCATTAGCGCGCTCTCCTTCGTCGCATTAAGCTGTCGCTTGCGCGTTCAAGGAGAACGGTGCTTTCGCAAGAAAGAAATACGCGGTAATGAGACGTAATGTGGAAGCAAAAACGCACGGCGAGAAGTAGGGCCTTGATACGCGAGGGCATGCCTGCAGAACCGGCGGGAAGACACCCTTGGGGCGATTTGTGCTAATGCACCCGCCGGAAATTTTGGTGTTCCTGCCTTAATGCTTCCCAAATGCAGAGTACGCATTTTCATGATGACTACAGCCGTGGCTTCTTTCTGTGTGGAATTCAGGGCTTTACTTCGAGCGCTAATTTTTCTCTTGGGAAAAATGAATGTAAAGTGGAAATGCATGAAAATGTAACGCTTTATTATTATTATCGGCTTCTCGCTACACATAATTGATTTTATGCTCGTGTAAAAAAAAATAAGTCGCACTGTACAGCGTCAGATTCGAGAGAGAAATTCGTGCAGAAAATGTGCAAGTCTAAATGCTGAATTCGCAGATGTGGTTATATATATATAATATATATATAATATATATATATATATATATATATATATATATATATATATATATATATATACACTAAAGAAGAAAAAAGAAACAAGAACAAGAAACCAACACGGCTACAACGTACCTTGGTATCGATCTGCCGCCACAATATAGGGGTCACGCTGATACAGTGCCACTTACCTTTTCAAATTGCTTTCTGTTATTGTATTTAGGCGATATTTATTACTTTAGTGACATCTTTAGTTAGCAGTTATTTCGCTACCTCAAAAGATTAAAGCATTACGAAGGCACTTCCTTCCGCTAAAAGGCCTACGTATTCCCATTTACAGCGTGCTTTTCTTGATGATAACAATACGTCCCCACAATTATCGCCATGCATGGCATAGGCTACCTGGTGACACCCAGGCTTTATCGTTGAGACACCAGCCATGTTATCGTTGAGCCCTTCGCATACTTCAATAAAATTCTGTAGAGTAGGGCAATTGGTTACATTCAACTTAGGCAATGAGTAAAGACGGTAGGCTTGAAAGACTAGCCCAATTTATTTTGTATTATTGCGATTACCATTCTAAAGACACTTCACACGCTTTCTGGTTAGTTTCTGTGTTGTCCGTTTTCCTTTCTCTTTTTTTGTAAAGTCGGGTCCACTGGGTAGTCAATGGTCTAACCATGGTCAAAACTAACCGTTGGGCCAATTTGGATCAACGAGCACGCGGAACCGATCAAGTGGCGCTCTTCAGTGAACCGCTTTTACGCCAACGTCGGTCACCTTGTATGTGCCACGGGGTACTGAGTATGTCCCGCATTCAAATGAACCTTTCCGGCACAGACTTGGGTCACTGGGCATGAGACGCTCTTCAATGAACCTCTTTGAGGACAGTGTGAGAGACACAGGTGCTTATTACGACAGAAAAGCTCGTAGGTCGGCCTGAATCAATGTTCTGACCTGCTACGCGGCGTTGGGGGAAGGGGAAGGGGTGTAGGAAGAAGTAATAGAGACGACGTTAATCATGAGGACAAAGATGGTGGTGCAAATCTTCCACGCTCTAAGACTTTTCCAACTTTCTTGTCCAGTCCACTCTGACGTAAAAATTTGTTGAGAACCTTCAGGATATCAGGCTAATGACGAGGACCAGGCGAATGTCCCTATAGAACGTTTTCAGTTAATGATCCAACGACGAATTTTGACAACATGTCTGTCAGCGATTTTCCCTGTACATCAAATCGCGAGCAGATGCACATGAGGTGTTCTGTCGTCTCAGGAATACCGCATTCTTCCCAATTTGGACTGTCCACCAAGCCGATGAGGTGCAGGTAGCGCCGGGTGAAGGCCACACGTAATCGTAATCTGTGCAGAAAGCTTGCATTGCACCTTTTCCTTGTCTGTAGCCCAATATATTGCGCTATTATCGCGCAGAAGTCTATACACAAGGGCTGTAGTGTCTGGTCGTGAAAATGGGATGGACACTGGTGTAGCATTAACGTGGGCGATCTTTGCCTCCACGTCGGTGAGCTCATTTCCATGTAAGCCACAGTGTCCCGGAATCCACTGAGACCTTATGCAATGGCGAGCTCTTAAGGCACCATCGTGTGATTCGATCTCCTCTTGCGCAAGGACATAGTAAAGTCTTCGTCTAAGTGCAGGACCGATCACTTAGAGTGCCGGCTTGGAATCGCAGAATATAGTCCAAGTCTGATATGTCTCCATCGATATATAACGAATTGCCTCCCGAATGGCAACGATTTTTGCGGCCGGTGATGTAGTTTGGTGGTCGAGATGGAAGCGCTTATTGATCGCCATATTCAGTATTACGAATGCCATAGTTTAAGTGGTTGTTGACACCGACCCGTCAGTAAATATATGTATGGAAGCGGCATATGCTTCAGATATATGGGCTAAAGTAAGTTGTTTAAGTCAACATGAGGGTGTAGGTAATCTTTTCCTGACTCCGGGAATGAATCGATTCACCACAGATCTTGACAAAGTCCATGCTGGTACGGCGGCTGCTTTTGCCGTAGTAGAGCCTGAGGGAAGGACGCTCTCATGACGCGAAAGAGGTTCCGAGAAAGTGTTGTCTGGACGTAGAATGCGAATGGTCGGTAAAGGGTGACGTGGCGGGTCAATAGTCGATGATATACCCTTAAAGGTTCGCATGAGAGATAAACGTCTATAGGAGGTACACGTGCTTCCACAATCACGCCCTTTGTCGAAGTGTAACGTGGCAGACCAAGACATGTTCCCAGTGCTAGAGCTTGTAAGCTCTCCAGTGTGCGTAGGAAGGAGGGGTGAATACTTGTAATAATCAATAAACTGTATCGTAGGTAGTCTACGAAAAGTGATTCATATAGCTCGAGCAATGATCTCTCTGACGGCCCCCCGTCATGCCTACTATACATTTAAGAATATGTATGAAGCTCGTTAATTTGGACTTGAGCATTCACACTTGCTTAGACCAAGACAAGTTTCGCTCAGTCATCACTCCTAGAAATCTATGGTGCGTTATGTACGATATGGCTGTGCCGTTAATAGTAATCTGACAGCGGTGCAAGTTTGCGGGTAGATGCAAGGGCCGCAGACTTCACAGTTGCCAATTGTAGACTTCCCTGCTGCAAATACTTCGAGGTGACCGACACTGCACGTTGCAGTCTTGCACAAAATTGTGGCCAGGAGACACCAGAGGCCTATACACAGATATCATCAGCGTATAGGCTCATGGTGGTAGTGTCTGGCACTATATCGGCGACTCCATCAAGGGTTATATTGAACGGCGTAGGGCTGAGTACGCCTCCTAGAGGAACGCCATGGCTGATTTGATGACGACTGCTCTCCCCATCCGTCGTCGTATAAATATGGTCCAGCCTATAAAGCGGTTCATTAACCAGTGAAGCATCCTACCTCGATTTCCTAGCTTCTCAAGTGCGTCAAGAATGGCGTCATGCAACATACTGTCATATGCACCTTTGATGTCCAAAAAGAGTGCTCCTGACAAAGGTCGACGTTTCTTATCCTAATCGACGGTTGACACCAAGTCAAGCACGCTGTCAATGGACGATCTCACTCCGCGAAAACCTGTCATCATTTATCGTTAAAGGTTGTACCTTCCGAGAAACCACTCTAGCCTCGTCAGCACCATTATCTCAATTATCTGGCCAGGCAGCTTGCCAGGGCAACAGGTCTGTAGGAAGATATCGCATGAGGTCTCTTGCCAGGCTTCAGAAGCGCTATAATACGATTGCTTTTCCATTTCTCCGGCACAGTGCCTGAGCTCCACGATCTATTGAAGAGAGAGAGAAGAACAGTGCGTGCGTCGTCGGCCAGAGAACGCAGCACAGCGTATGTGATGCCATCAGGTCCAGCAGCTGACGATCTTCGAGATGAAAGCAGTGCAGGGTCTAGTTCTTTCATTGTGAACGTGATGTCAAGACGGTCGTATGGGGATGGTGGGGCTTGTCGGTCGTATGTTGCATGTGGACCGGAAGCTACAGTCACAATCTTTTTGTAATAGTCCTCTGCAACCTCTACCTCCCTTCTACATTGTACCACTGCCAGAGCCCGGAATGGGTACTTGTGGGGAAGTCATAAGCTGCGCATTACCTGCCATATTTTACACAGTGGGTTGCGAGGATCAAGAGGACAACAACATCCTCTCCAGCGCTTAGTGCCCAGTTCGTCAAGGTGCTAACGGACATGTCGTTGAACTCGGCGACAGAGAGTGCTGTCTCAGCTAGATTTCGTTTTTCGGTATTCCCTCTCGGCATGGCGAAGCACTGCGCGTAGTTTTTCATATTCGATGTCGATGGAGCTTCTAGGGACCGACATGTCTATGAATTTTGTCGTATTATGAAGAGCTGTGGTAATAATATGTTCCAGATCAGGCGGCGAAGATTGGTCTGAGCGAGTGTTGTCCACCAATGTTTGATAATCTCTCCAGTTTTTACAACGAATACGAGGTGGATGAGCTTGAAGTAACCATTGCAGCTGTGCATATGGAGGCATGTAGTCACTACCATGCGTCTCCAGATCTGCGCACCAGGTTGTTGAGGGTAGAAGGCTTCTGGATACGAATGCAAGGTCTCAGGAGCTGCTATATGTCGTGACTCGGAGAAATGTAAGGAAACCGTCATTAATGGTTGCAAAACTTTTATTATGCGTCGAGTTTGCCAAATCTTACCTCGTCTATTCATCATTACAATGCCCCATAATGGGTGGCGGGAATCTGCGTATGTGCCGATCTATATCGACAAGAATAAGGCTGTAATATTTCTCTGGTGCTGGGTGGAACCGAGGCCACGTCATATATATTTGTACAATTTTCGGACTGAATTCAGACGATTCCGACCGCGCGGCCCGGGTCATGCGCGGGCGTGCAGCGGCGGCTCTCTTAGATGACGCAGCGTGTGCGGAGAAATGCGTGATAGACGAGACAGGCTGCATACACGCTGCGGGCATAGTGCGTTTCGGCGGTGGCAACATGGTGTGTCGATACACATTGCTCCAGTGTTCATCGTATTAACGTCGACAGTCAACGTCAGATGGGTTCAGTCAGAATACGTCGGAAATGCGCTAGCATTTTGTATGTATGTATGTATGTATGTATGTATGTATGTATGTATGTATGTATGTATGTATGTATGTATGTATGTATGTATGTATGTATGTATGTATGTATGTATGTATGTATGTATGTATGTATGTATGTATGTATGTATGTATGTATGTATGTATGTATGTATGTATGTATGTATGTATGTATGTATGTATGTATGTATGTATGTATGTATGTATGTATGTATGTATGTATGTATGTATCAATCTGACTACGGGATGATTATTTTTAGGTTTTATACAATTTTCGAAAATCCCCCGTTTGCAGACATAATTCTTGTCCTTGAGCTGTATTGTTAAGACAGACGGACACTACTTGCACGAAAATCCGAAACGCATATTCAGTCAAACAATAAATCTGTAATTATGTTCATAATTATTTACCTCATGGCCCATATTGCAAATTACGAACGGTAGCTGGTGAGACTGTGAGGCGCATTCACTTGTAATGAATTTCTAGAATGACACCAGTTTGGATATATGCGCCACCAAACTCGCTGTAAAATGCAGTTTTTCTAATTACCTTTTAACAAAACGCTATTTTATGCATTGAAGCTCAAAAGTAATTGGAACACCTATTTTATTTCGTCTCACACTTTGCAAAATATTATCTCGAAATTGCTGTAATCTTGGAAACCCGTTGCAAGTGAACACCTCTTCCAAACCAACACGCCACAATTTATCAAGTCCAGCATGTGCCGTAAAGTAGTTATTCAGAACCAAATGAGTCAGTTTTTTTGCTAATTAACTGAATATGTGTTTTGATTTCGCGTGCTAGTTATGTCGGTCTCTGCGAATAATGCAGTCCAATGACAAGAATTATGCGATATGCCACAGGCGAGCTTTAAAAGTTCATTAAAACTTAAAAATGATCCCCCTGCATGTTTGTATCTATGTAGGTTTGTATCCAACCGTTCTCCCGCCTACCTGGCTCACTATGTAGTTCGTGGTGAAACGGGTAGTGGATCGGGCTGGTGCGCTGACGTATCAGAGTTCGACACCAACTATCGGACCAACTTAGGTCAGTGACAATGCGGCACTGGTTATGAACCGCTGTTCAAATAAACTCCTTGACGCCGACTTGGAGTACTGGGAATGTTCCACTAGGTCCGTGCTGGCCTCCAACCAACCTCTTACATCCCTAACTGCGTCCCTGGGCATGTGCCACTACGTTTGTGTTGTTCTTCAAGGACGGTCTTTGACGCCAACTTCGGTAAATAGGTATGCACCACTGGGAATGTGCCACTCTTCAATGACAAATAACACTCTTTAATTTGCCTCGATGCTGAGCGGTATCCAACCCATGTCACAAGGCTTCCTCAAGGATTGCAACCCGACGCATAAGCAGCCTGCACAACAAATGCACTGGGCGTGTGCTACTCACCGATCCCCTCGCTTACTTGGTTCACTGAGTATGTGCTACTGGGTGTGCGGCAAGTGAGGGAAACATTATTGGTATTCTCACGCATAGGTGCGTCGCACTTCTCGTCTCGGAAGCCACGCGTGGACTTCTTGGCAGCGCCACTAGATGGCGAAGCGTGTCCAGAAAGAAGCGCGAGACAGGAGCCAAGCTGCTGCATGACGCGTTTCTCAGTGGTCGCAGAAGCCAGGCGCAGGATTCACGTTGGCGGCGGCAGCGCTAAACAGTGCCCAGTGTTCTTAGGGACATGCGAAAGAGGGATCCCGCTTTAGTGCAGGCCTCGTGCATAGCTCGTTTCAATGGTGGCAATACGTTGTGCCACTATATTGATTAAACACTAACGCGTTAACATCGACCGTTACCGTGAGATGGGTTAATTTCTGCCGCAATTTCTTAGAGCGTAGCTCCTTGGCGCCAGTTCCTGCGGTTAGAGGCGCCGTCGTCCCTCACCGTAACCAAGGTCATCATCGGAGCGCTGCTCTAGCTCCGAACGCCCCTGCTGCCACCTCTCGCGCGCGAGTCTTGCACTTCCGTTGTCCTCCAAAGCCGGATCACATGTTCTCGCCTATCCTCTGGCCCCCTTCCTCCGCGCAGTGCCCTTGCGGTGACTCTCGCCGGTAACGTCCACTCCGCTCTGGCCGTCCCTTCCTCTGCCGTCGCGGCACTGCCGCGGTGCTGGGCGCTCCTTGCCGCCTCGCGCGGGATCCACGGCTCTCCTCTCTTCCGTCTGCGCGTCGCTGGCTGTACGGCTCTCAGCCGTGTCTCTCGCTTGCCCGTTTGCGGGGCGCGTTCCTCAGTAGAATTTGTTGTCTCTGGCAATGCTTGCGCCTGGCTGTCCTCCCACCTCCACTCTTGCCCTATACGTTCCCTTACCTGCCGCAGTGCCGTTGCATTGACTCGAAAGACAGTTATAGCGTTTGGTCCCCTTACTACTGCCTGAGTGAATGAGTGTGTGAACTCTACTCACTATCCTGTTCGCCACCGGTTTCATCATCCCCCCTCAGAAGTAACTTTAAATAACAATTGCTAATCTCCTCCACCCCCGTCTCCGAGGCGGTGATCCACTGTAAGATCGCGCGGTGGCGCGTCACCGGAGCGCCGGCTCGACAGCGGCGGACTGCGGTGTGCTGCCCAATCCGAAACACAGAACCACCTCCGTGCGGCACAGTGGGTTCTCTGCGCGGTTGCCTGTTGTTGAAATAAGGCAGCAGCTGTGCTCAAAGATCGCATTGCCAAGAAGCGTAATCGTCGGCCAATTTTTTTTTGAAACATGTACTGATGCCACTGTTCAGACTGTGCTTTCCTTTCATTGAACGACCTGGTGCTTTTATGAATGCTTGTTTACCTCAAAAAAGCTGCCACACTATTCTTCTTTTTTTCGCCGCATGACAATCTGAAGAGTATTTTTTGCAGCAGAACAAGATTTGTATACGTTCAAGTATTGCGCCAGTTTTGTGCAGCATATATTTATCGAAAATTGTCAAGTCTCTGCGACGCCTTAAATGATGATCGAATTTTCGGTACCTTCCCATACTTTGGTGTTTTCCTTATATTTTAAACATCGCACTCAGTGACTACCCCGCGAATGTTATTAATACGACCATATAAGCGTTTCAAGCTTGTTCTTGTCATCTTCGTTTCACTTACGAAGCTCTTCAAGAAAACACCGTCAGGTTTTTAGATTTGTAATTACCTTTCCCTCCCCATGCTCACATTTACTGGACTTGCAGTCCGAGGAGGAAAAAGACGCTGCTACCATACGCGTCCTCCCACTCGAAACTTGCAAGCGCTGTACCGCCAACATGCGCGTATCCAATGCGGTAGAAAAGAACTGTACGCGTCAAATGCAAAACAATTTCAACAACAAAGCTGAGAGACTGCTGACAGCAGTGTATGATCATAGCATTGGCGAAATCATTATACAAGCGAAAAAAAAATGTCATGTTGATCGCGAAGAATGCAGCGAGTGGAGAAATAATCCAGTTGTAATGCTGTACGTGCACCCCATTAAATATAACACAAGAAACTGCACCCTTCCTGCTCCTTTTTCTGAATGGTTCTCGTAGGGTTTTTTTGTTTGTTTGTTTTCCGTTTGCTGGTATTCCACCGCTCAAGATGAATATTTCATTCGCTGGAATCCACTCAAGAATGCCCGGTGTACAACAGCGAGAATTACCTTCAAGTATGCACAGAGCAGTTTAATGAAGTCTCAGGAAGGGTAGCCGGATTGCGTATCAAATATGACGCGAAGTAAAACGACAAGGTAAGTAAATTGCACTTTTTTTTAAAACAACCGCTTGAGCTTTCAGCCATACTAAGAAGCGGCATTAAAGCGTTTCTGAAGAATTGCGTGACAGCGTTGCAAAATATTTGCCAGGCACATAGCCATCACCCAAAACAGGTTCTTTCGTATAGAGCACACAGGGAATGAACGCCCGGGAGTGATGAATTATGATGGCTGTCCGAGCCGTTTCCCTGAAGCATTCTAGATGGCCCGTTTGCCTTTATGCTCACCAGCAATATTTAAGGTTATTCATGCTACATCAATAAGTGTCAGAGTACAAACTGTGGAAGAGAGTTATTCCGAAATAAAAAGTCTAATGAAATAATCTTAAGAGGAAGCATTAGGTCGGGCCCAACTCCGACGCAGCCTATTCAAATACATGTAAGACGCAAAAACTTTTTTTCTGAGATAACACACGCTCCAATTTTAATTAAATTTGTTGCATTTGAGAGAGAAAGGTACATTCTAGCGACTGTTGGAAGCAGAATTTCGATTTAGGTCCTGAATATTGTTGCAAGAATTTTCAAACATGCGAAATCTTGAAAAATATAGAAGCACGAAGTTTACAAATTCATAGCTCTGCATCAAGAACAGATATTGCGGTTCTGTAGACGGCATTCATTATATCATTGAAAGCGGACAAATTTGATACGTCATTTTATATCTTACGTGAATTTGTTACGTTGTTTACAACGGTTCTGCAAAAGCTGTATTTCCATATTACTAAATATTTTGACATTCATGTGTGAGACAGAAATTTTATCCGCTTTAGATGTACTATTAGATACAATTCACAGAATTGTGCTATCATCTTTAGTTGCTGAGTTAGAGTTGCAAACTTGATAGTTCAGTTTTCTAATAATTTGCGTTTTTTGGCAGTTTCTAATAAAGAATTCAAAACTTCATGAAAAATTAGAAACCAACGGTCACTAGATATTTAGTTTTTCTTTCAAATGCAACAAACCTCGTCAAATTTGGTGCAGTGGTTGCCGACAAAAACGAATTCTCCTTTTACATGTATTTAGAGAGGAGCACCCGAGCTGAAGCTTCCTCTTAAACATCGCGTCAAAGAAAGGCAAAGCAAAATGTCTGTAAGTTAGGAAAGGGGCACGTGATATCGATGCTCCGTAACAAGGTGCTAGTGATGAATTTAAATAAAGCAAAAGATTTACTGCTAGTGTTCTTTACTCGAATGAATACTGCAAACTCGCGTACGTTAGACGGAATACTTAGCAATACGGCAGCAGTGGTGTTAGAAAATGAAGAAACGCTTCTTTCAATATGAAAAATTCATCAACTCTGGCATAATATTTTATCGATTAATGTGTGCAAGAATCTTTCTTATTCTTTACTAGTTTTTAGTTTAGTGCTAGATTCGGGGTGCACGGGAATTGTTTTTGTCATGCGACTCTCTCCACAATGCGAGATTCTGTAGAACTGATTAACCAGGAATGTTTCTTCCCAAATAAATCTCACGATGACTGTCGACGGTATTACTATTATTATTATTATTATTATTATTATTATTATTATTTCATTTGAAAACACACATATACTTGACAGGAAAGGGAAAGCGAAGAGCAGGCTGGCATCTGCCAGCGGAAGGGGCATAACACTTGCCTACTGTTCAGAAAGGAGGTGACAGAAAAAAAATGGAATATAGGAAAAAGGAGAGGGGAGAGGGAAGAATGAAGACAATTACAAATCTCAAAAAATAAAGCAGAATTCACACAGTTCAGGTTACGCACAGTTGGGTTGGTCACTGCAGGTTACGCTACTAAACAATGTTTAAGGTAGAAGAAATAGTGCCGGATGTGTTGTCATTTGCAAAACAGAAATATTGTACACACTTGAACTACAGTCAGTTACTTCTGGAAAAGTAAAGAGAGCGTGATTGCGTGATGAGAGCATGGTTGCGTCGAGTCGCAACACCATTGGGGTATAGTGAGTGAGTGAGTAAAGGCCTTATTTGAAAGCAAGGTATAAACGGATGACCTTGTTGTTAGGCAGCCACAAGCCCCTGGGCCCGGGCGGCTTCTTCAGCTCTCTTGATGACCTTGACCTGCAGGTCAGGGTCGGAGCTGGGCAACACGGCCTCCCACTGCTCAGTATTACTTATTTCGTGATTTGTGTGTTTTTCTGGTGGGCGCGACCACATAATATGGAACAGATCCGCTTTTTTCTTACAATGCTTACATTTATTAGGGTATTGGTCCGGGTAGTAGTGGTGATAGGCTACGGGGTTGGGTAGGTTTTCGTCTGAAGTCGTCTCCAAGCTACTTCTTGTCGCTTGTTAAGCGATTTGTGTGCTGGCGGGTACACTGCCCTGGCTAACCTGTAGTGCTGAGTTATTTCCTGGTAACTGACCATGCGATCCGTCTCTGATCCTAGCGTGAGCCGTCCGGGTGCTCGGTTGGCGAGTCCTCGAGCAGCGGTGTGTGCGGCATCGTTGCCGGGTAGGGAGGAGTGTGCTGGTGCCCATATGATCTGGATTGGTCGTGGGTGTTGGTTGGTGTCTACTATGTGTTTTACGGGAGCCGATATCCGACCTTCCGCAAAATTGCGTACTGCTGCTCTGGAATCGCTAATAATGTAATGACAATACGTGGAGGCTATTGCCAGAGCGGTAGCCGCCTCTTCCGCTGTTTCGGAGCTTCTGTTGCTGGGGTACAACCATTCGTTTGGTGTCGTATATCGCAGGCCAATAAGATTAATTATAACTATTTCAAGGCGCCAAAGAATAAAACACAGCACACGAGAGAGGGCTAGGTGACAGATCACTTTGTGCCATTGTCCTTCCTTGTGTACTCTGTGTAGGTGGTGGTGGTGGTGGTGGTGATGTTGAAGCAGGCGGGGTTAGCCTGGCATACATAGCCGGCAATTGTTCCGCCTGATCCTCCTTCAAGTTGAGATCAGGGATGTGTCACCAGGTGTCGATGAGCCCCGTGTCACGCAGGAAGGCTATCAGCAGGCGTTGCGCTCTCTTCCTGAATGCCGCGGGCCCTCCGGGGAAAACAACCTCTTCAATGGTCCTGTGCGTGAGACCGCTTTTTTGCAGGTTGTCGACCAACGCTTTTCTTTCTGTGTCAAACTGTGGGCATAGCCAAATGAAATGTTCGATGTCACCAATGTCACCACAGAAAACACAGAGTGGGGAAGCGCGAAGCCCAGTCTTGAATAACCAAGCTGGGGTGTATGCGGAGTCGGTCCTGATGCGGTATAAAAGCGTCGCTTGTTCGCGTGTAAATCCATGAGTCACACAGGATTCGTGTGGATTCTTGTTCATCTGTCTAAAGTGAAGGCGGATTGCATCCTTAGGGTTTTGAAAAGCTTTTGGAGCTTTCACTTTTGGGACACATGTCAGCGCTAGGCGTGCAAGGGCGTCAGCTTCCTCGTTTCCATCAATTCCTACGTGTGATGGAATCCACTGAAACCTTACGTTAAATCCTTTGCTCGTGAGGTCGTCAATCAGTGCCAGAGACTGCCTTGTAAATTTCTCTAGAGGTAGGCCCCGATGTAATCTTAGTAATGCTGACGTGGAATCCATCAGCACCACGACATCTCGTGCAGAAAAGGCACGTAGTTTCCGCAAAGCCGCGGTGATTGCGGCGCTTTCTACTGTTGTAGAGGAAACTACGCGATCCAGTCGGCCAGACCATGACACATCAAGGGATGGTATGCAGAATGCCGCTGCACAGCTATCTGTTTGTGCACACACCGAACCGTCTGTGTACACTTGTAGATGGCTTTGAAACAAAGTGCTCAAGTGGTCCAACACAAAAAACTTGGCTTCGGCAGTTGAAATGGTGCGTTTCGTCGGTAGGTGGGGTACATTGAGGCTGCAGGTAACGTCCGGAAAAGACCATGGCGGGCCAAGGCGACTTCGTTTAGGCCATTCCAATCCTAAAAATCGGAAGGTGTTCAGCGCCGCATGGAAATGTGAGCGAGTTCTTGATCTAGTTCTTTGGTACCTTAACATAGTTATAATGAATCAATACCAACTTGCCCAACAAGATGTTCTCTTAGGCTAAGGAGATAATAGTCCATCACTTGAGAGATGCGCTGCGTAATAAAAACGGAACACTCCAATATCAGGTGTTGAAATGTCTCTCAGCAACCGCAAGACATACGCAATAGACAGGCAACACTTCCGTTGTCGGTATAAATGCTCGCACATGTTCACACAGCCAACCCTTAGCTGGAGCAGTTGTGCTCCAGCTAAGGAGACAAGCCACAACCATGAACGTGGAACATGGGATGAATGCGAATAGCAATCAAGCAATGTAGCGAGAGACCATATTTCTCAAGTCACGTTTATTTAGCGCGTATAGTTGTAATAATAAGATGGTAATTATGAGCACGCCACATGCTCCGGTATCATCCCAGTTAGCAATGGCACTCGCTTGCTAAGATCGCCCATGAGCATGGAACCATGGTGAAGACTGTAGACTGGAAGAAGGAATGATGTCAGTGAAATGACAAAGTGATATGACAATGGCATGAGCACAACGAGATGACCATTGTTAAATTGTGGCGGTGTTATAACGACGACAGCGTGACGATGACGCCTTGACGTCAATGGAATGGCGATGAGGGGATGGCGATGAGGGTATGGCGAAGTGACTATGACGGTATGGCAACAACCGGATCACGAAGCTGGAATGACGACGATGGCACGACCTCGACAACATGACGGCGACGGTATGACAACGGATGCATGATAGTGTGTATATGACGATGACGCAATGACGACGATGAAAAGACAACGGCGGCATAATCACGATTGAATGACGAACAAGAAAAGAGGTCAATTGATTCATAAAGGTGGTCATGACAACAATGTCATACCAGCTTCGTCATGGTGTGACAACAATGGGGTGACAATATTGAAGGGATGATGATGGTGAAACCGCCGCATGCCGACGATGGTATGAAGACAGCGTGACAAGAATCGGACGTCTAAGAATGAGGCCGATGGAATGACCGCGATGGCATCCTGTCGAAGGTAAGACAACGAATGCGTGGCGGCAACTGTGCGACGACGATGGAGTGATGACCATGGCATGACAACTGCATGAGGACAATGGGATGACGACTAGTCTATGATGGCAACGATGTGATCATGACTACCACGAAACCTGGATAGCAACGATGGCGTGAACACGACGGCACGACGACAGTCGCGTGGCGAAGCTGGAGGGCGCGGCCACAACGGCATACGATGACGGTATGGTAATAGAGGCATGACTGTAGCGTGACTGCTTGACGATGACAGCATGGCAAGAATGACATAAATGCGATTGAATAACGAAGAAGGACTTACGTCGATGAAACGACGTTCCTGAAGTGATGATAATGATAAAAAGACACCGTGAAGACGACGGCATGGCGATGATTGTGTGACGACGATGGCGTGATGACGGCGCGACAAGAGTCGGATGGCAAAGCTGGAGTGACGACGACGCAAGGACTACGACGGCATGACAACCACGGACGCATGCCAAGTGTCAGAAGGAATTAGACAACTTGAAGCACTGGGTCGGAGCAGAAGGCGTGACAACAACACGACGATAGTCGGATCGCGGAGCTGGAATGGCGATGATTGAACGACCATGACAAGGTCATTATGTTGGTGTGACAAGAAATGCGTGAAGACTGTATGGCGAAGATGGCGTGACGCTGATGGCAAGACGAGAGCCGGAAGACAAATCTGGAATGAAGGCGATGGAACGACCATGACGCCATTGCGGCTGCGAACCCATACCTTGTCGCCCAAGCTATTAGAACACTTGGGTCACATAGTCAGGGTAGTAGGAGTGACGATGACTGAATGACAAAAGATCCCGAAGCTGGAATGACGACAGTGGAACAAACACTACGCCATCATGACCAGGAGCGCATACCTAGCTGCCCAAGTATTTCACAACTTGGGCCACTGGGAAGGTGGAAGACCGACCGACCGACCGACCGACCGACCGACCGACTGACCGACCGACCGACCGACCGACCGACCGACCGACCGACCGACCGACCGACCGACCGACCGACCGACCGACCGACCGACCGACCGACCGACCGACCGACCGACCGACCGACCGACCGACCGACCGACCGACCGACCGACCGACCGACCGACCGACCGACCGACCGACCGACCGACCGACCGACCGACCGACCGACCGACCGACCGACCGACCGACCGACCGACCGACCGACCGACCGACCGACCGACCGACCGACCGACCGACCGACCGACCGACCGACCGACCGACCGACCGACCGACCGACCGACCGACCGACCGACCGACCGACCGACCGACCGACCGACCGACGGACGGACGGATCGATCGATCGATCTATTCAAAACGGCTGAAGTATATAACGAATGCTAGTAACATTAAAGAAAAGTGAGATTTTTGAAACGACCAAGGAATAAATCTTCAACGTCAAAGATAAAGTTAAAACTGCATCTTACGCGAGAAAGATAATAGCTGTTCCTTTATTCAGAAGACAATAAAGTACCTTGACTCGTTAAGGCCATTTGGAAGTCCGAAAAACTGCTGCACAGGAAGGAGGCGCAGCTCCTTTATACTATTTCGCAAGTTTGCCACTGTGCCACTCAATGCTTATTACGCACAAGAATGGTCAATTTAACGATACAAAGAGGTCTGATGTAGTATTTTTGTGAAGCCTCCAATAAAATGTCTGATTTACTTCAATAGTGTACTCCAGCATGATGACGTCACCGACGCCAACATTTTAATAACAATACCTTAAACTAGAATACAATAACAATTACTTGAATTGGAAAGCTGCTGCCGCTACTTTTGTGGACATTTATTCCTTTTACTTATACATAACAAATATATGCGAAGAGGAAATAATGTGAAAGCAAGCCAAATAGACAGCTACTCAGTTTATGTAAAGCTGAATTAGAACATAATAGAAAAGAACAACAGCAAATAAATTAAAAGGTATGAGATAGAACTAGGCATTCTATTTATTTGTGCTTAGTATCAGCAGTAGCAATGAGCTCTCGAGAAATCTTTAATTCAGTAGAGATGACATTGGCAAATCGCAAAATCACTTTTTGTTGCCCTGTAAAAGATGCACCTCCTTCAGCTTATATGTGCAAGTGCAAAGCCAACTTTATGACAAAGGATCAAATCACTTTCAACGAAAACCTTCCGGCTACGCCGACGGCAGAAATGCGCATGTAGTGTCCATATAATTGCTATCGCAATAAAAAAGCTTCTGCACTACTTGAAAAATTGAAGCCCGCTTAAGCTTCGCCTTTAAGAGTGGAACGTGATAGCATTCAAAAGCCCCTGAGTGTTTCTGACGCTTTGCGGCAACTGCGGCTTATGTAACCATAGTGTTCACCGGGAAACACTGGCGGCGAATGCTGTGTAAGAAGGCGGGCTTTGCGTTTTTTTTTTATGGTGTGCAAGGAACCGAGGGGGCCGCGCCGCTCCTAAGACAGGCCTGAAACGGCAACTAGAAAACGCTATCGCGTTAAAAGGCATTTGTGTTTGAGTTTCCGCGTACCAGGATTTTATTTTCTCGTATATTCAGATTACCATACGACGGTATCATGTCTGAAGGTTGTGTGCAAGTCCTACTTTACGATTTTTGTACGTATTTTACCTTGATAAATTCAATTAGTTCAGTAATTTCCTTGTGCCATATGGAGCACCTGCGTGGTTAGGTATGCGTGGTTCAAAATATTTTTGCCGAAGCGAAGTCCGACGCTGGGCGCCGACGCCGGATATTCTGCGACACGGGACCCTTAGCGCTATCGCCTAAAGTTTGCGGTCTTCTTCACTCAGACCACAGCGGTTGCTAGAATAATTCCTTCAACATTCATGCTATAAGTGGAAGGCAAATTGCCGCCTATGTCCTGCAGAATCGATTAAGCAGAACGTGACAGTGCGCCCATTTAGATTCGTCGTTTTCGCAGCCAAGAGCACTGCGCATCGGTAGCGTCTCCAGCGACCGTCTTACCATCCACGCGCGAGTTGCACATCGACCGCGACAGCACGGTGGTGACGGTGACGGAGGAGACGCGGGTCGGGCATCCGAATAATTGCTATTGGAAAAGAACAATGCAGTTCAACGTACAAAAAATGCCTAAACACTTATAGCCATACAATATAATCCGTTGCGAATAGTGGTAGCGCTTTGTTTGCAGATAAATCAAGACAAGCCGGCTGAAGAACGAGCGATGAAAGGCCTCAAAACAAAGAATTATAAGGTGAATTAATAAATAAGCTATTTTGTTTATTTGGTGTCGCAGCACCAGTATGAGGTCTTTCTTGGCAGCATACTGTTTAGGCATGGAAAGATCAACATTTGAAACTTCCACACAAACAGAGTATTCATTTCTGGAAGAAAAGCACGACATATTATAGTGTATCCTTATGCCTCGTTGTTTCTGCTCTAGGAAGTAAAGATAAGATCTGAATACGGAGAAAAATGCAGATAGAAAGATACATCCACCGCAATTCACTCAGTGTTCGTCCACATCATTGCCGGGGGTAAATCCCTCTGCATTTGTACTTTCTCTCCTGCCTCGGTAAAAACAGCGGCTGAAAGTCGACTTTCGCGACAGGCTCTGGTAAGAAGCTCGCACGAGATGTTGGTTCCTTCGAGGATCCGATTAGGGCTAACGCCTCCACGCATCGAAGCTCGCATCGAATTCTTATTCAGGCCACGCTGAAAGACCAAGCATATGCCGCCCGATTGATTTCCGGTTATTTCTAGGGGCACCTCCCTCCTGCTTTCTTTTCTTTTTCTGCGGCGTTCTTGCACGCCTTGCCGCTGGTATGCCTGCTGCGCCACGCCCGTCCTCCGGTCCACACTCGTCCATTTTTCCGTGATCTCATTTCTTTTATGCGAGAGCACTACTAGCCTACCAACCCGGATCTCGCCTTTGTCTGTTTGAAGCCTCTTCACACGCGCGTTTCCACATGTGTGTTTTGCGTGCGCAGTCTCTTATTTTTTTCCCACATAGATCCGCGTGCGACTGTGACACAAGGACTTGGACTGAGTCACGGCCCCATCTACACAACTATAACTTTCGCCTTTTCATACCCTGAAGAATTCTCTTCGTCTTTGCTCGCTAAAGTGCCTTTGTACTTTCTGAGCAATGCGTGTAAATATCTGCCCAAGCCTGCGCACCTCCCTCTGCTCAACTGTATAGTGGAGCGCATAATTTTCCCTCGCATCCCCTTCATTCAAACGCGAAAGCTGCTGTACAACACTGGCCAGTATGGTACGAAACCACAAAGTGGTCTTTGTGCAAGTCTACAATCCTCCTCCTCCTGTGTCCACCAAGTAAACCTGTACGCATTATGGAACGCAGTGTGCATGACTATGTGTAGCATGTGTGCAATAAAACAACAGTTTAACAACGACATCGCGACTGCGAGGGGTTTGATTAGCAACTGGTAAGACAACGGCCGAGAAATGCCTAACTAGGTGCAAGAAAATAGCTGATTTGGTTCAAGAAAATGTACTTTCGCACGATACTCCGTGGTTGGCGCAGCCAAACCGTCGGCAATTTCACAGCGAAGCCCCATATAGCTAGCCGATTCGACCGTCCGTCCGTCTGTCGGTCGCCTGTACGCCAAAAACTCCTCCCGTACAAGCCCATGAATATGCGAGAAAGGAAGAGAAAGAAAGAAAGAAAGAAAGAGAGAGAGAGAAAGAGAGAGAGAGAGGCGCGCGATTAGCCAACACCACCTTGATAGCACAAAGCCTGTTTACTTCGATCCATGACGTCATGCTACCCGCCCCAAAGTTTTCATTGCCAAAGCTGGCGGGATGAAAGCAGTGACGTCAAAATCAATGTTGCCTACTCGGGAGCATTCCCATTAGATTCTATGGCAGTCGGGCCATGTAAGATGACGTCATGAGTCGGAGTGAAAAGGCCTGGTGCTAACTAGGTGGTGTGGGATTAGCTGCACCAGCAGTGACGTCGTTGCTCTCCTTCCCAACCGAGCGCACGCGCAGCAGTTTATATATACATACATATATACATATATATATATATATATATATATATATATATATATATATATATATATATATATATATATATATATATATATATATATATATATATATATAGAGAGAGAGATAGAGAGAGAGAGAGAGAGAGAGAGAGAGAGAGAGAGAGAGAGTCATATCATAGCAAGCCAACAAACAAGCACACCAAGGATAGCATAGGGGTAGTTACGTGTACTTATTAATTGAATTAAAGGGAAAGTCGATGAAAACGCTTTTTCTCGTTCATATATATGTAGGTTCGGTATGCCCGGAGTTTAGAAAGAAGGAACACAAATACGAAAAAAGGATGCTTCGTTACAAACCTTACAGCCATGGCACGGTCTTCGTCAGAGTAAAAAAACAAAAAATGCAGGTTTAGTTACGCTAAACACGCATTTTTCGTATCTGTGCGCCTTCTTCCTCAAATACACACACACATACACGAATAATATATATATATATATATATATATATATATATATATATATATATATATATATATAAGAGAGAAGTTCGTGAATACACCCAATATTGCCCGCTTGATGCACTTTGCGTGTAATCGTGGGCTTCCTTCACGCTCGGAAAAACACTTTTATGCAGCACGTATTGAGCAAGAGAAAGCTGTACCGGGAGGTTTTCACGTGGCTCTACAATTTTGTCATTGACACTTCATCGAATTATAATATTTGAGAAGTTGAAGAACTAATTAAGACTAATGACATAATTAGACAGAACTAGAAAAATTATCTGAATATCTTCAAGCGACAGCGAAGAAAGTTAGCTTGGTTCAGTCGACTTAAGTGGCATTTGCATATTTTAAAACCTTCGTGAATGACAGTTGGGGCACCCAGTATAATAAGATTACAGCTTACGTTAATTTGTTACACTGTTTACAAGGGTTTTGCGAAAGTACTACTCTCAAGTAAGCGTTATATTTCAGAGTGGTATATTGTATATCACTGTTGTATGCAGTAGGTATATCACTAATTGCAATTTACAGAATTTTAATATAATTCCGGATCGCCGAGTTACATAGTTGTAAGCTTAATACGGGTGTATCTGGAAAATTTAAAACTTCTGAATTTTTTAAAAGAATAATCGCTGCAATGAATTGAAAATCCACTCCTTGCTGTAACTATACATTTTAACGTTTTGATTTAAATGCAACAAACTTTATCATAATTGGTGCCGAAAAAAAACTATTTCTCCGTGGATATGCACTTAGAACCACACCCCCCCGCCCCCCCCCCAAGCTGAAGCTTCCTCCTCATTTTAAGGGAAGCGTTAGCTTAAGAGCTCCAATCTAAATGCACAGAACCCACCATGGTTATTTAGTGGCTATGGTGTTGGGCGGCTAAGCACGAGTTCGCGGGATCGAATCCCGGCCACGGCGGCCGCGCTTCGATGGGGGCGAAATGGGAAAACACCCGTGTACTTTGATTTAGGTGCACGTTACTGTAACCCAGGTGATCCATGTTTCGGAGTCCCCCACTATGGCATGCCACATAATCAGATCGTGCTTTCGGCACGTAATACGCCATAATGTAATTTATTTATTTAATTAAACACACACAGAAATTGAGAAATCTTTTTTCTCGACAACCATTGCACCGCTTTTGATGAGGTCCGCTAAACTTAAGCAAAAAATTAAATTTTATTTGACTGTAGCACACAGATATTCAATTGGGCGGTCAATTAAAAGATGTTCTTGAATATTGCATTATTACAAAAATTAGTCTATCAAGTTTACAACTCTAACTCAATAATAATAAAGGACATTACACTTTGTAAACACCAGCTAACAATAGATCTAAAGCGGTCAAATTGGTGCATAATACATTGCAAGGAAATGAACAATCAGTTTGTGAGTTGGCCTTTCCAAAACCCTCGTAAACACCTTAACAATTTAACGTAAGTTTTAAGTTCAGATACAAAAGTTGAGCGCTGTAGATTCTCTTCGGTATTGCACTATTGCGCTCTACATAAGTAACTGCAGATGCTCTAACGCGGTCAATACGCAGGACTACTGTATCTGTTTTTGGTGCACAGCAACGGAATTGTAAACAGCGTGCATTAGTGTTTGTTTAAGCTTACACATTTTCAGGAGCTCATGTAAAAAAAATTTCCAGCCCCCCCCCCCCCCCCCCCATCAATCAAAATTCTGCTCCTTAAAATGAATAGTCTAAACTTCTTCATCTAATGCAACAAATGGCATTCAAATCAGTCGACCGGTTCGCTCATAAAAGCATTTCTGCGTTTTACATGCATCTGAATGGAGAAACCGAAGTTGGCTTCGAGTTAAAGCCTCCCATGAAGGTCGGCAGCCAAGACATTACACGCAACGGGCTGTCTCATACAATGCAGCCGTCTTCAGTCGGCGACACAGCCCGCCCCCTCTTGCAGAGGTACGAACTGGCCGCCGTTATGGCGAGCTGCCCATTACTCGCGAAACCCATCCGTTTGTTACAGCGTCCAATTTAACCTACGATGCAGTCCACTACAGCGCAAGTTGGAGTCTCTAGGTTATACTCCAGGCAGTAGAGCTACCTTAAAGAGGAAAGCCTAAGTACTTTATACAGCGCGATGTTTCGATCCATTCTGGCTTAAGTGCAAACGGAACTATTCATCTCGTCAGTCCACAAAGCGTCACGACATAACGAAGACGTCAGAAAAGTCCTATGAGTGTGCTTGATTTTGAACACCTCAGTGAACTGCAATACTTTCAGCGTATCCCACACGACTAATGAGGCTTCGAATTTATCTTGGCTGCGACTATACGATCTCAGAGGCACGTCTAGCCTAATAATTTGGCACGAGCAGCTCTGGCAGACGTATTTGACTGACGTTGAATCAACTTCGCGAAACTAAGTGGTCATAATTATTCCTGAAGCAATGTGAATCTATAAATCACTGAGCTGTATTGAACGTGTAGCATTGAAAGGAAATAAGGCCATTGCCTTTCCCCATGCAGACAAAACTAAAAGTTTCAACTTGCTTTGCTTTGAGTTATTACCTACTATAATCGGTATCAAGAAACCTACATTTGGTATGCAGTTTACACAGCAAGCGGTGACGGCAGCGTGTAGCTTTTTATGTTTGTTCAGTCCTCGCGCCAACAGCTGCGTGACGTTCCAGTCGAGAAATGTGAAAAATTGGGTGTTTTACCTGGAACCAATAGTGGCGACAAAGCAAGCTTTAACGGCTTAAAATGAATGTAAATGCTGCAGCAGTTGTATGCAGAAAGCATTATTATTTAGATGTTTAAATCCGCCTGTATTGGCGCCCCAGGTTTTAGAACCACAGAGGAAGTGTTTGCAACGCGCTGCACTGAGCTTCGTCGGCCGAAAACGCAGCATTTGAGAAATAGTTTGTCCAATGGCTTTTATACATCTTTACGCACAGCAACGTCTGAAGAAGACACCTTAATACACAGTCAGAAACGTACTAGCGCAGAGAACAAGAGCGAAGAAACGGAAACGCTGTGTGAGGCACGCGTACGCCGCCAGCACCGCAGCAGACGACAAACGCAAATACTCGCCCTGACGTCACGCAAGTGGCACTCGCAGCGCCCCTGTAGATTTGGCTCGGCTATAATACTTGAAGCCATTTACCACGCCCGCCTCACGCATTACAAGCAACAAATAAATGAAATAGGAAAACGTGGGGAAAAAGCAATAAATGCATTCACGCCAATCACGAGCCATGAACCACAGAGGTCAAGTTATCCATAAATTTCATGTTGCACAGATGTCATGGTGCATCATCCAACACGGTATGCTAGTTTCCGAGCAGTACTAACACCCATGTTCGCATGTGATTCTCTTGAAAGGATGGTCACCGAGTGTACACTGGGTCTGAGACTGCCAAGGTTGCATATTAATGCTTGCCTCATCAAGAAAAATGGCGATGTCCTAGGTGCCAGCGCGAAATACAGCCTGCTACACACTGTTCTCAAATAAGTGGGCACTATTGTAAAATCTAGGTGTAGTATGCGCGAATCTTATCCGGGTGTGCAGAACTGCTTGTGACTGAACAAAGCCTTTGGGCTTGCCGCCTACGATGGCGAAGGTACTGGTCAAATCGAAACCATTATCTCGCCCCCCCCCCCCCACACACACATGCACACACGCACACACCACCTTTATTTTTCTTCGGTATATTCAGCTACAGTTTTGTTAGTGCTTTGCGGCAAGTCCAGTATAAGACAATTTGTGGCACTAACGCAGGAGCTGGCGGCAAATATTTACAATACTGCTTTTGCGTAATTGTAAGAGGAGACGCTCTTACAATAAAGGGGTTGTGACTTGAGAGGCTGTGCGGGGTTGTGATTGTGAAGGGTTGCGAAAGTGTTGTGTAACAAGATGATGCAATTTTCCCGCTTATAGTTGTGTATATGAGCTAGATAATCCTAGAGAATATTAATAGCCTTAAAATATTATTTCTTATGCTATTTCTTGATTTTCCGTTCACCTTTGCGAAGAAATTCATGCTAGTCGTACTTTTGTGTCAGTGCTTCTACGACACTGCATTCATTTTCTTTCATTTCTGAAGTTTTAAATTTGACACATCTCGAAACTTTATTTGCTGCTTCGATGGTCCTTCTTCTATATTTGGGACGACGTCCAACCAAGGCGTGCGGAGAGGGTGCGAGCTTCGTGCGAGCTAATTTCGAAAAGAAAACAGACGGAAAAATGATAATGATTGCTCTATACTACGGCACCTGGATCAAAAAGAACTACGCCCTTCGACGCTACACTTCAACGAAATCGCGTAATAAGACGCATTATTGCGTGGCTATCTACGCGGCATTTCCAACGCCACTGCTGACTCCAGCCCACATGGATCTCTCTTTACTAATCGATTTCACCAAGAAACAAAGCTTCGACGTCGTCATTATATCTACGGCCTATATTGTGGTCTAAAAGGTCTCTACGGCCAAAAATTGACGCAGTAACTTGCGTTATTTCAGCTTGTGAATGAACAGAAAGGTAGACAGGGTGAGTGAAGTTAGAGCGGCATAGTAGGCCCGAAGCTAGCAATGACACGTACGACCGCGATCATGGAGGACCAATCCAAGAAATGTCGGTTTCGATGCGGCCGCTTGCGTCGCTCTTACCAGTCCACTCCAGAAATCGGTGCTTCTATGTTGTTAGCCCCGTTTTCAAATCCAGACACTTGATTTTCAGTGGTCGAACTGTCTTTTCACTTCGCTATAATGCATAAACTGTATTGGCGAGATGAAACACCACGTTCCTTCAAGTATCTAGAAAAATATACCCACACCCCCCGAAATTTTTTCGTGCTGTCCATGTGCCGCCGGCCAAAGCAACCCCCGGCGCCGGAAATCAAGCTCGATTTTGCCTAGAATGTCCTTTTCACGCTCGAAAAAACATTTTAGCGCGAACATTGCGAAATGGGGCTGGATTTCGCGGCAACGCCCATGCACCGGGAGTCACATATCGTAACGCAAGGAGCTCCATCCGAACACAAAGTTCCAAAGGCGTGGCGGGCGGGCTCGTCGAGGCATCTCGCTGAGGCCGCGGAATCGGCAGCACTTGGATTTCAATTCTGACACTTTATGGGTATAAAGTTCTAATAAACTTTCGATGCGAAAAGTGCACTGATATTTCCAAAGTCGCGCTTTAGATTTTCAATTCCGGAACTTTGTGGGCTGAATGTTGTTATAAACATTTGACTCCAAAGGTGCATTGCCTTTTCTAAAGTCTTACATCGGAACATACAACGAGACAAGCCAAATCAACACACAATCAGACAAGTTGACAAAACACGCAGCATGATACGATGAGACAAAGCGTTGTGGGGGTTCACTTGTACCGTCATGTCGCATAAAAAAATATTAACATTTTCTTTTTCACCTACGTCAAAGCATCCGTGTCAAGACACTAAAGTAAGCCAGGGTAACTGCTTTCTTATTTATTTTTTCTATTTTGGCTTTTACTCTCAATTTTTTTTTATTCTCGCTACCCTACCCGCGGGCTGCCAGAGCCAGCCAGAGCGCATGCGTTTTTCTTGTGTTGCACCGAAACCACCGCGCGGCGTACTTCGGTGCGCGTGCGGTTTTCTGTGGCCGAGTGAATTTGCGCCTGGCAGAGTTTTGGACGCCTTCTGGCTAGCAGACGAGAAAAAGAAACAATGGTCGCTCACCGCCATCACTGTGAAGACTTGACGGATTACACCGTGTTCGCTTGAGCGCAACCTCTCCGGAAAGCCTTGTCTCGCCGGTGTAAAATACCGAACACTATGCGGTGGACCAAGCCTCTCACGTTTTCTTCGATATTCATTTGGTAGCCACATTATAGGTGCCCAAAGTAGGCATTGAATTACGGCCAACATACTCTCCTTTGCGTTTTTTTCTTTCATTTCGGTCACCCCGCCCCACAAAAGGAAAAAAAAAAGATATACATTGTTGCGGCGCAGCGAATTGTCGCATGGTGACAGTTGTTACTTCTTTTGCGGAAAGTAATCGGCCATGGCACGCTTCGGTTGCCGGATAGTATTATTATTGTGATAGCAATTATATGAAGACTCCAGGCGCATTCCTGCTGTCGCCGTCGCCCTCATGTTCCGTATGAAGTCTCAGGGCAATAAGGCCGTGACCGCGCGCCGCATGCTGTATGTGCGAGCGAAAGCGTAGGAGGGGGGCGGGATGGAATGGGTGAGCCGACGATGGTGGCTCAGTCTTGCATGCGCAATGGAGAAAAGTGAGGAATAAGCGCGCCGCCTTCAGTCGTACGCGATACATAGGATGGAGTGGATGGAATGGGGGCGAGATCTAGGATTCTGTGAATCTGTGATTGCGTTACATGTTTATTTGCTTGTTTGACGCATTGTGACAGTGACTTTTTCTAAGATACTGTTACGTTTCGCCTACGACGCGCGGTTTAGCCGGCGCGATTGCAACAAAGCGGCAGACATTTTGGCCCGTTCGGCGTCGCCGCTACGCTCCCCGCCAGGCGTTTCCAGGCGTTTCCAGGCGTTTCCAGGCGTTTCCAGGCATGTTCCGATGCCACGTGTCTTCATGTGCGTGTGTGAGTGTATGTGCCATTGTGCCCGACCGGCGGCGATGCGACAGCAGGGGGTCACCTTCTCCTCCCAGTCATTGTGCCCGACCAGAGGCGCTACGAGAGCCGAGGTTACCTTCTCCTTCCAGTCATTGTGCCCGACCAGAGGCGCTACGAGAGCCGAAGTTACCTTCTCCTCCCAGTCTTTGTGCCCGACCGGCGGCGCTACGACAGTGTGCGTCACCTTAGCCCATTGTACAATCACGTGCTCGTCTATTGAGGGGTTCCTTCTTGCCCTCAACTGCGAGAGTATAAAAACAGCTGCCCCCGGACGCCAAAAGGAGGGCTCCGATTTCTTCTGTTGAGTAAAGTGCTCTCCCGTCTCTCTACTTCGGTCAACCTGACCGCCAACTCTTTGCGATGTTAAAATAAACAAGTTGTTTTGTTGTTACCAGTCGACTCATGCTTTGCCGGGACCTTCGGATGCTTCCAGTTGTACCCCAGGCCGCCAGGCCAACGCTACCCTTGGGGCTTGCGACCCAGGTACAACCACGGGCGTCAGCGCCGAGTTCACAACAAATCGTACCAGCGGGTACGACCACAACCACTCGTACCAGCGGTGCGATTCAAACAACTGTCTGCCAGCGGTGAGATCGCGACAACGGAGGCCAGCAGCGAAGAGATGCAGTTGACTGTATGCTGAGCAGCTCAACGACGATCCGGGAGCAGTGCAACGAGCCCTGTGTGATGACTGGTTGCCTGCAGCGGAACGACTGCGCTGAATTCCTGCCTGCGAGGTTTGGTGAGTGCGGGACTTTCTTCTTCTGAGCTTTGCCAGGCTTTTGTTAGTGTTAGAAACGGAGCTGGTAATTGTGGTTGTCGTTGCTGCCGGGTTAGATTGCGGCAAGACAATATTAGGCAGTAGAGAAAGCAGCATTCAGAGCAGCCATGGATTTGAAGTCGTTGCGCAAACCGAAATTGTTGCAGCTTGCAAGAGAGTTGGGTCTGGATGTCTCAGACAAACTCAGAAAACCTGAACTGCTGAGGGCTATTCTTGAGTTAGAAGCTGAGGATGACGAGCTGTCTGAATGCCTTGAGACCATTGAGGAGAGGGAGACTGCAAAAAGACAGGAGCGCGAACTTAAAGAACAGAAAGAAAAAGAAGAGCGCGAACTTAAAGAACAAAAAGAAAAACAAGAGCGTGACCGTCAACACGCTTTGGAAATGAAGCGTCTTGAGGTAGAGATGGAACGTCAGGCACACGGTGCAAGAGAACGCGTATTGTTCAAAATGACTGACCTGATGCGGCCGTTTAAGCTTGGAGAGGACATTGGTTTGTTCCTGGTTAACTTTGAGCGAACGTGCGAGAAGCAGGGGTTCTCTCGGGAAACGTGGCCACAGCGCTTGCTCACTTTGTTACCCGGCGAGGCGGCCGACGTAGTCGCTCGCTTGGATAGAGAGGAGGCAGAGGATTTCGACACAGTGAAATCGAGTCTTCTAAAAAAGTACCGGCTGTCTGCGGAGGCGTTCCGTCGGAAGTTTCGGGAAAATGAGAAAGGCAAAAGTGAGTCATATACAGAGTTTGCGTATAGGCTTATGTCAAACATGCAGGAGTGGCTCAAAGAAGAGAAAGCGTTTGGTGACCACGATAAAGTTCTGCAGTGCTTCGGGCTAGAACAGTTTTATAGTCGGTTACCGGAGAACGTGCGATACTGGGTCTTGGATAGGCCAGACGTTTGTACGGTGGCTAAAGCCGCTGAGCTAGCCGAGGAGTTTGTGACGCGTCGGGCTCGCGGAGCTAAGGACGGTCAAAAGGGTGAATTTGGCTCGAAGTTTGAGAGGCCGAAGTTCACACCCATGAGAGCAAAGGGGAACACGCGTAGTGCGGATGCGAGTGGAAGCAGTGCGACCGAACCTAAGGAGACGGCGGCAGCCGAAGCCGAACGCAGAAAGCGGTTCGAGATGAGGCAAGCGCGCGTTTGTTATACGTGCCAGAAGCCGGGTCACTTTTCGGCGCAGTGTCCGGAAACAACACCAAAAGTTGTGTTTTTTTCAATAGGCAGCACTGACGAGAACATGAAGCTTCTCGAGCCTTACATGCGAGACCTCCTCGTGAACGGGAAAGAGTGCCGAGTGCTTCGAGATTCCGCAGCTACGATGGATGTAGTTCACCCGTCTTATGTAGAACCCCATATGTTCACGGGCGAGTGCGCATGGATCAAGCAAGCCGTGGAAGCTCATAGCGTGTGTCTGCCGGTAGCAAAAGTGCTTATTGAAGTACCTTTCGGAGCGCTTGAGACGGAGGCCGCAGTGTCATCTATGCTGCCACCTCAGTACCCGTACCTATTTTCAAACAGGTCCGATCACCTCCTGCGCGAGAAGGGGCTTTTGTTTGGTGAAGCTAGTGTTCAGGCCTTAACCAGGTCGAAGGTTCGGGAGCTCGCTGCAAAGGCGGTAGTTGCGGGGCCGACATTATCAAACAACGAAAAAGGGTCAGAGGCGCAGCAAGCTGATATTCAGAGCACGCCCGAACTGAATAAAATTGAGTCTGTAGCGTTGAAGGCGCCAGATACTGGAGAGGAAATGCCCGATAAGGGAAAGTTAGAAGAGCTATCTACAGATTTGCTCATCGCGCCTACGTCAGACGGACTTGATAGGTTGCTAAAAGTCAGCCGGTCGGCTTTGATAGCCGAGCAAAAGAAGGATGGCAGCCTGGAAAACGTGCGCTGCAATGTCAAGGAAGGTATCGCCAGGAAAAATGCGCGTTTTGTGGAAAGAGGTGGAGTCCTGTACCGGAAGTATCTAGACCGCAGAGGAGTGGAGTTCGATCAGCTGATCGTGCCTCAATGCTATCGTCAGGATCTGTTGCGCTTGACGCACGGGGGTTCGTGGTCCGGACACCTAGGAGTTAAGAAAACTAAGGACCGTCTCTTGCAAGAGTACTATTGGCCAGGGTGTTTTCGGGACGCAGACCATTTCGTGAGGACATGTGACACTTGTCAGCGGGTGGGCAAACCAGGGGACAAATCAAGGGCGCCGTTGAAATTGGTACCTATCATTACGGAGCCTTTTAGACGGCTCGTTATTGATACAGTGGGACCTCTGCTGGTAACAGCCACGGGGTACAGACACATTTTGACTGTGATCTGCCCAGCGACAAAGTTCCCTGAAGCAGTGCCGCTTAAAGAACTCAGCTCAGTTGAGATAGTCAATGCACTACTGTCCATATTTGCGCGAGTTGGTTTTCCTGCGGAAATCCAATCAGATCAGGGCACAGTGTTTACTAGCGCTTTGACGACAACTTTTCTCGAAAGGTGTGGGGTAAAGCTGCTACACAGCTCAGTGTACCACCCACAGTCGAATTCCGTTGAGAAGCTCCCCTCCGTCATGAAGCGCGTGTTGAGAGCCTTGTGTTTTGAACATCAAACTGACTGGGAGCTGTGTCTGCCTGGGGTGATGTTTGCATTAAGGACCGCGCCGCATGCAGCTACGGGGTTTTCGCCAGCTGAGCTGGTGTACGGTCGCTCGCTTCGGTCTCCGCTTCTCATGCTTCGAGAATCATGGGAAGGCAGGGGCGACGACCCAGTCGTGGTGGAATACGTGCTTAAGCTCCTCGAACGCTTAAGAAGGGCACAGGAGTTGTCAGGTGAAGCAATGGCAAAGGCCCAGCAGAGGGCCAAGGTTTATTATGATCGGACCGCCAGGGCCCGTCGTTTTGAGGTGGGCGATGAGGTCATGATATTGCGCACATCGCTAAACAACGAACTAGACGTGCAGTGGGAGGGCCCAGCACGAATTGTTCAGAAACTGTCGGACGTTAACTACGTGGTAAGTCTGCCAGGAAAGCGGAAAGCACAGCAAGTTTACCACTGTAATCTGCTCAAACCTTATAGACAAAGGGAAGCAGTGGTGTGCATGATGGTAAACGTTCCTGAAGAGCTTCCGGTCGAGCTTCCGGGACTAGGCTCAGTGACGAACAGGGAAGACACCGGTCAAGTCATTAGTGACCTTATCAGTAAAGCACCGCTGTCGCCTGAGCAGAAAACCGAACTACACCAGCTCTTACAAGAGTTTCAAGGTCTGTTCTCTGAGAGGCCTGGTAGAACTTCTGTACTTACTCATGATATAGAACTTACCTCCCCAGAGCCAGTACGATCCAAGGCGTATCGGGTGTCACCCCGCCAGAGCGATATTATGGAGGCTGAGGTAAAGAAAATGCTACAGCTCGGTGTTATTGAGGCAGGTGAGAGTGATTATACCTCCCCTTTGATTTTAGTTGAGGTACCGGGCAAGGAACCTCGTCCTTGCGTCGACTACCGCAGGCTTAATTCCATCACTAAGGATCAAATTTATCCGATCCCTAACATCGAGGAGCGCCTTGAGAAAGTTAGTAGCGCTCAGTTTATTTCCACCCTAGATCTTGTCAGGGGTTATTGGCAGGTTCCACTTACAGGAGAGGCTAGTAGGTATGCGGCGTTCATTTCACCAATGGGAACATTCCGTCCTAAAGTGTTGAGTTTTGGTTTGAAGAACGCGCCATACTGTTTTTCAAGCCTCATGGATAAAGTGTTGCGGGGACAGCAAGAATTCGCTTTACCGTATCTAGACGACGTAGCGATATTCTCCGCATCCTGGTCTGAGCATATGGCACACTTGCGGGCAGTGCTAGCCCGCCTGCGCGAAGCGGGCTTGACAGTAAAGGCTCCTAAGTGCCAGTTAGCACAGGCCGAGGTTGTCTACCTCGGTCACGTGATTGGTCAGGGTCGTCGCCGCCCCTCTGAAATAAAAGTGGCCGCTGTGCGAGACTTTCCGCAACCGCGCACAAAGACCGATATTCGGTCGTTCTTAGGTGTCGCCGGCTACTATCAGAGGTACATCCCCAGGTACTCTGATATCGCGGCTCCCCTGACGGATGCTCTAAGAAAGTCAGAGCCTCAAACAGTCGTCTGGGACGAGACAAAGGAAAGAGCTTTTAGCGCCCTAAAGAGTGCCCTAACAAGCCAGCCTGTGCTACGATCGCCAGACTATACAAAAGGGTTCGTTGTTCAGTGCGATGCTAGTGAGCGAGGCATGGGCGTTGTACTGTGCCAACGGGAAAAGGGAGAAGTAGAACACCCCGTCCTGTATGCTAGTCGTAAGCTGACCAGTCGTGAGCAGGCGTATAGCGCCACCGAGAAAGAGTGTGCATGTCTCGTGTGGGCCGTTCAGAAATTGTCATGCTATCTAGCCGGCTCGAGGTTTATCATTGAGACGGATCACTGCCCTCTCCAATGGCTGCAGACCATCTCTCCCAAAAATGGCCGCCTCCTGCGCTGGAGCCTCGCTTTGCAACAATATTCCTTTGAGGTGCGTTACAAAAAGGGGAGTCTCAACGGTAACGCCGATGGCTTAAGTCGAAGCCCCTAACGTAGGAATCAGCCTCAAAATTGTTTGTTACTGATGTTTTTCTTCCTGAGGCAGGATTGTTTAACATATTGCTTTTGTTTAGTGTTTCAAAGTGATGATATGCTTTCTAGTGCAATTTTCCAATTTGTGGACGTGTTCTGAGTGATGCTAGACTACTGTAAGGAACTAGGCAGTGGTATAAAAAGGGGAAAGAGCCTGGCAGGGCTTAGTGAGGGTTGTGCCGTGCTTGCTGACTGAGCGGTTGAGTTTCAGCGTAGTTCTAACGCTTGCCGGGAACGAGAACAAGAATGTGAACTCTCCCGAAGTCACTTTGCAGTGTCCTGTGCGAACCTGAACGAGAGAACGAGGCCTTCTCTGTGCGCTGCGCTCAAGAAACGTCGAGGGACGCCCGACTTCTGTTATGAGCATCATCGAGCGACATCCCTCCGGACAGCGGATGCAGTCCCCTGTCCATCGGGATCTCCTTCCCCCGGCGGGGCGGTCTGTTACGTTTCGCCTACGACGCGCGGTTTAGCCGGCGCGATTGCAACAAAGCGGCAGACATTTTGGCCCGTTCGGCGTCGCCGCTACGCTCCCCGCCAGGCGTTTCCAGGCGTTTCCAGGCATGTTCCGATGCCACGCGTCTTCATGTGCGTGTGTGAGTGTATGTGCCATTGTGCCCGACCGGCGGCGATGCGACAGCAGGGGGTCACCTTCTCCTCCCAGTCATTGTGCCCGGCCAGAGGCGCTACGAGAGCCGAGGTTACCTTCTCCTTCCAGTCATTGTGCCCGACCAGAGGCGCTACGAGAGCCGAAGTTACCTTCTCCTCCCAGTCTTTGTGCCCGACCGGCGGCGCTACGACAGTGTGCGTCACCTTAGCCCATTGTACAATCACGTGCTCGTCTATTGAGGGGTTCCTTCTTGCCCTCAACTGCGAGAGTATAAAAACAGCTGCCCCCGGACGCCAAAAGGAGGGCTCCGATTTCTTCTGTTGAGTAAAGTTCTCTCCCGTCTCTCTACTTCGGTCAACCTGACCGCCAACTCTTTGCGATGTTAAAATAAACAAGTTGTTTTGTTGTTACCAGTCGACTCATGCTTTGCCGGGACCTTCGGATGCTTCCAGTTGTACCCCAGGCCGCCAGGCCAACGCTACCCTTGGGGCTTGCGACCCAGGTACAACCACGGGCGTCAGCGCCGAGTTCCCAACCGATCGCACCAGCGGTGCGACCACAACAACTCGCGCCATCGGTGCGATCCAAATAATACGTAGATTTATTCTAGAGTTATACGTATATTTAAATGTCTTGTTGCGATGTTTTGTGTATACGTGCAGTGAACTTTCTTTCCAGTGAGACTTTTTTGCCCTTTATCGACCATTTGTATATTCAATTGTATCTTCGCATTTCTAATGAACGAGGGCGAGTTAAATGAAAGTGAGCCTACCCACCCCGCGCAATAATGGTTCGGTTCATTATCTGTCAGGCATGCGCGCAGCACACAGGCATCTTTAATTTACAAAAGTGACACCCAGATGTGAGGGTAAATGTTCTTTAATGCTCTCATACACTGGATTGAACATGGTTGCGTGACGCAATGCACACTTCAGAAGTTGAGCAGCTGGGTGCCGTGAATGTTTTGACAGCTGTAGGTGTTTCCCAAAAGGGAATTATTCGCCGCATGGCTACCGTGTGCGTTGAACATAGCCTTTATTTGGCCACTGTGAATCATTGGAGCAAACGGTTGAAAAAAGGCGTGAAAGTTGCAAAGACGATCCAAGACCAGGCCAAAGCCATCGTGCAATCACCCCCAACACAAGTGCAAAAGTTGATGAGCTGATGAGAGAAGAACGGAGGATAAACATAGATGAACAGGCAGAGCGTGTGAACATAATGACAATAATCAGTCGCGGTTCGGTTCACACCATAATTCATGAACATCTCGGTCATCGGCTCTTGTGTGCGCAATGGATGCCCAAGATTTTCAACCACCGCCAGAAGAAGGTTCTGCGCTGCCTTGGCTCATCTGATCCGGTATCACACTGAGGGTGACGACTTCTTGTCTGCAATTGGGATCGGGGACGAACCATGGTGCCACTACTACTCGCCTGAAACACGACGGCAAAGCTTACAGGGGAAACATTCGAATTCACCACCCCCAAAGAAAGCAAAGCCCGTAATTTCCGCTGGGAAGGTGTTGTTTACTATTTTTTTCTATTGTCAGGGGCCATTACTGATATAATTTTCTAAAGCCAGAGAGACTATCAATCGATCCCGATATTCTGAAATGCTGGATCGGCTGCCTGTCGCAATAAAAAAAAAAACGACGTGGAAAATTGAAGAATGGGGTCATCTTGTTCCACGACTTGGCTATGGTGTTGGGCTGCTGAGCACGAGGTCGCCGAATCGAATCTCGGCCACGGCGGCTGCATTTCTATGGGGGGCGAAATGTGAAAACACCCGTGTACTTAAGTTTAGGTGCACGTTAAAGAACCCCAGATGGTCGAATTTTCCGGAGTCCTCCACTACGGCGTGCCTCATAATCAGAAAGTGGTTTCGACGCATAAAACCCCATAATTTAATTTTTAATTTTTCAACAATTCCCGTCCCCACGACGCTGATGTGGTTAATACAAAACTGGCAAAGTTCAAGTTGGAAACGCTGGAACATCCGCCACACACCCAAGACATGTCGCCTTGCGGCTTCCACATCTTGTGGCAAATGAAAAAAATAAAACAGCTCAAGGGAAACAGATTCGTGTCGGACGATGATGTGAAAGAGTCAGTTGCAGATTTGTTGAAGCAGAAACCTAAGGAGTTTTATGAGGCGAGAATCACCCGACTCGTTAGTCAATGGGATAAATGTCTAAATACTCATGGAGACTACTTTTAAATTAAGTACCCCGTTTGTCATATATTGCATTGGCTCGCTTTCATATGACTTGCCCTCTTATATATTGCAGAACGGCTTTATATAGCTTCTCTCTGTTGGGACAATAATTTCGGTGCAATTATTCATGATACACGACCGGTACACCTGCTACTGCATAATACATTGGAATAAATGACAGCGTCATTGAGATTTTTCACTGGCCGTTGCATATGTACAAAATTGTAAATAAGGTTGTTGAATGACAAAGTTTCATTAACATATTTGTCCTCAACTTGTTCATTTCATGGCCTTTACATTTTTCATATCAGTGGCATGCGCTGCTTTGCTGGTTTCGAACTGATATAGTTCTAAGGATCGTGTGATATTTTCTTTACTTAATAAATAGACAGAAACATGGAAGCATTGATATCTCTTATTTTGAGCACAATTTTTGGCACATACAAGTATATTCTTTTATGAAAAAATACATATTTTACTTGTTCTGACAGTGCGTAGCGTTCAAGAATTCGTTTGCAGCATCTTTGGCAATGGCAATGGAGTTATTGTTCATATATTTGATCCGCAGACAAATTGTTTAAGAGGAAGCTTTAGCTCGCGCCCAACACCTGTGCGGCCTATTCAAATACATGAGAAACGCAGAGACGCTTTTCTGTGATAACCCCCGGATCGCTTTTCATGGAATTTGTTGAATTTGAGAAATTTAACTTCTATTATCTGTTGGAAGCGGAAGTTCGATTTAGGGCCTGAATTTTGTTTAATATATATTGAAAAATTTGAAAGTGCGAAAAATAATAGAAGCACGACGTTTACAAACTAAAAGCTCTTCACCAAAAACACATATCGCGGTTCTTCAAACGGTATCTATTATAAGAATCAAAGCGAACAAATTCGGTATGTCAATTTGTGTCTTGCGTGAATTAGTTACGTGGTGCACAAGGGTTCTGCAAAAGCCGTATTTAGATAATGGTGAATTGTTTGAGATTCATTTGTAAGATATCAATTTTGTCCGCTGTAGATGTACTATTACATTGGATTCACAGAATTGCAATATTATTTTTTATTCTTGAGTTAGAGTTTTAAACGTTATAATTTCGTTTTCTGAAAACTTGAGATTTGTACCAATTTTTAATAAAAAAATTGACAGCCTAAATGAAAAATTAAAAACCAGAAGACAGTAGAATTTAAGTTTTTCTTTTAAATGCAACAAACCTCATCAAATTTTGTGGACTGGCTGCCGAGAAAAATCTAAGTCACCTTCTACATCCATTTAGATAGGAGCATCCAAGATAAAGCTTCGTCTTAAGGAGGAGGCCAAGCTGCCCCCCCCCCCAACGTTAGCCCCCCCCCCTAACGAAATATCTGGCTACGCCACTGGTGTCTAGCATATTCCTTTTCGTCGCTCATGTCTTTTCGTCCTCCTGCTTTTGTTGTCCAGAACATGACAGCGCAACTGGCTACTGACTGTAGCAATCAAGTGCTTGATTGGAACAGTCGTTTGATTAGGAAAGCCGTTACAAGCATCACTTGCAATTTTTCAGGAGCGTACTTTAACAACAAGATTAGGGAACGACATATGAATGATACAGGAGGTCTTTGTGACGTAGGCTGGGGGCTTCCTCATCGTGACCGCACATGGAGGACGTTACACGACGCTATCATCGTCGTTTCGGGCTACGCGACACCTGGAACGTTATCTCGTTGCCGGGTGGTGCGAACGGAGCGGCTGGCTTCCCATTTACCGTTTCCTCTTCCTGGATAAGTTTCAGCGACGGCTGCGTGCAACCCTGCTGACAATCTCGTTTTCCTACAGTGTCAAACTTTTCATTTATCTCCTAGAAGGCTCACCGAGAAACTCCGAGAACTTTGCGAACACATGTCACTCGAAACGTCTTAAAATTCGTATATCCTTGCCGAATTTCGTCCAGTTCTTTCGTGGGCATAAGTTTCGAATGCTGCAGTTCTGGGACGACAAGAGCGCTTCTTGTAGTGCTTGATTTGAAATTCAACAGATCCACTGGTAATCTTTTTTTCTTTCATCTGTAGCTCCAGTATGCATACAAATTTTGATGATGATGATTAATGGGGTTTTATGACGCAAGTCATACAAATTTTGACTTAGGGAACAAAGACGAGTTTGGTAGAGCAATTCCAGTCAGCTTGGAATGTGCAGGCGTACAAGGGACATCCACTGATTGGCTAGAAACTGGCTTCGTAGCAGTTGCTTGTAACGTGCGTGACTTCATGATGGGTTATTGACTGCTTGAGGAAGTCGCGATCCATCCTCGTGTGTTCTATAAGCTTTAAAATACAACATTCTAAACTTCTATTAGATAGTTTACCTCTAGAAGTTTCGCTTTAATGTGCGTTCCCACCTGTGGCAAGTTGTTTTTTCATCCACTTTAATTTCCATTAATTTATCGTTTCTTTATTTAACATATTAAGCACAAGTAATTTCACCCCTGTTGTCCTTGGTGTCAGTGTTTGTTGGCTTCTGATGAGATGACTAATAAAAATCGGGCCCCTCGGTTAACCTTCTTACTTCTCGTTTATTACACAACGAGGGTCTCGAATCCGGCAACATTGATGCCTTCAGTTAGCATGTGTGGGTTTATTAACCAGTTGCCTTCACTCAAAAAGATCACGTTCTCGTGACGCCTGCGGCACAAATGACGTTTCACGTCCGCCGCCAAGGTATGTGAGTGGTGGCGCTTGTTAACACTCCAAGGATTCTACTAGGACATATAAATACCCAATAAAGTGGATGGGGAAACGGCGCCGCGGTAGCTCAACTGGTAGAGCATCGCACGCGAAATGCGAAGGTTGAGGGTTCGGTTCCCACCTGCGGCAAGTTGTTTTTTCATCTACTTTAATTTCGATTAATTCATCGTTTCTTTATTTCATTTATTAAGCACAAGTAATTTCCCCTATGTTGTCCTTGGTGTCAGTGTTTGTTGGCTTCTTATGGTATGACTAATAAAAACCGGCCCCCTCGGTTAACCCCCTTTCTTCTGGTTTGCTGCTCTGCAATAAAAATACGCCTGTTAAGCTTACTTCTTTGCAGTATATACGTTATGTGAAGAAGCCTCATTTACAGGCACATTTTACTTGCGATTTTAAGCACTCGAAGCCGTACGGGACTACGTTGTTTAATCTGGCTCTGCAGTAGTGCCTGTCCGCGCACCACATCCAGGCAGCTGATCAGTAGTGAATAAAAGGAGCACGCCTACTGAAATCTGGAAGTAAAAACACACTATCTGCATCCCCAGTGCCTTTATTCTCAATCGCAGGCCTTGCTTGTTTTGGTTACCGCTACTATCTTTGTGGCTTTTATTTATCGTCGCTTCCCGCATCATTGTTTTCGAAACAGCTCACCATTTCAGAGCAGCTAGGCAAGAAAATTCAAGCTTTCATTGCGTTTGGTTTACCGTTGCAAAGACAGCAAAAGTCGGGACTCATTTTCAACAACCACGACATTTAATGAAAACTCTTCTACAGCAAGAATAACAAGAACCACCAATGAAGTAAGAACTGACGACTTGCAAATGAATGACAATGTAAAAACAAAACTACGCTAGACTTACCCAGGCTTTTAAAGAGACAGGTTAATACACATCGTTTAGTGTATTGTAGTTTAGTGTATTGCTTAGTGAAGTGTAGCCTCAATATCACTTACGGTTGGAGAATTTAGATACAATTATTTACGTATTTGCTCACATGAAAGATAGTGCGCCGAAGTTAAGGCTTCACCAGTCTCTTGCCTATACCAGATATAACCTGTAACCTGCTGACACAGTAACGAAGGCTTATGAGCCGGGTTGAAGTAGACGCTTACAGTTTCTGATAAGATAAGCAGAGGACACATGTAACAGTAAAGCGAACGTACCATGCGCTGAACGTTTCCGCTTTAATTACATCAAGAGAAGTGACGTAATATCAAAACATTTCGATGCCTCAGGCTTGGTTCCTCCGGGTTGCGCCTAAGAGAAGAGGTACCAACACGCTATCGACGCTTTCAAAGAATATAGATTACCATGTATACGCAGCAATCGCCACCTCACGACAGTCAGATATGCGCGCATGCAACGGAAACACGGCGTGCCTCTTCAAGGGACGATGGGATGTTCACCATCATCGTAATATCTCGCACACCGCAACATACTCATTTGCCTATGTGATCTTGGAGAAACAAAACAAGACAAAACAAAAAAAAAACGATAAAGAACAACAACTACTACAAGAAATAAGGCTGAATAAAAGTTTGACGAAACAGTAACTAAGGCTCGAGTCGACAGCCTTCTTTCCCGGCGTTTCAGCGCGGCCAACAAAGCTGGAAACGAGGCCACCACACTCATCGCCAGGAAACCCGCATTGCATGAATTACGAGCCTCATTCACGAATCGCTTATCTGGACACACGTTCGGAGAAAAAGCGGTTGAAGGCACAATGGATTAGGCGGCCAGTCAGTCACAGCACCGGCCACGATAGAGCTGGATCATCACACATCCATCATCCCGACCTCACAGACTTTTTGGAAGAGAAGATTGCCGTGATCGATACGTCTCCTATTCACTCCCTTTGCCACTCTCTCTGCTTTCGCATAATCTCGAGGTCCTTCTCGTCTGTACCAAACGAATGACGCTTGTTTCTTTATTCCTTAGCTTAAATATCCTTTGGGCAAAAAAAAAATAAACTTTTGTACGTGATGATGAGAGACATCGACTCAGGGTCAAAGCTTCGAAGAGAGGCCGCGCCCGACGAGTATGATGGAGCGGCCGCGGGAGCCAGAGGCGTGTGTTGAGCGCAGCCATGCGAGGAGGAACAGAATGCAGAAGGTTGCACAGGGAAAGTTCTGCGCCAGGTCCCTCGCCCTCCGCTATCGCAATTTTCTTTTCTTGTGACTTCTTCCAGACCGTCTAGCACTCGCTGATTGGAGAACGTGCTCGAGCGTATGACGCCCATTGGCGAGGAGAGACTTGCCACCTGGAAGTACAGCGAATGCGGGCGTGTGTCTTCTCCAGATTCCCTAAAGGCGGCCAGCCCCGCGAGGCTGCTGGTAATATCCGTACATGGAAGAGCTTGCTCTATCACCGAGGTGAACATTGACGCGAGCTTAAGCTCAACTGAAAAGCGTGGCCCCGCCTTCAGTCCTTGTCGACAAGCATCGAACCACGCCCCTGTGATGGTATCCGTCTCGCGCCGTCAGTTTCTGATCATGAGGAAAGAAATCGTGCACAAACTTAAGGCGTTTCGTATATGCTTGTAGACTCAAGCTACTTGTTGGAGGACGCGACATTGTCTGATCACTCGTTATTATTTGAAGGGTGCAGCGCAGATAGAAAAAAAATCTGTGTTTCGGACAAATATTGACGTGCGACGAACGAACGCTTTTATCTCAAGCCTACATCAGCGTCAGGAACAAAGAGGGCTATTTCTGTATAAATTTCAGTGGCAAGCATTGTAAGGTCCCATCTCTAAAAAGAAAAGCCAACGAACATCTCGGAGCGATTCGACTGACGATTGCAGGCTTTCTACCACAGTTAAGCCGCAAACGGCCCGTGCTGGCAGACCTTGCTTCTATTTGGCCATCAAAACTGTGCGCCCTTTCATTCGCCCTTGTTTGCTTTTTCGCGCCGTTGTTTCCCGCTAAACTTCGATGAAGTAAATAGGCGAACGACGCACCATCTCAGCGCTGTCTACCAAGTGCGCCTTCTGTCGAACGCGGCTCACAAATACCGCTGCTTTACTATCGGTTCAACATACACAAAAGGCGCGTGGTCGACATGAAAAGAAAGCAATAAAGCGAAGAAAATGTAGCGTGGACTGGACAGAACTTTTACAAAGGACGTAAACGGGCAAACTTGTGCTGGAGGCAGATTCTATCACTGGCGCCGGTCGACATCGACCGAACATGAAGGTCTTTAATGCCACTTGCTCGAGTTGTAATGGGGCGAATAAAGATGGGGAAAAGGCGACATTTATGAGGTCTTTGCTAGAGCTCAATGACCCATTGTAGACGAAATTGCTTGCGTGGTCGAAGAGAAGTTATGGGTGCTATACTCTGAAGGGTGAATTGTACCTCGCAGGAAGTACTAGAATGTATGGACAAATGCGATGGGGGAGGAGGTCTGGTCGAGAGAACTGATGAAGTAGTCAGCCTAATACGACTGCAGAAATGCGTGTCATAGAAATGTCAAGCACAAGTTATCAAAAGGTGGAGGGTGGGTGCTGGCATAAATTTATTTTATGCGTGGCGCCTGCCGCGCATTAAGCAAGTATGGTCATGAAATCATACAAAGAGCTTTTAAACAGCACCTTCATGCCGGTAATCTAACAATCAGGCACTTTGGCCTGCAGCGGTGGCCCGTTCATGCCTGCGGCCCAACATGCTTTTTTTTTTTACCCTCTAGGACTACCACAGCAAAGGCCAACTCTGTGAAACACGCACTGCTCTGAAGAGATTTTCAGCAGCCCAGGTAAAGAGAAAAAGCTGATCACACCTTCAGAAAAACATTGAGAATTTATTATTTGAAAAATCAACAGTAATATAACGCATGAAAAAGAATAAAGAGGTGTACAACGCAAACGCCGCCTCGTCGCTTTATTTTTTTTTCCATAATATGTAACCGCGGGGTCAGCAGCCCTTTTTATTTGTCCCGCCAGCTGTTCGGAAGATGGGGTGACACGTTCGTTTTTACCAGAACTGCTCGAGAGGCAGGAAGAAGACAAAGCATAAATGAAAGGTGGGGAGGTTAACAATGACTGAGCCCTGTTAGGTACTCCGCACTGGGGGAAGGTAAAAGGCGAGGTAAAGATTAGGAAAACAAGAGAAAGACTACTCTTGATATTGCCGACGCAGTGAAAGTTCTGTGATCTATTTCACCGATGGTGACTGAGCCCAACAGCCTTCAGAAATCGTAGCAGCGCTATTGTGGTCTTTGTGGCTGCCATAATGCGGGGCCACGGTTCAAATATCTTGTTCACCCTGAAAGTTTTTCTATCTAGCTGACTTAGATATATGCTTGAGGGTTTCTTACGAGACAAAGGGTTGGATTAGACACCGGAGTCACTTATGAGCCGAATGGTGCTGAGGTGCGATTGAATCTCTGTTTTTTCTTTTAAGAGACAAGTTGTGAGACGGCGTTGGTGCTGTCTTTTCCGTTTTTCTTCTGAGGGTGGTATTTTACCACCCAAATCATCCGTATTTGCCAATTCACTAAGGGTTTTGTCCTTCTATAAAGGGAAAGTTGTTACGGTTTAGTAGCATGTACGGATGCTTAAACGAGCTTGTGTGACTGTGACATACTTGTACAGCGCGAAAAAGAAATAACGAGAACACAAGTTCAAGAAAAGACAGGGAACTCACTGAAACAGGAAATAATAGCATTCGTCCTGTGGTTATTTTACCTCGTGTCCTCGTTTTCGTCGCGCGGTGCAGCTATACCTCGTTACTGGTGCTGAATTTCAGTAAAATAATGAGCGTCCCGGCTGCACGAAGATCTCAAACACGAGAAACTTTGGATTATGTTTAGGGTGTTTCCACTCAAGGTCATGCGACCAAAAGCACTGTAGGGCAATTTTGTTTTTATGTGTTCCAAAACCCAGCCTCGAGCAAATTAAGTTTGTAGCGGCACGATTATCGCCTCCAGAGCTGGCAAAAAAGAAGACGGCTCGCGTGCAGGTAGGTCGACGATAGAAAACGGTGGCGCGCTCGAGCTGGGTAGCCGCGGTATCGTCTCTCCCGAGATGCCACGGCACCATGGCTGGCCAGCCTAAATAAACCGTGGCTGCGGCGACTACCTCTTCGCGCCGCCTTCCACAAGTTCAAATGCTGCTAAGCCTTTCCTCGTAATGCATACTATCTGAAAACTTAGCAATCGTATTCGTGAAAAGAGGGTGTGCTAACGCGAGCCTGCCAAATGAGCCCAAAATGCTTCGATTCCTAACTGAAAAGCTGCAGTCGCGCGGTCAGTACGATATAAGAATAGAGACGCTTTCTTGTTTCAGCGACCGTCCACACCGCTGCACTAACTCTCGTCACCCCCGCAACCCCCTTCCTGCCGTTTTTATTTCTTTCCGACGTGCGTTCATCTGATCGCTGTTGCGTGCTTTCGGAGCCCATTTGATTCGGGATAACGAGCATGCGCAGGGCACAATCCAAGCAGAAACACCAGCGGACGTGATGCAGCGCTAGTAAGGCCAATAACAGCTTTTGTCTTCAGTTTGCTCGCACGGGCAGAGAACGCATAAGGGTCCGCACTTGTGCTCTGCTTCAATAAGGCCTGTTCTTGTGGTATTGTTCTGCAGCACGTTGCTTCGACATTCTCGCCCCAGCAATTTCTCCGTCTTTATGCTGCTTGTTATGACTAAGCGCCGCCGCTCGAAGCATCCCCGTGCTATCACGCTGGAATAGAACGCAAATGGAAAAGAAGAAAGGGCAGCAAAAAATACGCTTAACGACTCGAACCCGCGACGGTGCCGAGAAAGTGCGGTAAATGCTTTATAGTCGATGGACTAAGCCTCGCCCTTTAATATGTTTCTCCTCATGACACTCCGTCTTTGCTGCATGAATAGATGGAAGAATATTGTCACGTTGTAGTGACAGTAGCAAAAACTGTGAATCGCGAAACTAACACTTTATTGGGCGCACCTATGACCAGAAAGATTGGCTACACACACTCAAAGCACAACGAGCACAGTCGGCGATCGTCGGAATTTCATCTGCGGGTGAAGCGCGTCGGCTTTTATACATGAAGAATTCGTGTCGCGCATAGAGTCTGATTACACAAAGTTTGGCAAGAACATACATAGCGAATAGAATAAACGATAACATTCGAGTAAATTCTAAATCATGCCGGGCGTGTCTTGCGCTGAGCGATGAGGTTAAGTTAGCGGGTATAATACAGTGCCTGGAAAAAGGATAAATAAGTACACGTGTGAATATTGGGCCTCTCCGATCGTCCGTTTCTGACAATGCTGGGCTGCCTGAAAAGGCAGTGCTTTCGGCCAATGAGCGTTGCGTGTGCAGCGTCTCGGATAGTCCGCGACTGTCCGACGGATAATCGAAGAGGCCCATTACGAGTACATGCCTCTTGCCAACGAGATGGAAGACGACGAAGTGTCTTCTTGACAGAACGCTTGTTTCTGTGCTCTCTGCATTTTTGGTGAACTCTTTGCCTTTCGGGGTGCCTCACCTCCCCGTCTTGCGACCATGGACGCGGAGCATGCCACAGGCCCGCCTGGCCAGAAGTCATCACGGCTGTCAACCGCAAGGAAGCGAGTTGGCTCCCCCAGCGACACCGAGGACACCGAGCTGTACTCTATGTCGGAAGACGATTCATCCGACGACGGCTTCATACCCGTCCGGAGTAAGAGGGCGAAGAGAAAGATCGCCAACACAGCGCCGTCACCTCCTGCGAGCACTACGACTATGAAGTCAAGGCCTGCGCGCTGGCCACGCGTCATCATCTTTATGCCGGAAGAACCGTCAAGCAACCTACGGTTGCTGAACAGGCAAGCCCTATCCATTTTTCTGGAACGTGCGGTGCCGGATCAAATTAAAGACATCAGAATAAACCCACGCAAGAATATACTCGCCATAGACGTGTACAACGCGAGTGCGCTTGGAACACTTCAAGAAATCACGGAGCTTGGCGGAATCAAAATGCGCCCCTTCATCCCGATCGACGACACATTGATAGCCGGTGTAATTTACGACATTGACATTGCCATTCCCAATGACGATTTACCTAGCCTCATCAAGCCGGCAAACGAGGGCACGATCATTACGCAAGTGCGCCGTCTTGGGAACACGCGCTTCGTAAAAGTAATCTTCAAGGGGGATTGCATACCCTCCCACGTTAAAGTCGGCCATTTTCGACATCCAGTTCGACCATTCATCCAGAAGCCGCTTCAATGCCATCAGTGCTTCAGGCTAGGACACGTAAAGGGCGTGTGTCCCAACTCGCTTCTGTGTCCCCATTGCGCTGAACCTCATGCAGAAGTGACCTGCGGTGCCACAGTTCTGAAGTGCGTCAACTGTAGCGGCCCTCACGCAGCCTCGTCGAAAGACTGCCCCCGCATCAAGAGGGAGCGCGCGGTTCTTAAGCAAATGGCCAGAGACAATTCGGCCCACAGGGAGGCAGCCGAAGTAGTCCGGCGTCGGCGTCTACGTCGGCACCGTCGTACGTCTTCAAAGAAGGCGCATGAGCGAAGCGATAGTACCCGCTCCACTACGGAACCATCTAGTCGCGACGCGAAAGGGCCCACCACTTCCACGAGGGCATCAGATAAGACTCTTTCTTTAGAGGAATGGCCTACGCTACCGAGCCGCTCCCTTGCTAAGCAACCTCAGAAGGTCACGGCGCCACCGGAGCCTTCTCCGGCCATTGATGATTCACCTAAAACAGATCAAGTCATCTCGGTGCTACGTTCCCTCATGGAGGCCATCCGAACGATTTTAGTTGAGATGGGGACACCGTCTGCTCGAAGCGCACTTAAAGTGCTGGACGCCTTAAGCCCAGTGCTTGAATCCCTCAACTAGAAAGATGGCTACCCATACCCCATCCTTCCGAAAAGAAGTCAAGGCAGCGTCTGTCATGCAGTGGAACGCCAGAGGGCTAAAATCACGAATTTCAGATTTCCGTCAGTATGTGTACACCAATGTGTTTCCACTCATCGTCATTTGTGAGCCCAACTTGTCGAAACCAATCAGACTGACAGGGTACGAATGTTTCATGTCATCAACAAATAGTGCATGCAGCAAGATCATCGTTTTTGTTCGACGTGAACTCACCTATGTTTTGCAACCACTTGCGCCCCACGACGACAATCAGTATATTTGCATCACAGTTAAAAAGAACAAACTCTTGTTTACTCTCATAGGCGTGTATATATCGCCTTCCAGCAATTTCGACACTAAAAGATTAGCGGATATTTTGAGTGTTTGCCCCGCCCCATGGGTCATCATAGGAGATTTCAATGCACACCATCCAGCATGGGGAAGTACAAAGACAAATGCAAGAGGACGAAGATTATCAAACATCGCCTACAACTATGGCCTTACTCTCTTGAACGATGGTAGCCCCACCTTTCTTCGAGGCGTGACATACGGGAGCTGCCTCGACCTTGCTTTTGTCTCCAACTCTCTCGCCAGATATGTGAAGTGGTTACCAGATATTGAGACACAAGGGAGTGATCACATTCCCACCTATCTGACCATCAAAGGCTTGTCGTCTAGATCTGGCCCACGAAATACCATTCGGACGATTCAATGGGCCAACTTCAAATCTGATATGGAAGATGCCTGCAGCGAGGGCCTACCCTCTGGGTTAGAACAAACAATTAAAAATACGATGCGGAACGCCACTCGCATACTGACGATCTCTCACACGCGAAACGACTTCGACATAGAATTAGAGCGACTTCGCGCACTTCGTCGCCGGGCGGAACGTCGATATCGGCGTACAAGATCAATCCATGACCTTCGGGCAGCCAGCAGGATACAAAAGAAGATTCAGCGTCGAATGAATAGATTAGCGTCGGAACGTTGGGCAACGTTTTGCCAAACACTCGACCCCCGCAAGCCGCTGTCTCACATTTGGAAAACGGTGCAAGGTCTGCGTTGCCTTCCGGAACAGCGTTTTCCATTCAAGGCACTCGCGCTTTTCCAAGGGCGGCAAGACATCGATGTCGCAGAAGACTTTTGTGCGCGAATGGCAGACCAAGCGACACGTCCAGATCCTCCAGCCCGAGATGATGTCCCCCATTCCCGAGATTGCCGCATGGACCTTCCTTTTACAATGGAGGAGCTCGAGGCGGCACTAGCTCTCTGCAGGCGCTCATCATCTCCGGGTCCAGATGGTATATCATACCGAGCCTTGTGCTATCATGGAGAATCCGCACGGATAGCACTATTGAGTCTCTACAACACCTCATGGCAGGAGGGCAATGTTCCTGACGAATGGAAAGTGAGCCGCCTGGTGCCAATCTTGAAGCAGGGCAAATCCCCGCTAGAGCTCACCTCTTACCGCCCGATAGCGTTGGCCAGCTGTGTAGGAAAGATAATGGAACGGATGATCCTTGGCCGCCTGGAATGGTACCTTGAACACTACAAGATTTATCCGAGTTCCATGGCTGGCTTCCGACGTGACCGCTCTTCCATCGACAATGTAGTTGATCTCGTTTCATATGTCCAGCACGAAAGGTCCCGTAAACGTTTATCTGCAGCTTTATTCCTAGATGTGAAAGGGGCATACGATAACGTATTACATGAAGCTATTCTCGACGCTCTTCTGACGGTTGGCTTAGGTGGTCGAGTATTTTTATGGATTGCAAGTTACCTATCTGCCAGATCATTCTATGTATTAACTGACGATGGGCCAACTACGCGACGCTATACCAGCAGGGGCGTTCCTCAAGGCGGTGCTCTCAGCCCGACGCTATTCAACCTCGCTCTTATTGGGCTTGCTGAACACTTGCCAACTACCACCAAACTTTCAGTATACGCAGACGACATCTGTCTCAGGACTTCGGCAGTCACACGTCCTCAGATACGTGCACGGCTTCAGAGAGCGGCTACTTTGACAGCGAGCTACTTGTGTGAACAAGGTCTCAGCATATCGCCAGAAAAATGCGCCCTAGTGGCGTTTACTCGCAAACCAATGACGCCTTATGTCATCTCAATCAATGGGCGGACCATTTCCTATGTCAGAACCTACAGATTTCTTGGCGTAATTATCGACCGAGACCTCTGTTGGAGCCCGCACGTAGCTTACATGAAACGACGCCTAACAGCAACCTCCCAGTTGTTTAAATACCTGACAGGAAAGACGTGGGGGATGTCAGTAGACGCAATGCTGAGACTCTACAGAGCTCTCTTTCTCGGTTTTTTAAGATACAGTCTACCTGTACTGAACAACACATGCAAGACAAATATTCGTGTTCTGCAAGCAGCGCAAGCTCAAGCACTCAGAGTTTGTCTTGGTTTGCCGAGATGCACGTCAACTGAGGCAACTATTGCGATTGCTCGGGACCATCCAATGCAGACTCACATCACGGTGGAAACCCTGAGAACGCATATCAGACATTTGGCACGGGCCCCCTATCACCACCTTGCAACACTACCTTCAGACAGGCACCAAGCATCATTCTCAAAAACTATTGTCAAGTACAACGACAAACTTCCCTCGGGCTTCACCGCTGCATCTAAACTATCGATGCCCCCTTGGTGCCTTGTCAGCCCCACAGTCCATCTCAACGTGCCAGGAATCGGGAAAAAGTCTGAGCTGTCGTCGCCTGTGCTGAAACAACTGTCTCTGCTTCTTCTGCACGAGCGGTACGCAGACCGTGCTCATATTTATACTGACGGTTCCACAAACATCCAGTGTTCGTCCGGTGCTGTAGTCGTCCCAGAAAGAGGTATTACCATCAGCTTTAGGACTGACCACCCAACGACTTCTACATCTGCGGAACTAGCTGCTCTTCGAGCTGCACTTTGTTTTGTCAATCGTGAACCACCTCGACGTCAATTTTCAGCGACTCAAAGGCAGCCCTACAATCTGTACTATCAGCTCTGCGTCGCGGGCCATTCGAACAGCTCGTATTCGATATTAGATGCCTACTTCATACATCACATGAGAAAGGACATCACGTGACGTTTCAGTGGCTGCCAAGTCACTGCGGCGTCATCGGAAATGAAGACGCCGATAAAGCCGCTCGGACAGCTCTTGAAGACACACAGGAAGAGGCCATACCACTTTCACGGTCCGACGCAGCCAGCAGACTTCAAGTGCTTGCACGGGAGATCACGCTCTCTCTATGGTGCACACCCAGCAGCCAGACCAACCGCAGCAATCATCAACACGACCTGCCCTCCTTGATGCATCTATGTATGCCAACCGGACTCCGAAGTGAGGCCACCCTGCTTTATCGCTTATGGCTAGGGGTGGCCTTCACGAAATCTTACTCGTTTCGCATTGGAATGGCCGACAACGCTCTCTGCAATGCCTGTCTTTGCGAGGAGACGCTGGAACACATTCTGTGCGACTGTCCTGAATATAATGTTCAGAGACAGTCCATGGCGTCCGTTCTAGCGCACCTTGACAATAGACCATTGTCAGTTGCAACCATTTTCACATATCGCCGACTGAAGTCATCGCAGCTGAAGGCCACGAAGGGACTACTTCGGTTTATGAAGGATACGGGCTTGGACCAGCGGCTGTGACAGTGATGTCACGTACCGCACAAGAGTGACAGACTGTAACCAACGATGTGTGTGCCGTGTTATGTGCCCTCTATCTCTTCTCCCCATCTTTCATCCCCCCCATCCCGCTCCAATGTGTAGGGTAGCAAACCGGTTAGGCAAAACTGGTTAACCTCCCTGCCTTCCTTCTCCACTTTTTCCTTCCTTCCTTCCTTGCCAACGACATAGTTATTTTCGTCTCCGTTCTGCACTTACTATTGGCCGTTCAGACCCACGGTTCATGTTAACAAACTGTATAACCTGATATACGGTTACATCACTAAAATATTGTCTTTTTCTACGGTGTGCACCCTGCCTTCACATCCCCAGTACTGCCACTGTATTTTGCTACTTGCCACCGCAGATTAATTAATCACTCATAAAGCTCTATTATGCGCTAAAGCTTAACGTGGGTGAAAGGTAAAACCCAAAATGTGTATGGCAGCACCACCTCTCGAACATTGTCGTCACTGCACTTCACTGACCGCGGCACGGCGCGCTCTCGGAGGCCATGTACTGACGCCCTATGGCTTTGTTCCACGGCGATCGTCGAGTGGCAATATCGTAAACAGCCCCATTCTGTGTCTCCGCAGAAACAGTGCACTGAGGCTTTGTTTTAAAGCTACTCGTTGTCGCAGAAATCACTGATAGCAGTCATTGAACAACAGCGTCCTATGGGCGGCGCTGTGCTCCGCTTGCTGGTTGGGAGCCTGCGTGCACGCGCAGTATTCAGGCTCACCACTCGGGAAACGGCTACAAGTCGAGGACCGTTGGAGAATGCCAGGGTAAGTTAAGGGAGCAGACTTCATTTACTTCGCAACGATTATGAAGGGAACGAGAGCGTGGATTTGGGAGTAAGTATCCGGGAATAAAGAAAATCACGCACATGACACGAGCATTGGGGAATGTGGAAAGCGGAACTGCAGCTTATGGAATGTTTTATCGTGTTTACGTTTCGTTTTGGCTTCAGTGTATCAAGTATAGACCGTCGTATAGAATGTGTTGCACAGTGAACTTCCATGCCAGCTGTTCATTTTTCAACTCGTTCATGGTGCAAAAGCGGAACTACGTGCGATCCTGCTTATGAGCAGTGGGCACTTTCTTTTATTTTGTTGTGAGTTGTGGCTGCAGAAATGAAAGGGAAATTTTTCATTCACCTCGGAGTAACACCAATACACAAAGGAAACCCTTACGAGTTCTTCAGAACAAAAGTTTCTCAGTAGAAGAATTCATCCCATTTCACATATTGAACCCGATAGCAACGCTTTTGCGGGGCCGTAGCATGAGCACCTTAGCCATGAGGCCAGCAGATTGCACAGAGAGGCCGTATTGATCGACAAATCGAAACGCAGGCGCACTAAATGTGGCTTTTCGGTGGATAAAATTTTTTTAATGTCGTAATTAGTGTTTTTACGTTTCGAGTTGGTTAACTCGCCCTCGCTGTGCAATCTGTTGCCCTCGCGATTAGCTCAGATGGTGCAGCCACCATCAGGGAAAAGCCGTTGGTCCTGATTTCATGAAGTGGACCAGGATGTACTATTGTTATTATTCTTTATTATATATATATATATATATATATATATATATATATATATATATAATGTTTTTTCAGATTGCTCAGTTTTATTACAGTGTCACGGCGTTAAAAGCCCGTGCGAGTCTTGATAACCTCACCGATCATCACAAACTTGCTCGCTTATAAGCTTTTTTCAAAAATTTACCATTCGTTATTCATGACGATTTATTTGGCTCACCTTCAGCCGTCTCTACACGCCGTGACCATTCTTTCAAGAGCAAACGCGTCACATGTCGCACTTCAAATTTTTGCCCAATCGTTCATACTCAAAAACGTTATTGAGTGGAATCGGCTGCCTCCTGCAATTGCGAATAAAATAAATGCGTCTAATTTTCATGAGCTTCAAGAAAACGAAAGTGAGGCGTAGTTTTTTTCTTGTAGTTGTGCTCCGTTCACCGTAACGCGTTCATTTTTTTTGGTACTCTTTATTATGTTGCGTCTTGTTCATTATGTTTCATTGGGTGTTGTTGTTCCCCCGCATTTGTACTCGTTTTCTCTAATTGGTGATATAATTTATATAATATGACATAATATATATACCCACAAAAATATAACGAACGATGCTGACACAGGACTTCCAACACGCTGCCAATTTAGAACCATCGGGTAATTATCGGACACGCGCGACATTATTAATAACAATCACTAACAAACTTTCCATATCCTCTATTGTTAGATGAAAGATGGAGCGCCAGAGAGCAAAAGAGGAAGAAAAATAAAAGAAATAAGAAGATAAAAAAGAATTACACACCGGTGCAAGAAGCCAGCTTCGCCAGCTCAGCCTCCATTCGAAGGCAGGGCATCACGAAATCTAAGGGCGCAGTTAAGCGATGAAAAGACCCAAGAGAAAATAGAGAGAGAGAGGGGGGGGGTGGAAAGAAAGAAATATGAGATGCGAATTGCAAAGGTTTTAATCGAGAGACAAACTTCCGGTTTACTGCCCTACATTGGGGAAGGATACAGAGAGACAGAAAGATGGAATCGAAAGCAGAGAAGCAAAACATACGCACAAATTCACAAGTAAATAGATAAAGCTATTGCATAGTACGAACGTTACGCGAGAAAAAGGAGAAAATGTATACTTATACGATTATTGTAATTCATTAGCAAAATAAGGGGCCGAACACACTCGGCGAGCCTTTTCGGGGCACCTTGTTTTAATCTCCGAGTATGTAAAGAAATGGATATGAGTGAGGAAATGAATGTGATATCAACGAACGCTCGATTAAATTGTGCTCCTTTCCAGTACCTTACATGCAAAGAAATTGAAACGCGCCTGAGAAAGTGCCATGCCTAGTTATTGTTTCGTTTAACTATGTTGTTTGATATAATTGAATTGGAGTCCCTTTTGTTGGCTTTGTTGCAGCTATTTGTGGGAAGCCGGAGGGACTAGGCGTTGAGGCGGGAGGGACGAAGGCACAGTGGCAAAAAATCAACGCTCCTCCGTGTTGACAGTCAAGCAATCCAAATGCAGATTTGCTGCTCCAGCAGACGAGCGTCAAGCGCCGCCGTACCTCCATGTACGCAGGCCAGCAGTTCATCGCGCGGCCGATGAACCGAAGTTTAATATCAAGGCTTCGGTCCGTGAAAGAAAGAAGGCGTTCATACGCACGGACGGCAACTGCACCGGCAACGACCACAGTCCTCCAGCCTTTCGTTTTTACTTCTTCCCGGGGAAGTCGGCGTCAAAAAGCAGAAAAGAAGTCGGGGCGCCAGAGGCACACCGAGGAAGCAAGGAAGCACGAGGGGGCCAACGGCGAAGAGACGTAGGCGCAATTTTTCGTCCCGTTGACATGTGCGGAAGATTAATAGCCTCGCAAAAACATGGTTTTATAGGGATTCCTCCACAGTCTACGTCGTCGCGGGTAATTACATTAGAGATTGGGCACACCTTCATTAAGACTCCCCCTTGTTCGCCCTCTTGTTCGCACGCTCGCCTTGTTCGCCAGCCGAGCCTGCGCGGTTGTCTTCTCGTCGTCTATTAACGAGGCGAGGTCGTCTTTGTGGCCGCTCTCCCCCAGCATGCGAGGTCAGGGTGCTCTAGGACCCCGAGGAACCCTTTACACTCCGAGTTCATTTTTTGTTTTTCTTTCGTCTATACGGTCGTGTGGTCAAAGCTGTCTGTGGAGGAAAAAGGCGCTCAAATAGGATAGATTTTACGTAGCCGAACAGAGGGCAACGGGAGTATGACTTTTTGTTGATAAATTGCGCGATTAGGGGAAGAGTTACAGCAAATAGAATAAGCTGCAACATTTCGGTTGTGGTAAACAAAGAGATTGAGATTCATGTGGCCAGTAGTCGTAGGAGACGGAACTGGCAGGCGTCGCGTCAGTCATTGTTGACGTCGATTGCTGGTGCCTTTTTTAAGAACGCATATACATAAGAAGGCGATTGGACACACTAATAAGAGATAAAATGGCAAATCAGTTCTGCGGAATTCCGCAAGGTGACGGAAGGTTCATGAAATTAAAATTGACATCCACCTGTATGTATAGCACGAAGGTACAAAGGAAACCCACACGGATTTCTCAGAAACAAAACTTCGTAGTTGAAGGAAAATCCCAGACCTGGACGAATTTTTCTTCAACTACGCAGCTTTGTTTCTAATAAACCCATGTTGGTTTCCCTTGTACCTTCATGCTATGTATGGGTGGATGTCAGTTTTTCATTTCATGAAATAAAATGAGAGTCTATAACCTCAATGTTTTCAAGAAAGAAAGCAATAAAACATATTTAATGAGGAAATACAGTCGTTTAGTCACTGAATGCTGTGCGATAACAAAGATGCAATTGATTTTGATTGTTGCGGCGAACGATGGTGCATGATAATAAACCTTAGAAGCGAAGAAAACAAGCCTTAGCAGTGGCAAGACGCAATGGAAACGCAAGAAGAAAAACTCAGAAGAGCGACAGGCGTAGAAAGCAGAGGGTGGAAGAAGCATGAGCATCAAGTGTAGTGTCCAACTTCTGGAGGGACAAATGTCGATTATTCTGTAAAAGCATTCGATTTTGCAGCTTTTCACTATGATCAGGCACAAAAGGTACCTGTTGTGCAAGTTATGCAATGGATTCGTTAATATATCACCTTCACCGGCAAGGAAACGTCCCGAGTCCTTTGTGTCAGCTTGTGGACAATATAATGAAACACTCGAGCACTTGCTTTTATAGTAACCAACTTACTGCAGTTGTCGTTCTTGTACTGCTGAGCAAGTCACAGCAGCTCGATCTTGAATTGCGCTCAATGAAGCTCTATATCTGGAATGTCGAGCTTCAATTCGATGGGAGGACCACGAAGCTGTGCTGCAATTCCTGTCAACTACGAGACTCAACTCTCATCTGAAGTGCTCATACACTTTGTGCGATTCTCATGTTTGTCGTACAGCATCCCGTTATATCGCACTTTATTTCTCTGCTTTCCAGACCTGCGGACGTGTTGTGCATTTGAGGAGACAACTGCTAGCCTGCTTCTCTTTCTATGTATGCATGTAAGTATGTATGTATGCATGTAAGTATGTATGTATGCATGTAAGTATGTATGTATGCATGTAAGTATGTATGTATGCATGTAAGTATGTATGTATGCATGTAAGTATGTATGTATGCATGTAAGTATGTATGTATGCATGTATGTATGCATGTAAGTATGCATGTATGCATGTAAGTATGTATGTATGCATGTAAGTATGTATGTATGTATGTATGTATGTATGTGCTGTTCAAGTATGTTTACGAAATAAGACATGTATCCCGCTGTTTGTCGTGGATTTTGCGCCTCGTTAGCATTCACCTTGAAGCGGAAGTAATTTTTATGATGATCTACCTTGCGCAAGTCCTTTCTCTACGGTAGAATTTTCGCATTGTCGAGGTTTCATACGAAATGCGAAGTATTTATAGCCATACCAGGGCATTAAGTAACTATATGAAGATACGTAGTGTTGTCGGTCATATAAATTGCAGCAAACATTCGCTTACTAATCAAATTAACGAGCATGTTTCAGAATAACGGTCCAGGGCTAACAACATCAGATCAGCCTTTGGTCTTTTCGCGGTATCGTGTCGTGTGCACTACATAAGGAGGCGTTCTTGACCAAGTTCTGATAGCGGGTACGCACCACTTACGCGGAAGAAGCGACAGCAACGACGCTCCCTATAGCTTGTGCCCAGAGTTACTGTGTTTCACTCGCGATAGGCAGCTTCTGGATTACACGATTTTTGTTTCAGCGTCGTCGTCACAGAATTGCGCCTCCGGCTGGGCTGCAAGAAAGCATCGACGAACGAAGTGGCAGAATCGAAGTTCGCGAGAAAAGAATGATGATAAAAGTAGGACAAGGGGTTTCGGTGAAAGAGAATAATGAGACTCCGATAACCGCGTTTCCTACTGTGAGGCCGCTCGTAAATCAAAGTCAGCCTCGCTCGACGTCCACACTTTTCCAAGACCGTCCTCCTTTCCTAGTTGCGCATTCTTCCCTGATTGAACGCTCCCTATTTCATTTATTTTACTTCCCTTTGTCCTCCGATCGGCCACAATTCATTCTTATGCCTTTTTGTTTTGCACTCTGCCGCCGCTGTCTGCGGGAAAGCGCAGTCAGTGTTTAAAAGAAGGGTGATGAAAGGCAGGAAAGTGTGAGGTGATATTGAAGCCTCCATTTTAAAGCGAGATGTGTAGTCATAAAAGTGAAGAAGGAAAGCCATAGAACACAGTAATGTACGTATCACGATATAGCACGTGATAGTAGCCCGTTGTCTTAACGAATGGCCGTTAATTTCTTCGACGATGCTAGATTTTCTAAGACGTTAAACGCAGTCGGTGATTCGCTCTCTCAATCACCCACACAATCAATCAATCAATCAATCAATCAATCAATCAATCAATCAATCAATCAATCAATCAATCAATCAATCAATCAATCAATCAATCATGTTCTGAGGCTTTAAGCAACCACTGCAATTACATGACCAACAAAGGTAGCATAAAAAAGCTCATGCTCGATAACTTCAAGGTTTGGGATTGTTTAGAAGAGTAAAAAGCAAACCAACATCATAATTGTTCGATTAAGGTAAATTCTGGGGTTTTCCGTGCCAAACCATGATCTGATTATGAGGCAGGCCGTACTTGGGGAGTCCGAATTAAGTCGGGTGCCCTCAGTACCTTTAACGCGCACCCTACGCATGACACACGGGTGTTTTTGCATTCCACCCCATAGAAATGCGACCACCACGGCCAGATTTGATTTTACGACTCAGTGCTTATCAGCGCAATGCCATATCCGCTAAACAGTCTCGGTGGGTCAGCATGAATGTTGGCTCGGGCTTAAAGAACACTGGAATTTTAACTGTGCGACATGGATCGTGCAAATAAATTTCTGCTTCGCTGAAAAAAGCGTGCCTCAAGTGTAAAGGTTAAAGGAAGTCATTCTTGTTAGACGGGTGCTTTACATGGTACAAAACTTTGTGGATACCCACACGTGCAGACACTCGTGTGGACTCCCCTCCTGCGTAATGACTGGCCATCCTATAGTAGATAGATTACGCTTTCGCTGGTGGTGCCCGTGGATGATACAATCTTGGTGGGCTTGTGTTTATGTGTGTATCGTGCTTTCTAACATTTTTATTATTTCCCTTCCTTTATTATTGTTGCTTCAGTAACTAATTTGGTATTGCGGAATTGCCGGCTATGTCGTAGTCTGCCTTCCCATATTTCTAAGTCTAAAATAAAGAAAAGAGATGATGTGTCGTTCATCAGGGTCTGCATCTTTTTTAAACAGTTATTCGAGGTATGTCGACGTGGGCTATGAAGCGACGCCTCATGACTCGCACCGTGCCAACACCGGTGACAACCACACCGTAGCCTACAGAGCCGCTGCAACCGCCGCCTGCAACAACAGCAGCAACAACAACATGCAGCCGTTGCATACCACTAATGACGTTAACAATTTTAGGATGACAGCTCATGCTATTGGAAGAATGCGCGTACTGTAGTTTTAAGGGGTTGAAACTAGCTTCAGGCAGAAGGCGCCTGCGTTCCACCTATTCGGAACCACGGTGGTCGGAGCTGCACGCGTTGGCTGCTTGTTTGAAATGAATTATGGACGCCGTCTTAGCTGGCGGTTTGCGTTTCTTGCATCAGGTGCAACGTTGTGGAAGCTAGAGGTATTTTATGCAGTAGCGCGTTTTTCGATCAGATGTGCAAAAGTTCTTTATATAAGCTCAGTTCTCAATGAAAAAATAAAAGAATCGGTGCTTAGAAACAAATACACTATCTACTCATACGGCTGCTAACACATTGTTTTAGATCAATCCGCTGTTCGTTGTTTTTATTTACAGCCCGTCACGGCAGCCTCACGCGCATTCTCGCGCGAGCAAATGCCTCTGGCCAACGCCTTCTTGTAGCACAAGGTAGGTGCACTTCGATCCGTAACGTTATGCTACATTGCCCGGCTGCAATGGAATCTAATGGAGACGCTCCTGAGTAAGCCGCGGTGATTTTGACATCACCGCTTTTGTCATGTCCGGCTTGGCAATAGAAATTTCGGTCCAAGTACCATGACGTCATAAAGCAGAGTGCACAGGCCTGCTGTCTAGAGGCGCTGCTCTGCTGCGCAGCGACGCATAGATGGAACGCGCGGAATGACCTTGCGTCTTGTGTAGCCTCCACAGCGTTGCATCTATGTGTGAAACGGAGTATAGCGTCACTTTATATGTTCTGGAAGCGGGTACATGGAATGTAATAAGAAAGATAGCACTATCAGGCTTGCTAAAGCAGCATCTCGCCTATGCCTGTACTCCTTCAAAAAGTTCAAAGCCACAATGTGGAACACGGCCCGGGCATACCTACAGTGCGGATTACGTCCTTGATACACGTGCAGAGAGAAGAGGCGTGCCGGAAGACTGATGATCCTGAAACAGCTAACGAGAACAAATAATCTTTAATGCATCGGGTGGTAGGATGAGATAGAAGAGAAGAAAGGGTGCGTTGATTAGTAACGTGATGTCCTCTCAGCACAGAGAGCAGCACCTGTGTCGTCGCATCGGTTCTTTGTCACTCATCTGTGGCCCTGTTTGTTGTCAGAAAAGACACGAACCCACTCAGTATTTCGAACTCCGTGTGCTAACTGGTAAATGCGTGTCACGGCTGCTCAGAGGCCATGACGTGCCTGTGCTAGGTAGGTGGAAACACGTTTGATTCCAGGCTGCACAATGAAAAAAAAAATAACGAACAAGAACAACAACTATAACCGCATATTCCAATTTAGAGCACATAAAGATAAGAACGAGATGTTATGCAGATCCAGCGCACATATTATATTTTATGTGAAGCAAAGCTTTTGTGAACCGGTTGAATAAATGCTATAAATTTGAACGTGATGCGTCTTTATCGTCGCCGTATGAAACGTGTTCTCTTAGGCAATATTTATGTTTATCCACCACACCAGTGACAACTTTATTGCCATGCAAAGTTTATGCTTGCTCCCTACACCACTTTCCAGCAGTATCGAAATGCAAACAACAGTCCGTGCGAATGCGTGGTGTGACGTCGCCTCAGTGAAGTGACGAAGGTGAAGGCGGCGTCTTATTTTTTTTGAGGGAAGAATGACAAGGAGAAGAGCATGCAGAGAGAATTACTACGCAAAATACAGTGCTAAGGTTCATGATCATTCGCCTACGTCATTGCGGGGGGTCTAGCCCAATAGAAATAGGCTGGCGCGCACGTGCTCTTGCGTGTGTAAAAGTGCTTTAACACGTGCTTTTCAAGGTGAGGAACACGTCCGTCGTCCGCAAACGAGTGCAAGAACCTACTTTGTCCTTTTTCGAGAGAAGTATCCTTGAGATTGGGACCTAACTCAATAAATAAAACAAAAGCGACTGCACCCCAGTGCTTATACCAATCCCACCATCGGACATGACGATCCTTTATTTTGTGAGCCATTCCGCAGGACAGCCGCAGCAGCAACCACAGCTAGCCAAATCTCGCAGATTTGGCCAAGACAGCTTTCCTAAAAGAGTTGGTAGTTCATATTTATCTGCAGCACTCCTCAACAGAATTCCTAACTGTCCAGCTCTGTATATTAGATGAGAACCTCTATCACTGCACGCATGAGTATCGATAAGCCATTGCCAGCGTTACTTTGTCCGAGATGTGTAAAGCTCGCTATGTTATATGTATACATTAACACGGGCGTAATAATTAAGGAAACTTCCTTTATTTATGTAATCATTTTTAATTTGCAATGGGTCACGTTGTCCCACGCATTCAAAAAATAATAATCATGCACTAAAAAGCTGTAGCAATGACACCTTGTAATAATGAGTGTTCGTGTGCATGTTGCTGCGTGTTCTTGTACTCCCTTTAGTATCGTCCTTTACTCGCGAGCGGAACATTGCATGTGTTCGCGTGCTTAGAATGTCCAAAGATTTTTACAGGGCTTTGCATTTTTATTATTTTCTTGCCTTTCAACAATGCCAGTGCGGGCGTAAGTAGGAGGCGTAAGTGTTTCCTTTAAACTCGTATGAGAAAAAAATTGGAATTTTACATACACGGCGATAAGCAGCGCAAACAACAAAACCAGTAGTAAGAAGGATGGACAGACAGGAGGAGGACTGACCAGACACACAGGACAGCTCATGTGTCTCGTCCTCTCCATGCGTATTTTTTTATTACGATAACAAATACATGGACACTCTAGACCAATTTCTCCCGTCGCCGTGATGTTCTATATAAAGTAGAAGGGTGAGAACATCGTGGCCAGGCGCCGTATGCTGTATGTGCGAGTGAGAGCGTGCGACGGTGAGCCGACGATGGTGGCTCAATTTCGCGCGCGCAAGGGAGGAAAGTAGTGAGGAAGCGTGCCGTCTTCCGTCGCGTACAAGGCACCGGAGAGAGGCGATGAAGAACGGGGGAGGGGGCGTCTACTCCGGCGACTGCTTCGTTTTGCACGGCCGCACGAAGCCGCGTGGGCCCTATCTTGATAGTCATCTGCGATGAATACAGAGCCTAGGTGCGCCGGGGTCTCACGGCTTCGTGTGTGCTGTGTTCTCGCTGCTTAGTTCCCGTTGAAGCGAGAGGCAGCACAAAGGTCAATCCGCTCTTTCTCACGCCATCGTTTTGACAGCGAGTGTCCACGGTCATCGAGTGAGATGTGTTTATGTTTGCCTGTGCGCGCGTGACACCATGCTTGTTAACTGATTTAGCAAGCGAATGCTTACGAGTTTATATGGCCGATTAAGCTACTATCCTTACTTCGTATAGCTGTCTACTATTTTGTTATCGCAATCGACGCTTCGCCTTTAGGGCGAAACTGCAACTTTTTTATTTCGGATCGGTTCGGCTCAAGATGTACGGAGCTTAAAAAATCAAATAAAACTTGTAGCTTTGCGTCGTGCAGCTTCCTATTCTGTTGTTTGGCATCTTTTCACAATGCCTGTATCTTGCTTCGAAAAAAACCATTAATTAATCACTCGGCTGTTTTTCACCATGTAGAATATTAGCCCAACTTACCCAGTTTTCACTTCATGCTGTTTTACCACCCGGTTTATATTCCCACCAGCGATTGACGTTATACGTCAATAAAAGAAAAGAGAAATGTTCTACATAACAAACAGTGTGATGAAAGGAAAAACAACGTCTAACATAAACGCGTGAGGTCGAGCAGAAAAAATATAGAAGCTGATTTAGTAGCCAATTTTCAACGAACACTAACCAAGGGAGTACCGTTTTGATGGTTCCGTCAAGGCACCCATCGAGCTAATAATTTGCGGCTGAGCCTGTGTTTTAGTCATGGTGCCGCTACTAATGACCATCGCGTTTGCTTAGCTATAACGACATGGCCTGATCAGTGGCAAGGTCATAAGGAAAATAAAGAATGAATGACTCGCGGCTTCTTCCTATCTTCGTTCTATGCATCGACTGTAAACACAAAGTCGACTTTTTTTGTCTGCATTCTGTATTATTCACAAGGAGGAGGGGAGGCAGTAGGCATCACTGCGGTGTGAGTCAAACGAACAAGCAGTACACGTGCTTTTAATAATTATCTGTGTTCATGCTTAAAGCATAACTGCGAGTCGGCCTAGCTGGAACAGATTCATCTTAAAACTTTTTTGGGCGTAAACAAACAGGGACGAAGAATAGAAGAAACACAAGGAGAAGCGCTTTCTAACAACTGGTTTTATTTTTGCAGAACCACCTGCTTAAATACCGACAGATCTGCGCGGTCTAGTCAACAGAGCACGCCTATAGCGCATATAGTACGCACAGATCTGCGCTGTCAAGAGAGCACGTCTATAGTACACAGGTAACACTTGTGATAAAAAGACGTGGACCAAAGGCACTCGGTCAACATAAAAACAGCAAGGTGTATGAAACAACCACTTAGGATAAAATGCGTTAAAGATGTCAATTGTTCTTGGCAATGCATTTGGCAATGAATTGCCAAGAACATGATTGCTCACCTTGTCTTAGTAGCACCGTCATTTTGTATAGGCATAGGAATCAAACCGCGAGGGAAATTGTGGAAGCACACTGGATTGAAAAACAAAACGAACAATGCATCAGCCATCCTTCTGTTTCATTGTTGGATAAAGAAAATTCACTTCTATCATCACATCTTTAACACATATTATCATAAGTGGTTGTTTCATGCACCTTGCTGTTTTTATGTTGACCGGGTGGCTTCGGTCCACGTCTTTTTATCACAAGTGTTATATGTACTATAGACGTGCTCTCTCGACTTGACAGCGCAGATCTGTGTGTATTATAGGCGCTGTAGGCGTGCTTTGTTGACTAGATCGCGCAGATCTGCGGGTATTTAAGCAGGAGTTCTTCAAAAATAAAACCATTTGTTAGAAAGCGCTCGTCCTTGTGTTTCCTCTATCCTTCGTCCCTGTTTGTTTGCGCACAAGAAAGCTTTAACGTGCTTAAAAGACAGACAAAAATATAGTGACTTTCTAAAGCTCCCTCTCACACGCATACGCCAACGCACAGGCTCGCCATGCACGCACCCATGCCATAAATGTCCTGAGCCGAAATACAGTCGAAACAATTTTCCGCGGAAGCCAATCGTGTAGCGGTATGTTCCGTGATGCGCTGTCCACTTTCTGACATCTCCGCATGAAACTACGACACAAGGCATCAGTCTTTTGCATAGCTATGAATTTTTTATGCGATTATCACGATGAAATGAATTAATGAAGCTGATGATTTAGTGCACTGTAATTTTTTTGCTGCTGAAGTAGCATGAAACCTTGTGTTTTGTATGTAGTTTATTTTCTTCACACTATTTGTCTCGTAAGGGTCCTCGACCTGATCAAGCTGTCTTGTAACACATTTTAACTGAATGTGCCCCTGGAATGAATTCTTAGCTCTGAAGATTGTGGGGTCTCTCACCTCCGTACTCTTGGGACAAAGGAACGACAGTACACAGTAGTGCAAACAATCATAAGGGCATTTATTGCACCTTTCATAGCTCAGTGCCTGCTAGCCGAGTTGCTATCCGCAAAACATGCCGATGGGCGCGCGACAAATCTAGAAGTCCGACTCACCGCGACCGGAAGCGAGCGAATATGTTCGCCCCATGCTGGATCCCAAGGCCTGGTCGTTCGCGTGTATGGTCACGCGAATCGTGGCGCGTTCGAGGGCGGCCACGCGAGGCGGTCTCGCAGAAGCATGGGTCGGCGCGCACGCGGGATACGTCCCCGCCGCGCGCCGACCCGCCGGGCAAGAGGGTCGCTGCACGTGCGGCACGACCGTCCCCGTTGCTGTCTCGAACCCAACAGCCCGAGCGCCTTGTCTCCCGACGCCCGAGTAACCCCGCAGCGGCGCGACGCTCGCGCCATCTCTCGCACCGCGCTTGTACCACCCGACCGCCGCGGGCGCCAGGCCACGCGGCGGGCGAAGCCGCCCTGCAGGAGACGAGCCATGCGGGAAAACTAGATCTCAGGGGAGGCGTGAGAGTCACGCATCCCCACAAGATGAAGTTAGGTTCTTTTCTGCTGCAGTCTTCTTTAAGATAACTTGTCTCTTCTAAGGTGGTAGCCTTCTATTTATGGGGCAACAGATTCAAATTTAATAATGATTTTTGTGCTATCCTACCACATGTTTTTCTCCTCGGGGCATACGATGGATACATAGCGGGCATATGCATACGTTAACTTACTGATAACTATATCGATTGTTCGTCTCACTGCCTTCCATATTACAACAAAACTGTTCACTGTTACGCATGAAACGCCACAGGATGGTACTTTGCGATTCCTCGATATAAGAATGTTTTTTGAAGGACACCAGGTGTGCTGGGCATATGAACCAACGGCGAACAAGCCGCTACTGCAATTTTCATCGGGCCACTCTAAGTTGGTTAAGAGGGGCATCGCAAAGTCAGCCCTAATGAATGTGCTTCGCCACTCATGTCCTCACAAGTGTTTATCCAGTTTTCTGGCGCAAGTGGATCGCCTGAAACAGGCCGGTTTTCCACAGCATATCACAGCTGTGGCCGAAGATCTCCATAAGACCGCAAAACGCGGGCGACAGGATTAGCAGTTTGCTTCACCGGAAAATGCGCGAGTGAAGCAGAAACGCGCAATCCTACCGTACATCCACGATATCTCGCACAGACTGAAGAAGATTGGCAATAACGCAAATGTAAGCGTCATCTTTTCAGCGCCAATCAAGCTGTCCAACTTGTGCAAGGCCAGCTACTGTGGTTCTGAGAAGCCCAGTTGCCGGACAAATCACAAGGAATGCTACGTTATTTGTGAGAACAATGTCGTGTATCAACTGCCCCTGTCGCGCGGCAAAAAATACATCGGCCAAATCGGAACGTGCGTAAATGATAGGTTGCGTGAACACGCAAATAATGTGCGAACTGGAGGAGTGGAGCATCTGGCTTTTCACTGCAGAAAGCATGGGTGCAGTCCCATTTATAAACAGTGCACGATGATAGGAAGAAGCCCAACGCAAACAACACGTGAGATTGTTGAAGCGGCGAAGATCACTAGTTTGGGGAGCGCTTGTGTTAGCGCGCCTTCAATCGATCTTTCAAAAAAAGAATTCAATTTGTTTAAACGTGACACGGAGGGTGGCCTGATGGAGATGACATTTTAATCTTGCAATTACAAAAAGAATTTTTCGGCTATGCATGGTCGTTTTTTCATCTTCGATATCGTCTTAACTTTCTATTACTCATGTCTCGTTGCTGTCTCATTTGATTAGAAATGAGTACATATGCGCATGCGTACGGTGTTGTCTGTTACCTATAAGATATATATACCGCTTCGTGGAATAAAACAATTGTTGGAAGTTAGCGCTTTGTCCGCGTCTTGCCCCTGTCCCGCGTCCCTTTTTGTGCGCTAAAAAACCTCACCTCTTGGTATCCATTTGCTGATAAATTCGTCCTAGCAAACCTGACCTACGTATTAAATACAACTTGATCACTGCTCATGAAATAAATTTGCATAATACACGCCTGCTCACATTAAAAAGGCTCAGACGTCTAAACTTGTAAGTTGGTTTAAAATAAAAGCAGTTGTTGGTAAAACCCAATGAACAAATGCGCATACATGCGCGAAGCTATCGTCAAGCCTAACAGGTGTCACGCAGCCGTGTAAACCCGAGAAAGGATTTTAGTGAATTACTGCAAATAAAATGCGCACTTGCCAGAAAGCTATCGAAAAGAAAGAGAATTGAACGTTCGTAGCCGCTGGCATGATAGCTACGCTGAGGTTAAGCTTATTGTCGATGACTGACAGCCTGTACACTGATGGTTGAACCCACGTGGACAGATCTGTGGAATCAGTGTTTTTTTCCTACAAAAATCATCCCCAAAAAGTTTAAGGCATCCCACCAAACTATCGACAGCCGCTGAGCTTGCTGCTCTGCGTAACACACTCCGCGTGGTTTGTGAAAAACAACCACGAAAATGTAGAGTTTTCAGTTACTATAAGCGAGCTTTACATTGTTCGCTTTCGGCCGTAAGCCGTCGACCGTTTAAACAAATGGTTCTACAAACTCGAGAGCTCCTTCATCGCTTCGTCGAGTGGAGACACGTGGTCACGTTCCAGAAGACTTCTAAGCAACTGAGGCGCAATGGGCAATGAACATGCCTGTGAAGCCGCTGTATCGGCTCATGAAGAGGGCGTCCAAGAACTCATCACGCTGTCAAGAACAAATGCAGCAGCAAAACTATGAGTGCTATGACGTCAAGCTATTCAAAACATTTCGATTGCAATTCTGCAACCAGCCTTCCACGATTGGTCTAAATATATTCGGGCCACAACCCACTGCCACTGTCCGTCACGCGAAATCACAAAAACCGCAAAGAGGCCTCATCTTATATGATCTATGGACGCGAACTGTGCATGGTTAGGCCAACCGAAAGAAAAAAATAATTATTTCTGATTCAACGCCCTTTTTGTCATTAGCCCTCTGCTATTGTTCAAGCGTTCTCGGGGTGCGCCTACTGCTCCTGTATATCATGTGACGTCATCAAACCATCAAACCGGACTGCGTCAAAGTGACGTGTACGCGTTAAAACAAAACTCAATTTTTTTTCCTGAATAGTCGGGTAGTGCCCTGTTCCGAAAGAAATAGAAGATGGCTGCCCACCGATTGCTCTGGCACCGGCAACTCGGAGTTGCCGAGAAATGTGGATTTATTTGCGTATAATAAAACTTTTTGCGTGGCATTATAATGTTATCAAGCCTTTTCGCCACATATACGACATTGCTCTGCCAACTTTGCTCATGATCCGTTTTAGTGAAATTTTTAACCTAGCGTTGCACGCCGCCGCGATTTTGTACCAGCCACCATAAGCTAAGGGGGAGCGGACCAATGGCAGACGATGGCGCCACCTTCCGCTTCTTTTATCTTCTTTGACTGTGTTGGCTCGGTCCCATCGAAACCCACTTCACTTGATCATACTTCTCGCCTTGTGTCAGTCAATTAGATAAAAACTGCTTGATTTAGGCAATGCTTTTCGATTTGAAAGCAAAAAAAAAAAAGAAAGAAAAGCGGCCTCCTTTCTTAGCGAAGGGCGTTTGATTGAGCTTTTCAAACAATGCGGCCGGGTACCGCCCGATGCTTGCCACAGTGTTTACCTAAATATGATGACAGGAGCTTCGAATAAAAACAGATGGAATACTTTTTACGGTATAAGGCCAATTGGAGTGCCTTCGAATGATGCCAAAAAGCCCTTGTGAAATACAAGAAGTTTCCAGCGTTGAGTTTTCCACAATAATTATAATATGGAAGTGTATCGTTTTCTGCAGACAAGTCTGCATCGAATGCATCACTGTTTGATTTCGTCCTCCATTTGCAATATCTGAGTCGTGCTCCCTAAAGGGCTGCAGAAATGAGCACCTCTTGCTCTTCACCATCACACACACACTCTCTCTCTCTCTCCGCGAGAACAATGCCTTGCAGGCTCTGGCTTGGCATCACTTTCACAATATGAATTGCTTTCCGCATCAGAAGGGAATACAGTACTCCTTGTGACGACTGCGACAGCGAGGGAACTATCGAACATGTTTTTTTGCAGCTGTCCACGCTTGCGACCGCGCTCGAACATAAGGTCTATACGGTCGTTTTACCAGAAGAAGATCAAGGCGCTATTGAAGTTTTTATGTTCAACTGGCCAGTTAGAGAGCCTTTAATTATCCGAGGCGTTCGCCATGGCCTCTATTTGTTTCGCGTCTTTACTTTCTTTCTCCGCGGTTCTATCCTTCTTTCTACCCCCTGATACTGTCTCATCAGTGTAGCGTAACAAACCAGAATCTTCTCTACCAGTTAACCTCTTCACTGTTCCTCTCACATTTCTATCTCTCTCCCAAACTTAATCTCTAACCGTCACTTTTTCTTGTGCACATTTTCTTTCTTTCTGTGAAATCACGTTAGACGGACAGCATGCGAGTATACTCAACGTAAGAACTAAGCTAGAAGCCACGCCAGTGTTCTAGCCTTAAGTCACTTATGTATCTATGAGCGTATCTTTTTATATGAAGCTCGCATAAACCTGCGCTCACTTCGACGTCCAGCTTGACACGAGCTCCCGCCCCATCTCCATGGTCTCTTTACCGCGTGGGCCTAAGCTGCTCAATAGATGTGCACAGAACATAGGGGCTTTTAGAAATAGTGGATACAAAAGTAGGGGCGTTGTTGGCTGGTCTTACAAAAGAACGCCAAATGCGCGCGAAGGAGTTTCGGAATTTGGGTACGCAAAGCCGCTTGGGGACGCCGCTTCTAAAGCTTCTTAATAGCGGCGTGGGCAATGTTTAACGAACTTTGCTTTCGCACTGCACGAAGTTGTAATCCGCTCCGTGCACGTGCCATGTTTCTCAAGCTATTTGTGTGTCGAACATGCTGTGGACGCTCTTCGAAGCGGAAACTGTGTAAGGGCGCATGACTAAAGACTGCGCAGAGTTAATCCTAATGAGTGATAGAGGGCCGGACGTGTGTTTCGCAATGAAAAAAAGTACTGTTAGGACTGTTAGCCTCATTGCTTTTGAACACCTGCTGTTCAACATATAATGACATCGTCAATATTTGAACCGGTTCTCAAAGTATAGCTTACTGGTGCTTCCTGCGAAGATATATGTTTCTGTATTGAATCAGACAAGAACAGATGCTGTCTCGCACGCATATACAATTTACAATATTAATGTTGTTAGGCATCACTGTCTTAAAAAATTGATTATCAATAAAAAGCCAGCTCAGCAATTACGATAGAGAAGACAAGAAAAAAAAACGCATGAAAAGATAGGGAGGCTAACAACGGCTTGTTCTGGTTGACTATATGAACTCAGGGTAAGGGAATGAAAGGAGAAAGGAAACGTAAGGGGAGAGAACAAGATAGAGCCACAAAGTAAACCGCGTATTTTTTACCGCGACAGCCGACGGCGTTCTTAACTGGCCAACAGACATCAGCAACATGAGCTTAAATATAGCTTTCTGTGTGGTGAGCAATGAGAAACGTGGCGAAGCCCAGAGGAAACCAAAATAACTCGGCACACTTTAGCTCTTCTTTTGCCTCTGAGTCCATTTACTGCCACAGTAGCAAGCTCTTCCAGCAAACGCCACCATACCTTCAACAATTGCGGCAGTTGCGGCGAAAAAACAAACCTGTGACCTCAATTTTCTAAGCATAATGTGCCGGACTCACTGGTAGGCCGCGGCAGATTTTCTCTTTTCTTTCGCTGATTAGCCAGTATCTACCACCAAACGAGGGCAGCTTGACGAGTACATAAACAAGGTGATCTAAAGAAGGTTTGAGCCTCACATTAGGCTCCGTATTTCTCCATTAGCGCGTCCATCCGCTCCATCGATTATCCAGGGGTGCTGCAATTTCTTTCTGCATCATTCATCTTTCTCCTTTCTCAGTGCTTAGGTTCATTTAGTGAGTACTTCTACATATAATATATATGTCCCGAATAACTCTCCACTGCCCTTAGGTTTCGTTTGGTCAGTCGTGGTTGACATCACAAAGCGGGATGACCAGAACACGTCTGGCATGTTGTCGAAAAAAGGATAGGTAACGTATTCGTATAGAACACGTCATTACCCTCACCATACCTCGCTTGTATTCTTAGGTTTCACAGCGCACCGCCAGACACATTATCTCGGTAGCAGGGCGGTCACTTGCTGTCCTTCCCATTCAAGTATGATCGATTCGATAGGAACAGGTCAAAAAGCAATGAAAAAGCAGGAAGATAGAGTACAACCATTTAACAGCCGACATTCCCCCGCATAAATATGCTAATGACTTTTCACCGAGAAAACAAAGCGATTGGGGTCTTTCAGCGAGCTCATTAGCATACATGCTAATTGCGCGCGAGACCGTAAAGGCGCTCTGCCGGAGGTCATTTGACCGGCTTTCCGAGTGCGCATATTCATCGACAAATATGCTCTCCTTACTCCAGTTTTCAGCGCTGAACTCACTTGGTTTTATGTTGTATTACCTGAATGCGTTACGGCTGAAATTAGACAGGAAAAGCGTAAAAATGAAGCCCTCCCTTGTAGTCGCTCATCAGGGCGGCAGATAACCGTCATGGTAAACTTAAAAACTCGCTTTGAAGATTACTAAGCCGCCAAACAAAGGCAAGTTTGCACGAGATGGAGACGTTGACTGGCCTGTATACGGCCTTCTACTCAAGTTCTATCACACGCGCTGGAAATCTTGACTTTACGGGAGAAAGAGACGGACGCTGGAAGCGTTAGTTTGGCTGATTATACGATATGCTGTTGCAGGGACTGGGTGATAATTATGGCGTACACATTGATCCCATCAACAAACATTGCCTACACTTAGACACGTACAGCCTTTGTCAGAAGTATAAGGGCTATTATGCTTGCGGTGGCCAGGCTCACTACTGGCTGCTTAATGCAGTTCTTGTGGTATGCCATAGGTTTCAACGGAATGGGGAGTGAAAATAACTACCACACCCACAACACTCACTATCCAAAGGAGTGGAGTGTGAGAAGTACCATGCGACCCGCGATATAGAGCCAAACGGCATATATGGTGAATGCGTGGAGCATCACGTATATATACATATATATATATATATATATATATATATATAATTGGCTACACATGCACAATAAATCTATTCAAAATGTTTCCTAAAGGTTACAATAAAAATAAACACTATAGGTCACTTTAAATTGCTAAAGTGCCCTTTACAAACTCTGTTCTCTGTAATTTTGTGGTACTATGGTATGGTATGGTATGGTATGGAGAACTTTATTGGGTCCTGAAGGTCAACCATACGTTGACGCGGGCCGCTCCCACGTTGGGACTGTCAGGCCGAGCCCTTCAGCCACATCGCGGGCCTTCTGGACTGCCCGTAATTGGTCAGAGAGTGATTCACTGTGTAGCATTTGCCGCCACCATTCTTGTTCCTTGTCACGGTCTGTGAAGACCGCGGGGCACTGCCAAAGCATGTGGTCAAGAGTAATGATGCCATTGCACTTATTACAGTTGGTTTGAATTTCCCTCTCCGGATAGATCCTGTTAATAAAATATGGACTTGGGTATGTTCTTGTCTGTAGCAAACGTAATGTGACCGCTTGGGCTCTGCAAAGCTTACCGTGTGGCAATGGGTATTCCCTTCTGCTTAAATAATAATGCTTCGTGATTTCGTTATATGTTAATAATCGATCCCTGTGTTCCCCGGGTGAAGTGTAAGTTGCTCGGTCTTGAAGAGCACGGCTAGAAAGTCCTCGTGCTGCTTCATTTGCCACCTCATTGAGGTTTCTCCGAGCTCCGTCCACCACCCCCAGATGTGCAGGAAACCAGCGGATTTCGATCCTCTCACTCTTGACCTTCTCTAATAATTTTGTTGCTATCCGTGTCACATATCCGTTGGTAAAGTTGCGTATGGCTGTTCTAGAGTCGCTGTAAATATGTGTCCACCGATTAGCCCGGATGGCTAAGGCGATTGCTACTTGTTCTGCTACTGTGGGGTCCTTGGTATAGACGGTGATGGCATCCTGTATGTTACCTTGAGTGTCGACGACAACGGAGGTATACGCATCCTTATTTTTAACCCAGGCAGCGTCAACGAACACCGCCTGCTGCTTATGTTGATCTATGTCTTGAAGGAGTGCCTTCGCCCTTGCCTTCCGTCTCTCGAGGTTATGTGTCGGGTGCATGTTCCTAGGGAACGGGGTCGTCTTTATTGTTTCCCGTAGTCCCGCTTGCAATTGTGTTAATAATTCTCCTTCGTTGGTGTGGTTAATTGCTACGCCAATTTCTTCAAGTAGCGCCCTCCCAGGGCGTGTCCCCATTAGTCTCTCCTGGTGGGCCACCTGTTGAGCCTCACCTATCTCCTCTAGTGTGTTATGCAGCCCTAGGCGCAATAAGCTATCATTGGCCGTGCTGATGGGAAGTCCTAGTGCAGTCTTTATAAGTCGTCTGATTAAACCGTTTAGCTTGTTCTTATCAGCCTGTGTCCATTGGAGCATGCCAGCCACGTACGAGAAGTGGCAAAAGGCGAATGCATGTACCAATCTTATTGCACTGTCTTCTCCTAGCCCCTTATGCTTGTTGGTAACTCTACGCAGAAGCCTAATGACTTCTTCTGACTTGTTAGAGATGTATTCTATCATCCTGCAATTAGATCCGTTCGCTTGCAGGAGAAGTCCTAACACTCTAATAGTCTCCACCTGCCTGATTGGTTCTCCATTCTTGGCGCATATGTCAATGCGGGGTTCTTCCTCTGGGATATATCCGTTCGGCCTGCGCCCACGCTTACTGCTCCGTAATACCAATAGTTCTGATTTTTTAGCAGAGCAGTTCAGTCCCATACCCTCAAGTGTTGTTTCTACCACATAAATGCTTTCCTGTAGTTTGATCTCTGTTTGTCCCATATTACCTTCGGCACTCCAGATTGTTACATCATCTGCATATATAGCAAAGTGGATACCCTCAATCTGCGCGAGACCTCGAGCCACTTTTGACATTGCCAAATTAAATAACATGGGAGATAGGACAGACCCTTGTGGTGTCCCACGATTCCCAAGTTCCAGGGTTGTCGATTGGAGTTCGCCTAACCTGAGACAAGCAGAACGGCCACCGAGAAAGGCTTTGACGATATTGTGCAATCGCTTACCCAATCCCATCTCCGAGAGGATATCCAATATGGCCCTGTGCTTGATGCGATCAAAGGCCTTTTCTACATCTAGGCCTAGAAGAGCTCTCGTATGTAGCGGGCTAGCAAGAATAAGGTGATGCTTGATTAAAAGCATTGCATCTTGAGTCGAAAGTCCAGGACGGAAACCGATCAGGTTATGCGGAAGAATATTTCTGTTTTCTACATACTTAGTCAGTCTATTGAGTATGACATGCTCCATGGTTTTGCCCAGACATGATGTTAATGATATGGGTCTTAGGTTATCTAGATTGAGTTGCTTGCCTGGTTTGGGAATAAGAATTGTGTTAGCAATTCTCCATTCCTTCGGATAATCACCGTTTTTCCAGAGTTCGTTGAAATACTCTGTTAAATATTTTATGGAATGATCGTCCAAATTTTTCAACAGCCTATTGGAAATGCCATCTGGACCGGCAGCAGATCTACTGTTGAGGTCGTACAGGGCTGCACGAACTTCGCTTTCTGTGAAGTCTTGATCCATAGGCTCACAGTCTTCCCCTGTATATTCAGGCAGGTCTGTACACTCATCGCTATCCTTAAGTGGTAAATACTTAGCTGCGAGCCGATCCAGAATGGCCTCCTCCGTTGTGTCCTGACTCTCACGATGGACGAGTCGTGCTACTGCTGTTCTCCTATTAGATTTCGTGTCGTTCTCATGAAGCAAATGTCTAAGTAAGTTCCAATTCCCACCACGTCTGATTCGACCATCTATGGAATTACAAAGCTCATCCCATTGTTGTTTCTGTAAATTTCTGGAGTGTTCTTCAATCTCCCTATTCAACAATGCTATGCGCTTCCTGAGTCTCCTGTTCAGCCGTTGCGTTTTCCATCTATTTAACATAGATTGTTTCGCTTCAATCAAGTGCGCCAGCCTACTGTCCATGATTTCGATATCCTCCTCTGTGGTAATATCCTTCGTTGCCGCCTTTACATCCTCCCTGAGCTGAGTGGTCCAAGTTTGGAGTGTTTTCTTTTGTCCTTCCTCTGTCTCAGCTCTGATTTTCCTTGCTTTCCGAAAAAGATCCCAGTCAATGTAGTTAAAGTGCTTTATCTCATTACTTGGTGTTTCCAATAGTATTTGTAATATGTAATGATCACTACCCAGGTCAATATTGGAGTTATTCCAGCCAGCGTTCGCTAAGTTTGATACAAAAGTAAGGTCTGGGGTGGAGTCCCTGCATGTAGATGTACCACACCTAGTGGGATAAGCTGGGTCTGTGATGAGGGAGAGATTAAGATCTGTAGCTAGGTGCCAGAGTCCATCCCCTTTCTTAGTATTCCAGCGATATCCCCAGGTTTGATGTGGGGCGTTGAAATCCCCTCCAATAATGAGTGGAGCGTGCTTATTATTATTATTATTATTATTATTATGTTATTATTAGGAAAAAAAATTAAGGCCAAGCTTTTAGGTTTGGGTTTCACGCGAAACCGGTACGTGAGTGTGACGTCAAGCATCTTAATTTTCCTTTTCTTTTCTCGTATTTGAGCCGTTATAGCTTCTTAAGTCTTGCTAAGTTCAGTCTCTGACTCTATTTCAAAATAATGTAGTTCATTTCCGCTGAGGAGTACTTTACTAGGCTGGAGGAGAGGCCGCCGAAATCCACAACATCACTGGGAGGTGGTACGGCAACTCTAAGGGGCCGTCACCAGCCGTGTTTTGTTTTTGCGTTTTTTCTGGCTTACCGAGCCTATTCGCCATATATGTGTGGCTGTTTTGCGTATGAGGGTAATTTACTAATGTACCGCGAATTAGTTTTCACCTCAGTGTGCCTTAATGACCTGAAGAACTTGGAAAAACCCGCAGCCCTTGGATAGAAGGACACTTCCACGTCCAACCCCAGTATTCTAGAACGTTTCTCCGCTTGACACTCTTCCTGGACTGTGCGATGTGCATAGCAGTGTCACTTTTCTAATTAAAAGCGATTCAACATTACTCGACGGTGATTATTGAGAGAACCGCTTCTTTAGTGACGCAGGCATGGCGCTGTGGAAAATGCACCCAGGCTGAAATCACGTTTCTCAAGCAACCCTCCATGTGCATTTCAGTTCAGCTTCTATGTGGGCATTTAAATGTCCAGGTGCTCCAGGACTGCTGGTTGCAGTAATCACCAAGGAGCGTTCTTAAGACCTGATTTCTGCTGCACTCGAGGGTTGGTGCTGTGCTTCACTAGGTGGTAGGCTACGTAATGGCTAGAGTCGAGTGAGAGAGAGGGGTCCAGGTCTGCTCGCGAATACGAAATTAGGCCCCTGCTAGTGTTGAGTGAAGCGTAACGACAAGATGACGAGTTGTACAGCGTCATAACGCCCATGTTCTTTCCGTTAACTAATCCAGCTAGCCTAAGTGCTGTCTATAGCGATTTCTTCGCTGCTGGCGAGCTTTAGCATTCTATCATGACCAGATGAGCCAACCATAGCTTAGCTGACAATGCACCGAGTACTCGTAGTTTAATGCGACGGGGAAGTATAAAGGTAGCACGTTATAAAACGAAATAAAATCCTCCTTACCGCTATGCGGATCATGCAGTTCAGATTAGGCTGGATTCTACACTTTCAGTAATGTACATGCATGTTTTTGCATGTGCTATGGTCACCACTATGTTGCAAAAATCGTCCAAATGTAACTGTAAATAGTTGCACTCTTGTATGGCTCGTTGAATTAGGAAACCTCTTTAAGCGTTCTTTTTAAGCAGATAGTGAACAGAAGAGCGTGGTTATAACGAGGAGCGTTTCAGTACAAATATTCCAGTTAATCGTTGGAGAGAACTGAAATTAACCTCAAGTCTTAAGCGGCATACTCGTATACTATGAAGTGACTAACATAAGTTCAGGTCACTGCATTAGACTAAAAGAAGGTAAATGATGGCGCTTGTGCGGTTAAGACCTAAAGGAATCCGCCGCTGTTTGCAATAAATTTCACAAAGTATGTCGCTCATATCGTACGTGTAAACCCGATGAGGATTAGTACGTGAGGCTTAACGTCCCGAAAGTGCACACCGGTTTGGTACGGACGCCGTAGTTGAGAGCACAGCATTAATTTTGACCATCTGGTGCTATTTATCATGCATCTAAATCTAAGTCAGCGTTCTTTGCGTTAGGCCTCCACTGAAATGCAGCCGTCGCGGCGAGTGGATCGTGCTCGCGTCTTCATTCTGGGCAGGTGCAGCGCTTTAGCTACGCTGCCCACTACGGCGCGTGTATGTTCAATGTGCCGGAGAGGATTTCAAAACTTGCGTTATAATTTTTCAGCCACCTATTGTAAGGACGTCGCACACATACATTATTGCAGCCCAGTTAGTCTTTCGCGAAATAGAAATCACTGCCGAAGTCACCTGCTCACTAATTTCATCCCCAGCGACTGTCCAATCAAACGAATCCCTGGTGATCTCGCATTCGAGCGGAAAAACCGGTCTTCCGCTTCTTCGCGCACAAACCACTGAAAAAATTGCTTTCCTAAATCTCTCAAGAGAGCGATAGAGAAGTGTGTGTGTCCGCCGAGACTCCGCATATGAAATTCGCAAGAAAGTAGCCAGATTCCCGTTCACGCTCGAACGAGTGATTACGCGACGAGAGAAGAAACCCCAGAAGTATGTCCGGGCGCCCAGAAATAAGCGAAAGAAACAAAAGAAAGAAACCTTCGTGCAACGGTTGGAAACCATGACATCAAGTGGAAAGCACACTTAACCGGAATGCGCGAGTGCCGATGTCAGGCATAAGAAAGGAAGCTAAAAGCTACCCGTGAGCCGAGCGCAGAGAAGGGTAAAAAGGCGTGAAAAGGAACAGAAAGGCTTCCTGCGTAAAGAAAGCCGTGGTCGGAAAGCCTCGAGGCTCGGGACGTGAGACAGATAACGCGTATAGTCGGATGAAGACATGAGAGAGACGTCTCTAGGAAACGCCATCGCGATCCGTCATGGTAGTTTGCCGGCGCGATCGCTCATAGTCTTGCGCGGCTCTTGGCCCGGCCGAAGATCAATCAATCAGGCCTATTGTCGGGCTTCCTCTTCCGCGCTCGCAACCCGTTCTTTTCTTCCCGAAGGCCGTTCCCGGGACCAGTGCTTAAAAACTTCCATCTTAGAACAAAAGACGCACTCTGGTTACTACGTTCTGCTTTCTACCTATATACGCCGACGTTCCTTCTCCGTCGCCTCCCTAAGCTGTAGTGACACTCTTTTCCGGGAGCTTGGCTGACACTGTGACCGGAGGAAGCGAGCTGCGAGAGAGCCTGCGGCGAAGGGTCCTCGAAGAAATGGATGTACCTCGGCTCTCACCGAGGAAAGGCTTCGCTTGCTTTCTGCTAGCGCGGCTGGAGCGGCCCGTAGCTGACGAAGACAAAGCCGAAAAGTAGTTATTGGGGACAGGGGACGCCCACTGCCCCGTTGGGGCAAAGCGGAGTTAAAAAGTTCTCCTCGCTTTTTTTTTTCTGCGCTCTGGGGAACAATAAGATCGCATGTCAGTTTGGCTTTAGTGTGAGAGAAATATAGCGAGAGATGTATCAGTGAGGCCACGTCATTTTATCGTTCCTCCATTTTCCGCTACACCTCGCGCTCTCTTTTTTACACAGTGCCCCAAACTTGCGGTTCGCTTTCTTTACTAAGCTTCTCTCTCGCTTTTCTGCCGGCAGCTTGACATCAATTTATTTCAGTCCTTCTTTTATTGACCTTAGTCGGCGGCAAATGTTTCTTTACTCCTCACATTAATGACAAAGGGGAATGGTAAAGTACAAACATGCATGCAATGTCCTACAGCATATACATGTAGAATATTTCATCGGTCAAACAAAAGCAATTTGTCTACCGTTGAGCACGCCTATATCACAGCACGTATGTTGAAAAATCCATTAAGTAAAAATAATTATTGCAAGATGCCAGAACCTGCAACTGCCGATTTATTTCCACGATATAGAGTTAGTAGAAGAGATATAGAAATAAACGTGAATTGCAGGGAGTTTATTCAAGCGGGATCATTCGGTTTGCTACCCTGCGCTGTGAGGTGAGGATAAAAGATTTAAACAATAGGAGGAATCGCACCACCATAAGGGGGAACATAACACATGAGCGTGGTAACAATCAATCAATCAATCAATCAATCAATCAATCAATCAATCAATCAATCAATCAAAGGTACTTATTGAAATGCCCAAGAACAACCTCGAGGATCTTTGTGCTGGCGTACTCGGCAAAACACTCCACAGGAAGAACAATGCAAGCTTACACACACACATGCACGCATACACACAGGTGAACACATAAAGAAAGAATAATAATTTAACGAATACAGATTTTAACAGAGCATAAAATGTGTACACGAAGAGAATACAAAGCAAAAGCGGAGAAGCAAAAAAGGATTACAGAATGACGGAACACACAACAGATATGATAGTTCTTGTGCAGTTATTAAAATTCCTCTGCTACTGCTCTCAGGAAAATATTAAAATTAGGTGTGAAGATATCCAGGCACTCTGAATAGGCGTTATATGTTGCTTGCACTCTAGAGAGAGGGTCACAAAAATTCGAAGGCTGAAAGGCGCGCTGTTTCTTTGTGCCTTTCTGCGGAATGTAGAAGCGCTCATCAGAAAGCAAGTTCAAACAGCAGATTTTTCCATGTATTAATATGTGAAAGAAAGAACGTCCGATTTTTCGCGTCTACAGGTGAGGGTAGGTAACGTCAGTATTCATTTTAGCTCCATGGAGATGGACGGCTTTTCACAGAATCCATGTTTAAATATAGATGTGAACTTTTCTTTTTGCACATTTTTGAGAAGTTCACAATTTGACCTACAAGTGCCGCCCCAAACCACGGAGGCGTACTCAAGAACTGGAAGGCATACGCTCTTATATATAGGTACAAATGGCCCAGGTTGTTCGAAGTCTCTCGTCACCCAACATACTGTGCCGAGCGTTCAAAGTGCACGCTGCCTCGTCTGTTGATCAGCAGACGGTGGAGCGTGGGGCGAGAAACTCAAAGAGCTATCGAAGGTCATCCAAGGTCATTTGTTCGAAGGTCACTGACCATTTACGCTAACGTAGCAGTACCGGTCGCGCAGGTAGCTTCTCATCAGCGCTGTGACGGAGTGATGCAAAACAAGTTGTGTCAGCTTATGAAGGAGCATCTTATACGACATCAAACGCTTTACTGAGGCCAAATTAAAGGCATCCAGCTGTCCTTTCTTACACACTGCTTGAGAGGCGTGCATTATGAAACTGACGAAGTTGGTAGCTGTGGAGCGTCCCGATATGAGTCCATGCTGCTAAGGAATGATATTATATTTAAATAGAGGTTGAAATTGTTGAGTGCAAGAGTTCACTCGAGTAATTTAGATGCTGCGCATAACAGAGAACTAGGCCTGTAGTTACTCGAAGCAGTTTTTACCCCTGTCTTAAGGACGGGAACCGCCATGCTGTTTTACAAGCCTTTAGAAATGTGTCTTTAAACGTCTTTAAAGGAGAATTAAAAATGCAAGTAATCATTGGAACAAGCAACGACCCGTACGTCTTAATCATACCAGGTGGAATGTCATCAAAACCACATGAAAACGACGGCTTTAGGCGTGTGATGCTCTAAAAGACAAGTTCCTCTGAGATCGACAGACTTGAATTCAGGGAAGGGTGACTGAAAATCTCACTAAATCGTCACTGTACCCTTCACCGTACACAGACCCGAAGTGTATAGGCGAAGGCGCCCACGACATCTGGAATACGTTGGCTGTCGCCACAAATTAGAGAGACATCTTGTTTAGTATTGTTTGATAACTGTTCACGAACCTGTCTCCAAAAAGACTGAATTTTTAGAAGTGCTAGCTTCCACATGTGCTATATAGATGGAGTTACCATACTTTTAAAGACGTTTAGAGAGTGCCCTGTACCTTTTAAAATCTATATTCCAATGTTCATTATTTGTACGCTGTGCCTTGCCGTGAGCACGGTCTTTTAGCTTCAAAGTTGTTTTCAGTTCAATAGAAACCAGTGCGGAAATTTAGAGCGTTCAGTACCTTTTAGTGGTATAAGGTTCTTGATTCCATCCTGAATAAAATTCGTGAATGCCGTGACTTGGTCATTAACATCTCTTAGTTCTACTACTGAAGACCAGTCCGTATTATGAAGATAGTGGTAAAGACCTACGTAATCTGCGCTTGAGAAATTAAGAGGCCGAGGTGCTCCTCTGTCCCTAAATATCCTCCTACTAGGTATCGCGAATTATAATGAAATATGAAGCAGGGGATGATATTTATCTAGCTTAGCAAGGGGAAAGTCGCCACAGGACAGATTCACACCTTCTGCGTTATTAAGGCGTAAGTCTAGTACATTGCCACAACAGTTCAAAATATTAAGTTGGCGCACAGATGTAAAAGATATAAGATCACGTAACGAGTTGCACTTGGCAGACAAGCAAAAAGAATGGGTTGAAATTTCACCATTTCGCCAGGAAATGCCAGGCATATTAAAATCACCAGTTATGAATATTTTATGGTTACCATGGACCAATATAACATTTTAAATAGTGGCTAGAGTAGTCATGTACATTTCGGTATTCATATCAGGCGTCACATGGAAATTCCCTACTAATAACCTATTATTTAGCGGAAAGACGAGAACTAGGAGTCGGATTCCTGATTAATAACGATATGGCTGGTAACTTACAGGAATTCTACAGCATCAATGAGAGGGTGGCAGGTCTTGTTGTTAAACTTAATAAGAGGTACAAAATGAAGGTTGTACAGGTCTACGCCCCTACATCCAGTCATGATGACCAGGAAGTCGAAAGCTTCTATGAGGACGTGGAATCGGCAATGGGTAAAGTCAAAACAAAGTTCAATATACTTATGGGCGGCTTCAATGCCAAGGTAGGCAAGAAGCAGGCTGGAGACAAGTCAGTGGGGAATATGGCATAGGCACTAGGAATAGAAGGGGAGAGTTATTAGTAGACTTTGCAGAACAGAATAATATGCGGATAATGAATACCTTCTTCCCCAAGCGGGATAGCCGAAAGAGGACGCGGAGGAGCCCGAATGACGAGACTAGAAATGAAATAGACTTTACACTCTGCGATAACCCTGGCATCATGCAAGATGTGGACGCGCTCAGCAAGGTGAGCTGCAGTGACCATATAGGATGGTAAAAATTCGAATTAGCCTAGACCTGAGGAGGGAACGGAAGAAACTCGTACATAAGAAGCCGATCAATGAGTTAGCGGTAAGAGGGAAAATAGAGGAATTCCGGATCGAGATACAGAACAGGTATTTGGCTTTAATTCAGGAAGAGGACCTTAGTGTTGAAATAATGAACGACACTCTTACAGGTATCATTAGGGAGTGTGCAATAGAAGTCGGTGGTAACTCGGTTACACAGGATACCAGTAAGCTATCGCAGGAGACGAAAGATCTGATCAAGAAACGCCAATGTATGAAAGCCTCTAACCCTACAGCTAGAATAGAACTGGCAGAACTTTCCAAGTTAATCAACAAGCGTAAGACAGCTGACATAAGGGAGTATAATATGGATAGAATTGAACGTGCTATCAGGAACGGAGGCAGCCTAAAGGCAGTGAAGAAGAAACTAGGAATTGGCAAGAATCAGATGTATGTGTTAAGAGACAAAGCCGGCAATATCATTACTAATATGGATGAGATAGCTCAAGTGGCTGAGGAGTTCTATAGAGATTTATACAGTACCAGTGGCACCCACGACGATAATGGAAGAGGGAATAGTCTAGAGGAATTTTAAAGCCCACAAGTAACGCCGGTAGAAGTAAAGAAAGCCCTGAGAGCTATGCAAAGGGGCAAAGCAGCTGGGGAGGATCAGGTAACAGCAGATTTGTTGAAGGATGGTGGGCAGATTGTTCTAGAGAAACTGGCCACACTGTATACGCAATGCTTCATGACCTCGAGCGTACCGGAATCTTGGAAGAACGCTAACATAATCCTAATCCATAAGAAAGGGGATTCCAAAGACTTGAAAAATTATAGACCGATCAGCTTAGTGTCCGTTGCTTACAAAGTATTTACTAAGGTAATCGCAAATAGAATCAGGAACACCTTAGACTTCTGTCAACCAAAGGACCAGGCAGGATTTCATAAAGGCTACTCAACAATAGACCATATTCACACTATCAATCTGGTAATATAGAAATGTGCGGAATATAAGCAACCCTTATGTATAGCTTTCATTGATTATGAGAAAGCGTTTGATTGAGTCGAAACATCAGCAGTCATGGAGGCATTACGGAATCAGGCTGCATATGAGCCATATGTAAAAATACAGAAAGATATGTATAGCGGCTCCACAGCCACCATAGTCCTCCATAAAGAAAGCAACAAAATCTCAATAAAGAAAGGCGCCAGGCAGGGAGATACGATCTCTCCAATGCTATTCACAGCGTGTTTACAGGACGTATTCAGAGACCTGGATTTGGAAGAATTGGGGATAAGAATTAATGGAGAATACATCAGTAACTTGCGATTCGCTGATGATATTGCCTTGCTTAGTTACTCAGGGGACCAATTGCAATGCATGCTCACTGACCTGGAAAGGCAAAGCAGAAGGGTGGGTCTAAAAATTAATCTGGAAAAAACTAAAGTAACATTTAACAGTCTTGGAAGAGAACAGCAGTTTACGATAGGTAGCGAGGCACTGGAAGTGGCAAGGGATTACAGCTAATTAGGGCAGGTAGTGACCGCGGATCCGGATCATGAGAATTAAATAATCAGAAGAATAAGAATTGGCTGGGGTGCGTTTGGCAGGCATTCTCAGATCATGAACAGCAGGTTGCAATTATCCCTCAAGAGAAAAGCGTATAACATCTGTCTCTTACCAGTACTCACGTACGAGGCAGAAACCTGGAGGCTTACGAAAAAGGTTCTACTTAAATTGAGGACGTCGCAACGAGCTATGAAAAGAATAATGACGGGTGTAACATTAAGGGATAAGAAAAGAGCGGGTTGGGTGAGGGAATAAACGCGAGTTAATGACATCTCAGTTGAAATCAAGAAAAAGAAATGGGCATGGGCAGGACATGTAATGAGGAGGAAAGATAACCGATGGTCATTAAGTGTTGCGGACAGGATTCCAAGGGAAGGGAAGCGTAGCAGGGGGCGGCAGAAAGTTAGGTGGGCGAATGAGACTAAGAAGTTTGGAGGGACGTGGCCACAATTAGCACATGACAGAGACAGTTGGAGAACTATATGAGCGGCCTTAGCCCTGCGGTGGGTGTTAACTTGATGATGATGATGATGATGATGATATTACTACCAGCACGAATAATCTCCGCCCAGACATATTTGGTTGCACATTATAAATAAGGACGCAGAACAGATCTGAATGACTGATCGATCGCAATCAGGACCCCACCACCCTTTGATTTCGGTGAAGTGAGATCGCGGTCTCTTCTGAAAACTTGATACACTCTAAAAAAAGTGTGCACTCTTTGGAGTGTATCTCTGCCACACAACAGTAATCGTCATCTGTCTTGATGCGTTTCCTCTCTTAGAAACGCCGCGCCCGCTACTTTCCTACCGGGAATGCTATGTCATGCTGATAACGCGCATACTATTCGTTACTGGAAAGTACCGGGCTCGCCGCCTTAAAGAAAGGAAACGCATCAAGGCAGATGACAATTATTGTTGTGTGGCAGATTTACAGATCCTTTGGTTGTGCTGCTGGCGAGCGCCGAAAGACAACGACGCGACGAGAGGCAAAGACGCGACGCGTTCGGCATGGCCGAAGAAGAGTTTCGAAGGCATTTTAGGCTCTCCAAAGACATAGTGCGACGTCTATGCGATGAGGTGGAAGGACATCTCGAACCTAAAAGATTTCATGGTGTCGACACTACGATGAAAGTGCTGTGTGCGCGCTGCGGTTTTTTGCCACCGGGAGCTTTCAACAGTGCGTCGGGAATGAAGGAGCGATTGCGCTGCCGCAGCCTTCGGTCACCCGAATCATTACAGCCGTCGCCGAGGCCATTACGGTCGTGGGCAAAGAAAAAGGATGGGTTAGATTCCCATCCACGGCGCAACAGAAAGCCGCCATCAGCTGTGCTGGCCCAACACACACGACGCCTTTGCTAGGTAGGGGTGTTCCTCGACAAATGAAACGAGTATTTCGCGCTGCCTCGCTGAAACATGAGGACCCAGCCGCCTGTCTTTGTGCGACGACATCGTTTCGGTTTCGGCGCGCGAACAAGTCCAAAACGTAAACAAAGCGAGGCAAGTTGTTTGCATAACGTATGGCACACCACCTAGCGACTAAATAAGGAAACAACACAAATAAAATTACAACTCCCAGTAGCCGTCTGCGCCGCAAGCTCACATTTATTACTGAAAATTATATTTGCAAGTGCTCTATACAAATCAATGTTTTTTTAACAAACCAGCAACATCCTTCAATTGCTATACCGTCCCCCAAGTACAAACAAAAATGATGACGTGACCTTCCGGCAGACCGCCGCTAGTTGATTGGTTCCCCTCACGCGGCCCCGTTCCACTCTTTCTCCGAGTGACGTAATCCAGACGTAACAGCCAGACCGAACCGCTACAGAATACGGCCCCAGGTCTCTGTTAAGGCAATGATGGGGAAACAAGATGAAACGACGTTGGAGAAAAATTCGTTCACCTTTCTGCGTAATCCACGAACATTCCGATAGAAAGCTCACATCACTGATGCTTCTTTTCATCTCGCGGAACATTTGTCAGTATCATAGTAAAGTTCACGTGTCATGGGCTTGTAGAAGAAAGTGCGGCCACAGTGAAGGATTCCTTAGACGCTTATAGCAGCGCTCATTAACAGACAGATGAAATGACGCGTAGGAATCGTACTTCGTTTTTAGTCGAGTGCAAGACAGGGGCTTTGCACCAACTGCTGATAGGTGGGCGGCGAGCTGTAAGGGATGGGTGTCAGGCGCAAGCTTTGTCACAAAGATAGTCCGAGGGCGTAACAGCGAGAAACAGCAACAATCGCAGCGGTGTCACAGCAGCCAGAACTCAGTGTTAATTTTCATTTCAACGTTGGCTGACTGGCAGGTGGCAGGTCCACTGAAGCCGGTACGCACACCACCTGGTCAGCAGCGGGAGCAGAAGCAGGCCGATCCAGGGCAGCAGGTAAGCGCGGCACATGGTCAGCGGTCTTCGGCGAAGCCGACCGTACAGCATACGTCGTTGCCTTGGACGGGTGTGCCGGCGGCGCAGCAGCAGAAGTGGGCGATGGCGGCATGCGCTCTTTGGCAAGCTTGTCTCGTAGAACGCGCACCTCGGCTGGAAGAGCGCCCACAGCTTTGGCTTGCTGAGCGAATGCCTGCGCGCTTTCGCTGTGCATCCTTGCGCTATCATTCGGTCATCATCATCATCATCAGCCTGGTTGTGCCCACTGCAGGGCAAAGGCCTCTCCCATGCTTCTCCAACAACCCCGGTCATGTACTAATTGTGGTCATGCCGTCCCTGCAAACTTCTTAATCTCATCCGCCCACCTAACTTTCTGCCGCCCCCTGCTACGCTTCCCTTCCCTTGGGATCCAGTCCGTAACCCTTAATGACCATCGGTTATCTTCCCTCCTCATTACATGTCCTGCCCATGCCCATTTCTTTTTCTTGATTTCAACTAAGATGTCATTAACTCGCGTTTGTTCCCTCACCCAATCTGCTCTTTTCTTATCCCTTAAGGTTACACCTATCATTCTTCTTTCCATAGCTCGTTGCGTCGTCCTCAATTTGAGTAGAACCCTTTTCGTAAGCCTCCAGGTTTCTGCCCCGTAGGTGAGTACTGGTAAGACACAGCTATTATATACTTTTCTCTTGAGGGATAATGGCAACCTGCTGTTCATGATTTGGGAATGCCTGCCAAACGCACCCCAGCCCATTCTTATTCTTCTGATTATTTCCGTCTCATGATCCGGATCCGCCATCACTACCTGCCCTAAGTAGATGTATTCCCTTACGACTTCCAGTGCCTCGCTGCCTATTGTAAATTGCTGTTCTCTCCCGAGACTGTTAAGCATTACTTTAGTTTTCTGCATATTAATTTTTAGACCCACTCTTCTGCTTTGCCTCTCCAGGTCAGTGAGCATGCATTGCAATTGGTTCCCTGAGTTACTAAGCAAGGCAATATCATCAGCGAATCGCAAGTTACTAAGGTATTCTCCATTAACTTTTATCCCCAATTCTTCCCAATCCAGGTCTCTGAATACCTCCTGTAAACACGCTGTGAATAGCATTGAAGATATCGTATCTCCCTGCCTGACGCCTTTCTTTATTGGGATTTTGTTGCTTGCTTTATGGAGGACTACGGTGGCTGTGGAGCCGCTATAGATATCTTCCAGTATTTTTACATATGGCTCATCTACACCCTGATTCCGTAATGCCTCCATGACTGCTGAGGTTTCGACTGAATCAAACGCTTTCTCGTAATCAATGAAAGCTATATATCAGGGTTGGTTATATTCTGCACATTTCTCTATCACTTGATTGATAGTGTGAATATGGTCTATTGTTGAGTAGCCTTTACGGAATCCTGCCTGGTCCTTTGGTTGACAGAAGTCTAAGGTGTTCCTGATTCTATTTGCAATTACCTTAGTAAATACTTTGTAGGCAACGGACAGTAAGCTGATCGGTCTATAATTTTTCAAGTCTTTGGCGTCCCCTTTCTTATGGATTAGGATTATGTTAGCGTTCTTCCAAGATTCCGGTACGCTCGAGGTCATGAGGCATTGCGTATACAGGGTGGCCAGTTTCTCTAGAACAATCTGTCCACCATCCTTCAACAAATCTGCTGTTACCTGATCCTCCCCAGCTGCCTTCCCCCTTTGCATATCTCCTAAGGCTTTCTTTACTTCTTCCGGCGTTACCTTCGGGATTTCGAATTCCTCTAGACTATTTTCTCTTCCATTATCGTCGTGGGTGCCACTGTTACTGTATAAATCTCTATAGAACTCCTCAGCCACTTGAACTATCTCATCCATATTAGTAATGATATTGCCGGCTTTGTCTCTTAACGCATACATCTGATTCTTGCCAATTCCTAGTTTCTTCTTCACTGTTTTTAGGCTTCCTCCGTTCCTGAGAGCATGTTCAATTCTATCCATATTATACTTCCTTATGTCAGCTGTCTTACGCTTGTTGATTAACTTCGAAAGTTCTGCCAGTTCTATTCTAGCTGTAGGGTTAGATGCTTTCATACATTGGCGTTTCTTGATCAGATCTTTCGTCTCCTGCGATAGTTTGCTGGTATCCTGCCTAACGGAGTTACCACCGACTTCCATTCCACACTCCTTAATGATGCCCACGAGATTGTCGTTCATTGCTTCAACACTAAGGTCCTCTTCCTGAGTTAAAGCTGAATACCTGTTCTGTAGCTTGATCTGGAATTCCTCTATTTTCCCTCTTACCGCTAACTCATTGATTGGCTTCTTATGTACCAGTTTCTTCCGTTCCCTCCTCAGGTCTAGGCTAATTCGAGTTCTTATCATCCTGTGGTCACTGCAGCGCACCTTGCCGAGCACGTCCACATCTTGTATGATGCCAGGGTTAGCGCAGAGTATGAGGTCTATTTCATTTCTAGTCTCGCCGTTCGGGCTCCTCCACGTCCACTTTCGGCTATCCCGCTTGCGGAAGAAGGTATTCATTATCCTCATATTATTCTGTTCCGCAAACTCTACCAATAACTCTCCCCTGCTATTCCTAGTGCCTATGCCATATTCACCCACTGCCTTGTCGCTAGCCTGCTTCTTTCCTACCTTGGCATTAAAGTCGCCCATTAGTATAGTGTATTTAGTTTTCACTCTACCCATCGCCGATTCCACGTCTTCATAGAAGCTTGCGACTTCCTGGTCATCATGATTGGATGTAGGGGCGTAGACCTGTATAATCTTCATTTTGTACCTCTTATTAAGTTTCACAACAAGACCTGCCACCCTCTCGTTAATGCTATAGAATTCCTGTATGTTCCCAGCTATATTCTTATTAACCAGGAATCCGACTCCTAGTTCTCTTCTCTCCGCTAAGCCCCGGTAGCATAGGACGTGCCCGCTATTTAGCACTGTATATGCTTCTTTTGGCCTCCTAACTTCACTGAGCCCTATTATATCCCATTTACTGCCCTCTAGTTCCTCCAATAGCACTGCTAGACTCGCCTCACTAGATAACATTCTAGCGTTAAACGTTGCCAGGTTCATATTCCAATGGCGGCCTGTCCGGAGCCAGTGATTCTTAGCACCCTCTGCTGCGTCGCAGGTCTGACCGCCGCCGTGGTCAGTTGCTTTGCAGCTGCTGGGGACTGAGGGCCGGGGTTTGATTGTTGTGTTCATAGGAGGTTGTGGCCAAGTACTGCACCAGGGTGGCCAATCCTGCTCTGGTGAGGGAGTGCGTTACCGGTTCTGGTCACCGGGATCAGGCCACACTCCAGGCCTGGTTGTGCAATTCTTTCAACACGCGGATTTTTTTTTCTTTAATCCGGTGGAAAATTGCCGGCACCGGGATTCGAACCACGGACCTCTTGCACACGAGACGGGTGTTCTACCTCTACGCCACCGCTGCACCCTTATTCCCTTATCATTCCGTAGCTGCGCCATACTGCATCGCTGAGGTAGGATATTCCTTCAAGCGCCTCAAGGAGAAGGCCATGAAGGGTGGTCAGGTCAATGAACGCATCGGAGCCGCCGAAAGTGGTCAGGTCAAGGACTGCATCGCAATCGGTCACGTCGGGAGACGCGGCCCCCGATGAGGAGGCGAGCGTGTTGACGCCGCTAAGCCTAACCGCAGAAATGTCGGCACAAGTTGCGATTGAATGCCTGTTCGCTCGACTTGAGTAGCTCGAGGTCGCTGTCCGGCCACGCAATACAGCTCACGTGGGAAGGTTTTCCGTAAGAAACACAGCGAAAGAATTGCAGTTTGCCGAAACAAGGCCGGGAGCACAACATAGATGTGTGCTTACTCGGCACCATATTGCTAGCGAGTAACAACAACAACAAAAACAACAACGACGACGACGACAACGACAACAATGTCTACTGACATATAAAATGCAAAACAACACAAACCTAGCCTGAGCTAGTTTGTAGGACCGTGCCTATGACTATGACACACATGGCGAAAAAAATGCGTAAACTGATAAGACATGTAGAATAAATAAATAAATAAATAAAATGAATGACACGAAAATGAAAAAGAACAATGTAACATTTTGTTATTCTGCTTAAAACAAAGGTAATTGAAGAAGTGAATACGATGCAAAAATGTTCTGGAGGTTAATTTCACCATAGCTCCTTTGATGATTCTTTCAGCGTGCTTTTCGATGTCACCTTAAAGATTTCATGAGGTAGCTTGCTAAAGATGTCCGCGACATAGGCACAGCGTCTGGCCGCACCCTGCCTAGTGGCTGAACGAGCAACTACATCACGGACGTGTTTTCTAAGTTCTCTATTAGCGGCACGTTTTTGTTTGAATGCGGAATTACAAAAAATGTTTGACGACAACTGTTTGCGAATAACAATACAATAATAATAATAAAGTTTATTGCCACCAAAAATGCAAAACAACCCAAAGGGGCCTGTCTAAGCCTCAGTTGGCTTGTAGGACCGTGCCTATGATGATGATATACATGGTGAAAAAAATGCATAAATAGGTGAGACATGTAGAATAAAACAAAATAAAACAAATGACAGAAAATAATCATAGTAATCCCACGCGTTCGGACAAGGCCAGCTACACAAAGAAAACGCAGTATCTTTCGCGCTGACAATTAGTGAGGCCGTGCTTGTGATACCTTGTCTGCTGTACACAAGGCGAGTTACGACGGCAGCAGAGTCGACGACACGAGCGGTGCGTCAGGCGGCTGGCGCTTTTGACAGCACGGTCCGCGACTTACTAGCGCGTGTCGCTACATATTGGAGCAGGGGCTGAAATAGTGCGAGGCACGAGTTCAGCCCCTTAGGAAGGTGGTCTGAAAAGCGACAGCATATGAGCTCACCTTGACGTTCATTCAGCGTCTGTTGTCCGTGATGATGGTGACTGTTAGACTGTGGATCCCATCAGTCATGCTTCTTCGGCTTCGCCTTTCGCGCAAGCTCCAAGGTTGCATCTGCGAACATAGAGATACGCCGATTTATTTATTTATTTTGTGATTTAATAATATATTTATTTATTTAGTTATCAATGTATTGCTTTGTGTATTGTTTGGCTATTTAAATAATTAATTCGTTATTTATTTCTTGATTCAGTTGGTTGATCGACGGATCGAACGAGTGAGTGAATGAGGTGAACGTTACACTTTTGCTCGTATAAGACTGGAGTTCGCGCGGGAGATCATTTGTAGTAATGGTAACGATCAGAGAGCATCGGTACTCATCCAGGTTTCGCTTTCGCAGGAATTGTTAGGACGTACCGGCGAAGGCGTAGAGCGTGTCTTCCGTCGCGCGTAAAGGACGTCTCTGCTACACTTCCTTACAGAGACTTACCGCGTGGGAAGGCGCTTCGATTGTAGCTTCTCAGAAATTCTCTCCCGCTACGCTGTGTCAGCAAGATAGCAGAAACGAAATTCAATAAATCTACCAGGTGGATGCTATACAAACTTGCAGCGAGAAACGAGTACTTTGGACAATACGTTACGCACCGTGAGAACGGTATCGAAACCTAACACTAGTCAAGTGCCCTTCTGATCACCTGGCTCACTTGTTCGACCGACATGAAAACAAAGAGCTCCTGCATTTCCTCCACCCAAGCTCTCTTTCTGGAGTTCTTACGATGACACGCATGCAAATGTTTTCTTTATTTTTTCAGAACTGTGCGCGGGATCTGGTTCGTGATGAGGAAAATGAAAAGAGGAAATATTTGTTAGAGTAGAGAGAGAGAGAGAGAGAGAGAGGAAAGGGGTAAGGCAGGGAGGTTAACCAAAGGGGAGTAAGTCCCCAGTGTGGTTATGCACCACACATATTAAAGCAATAACAACAGCAACAACTATAACGACAACAGTAACGCTTCAAACATGACGACAGACTGCTGGAAAGAAAGGCTGGAAAACATGTGAGGGTGGATAGCAGATTGTACGTGAATACATTGTTAAGTACATCAAAGATGCAAACAGGTGCGAAAATGAGACTTTGGCTACCTATATTTTGAAAAGACGTTTTATGTATGCCTGAAATATGCTATTCTCGCGTTTTCGCTACCAGTCGAATGCCCCAGAACATTTGAAATATTTGCATCTGGCCATGTCACTTCGTTATTCGCGTCTTCAAGGTAAGGTCGACGTGTTCAGAGCGAACAGAACCAGCTGGCTTCCATTGGAAAGAGTGCCAATGGACAACACGCACGCCACGGTTGTTCAAAATCACTGGTGGCCTCTGCAGGTGCGGGGTCCCGGTCAGTCATGGCGGAAGAAAAAATGGAATTACAAAAAATAATGTGGAATATATGGAGTTGCCGGCGCCTCTAAAAAGCCCCAACGCCTGTTTACATGCTACATGATAGAGTGTATAAGCGCGACTGAACGAGGACGTAGAAAGAAGCAGATACACAGAGACAGCGCCTCACTTTCAACTGTAGAGTTTATGTTCTCACGCATCAATATATATATATATATATATATATATATATATATATATATATATATATATATATATATATATATATATATATATATATATATATACACACCATACGAGCGGAAACAAACGTGACAGGAAACATGACAGGCTCGTATGGTACATATATACCGATGCGTGCTAAATTAGACTATCGTTGAAAGTGAAGCGCTGTCTCTGAGTATCTGTTTCTTTCTACGTCTTCGTTCAGTCGCGCTTGTACACTCTGTCATGGATTCCAACCAACTAGCCCCCAACGTGTTTTAACCAAGTACGTGTTACATGTAACCTTAATAGAAAATAAAACTGCGACCTGCGTGGCAATGAAATAAACTATAAAAAGCTTCCTTAAATATTTCAGTAGGAAATTTTCTCACGATTTATGATTATCATTCTTCTAACCACCGCCAATGAAAAAAACGAACTCGTAAAAAGTAGATCAGCATACTTCAAGACTTCAGCTATTCCTTCAGCTACATATTGCTTTGCAGCGGCTTTCTTACACATAGAACTGCCATCTTCTAAATATTAACTCCTTACTGAGACGATATCCTGCAGTTAAATGCTGTTGCATGGTAAAGAGCTCAAACTGGCCAGAAGCAATTCGGAGCTCTCCACAACGGCGTCTATCGTAGCTCCTTCGTTGCTTTTGGAACATTAATCTCATTGCCCGATCGGTTGTACGTGTCTGTTTATTATTTTGAGGAAAACTGTGCATTCTTAGGTGCCGTGAATGGATAGCTCACAGGCACACGTCTATTACAGTAACGTGTCATCGGTGATTCGCGCCGCCCCGACTGTCCAATAGGGGAGCCGTGAAATGTGACGTTCCGGCAAGGGACTCTGCTCCTGTCATTCTAGGTGTAGGAAAAGCAGATGGCGATTGCAAGTGCGTGTCGAGAGCAAATAACAAGGTAGCAGAACATGCACAATTGCGCCCAACTCCTAGTTCGCTTATAAGACACGGAGGTTTCAATCCGATTTTTGGTTTCAATGAGACCGTCAACACAGGTACGTCTATAAATTCGTCGTCGAAACAAAATTTCGTTTGGCACCAAAAATCAAAAGCTAGGACTCAGGTTTGACGCGAATGATGGCGTGGCGTTCACTAGGCCCTATGCACACTTCCCCGGACGTGCGAAGAGCGCTGATTGAGGCCACTATTTAGTATCAGAGGGGCTAACGCACATCATTTGCGTCTGTCCAACATATATTATGCAGATGGGAGTAACATACTTTGGCATCTTCTCTGGCAAACATTGACACCACCTTTTTTCATCGGGCTTCACTCTCAGTGCTTCACCCCACTTAAGGTATACACTACAATGAGGGTACGAGCCATGGTACAATTTGTACCTACTGTGTGAAGGACCAGCATCACGACACCAATACTGTTATCCTCCGCCCCTGTTTCGGTCCCCTTCTCCCCCTCCGCAGTGCAGAGTAGCAGGTTGGAGCGCACACGCTCGGGCCGACTTCTCTCCGTGCTACAAGGGAAATCTGCTACGGCTGTTCAAGGATAAGAAATTACGTCTAATCGTTACGTCAATCAACCAACCAACCAACCAAACCAAAAACCCAAACCAAAAACCCAACCCAACAACCCAACCAACCCAACCAACCCAACAACCCAACCAACCCAACAACCCAACCAACCCAACAACCCAACCAACCCAACAACCCAACCAACCCAACAACCCAACCAACCCAACCCAACCAACCAACCCAACCCAACCAACCCAACCAACCCAACCCAACCCAACCAACCAACCCACCCAACCAACCCAACCAACCCAACCAACCCAACCAACCCAACCAACCCAACCAACCCAACCCAACCAACCCAACCAACCAACTTACCAACCAACCCAGCCAACCAACTTACCAACCAACCAACTTACCAACCAACCAACCAACCAACCAACCAACCAACCCACCAACCCACCAACCCAACCAACCCACCAACCCAACCAACCCAACCCAACCCAACCCAACCAACCAACCAACCAACCAACCAACCAACCAACCAACCAACCAACCAACCAACCAACCAACCAACCAACCAACCAACCAACCAACCAACCCACCCACCCACCCACCCACCCACCAACCAACCAACCAGCCAACCAACCAACCAACCAACCAAGCAACCAAGCAACCAAGCAACCAACCAACCAACCAACCAACCCACCCACCAACCCACCAACCAACCCAACCCAACCCAACCAAACCAACCAACCAAACCAACCGTTCAAACGAGCTATCATAAATTAATTATTAAATTGTAATTAACTTATTTTCTTCGCTGTATATTCAGGTTTGTTCCAGTCCCTTGCTCAATAGAAAAGCTTCAAAAGTTCCTTGCAGCGATAACGAGTACAAACCAGAGAGGCGCATATGAAAGAAGATGCAGCTAGTTGTTAAATGAACCATCTCTTTCTGTCCAACTAAAAACAGCACACTTTTTTTGTGCACTAGGATACTTGTTTACAACCACACACCTTACCTCCAGGTTAAGCTGACAGATTTCCAGAGCCCAGGATACTTAGGCGCGTTGTGAATTAACTAATGAGATACGGGAAAAACACAGAACTCCTACACAACTGGGCGATAGTTCCGAGCACGCAAATATGTACGCAGTACGGTCAGCTCGAAACACACTTGACCCCAAAAGCCTTTATCAGCTTGAAAAATGAACGCGCCCTTCCCGCAGCCCTGGACTAACCTCCCTGCTGCGTCTTGAATTAATGCTTTATTTCCTGACCTTGCGCCTCTCTTATGCTTCTTCGGTCGTTTGCTTTTTTGCTCGTTTATTTTTGTTCTCCTGCTGGAAAAAAGCTCCTTCGCAACGTAGGCGCATTCAGGAAGACCATTAGTTTGCAAGGAACTGTAAATACACGGCAACTTAGCCGGGTCCTCCCTCTTCCCTGCAAAGCCTCAGCGATACTCCGCGTAAAACTTACCAGCTCATGAATCGGCTTAGGAACTATTTTTCAGGCCCCGAACGGTATAAACGCGAGGCAACAGGAAACGGAAACAAATAAACGGTCGCCTTCATCCTATAGCCTCGCCGAGCTTCTTGGAAACATCATTAGGGTATAGGGCGCGGGAAGGGAAGGTGCGCGCAGGCGACAAAGGCGTGGCGAGAGAGAACATCAGAAAAGTATCTCTCTCTCTCTCTCTCGCTCTCTCTCTCTCTCTCTCTCTCTCTCTCTATATATATATATATATATATATATATATATATATATATATATATATATATATACATACACACACACACTATGTGTGCATTTGTGTGGCCACGACGGTAAGATATTAGAAAACCGCTGCCGGAAGGGCTCGGGCATTCCACGTGACCACTACGTGGCCCCATCGAATGAAGTCGCGAAATTCATTAATCTTCATTAGCACCGCCGTCGACAGAGCTGCTGCGCCCTACAGGTTTCGGTTAAAATTGAACGCCTGCCCGCCTTGCGTTTTCGCATTATTTGTCTTGGCGTTCCCTCGCTGCGTCGAAGAATAAAGTAAGGTTTCCTTTAACTGTGTGGCTCGGCAGCTAGATTGAAAAATAAAGCTGGCAACATTCGTATAGCGCCAGAAGTGCTAGTCACTGCACACGAAAGGCGGCAACAAAACAGCGATAGCTTACTCGACGACGACGACTTCGGCGCGAGCTACACTTAATTTTATGTTGCTCATTCTTGGGCATTTTGTTTTTATGCTATACTTGCTATGACGTTGTTTCAGTGATGGAATGATAATGGCTTTTGTAGGCAAGCCTTATGAGTGGTCACACAGCAAGCCGAAACAGTGTATAAGAGCTGCAGACGTAACGCGACACGCGAAAGACAATAAATTTCTCAGCCCCTCCACTCCGAAGAAGGACGAGCAGCGAAGCTGTAGTTCTCCTCAATCAAACGCATCCATGTATATTATTATTATTATTATTAATATTATTATTATTATTATTGAAGGGCACAGACAACGAATACATCTTTTGACTGTGGAGTGATTTATTCTTATTCTTTTATTAAGTAGTTACGTGTGCAAGTACCGCCGCATGGCCAGACGGGAATTCCACAATATTTACCACTTCACTGGGAACTACGTAATTAAGAAAAGTATATGAAACTCGGCGTACTGTTAGAATTTGCTTAAAGGCTAATTGTCATACAATTTGTTTCGAGATAATTTTGATAAAACAATAGATTGGCTATGGTGTTAGGCTGTTGAGTACGAGGTCGCGGGATCGAATCGCGGCCACGGCGGCCGCATTTCGATGGGGGCGAAATGCGAAAACACCCGTGTACTTAGATTTAGGTGCACGTTAACGAACCCCAGGTGGTCGAAATTTCCGGAGTCCTCCACTACGGCGTGCCTCATAATCAGAAAGTGGTTTTGGCACGTAAAATCCCATAATTTTAATAAAACAATAGATACAGCCGTTTTCCGTAACCATACTCTCTCTGTACACGGCCATGTATCGACAGCAGACGGGAATTCTGTAACGTTTACAACTTCACTGTTAAATATATTAAATTAATGAACCTCGGTGTAATGATAGAGTCGTCGTGGAAGGCAATTTCAGTTTATTTTTCCCGGGATATTTACATTAGATTTATAACTACACAGCATTGGCGAGAAACTAGATGAGGAGAAGGAATAAACTTTATTGTAGGACAGCAGATTTGAAACATGGGCCTCTCTACCTAGATGACGGCCTCGAGCCCTTGGGCTCTGGCGGCAACATCGGCCTGCTGGATTGCTTTAAGTTCGTCTACCGGTGCAGAGCTGAGCAACGCGGTCTCCCCCTGCTCTCTGGTCTTGTATGCTTTATTCTGTGTGGGTGCGTGTGTGGAGACGAAAATTTTTTCGTTTAGATGCGACGCGTAGACGGACGGACATCGGCCACCACCGGAGGGTAGTTATATACAGCTTCGCTGTAAAAAGATTGACTCACCACCGTGGCTCTGCGAAAATGGATGTCCATCGAAGCTGTTGAAAACCATCACCGTCACTGCTGAGGGGGGTACGCAGTGCTTTATTGGTTCAGAGTAATGGTAGTAACGCTAATTTAGAGCAATTGTAGTAATGGGAGTAACGGCAATTTTGGCAGCATGCCGCCGCTGGTCCTATTGCCATCTCATTTTCCCTCTGCCTCTACTCGCATTCACGCTGCTCCTCGGGAGTCCGAACTGTGCTTCCCCATTCACAGCAGTGCTGCAACAACAGTGAAACCAGTTGCTAGGCTGGTTATTTTATATATGAAAGGCTATTTAAGTCCCTCCCCACGTCGCAACCACGGCAGCTTGCGAGGCAGTAATCTTTAAAACGAAACGTATGCGGGGAGCGCTACGTTGTTCGCATAGTTATCGAGAACGCCATATCATTAATGACGTGGTTTGTATGCTTGTTTCGTGCTTGTTGTTAAATTCCAATGAGATTCGTGACTGAAGTCATGGTCTGGAAGGTGGATAACGCTTTTAAAGGATTTTTTAGGACTTTTTTGATAACTATGATAACGCTGACCATGCGTTCATCGTTGTGCATCTTCTGTGTAATCATCGACACTAATCCAGCCTTTACGTGCCCGTTCCGCCTCCCTTTGTGCAGAGTAGCAGGCTAGAGCTCGCTAGTTAAGGCCGACCTCTATGCCTTGCTTCAAATAAATTCTATCTCTATTGGAACGAATGCTGTGCTGTATGTTGTGTCCATGATACCAAAGAATGTATGCTCTTCTCCCTTCAATCGCTGAAGGCTTTTTCTTTCTTTTTTTGAGGAGGCGCTGTGAAAGATCTTGACCATCTAGAGGCTAACAGCTTCGCTGTGAAAGAGGCTTCGTGACTGTCACGTGCTATCAGAATTCGCAAAGTTCTATTGGGGAAGGGGGTGTTGCTCGCAAGGAAAAAGGAAGCAAAAAACAGGAAGGAGCCTGACGTCACGCAGCTAGCCTCCGCAAGCCAACCTATTCTGACGCCGCCTCTCCTTATCTTCGAGACCTATGCGCGCATTTGCTCTTCGAAAGTGGGTCCTCTATGTTTTCCAGACTTTTCACGGCATTATTTCGTTCGTGGTAGCTTTTAGTGGCATCCTCGTCACTATCGGCCCTCGCCACCCGCTCCATACTCTGCTCCATACCTTACAGGGGCTTGTTGGTTAGAAATTACCGCTTGCCTATAACGTAGTGAGGGCCTACTTCCCACACGCCCTTCCCTTATATAGTGCTAGGGCTAGGCTCTCTCATAGACGGCCCCTCTTAGAGCTTTGCTTTCATAGTTTGTTGTGGAGAAGACTAGGCTGTGTTTTTTTCCCTACACCACACCTTTAAACTTAAAGGGAAACGAAGAAAAGGAAACGAGAAAATTGAGATTACGACTGCATATTGACGACATTCTAAGTTATATTGCTAAGATATCCCTAGGCTTGACTTGCAATTCAGTTGCCTCGTAAACCTACCGTTCTTGGAGGGGGGGGGGTAGGGGGAAACCTAATAACCTTACACCCGAATTGCACAAGATGTTCTTCGAGTTCTTGTCCGTGCCTGTGTTTTCCTCTCTGTTCTTTCCCTTCACACATTGGGTTTGCAGTCGGGATGAAAAGCTAAAGCCTGCCCTCATATTTTGTTAACTTAATATTTCAATGTTTACATTTCAAATGTGACTGCCGCTATTTACGTTTGAATGGACACACAGGCAGTATATACACACATTGAGACACCTACCATGTATTTCTGCAATAAGATATGTAAATCTTGACCACAAAAACTCTCTGCGAATTTAAGAGGCTATTGCACTTCGAAGAAGGGGCATTGATTCTTGTTTGCTGTAAGACCGACAATTTCGAAAGCAATATCAAGTTCGCGCCAGGTTTTCCCCTCCCCATTTTCAATCCCTTCGAGTGAATAAAAACAAAGAAAGCATGAGCACAGATGCATAGGTCAGGAATAAAACATTGGAACAAGCTGCCGACTACAAACCTTCCACGTAGGGCAAACCTCAAAACCATTTCCGCGCCGCCTTCTACCTCGGACGTCCACGCTGAAGAGAGAAAAAAAGAGGTATTTCTTGGAACCACTCCGAGATTTAAAATCGTCGTCGTTCGGGTCACCAGCACTGAGCTTGCTATGGAAACAAAGAAAGACACAAAAAAACTGGCGACATCTGAGCGAAATGAATAAAATATGGTCGAGTATTTCTTGCCTTCGTGACAGAGGAAATTGCTCGAGGATCTTTTTGGCCAAATGTGAGCCCTCGAAAAGCGCGACATTTCAGGCAGTAAAATCTAGAGAAGGAGGCAGTAATGTACGGCGCCACACGACCAGTGCGGTTATATGGCGAAGTACGCGCACACGATGAAACATCGATGTATATGTGTATACGTATACGTGGGAGCGGGTACAGCACTTACTCTTATTTTTTTCTCTTATTCTCATGCTATTTGCTTTTCCTTTAACGATGCCTGTGCTGGGAAGCCCAATATGTTAAAGGGACCCTGAACCAGCCCTCCGCCTCGGTGAAAAAACACATTCTGCTGATAGCACACACTGCTATTAACAGCTCAGCCAAATGTTGCACTCGTCCGCGGCCCGTAAGGTTCACAAGGGGAACGTAGTCCTTTTTTTGCCAAAACACTCTCTCAAACACTCTCCCTTTGACGTCAGTGTGCAGTGCTGCTGTTGCTGCACTGCCTACAGTGCAGCAACAGCCTACAGTGCTGCATACAGTGCTGCTGTTGGCCGGTAGCTGACATCAACCAAGTAGGGTGTCGGCATCAGTGCGCTTCCAGTTACTCTTTAACTTCATTAAAGCAGTTTACTAAACAAGTTGAAGTAAGCCAAAATTTCCGTTTAAAATTTCAATATGAATGACGTAGTTGCGGAGACACCCAACTATCGTGTGCTCAAGCACGGGCTCGCTTGCCCGCATGAAATTCAAACTTCGTCCAAACTGCTTGTCGGTGTCGTAGACGTCGGGTCTCACTAATTTTCATTTTTAAATCCTCTACTAGCTTCGAACCGCGTCAAACAAAGTAGGACGAGACGTACGCTTCAACCGGACGTATTTACCTTAACGGCGAGACCGCGCCCGTCCATTCATCGCAAAGGCTAGTGGACCAGCCTATGTCAGAAATATACTCTGCAATGCCAACGTACGTCGTACTCTGTATAGGGATGGGGAATGGGATTAAAAGATTCCAGAAGAGAGTGGGAGAAAAAGAGGATAAAAATAAATATGAAATGTCCGAGTGGACCTGATACTAATATTTACAGGTGACATGGCGGGTAAATTTAGGCTTTTGTATAGGAAGTGTGCAATTTTTAAAGCTTTCCTATTAGACCAATTTCTGTCAGGTATTTGAACAATAAATCCAAAACCCGTCGCTGTTTTGAAGGGCCGGGCATTGGACCTAAGATACTCGGTAACGTTAACGGTTCGTGGCAAATCATGTCCATTTGTTGCTCAAAAAATTGTCTCTCGTCGCGGTACGCGGGGCATTCTAGTAATATGTGCTCAATTGTCTCTAAGTTGCGACAGTTATCACAGTATGGGTTAGGGGTAAGTCCTATGCGGTACAGATAATTGTTCGTGTATGCCACGTTCAGTCGAAGGCGATGGTACAATGTCTTTAAGTGTCGAGGAAGTGGTCGTGGAATTTTCGGCCTCATGTCTGGGTCAATGTAACGCAGGAAGTTATCTTGGTGAAGCGGCGGATTCAAGATGCGGTCTTTTTCTTGATAGGCATATTTTTTGCCATGTTTGAAGCGTCAGCTTTTGTAAAAAATGTTCTTTTGAACTTGCGGTACTGGAGTCTATTTCTGGCAGCTTCGTCCGCTCTTTCATTTCGCGAAATGCCGGCATGGCCAGGTATCCACTGGAACTTTATGCAATGCCCAGCAATCTTAGCCCTGTGGTGAAGATAAGCAATGTCAAATGCTGCTGGTTGATTATTGTAACGCTTGTGCCTGTTCCACATACTTTGTAGGGCTGCTTTTGAGTCTGAAAATCACCCATGTCTTTGGCGGCTGCTGTCGTAGTACATAAACAAGGGCCTCCTTAAAGCCATATAGCTCCGCTGAAGTAGATGATGTCGCTCGCTCAAGACTAAACGAGAATCGTTGCCTTGTAGAGGGAACAAAAAGTCCGCATGATGAACGATGTGGAGTTGTAGAGCCATCTGTGAAAATATGCGTTGCAGCTGCGTATTCTTTGTGCATATATTCCAAAGCTATCTGATAAGTAGCTGCTTGAGGCATTTTCTTTTTCGCACTGATTCAAGGTATATATGGCACGATTTCCAGTGAGGACAGTGTCCACGGTGAAATGTTTCGCAGCGTAATTTGTGACGCCTGAGCAGGAATCGAAATAGATATGCTTCCGACGGCCTGCCCAAAGCTAGATGTAGCACGGGTTCTGGATATATCCTTTAAAAAGTGAGTCTTCGTAAGAATGACGTGGCGGAGGTGTATCTGAAGTGTCTCCTGCGAAGATAGCACTTCCAGAGGCAGGCATCCAGCTTTTGCTACAGTTCCTGAGCGGGACGACCCCTTCGGAAGGCCAAGACACACGCGAAGCCAGTTGTTTCGTGCTACCTCGAGTTTTCTCTTGCTTGTGGGAGACATTTTGTGCAGGATCGGGAGGTAATATCGTAGTGTTCCGTCAACGTAGGCCTTATGGAGGAGCACCATTGATCCACAGTTGCTGCCCCACTGTGATCTGGCTAAAAATCGGAATACGTGCGACGCCGAGGAAATCTTCTCACTCAATTTTTTTCCTTGGGGCGACCATGTGAGGTTCTTATCGATCGTCACTCCAAGAAACCTTTGCGTCTTGACGTATGGAAGGGCACGACCATCCAACACTAGTGGGTATTTTTCCATACACCTCCGCGTGAAAGCCATGGCAACGCTTTTGTCGGGGGACAATTTCTGACCCCTTGGATTTAGGTAGGTCGATATATGGAAACATACCTACTGCGTTATTTTTAGACTTTAAGGCAGCATATGATTCGGTCTATCACAAAGCAATACTTGACGCTTTGGAAACCCTTGGTTTTGGAGGACGGCTTTATGCATGGATTGAAGACAATCTTCAAGGACGCCAACTTTTTATGTGTACCCCGCATGGCCCCACGGCGCTTTATGCCGTCGAGAAGGGAGTGCCACAAGGAGCTGTGTTAAGCCCGGTATTGTTTAATTTAGTTCTCATCCATCTGAGAAGAAACCTGCCCTCTGGCGTCAAAATTACACTGTATGCGGACGACATCTGCATATGTATATATATATATATATATATATATATATATATATATATATAAACCTTTTCCAGGAGCGGGCAACTCGCGGCCGCCCTCCCTGCAACGCTGCTTTCTGCAGCTGAAGGCAGGCGGCGACACAAGGTTATACTTGCGCTGTGGGGACAGCAGCTTGCATTTTCATAAGTGCAGGTAAATTTGCACCTTTTTCTTAAACAACTATGCAATTAACTGTGCTAAGTGTTACAATAAACGAAGTAGACGCCAAAATGCGATCTTTCTGCAAAATTCGAGCAAGAACAGTGGAGCGGTGAGCACAGAACCTTTTTTTCGAACACGCGCAGCAATATATTCAGGACCTTGCACTTCGAAAAGTGAAGGGAACGAGGAAAAGATAAACAGGCAGGCGATGGACAAAATACCATTGATTGTACCTTACGTGCACAAGGTTGCGCATAACCTTAAGAGCGTCGCTAACAGATACAAGGTATCTATAGGTTTCCTCGGCGCCACGCAACATGGCTGGCCTGTGCCCACGCATACCCAAAGCTCCGAGGTCCTCCTCATTCGGGAAGAGGCATGGTAAGCCGCACGTCGCCTGCTCGGTTGTCGTGGTGCAGGAATTAGCTGTGGTAGGGCGATAGAGTTATAGGGAACATGAACTTGCGATAAAAAACTTCCAGCCCATTTGTCTGTGCATTGCGATTCCTGCATGCGTGAGCCGAGGCCTTGCGGGGTTTGCATTCTCGGTAAGAGTATACGAATTGCCGTCGCCCGTGAGATAATGGAAGTATATTACATTAAACAGCAGGGACATGTGTATCAGTGACACGCCTGTGGTTGTCCGTGTGGCGGTAAATATAATTTTTTTTCAATCTCTACTAGATTAGAGAGTTTCTGGGAATTCCGTTATCCGGTGTAATTTGATGCGCGTTTGAAACGACGTGGTTTGCGCTTGTTCGGAACGGATATATACTGCTATACGCATGCTGCTTTTCTGTCAATAAAGTTGGTTGCGAGTGACGCCCTTTTCGTTCTCGTCTTCCTTTCGTGATTCTTGCGAGTCATTTTTTTTTGTAATTTATAATAATTATCTTTGTTTCTCTCTTTTCACTGAATAAAGAAGGAGAGTGGACGTATGGGTAAAAGCCGCATGCAGCGGCATGAGGAAACCCCCTTTTTTTCACACCAGTTATCGAGTACCAACTAGCCAAGCAGAAAGTTTGAGCAAGTTACTATTCGATTCGAAGGCTGAAGCGAATAGGTCACTATTTTATTCGTTTGAAAGTTTGGAATATTCGCACACCCCTAGTTGACGATTAATATTCAGTAGGCAAAGGTAATGTTCAGTAGCCTTGCAAGGAATCAAGAATTCATGGTCGTCACTGACCTTCTAGAGTCTATACAAGAGTACGTATATCAAACTCAATTACTCACAGGCGATCCTGAACATGAGAAGGAAATTTATATAAGAATAAAAAGGGGTTGGAGCACAATACGGTAAGCGTTACTATAATCTTTGCGTGGAGCTTACCACGGTAGTTGGAAAGAAAAGGGTACAGTTGGTGCATTCTAGTGGTGCTAACATATGGTGCAGAAACCTGTCGATTAACAAAAAAGCTCGAGAACAAGCTAAGGACCACGCCAAGAGTGATAGAACAAAAGATGTTAAGCGTAACGTTATGGGACATTAAGAAAGCGATGTGGGTCAGAGAACAAACGGGGATAGCCAATATTCCACTTGACATTAAGAGAAATAAATAATAAATTCTGGAGTTTTACATGCCATAACGACGATCTGATTATGAGACGCGCCGTATTGAAGAACACCGGAAGTATAGACCACCTGGGGTTCTTTAACACGCACCTAAATTTAAGTGAATGGGTGTATTTTTTTTCTATGCATAAAGAGGGAAAAATGGATCTGAGCAGGTGATGTAATGCGTAGGGAGGATAACCGGTGGACCAATAGAGTTACAGAATGGGCGCCAAGGGAAGTGTAGTCGAGGACGGCAGAGATTCAGCTGGGGTGATGAAATTAGGAATTTGGCGAGCGACAGGTTTGAATTAGCTAGCGCTAGACAGGGACAATTGCAGACCGCTCGGAGAGCCCATCATCATACAGTGGACATAAAAATGGGCACATGATGATGATGATGACACCAGTTAGAAATAGTAATAAAATCGGTTTGTAGATAGTTCAACTAAGCAATATTGTTTATTTCTCAGAAAAGTTATAGCGTCATCAGCGCACAAGTTTATGCAAGAAGAAATTGGTCTGAATGTATATAAAGAGAAGAGTAGCTAGCAGGGACCATGCTGTACACTTAGGTGCACCTGATTGAGAACAAAGTTATGGCCCTTAGCAGCAAGTAATTGTGAGCAATTACTCAAAAAGCACTCAAACGTTTTTTAAGAGCTTAAGATTAATGTTATTTCAACTAAGTTCATGTAATAAAAGCTTGTGGTATATCTTGCCAAACACTTTAAAACAAGAAAAGTATTTTATCTCTTTAGAACTGGGGATCACGTTGTAGTCAATGACTTTAGAACCCTCGTCTGCGTACTATTTGTTGCTTATTCATTGTTATTGAATGGAGAATAAACTGAAACTGAAGAACATGCAGTCCGCAGTAGATCCGTCGCTTATAATGCGATGAGCGTACATGCAAATGATAAACGCTATAAGTTGTGCATCACCAATACGTTTTTTTCGAAAACCATGTTGTGCCGATGTGAAAAATGAGTTCGATTAGAGAAAAGTGACAATAGAGAGAGAAATGAAGAGGGAAAGGTAGGCAGGTTAACGAAGTATGTGCCCAGTTGGCTACCTTACACTCGGGAATTGGAAAAGTGTAAGATTACATAAGGAGAGAAAAGAAAAAATAATAGTTAGTCAATCACAGAGTCAGTCGCAGAGGAATCTACGCTGTCACAAGCGTTCCTACAATGCAGTATACTGCACGAAATACAGAAGGGCTTTTGTGGCTTTTTGCATGCAAAAATGCACAGGCCATGGGCCAATGATCTTTTCTTCCGAGAGCACTACATTATCTAAGAGGTCGAGTTTAGCTTGTAGAGTACGTCGTTGAGTGTCAAAGAATGGGCAGGGAGACAGAAGGTGCTGTAGAGGCTCATGACACCCGCGCAAATTACACGCCGCACTGTTGGTCGTCCCTGTTAGGAGTAAATAGGCATTGGTAAATTCGACGCCCAAAAGTGGCAAGGTTGCTAAATATGATAGGCTCTAGCATTCTGCCCCTTGTTCTGGGGATGGAAATGGGCTTCTAATTTGCAAGAAAGGCTTTACTACCAGATTTCTACAATGTAACTAGGTTGCCAATTTCTCATCCCATAGGTAGGCTTGACGTACCGAAGGACTGCTGAAAAATTCGGGCTAAAACAATAAAACCTAAAGCACAGGTATTCTTCAAAAACTTATTCGGGTTAACAGAATCATAGCCTGGGGATGACTGGTACTTTTGTTAGTTGGAAAGTTTAATAAAACCTGGCGCAACAATACTTACTGGAGGCACAACCATATAACTGTAATTTCTTACAATCGGTAACTGTGTGTCAGCAAAACAAGGTACTTTCGACAAGCTCCTTGTTCAAAACGACAGCGCAACCATAAGCAGGATAAGGATCACCTAATGACTCATTAAGCGTAATCAAATTGTCATGAAAATTGTTAATGATGCGCCAAAATGTTTGTTTTTAGTATTGGCAGAAGTATGTTGACTAAAAGGTTATATTTCGCATCTTTTAGCGCCTGAATATAAGTGTTAGAGGCAGGTTGCTAAGTATCCCAGGGTTTCCTACATCGCGAAGTTCTTTCTAGACGGTTAAAAGTGGTCTTTCTTGTTAGACAAGCGCTTTGGGTTAGCTTTGCACCGGGACGTTTCGGGATTGAAAATAACGGTGCGAAGAATGATGTACACGCGCTCAACAGCTGAAACAGAATTATCGGACAGCATGGCAGCCTGCGCTATTTGCGCCACAAGAGAGCGCTGGGTGATCGCTTGGCGACTAAATGCAATTCTAGAATGCTTCACATTTAAGAGGACTCACTTTCACTGTACATTAAAATACCTTAGGTCCCCAGTGCCTACAGATTGTACAAAAGGGACCGGTAGTCACGCGTTCCGATTATCGCGTTTAATCCGTGAGCGCTATACATTTTTGTTACTCGTCCAACTTTGGCCGCGAACAAGTTCCAATTAGTTTGAACAGACTGTTCCTAAACACTTCCAAAGAAGAGATCGATGAATTGGGCTAGTTCTTCCTTATCAATAGTTTGACAGTTTGCTTTTGAAGAACGAGACAAGAGACTATTGTGAAGAAAAAAGAAAGTCAAGTTCCTATTACTGATAGACTCACCCAACAGGCAAACTTTTGACGTTGAAAAAAAAAAGCGATTAGATCTATTTTTTATATCTTGCCGAGAATACGTACTAACATGGACTTTCGGAAATCACCCTGGGCGTATCAACTGGGAAACTCACGTCAAGCCGATGAGGAAACAGTAGGCATTTTTAAATGCGACGCCCTGCCACAGCTAACATCGTAAAATTGTAAACAGTAAACATAACAAAAGAAAGATTTGGATGTTTTGCTAGTTTTATACAACCTCACAAGTCACAAGCATCTTGAAGATTCACAAGTAGAAGTTGCTTCACGATGATGCTATGCAATTTAGCGCATGCTGTTATAACGTGGGAGCTACTCGCCCCAGGAATGATACAGGAAGAATAGAAAAAAGGGAAGATAAAAAGAAGGTATGTCAAATAGAATAGAATCTGGTTGATGGCCCATCATATGATGGCACATACAAGTACACCTAGCGAAGAAAGCATCGACCACAGTAAGGAGAAAGGAGAGGGGGGGGGGGGGGCAGACGGGTGATCTCATAACGAATGTAGCATTATCATATCGAATAAAAAAAAAGTGAATTATTGACGACATCACGTATTAGAGTTCTCAATACTTATTTGTTGGCTAAATGCTTTATCCTTAGGTACATTATCATGTACAAGTATGTTATGGCTCCCCTTCACGCCTGTATTAGTCCAACGTAGTTTCTTCGATCCCGCTAAGGCTTCACGTCTGAAAGCCACCAATGAAACACCTCATTCGAAACACTTTAATTGATTGAATCCCCTCAACAACGCACATAATTGAATGAAATATTCCTAACTTTGCTGGCTCTTCGACGCAACATATTCGAACTGTTTAATGTGACCACTTCCTTGGTTTTACTGTTTCATTCACATCAAGTTGTCACATAAAATTAAGCCTAGATGAGGAGAAACTAAGGGGGCTGATCGTTTCTACAAAGCTCAGCAGCAGGCATTGATTGCAAGCTACACAAAAGCTAGAAAGTATAGGCTACGTGCCTGCTCATATAAGGAAGAACCTTCGACGTAGCGGAGAAAAAAGTCGAAAACGCCAGAGAGGAGGCTGTCGTTCATGGCATCATCCATCAAGAAAGTACTGCGCCTAAGCGCAAAACAAGGGCAGGAAAGTTCGTGAAAAGTGCAACAAGTAGTTCTTTGTGCGTCATCCTTGCCTGCGTAATATGCCTTCATTTATAAGGCAGGCCAATTTACGTTGGGCGTGCACCAACTTGCCTTTTATTATTTTAAGATGCTTTTTCGTTTTACCTGGCGCGACGTCCAACAAGAAAAGCGAACAATTGCAGTTTGTTTCCCATCCGTCATTCCGGACTTCCTCTCTCATTTCTGTATGCAAATATTCATCATGTAAAGTGCCCCTCATGCAGGTTAGGAAGTTGAGCCACCACCCAGGAAGCTAAAAGCTAAGAAGAACGCAAGCGAACAAATAACGATATGTGAAGCAAAAGGCATTTTATCATGTTCAATATCGTTTGCGAGAAAAAAGTAGAGTAAGAACACTAACGCTTCCCCGGACGCACCTTTTCATTCACATTATTAAAATGAGATGGTGGTGCACAAATGCGGCGCATACTACCTATCCCATAAACGTTTGTATTTCACAGATGTGCTCCTATGCGCTGCTATAAACAACTGTGGCATTTTCGTAGATTTAACAATCACATATAACATAATGCACATATCTAAATACCTATGCATTGTGTAAGTACGCGACGCGCAGACATTCACATGCAGGCCTTCAGTCGCACGCACGCACACGCACACGAACACATGCAGAAATATTGGTGACACAGCGGAGTGACTAAAGAAATCCGGCGGCGGTTTCGTTTTCTGTTCCGTGCGCTAGCATTGCAATAGGGTCAAAATGAGAGAACGATAAGGCCCCTGAATGCACAATGAAGAAGCGCAGGTCGTCGAAATTAATTCCTACCCTTCGACTACGGCACATCTGTTGCTTCGGACATAGAAAGCTATCGATTTGGAAGTATGCACCGTTGTATCGTTTCGGTCGAACAAACACTATTTTCATGTTTTGGTATGCATCCATGTCTCACTGGGTCCGATCTAAGTGAGGTGTACTGAATTATTTGTTTCTGCTCAATTTTATAGCTGCATAGTATCTTCAGGTGTTCACTTTATTTTATTTTTCTTCTCAGATCATTTTTATTCATTTTGTTATTACTTAGGAGAAAAATATTTGATGCTGCGCCTCACCTAGTGTAGAGTAAACTGTACCCATATTGACATAGCCAGTTTGCGACATGGCTATAGCGATGTTATGCAAAGGGCGCTTATTTGTGCGAGCAACGGTTCCGTACAGGACGGCCTGCAGCGCCTGCAAGCCTACTCTCTGAGCGTGTCGGGCCGTACACGACGACATCGTTTCTTTTCTCAAGGCTGTTTAGCTTGTTCCCGATTGTGCGAAGCTTCAGATAAAAAGTAACTGCGTCGAAGAAGTTATTTTCCTCTTGTCACACAGCCGCTGCACTAAGAGCGATGTGACAGTCTGTGCATACGGTATTAAAATGTGCGACGAGACGTGAAACATTCCAGGCTATTGTTATTGCATTCCTTATTCAGCTCGCTACATGGACAAGTGACTGACTTACAGCTTACAACTCACAGCTGGTTTCCATCAATATGCAAAGCAACGCCTTATACCGCGTCGTCGCCAGCTGCTTCCGTTCGCCTATCAAATCGATAGATCTCTGCAAAGGCGTCTGCGCTGTTTGATACATGTCCGCGTTTCCTGTCCATTTCGTCATTGAAACAGATGCGCACGGCACACACCGAAGACGAAGTGTGCTTGACACGGTGTCTCATCGTTTCTTGAAATTGAAATGTGTATCAAGCGACAGGGCCATCACGCGATTCGAGACAGATACGTCGTCGTCAGCTGCGGCAGCTGCAAAGGCCAACAGAGGTAGCCTGCGAATTCCCGCTAGGTTGGATTCAGAAATATTCTATGACGGGCGTTCCTACCAAAAGCCATGTCGTTTCCCGGCTTCAATGACTTCTGTTGGCACGCGAATACGAGCAATTGGGATCAAATGACACGTTGAATTGACGCTTGAGGGCGTTTTCTTTTCACGTTGCTGTCGCTGCTTGCATTTAGATAAAACAGGAAAGTCTCGCAATAAACACAAGTTCACTATGCCTAGTATACGGACCTAGACATATGCTCGACAATGTTATAAATTCATGATGTGAGAACACGCTCGATTGGAATATACTAAAAAACAAATGTGGGGTTCGACGTCACGAAACTGCTCATAGTGACGACCACCACAGTGGAGGGCAGCAGATTAATTTTGGCCAGGTAAGGTACAGTTTTCTTGATTTGAAACGAAAATAAAAGAGAGATGCAGTCTTGTATAACGGTGATCGCTACTGCTTTTCGCAAAGTATCAACAACAAAGATAATAATAATAATAATAATAATAATAATAATAATAATAATAATAATAATAATAATAATAATAATAATAATAATAATAATAATAATAATAATAATAATAATAATTCAGGAGCAATGAGGTTAGTTATGGCATATTTGAAGTGGCAATAATTATACAAGTTTTACGTAACACAACATAAATTATTATTATTATTATTATTATTAAGCAAACATTGTGAAAAGAAACAGCGTCTTAGGCTCAATAACTATAGCCTACAGTCTTGCGCACATCCAAACGTATAGAGATACATTATTTGTACTCCCATTTTGTATGCCATGCGATATCGTTCTTGTTTGCATTTTCGCTTTTCACAGAGTTCCTTCCAAAAGCCACTGTAGCAAGGTGTAAAATAAAGGAAAGCAATGAAATTAATGAAAACCATCGTTAATCAAACGTCACCTTTACGTAATAAGTGTGAACCTTGTATCATTTTATTTCTTTTTTCCCTATTCCTTTTCTACCTTTTTCTTTCACGTCTTTTGTGTCCACTTTTGATTCTCTTTTACGTAAGGAACCCTTCTTGAACCACCTACGAGAGTATGCGCAATGTCCTATCAACTTTCTTTGCTTCATAGATCTGGCAAACTCCATAGATCGGCAAGGCTTCGTCTGAAGACTCATTCTGGCTCCGCCTACAGCTGAAGCTGCAGAAATAAAAACCCCATTTATCCAATAAAGCAACTTTTGTTAAAACGCTGGTCCTCCAGCCGAAATCTCGAGTAAATGGAGCATTCTTAAATTCATATATATATATATATATATATATATATATATATATATATATATATATATATATATATATATATATATATATATATATATATATATATATATATATATGTGTGTGTGTGTGTGTGTGTGCGTATTATGACCATCTTAAGCCAATGGACAGTGGAACCAAGGAAGGCACTGGCGAAACTAGTTTTGGGAAGCATTGAAATATAGAATTTAATGAAGAAAAGGCAAATGAAACTGGACGAAAAAGCAACTTGTCGCCGGTGGGCGCCGAACCCACAACCTCCAAATTACGCGTGCGTTGCACTACCAATTGTGCTTCGCGACGGCTATCAATCGGCCCATTAGGTTGTGTATTTACTGTTAACTAGATTTAGCCCAGGGAACTATGGTGGGCGAATGTAGAAGGTCCTTTTGTGCAAGATGGCGTCACATAACACGTGAGCTTAGGAAAGCAGGCAAATTGCTAAAACACCCTCGCACCTCGCACGCTACCTAATGGCATCAAGGTAGCACAACTTGATTATATATATATATATATATATATATATATATATATATATATATATATATATATATATATACGAGAGTAATGTATGTAATGTACTAGGAAACACGAAACCCCCTTCAGACTGCCGTTTTTATAACCACAAGTCCCACGCCACAAGCCTTTTTAATCTTGCTATGTACAAGCATGTGAACATTCACGGCCAGCCGATTGATAGACTAACAGCCACTTTACTAGAATCAGGCTTCACTTCGCATTATTTTGACACAGTAGCGCAGAAGCACACGGACGGCGAAATAAACAGACCAGATCCACAGATGGTTTCTTTCACTCACGGGTTAATCAGCTGACACGTCAGTCAATATGTCTAATTTAAAGCGCGAACGACTAGGATAAAAGCAAAGGCTGGACAATAGACACGACAAGACAAGACGAGGAGTTCTCTGGCCTTTGCTTTTGTCCGAATAATTCGTGCTACGAATCAGCCATGCTTCCGTACCAACTCACCCATTTCTCGCTTCTGCTTAGTCAATGCTTTAAAAAGCATTAGCATCATAGGAAATGCTTACCATCCACCTCACTGGACCCGCTGGATATTGAGCATTCTCAGAAATAAGCACAAGGCTGTTGTCAGAAAAACAAATAAATAAACGATGTCCAAAGACGGTCTGGCAAACATCCTGTCACAGCGCACATAAGCAAAATACGAGGCAGCCCGACACATTTCTCCCCTCTAAATCATGAGTGTTGATTACTGTCGCCGAAAAATAGCTAAAGAAAAGCAATGAATATTAAAGAGCACGCGCCTAGACAAATCCAATTTTACAAAAAAAAGAGAGAAAGAGAGAAAGTCAGCGAAAGTTTTTAGAAGGTATCAAGTAAAATTACCAAAACGTTCCTGCTGTCTGGTCTCTATAAATGTCGAAATTTTATCTGTAAATGAAGTCGACTTTCTCTCGTCCCAGCAAAACCACGCGGTGAAACTCGAGATCAAGCCTCGCAGGAAGTTTTCAACAAGAAAACGAACGCTAGAGCACCGATGTGGAGGGCGGATAAGAAAACTTTTAATTGAATGACAGCTCTCGCTAAACTTTCACGAGTGCTTCATATTCGGGCATTGCTCAGAAAGAAAAAGAAAGTATAATGTTTCCTTTTCTTTATCGGCTCATGCCGATACAGCCGTGTATTTCACCCAGAACTGCTAACTGCACAAAGTTCTTTTTTATGATCTTGAGCCGTCAGCGTTCTGTTATGGTCTCCAAGAGTAATACAACCGCCTTTTAGGATGCGACATCAAAAGGAGAACGTCTAACTGATGATATAGATGAACGCATGCGCGCAAAGAAAAAAAAAAGGCGAGAAGAAAGAGAAAGAAAGAAACTTCTGATAAGATATAAATAGGAAAAAAACCGTACTTTGGTGCTGGGCGCGCTGCGGGTATAGGGGTAATGGAGTTGAACTCGAATCACAAGAAGAAAGCAAAGATAGATCGTGCGCCTGATCTCGCTCATCTAGGCTTGACGCTAAAAACCAAAAAAGTTAAGTCCGTGAAGTCATTTCCTTAAGCTTCAACTTCGCGAGAATTAAACAAGAGATCCATTTTAGAAGATAAGAACACGAATAGATAAATGTCAGAGACCGAAAAAAAGAGGAAGAAAGAAAGAGTCCTCAAAGGAAGGACTAAGTTGATCACACGTGAAGGCTTTGAATTACTGGTGCGAGATACCAACGCACAATGTATCGCGTGGTAAAAATGTTCTTTTTGTTCATCTTATTTTTTCAATACACGAACTAGAACTGTTGTAGCATGAGAGAAAAGGTGGGGAAGGGCATAAGGAGAGGCAGGATGTCATTTACACTATTTACGCCAGGCACTTGACTTTGGGGACACCTATATTTGGTAATGCAGGTCGAGTGCTTTCTGGAAGTTCGCGCACACGTGGCGTATTGTAACGAGGTTGGAGGCGAGGGGCGCGTGCTCCCACGTTGTCTGCGCAGGCGGTCGAAAGGCGATTTGTGGCCTCAGGCGTGGAGTGCACCGGCTTAGACGCGTCACATGGAAGGCGCGACAAGGAGACGAAACAAAAGCACTTCAAGTGCGAGTGCATTTTCGATGGAGGCGGTCCTCCTTAATTGGCGCTGAGTGACAGTGAGGCCGATAATGATGATGGTCCTCTGCCATGACACATACGCCGGCCAGAGTGTCAGCTCCAGTATACCTCCTTTACTGTTTTTCTTTCCCGCTTTCTTTATAGAAATGAAAAACGAGAAAGACGCAGTCGCCATGCAATGGTTACGACTAATCATTTTCACATATTGGTAGCAATGAAGAAGAGAGATACGTTGTAATATCAGAAAAAAGCAGCTTTGCCTAAGACATGCACTAGCGTATGTTTGTGTGTATAACACCGTGTTCTCTAGATTTTTCTATCTCAATGTCTTTCTTTTTATTAAGAGTCTCTCCTTTCTCCGCTAACATTTAAAAACAAGAACGGAACTCTGCTTTTGACTTGCACGCTCCCAGCATTGGCATTTCCTCGTTTCGAAAAGGAAGAACAAAAATAATAATACAGGATTAAAAAATAAAACAAACAGCAGGTAAAGAGAATTACAAGCATTACTCATTTTGTGAAGTTGGAGAAATGTAGTGCCAGGCCGTTTTTTGGGACCTTATCAGTTTCAACCCCCATGTGACATAAAAAACCTCAAAGCACCTCCTGTGTGACTGCCCAGCATACGAAGATGACACGCTTGCCCTTTGGAGAGATTTAGGGCTCCTGGAAAAGAGGCTTTTTGCAGAATAGAAGATTGGGAGACCGTGACGGGGTGCTTCTGCAACGTGCTAAGCCACAAAATCCCTGCTCTGTTGACGGCTTCTGCTGAAGTGAACAATAAATAATTCACTGCATCTGTGTCCGTGCATACCATGAACTTATCTCCTCCTTCTCATCTTTGAGTTTGCTTTCCCCTTTTCAGCTGTAAGGTAGCCGACCTCGTTTAACTTGGCTAATATCCCTGCTATTCCCTCATTACTTTTTCTTCTCTCTCTCTATAAAGTGTTAGCCTGTCACAATACATCGCGTTTTTTTCCGTTAAGCAATCTGTGACACGCTTTCTACGAGGACCTCATGAAGATTTCAATCAGATCATTCTGACGCGAAATATTTTTGGGGCAGTACTACTTTAGAGGAACCTATGAGCAACATCGAATTTTATGGGAGCCACAGCCCCAAACGTACTTGAAAAACAAAGGAGCCCCGCAGCATACGTCTACGCAAACATCACGTTTGGATGTTTTAGTATATTATTATTATTATTATTATTATTATTATTATTATTATTATTATTATTATTATTATTATTATTAATGTTGTTGGCATGTACAGGCGAGCTTGCTATTAGTTGTCTCCGGAAAGGGACTCGCCCACTTGAAGGACGAGAAAACATGGACGGGGAAGACACATTTCACCACATCTCACCGCATAAACAGCTGAACTGTATGGCTGTTACTTGACTACCTTAGCTCCAAAACTGTCGGATGTACGTAATGTCTTGATATATCCAACTTCTCTCCGTCTCTAGATTTTGACGTATACTGTTCATCATCGTCATCGTCATCATCATACTATTTTGCGTCTACTTCAGAAACGTTTCCAGTGATCACCTGAGCCAACTGACGCCATTTCTGGCGTCAGTTGGCACCATCCTAGGCCTGTTCATCTCCCGCTCTAATCCCACCACCATGTTCTCTGCCATCTCTCACCCCTTAACGCCCATTCATTTACTGGAATAGACCACCGCTTGCATGCACTGACCACAAGAATCAGCCCTGACCCCAATACTACCTTCCTATCTTTTAACGTTTCCCCGTTATCCTAACCATCTATCATAACTATCCCCGTTGCATGGTCTTCAATTCTCAAGATTCTGTTATCCTCCTAGTTTTATTCCCTAGGTTAGTGTTTAAGAAACGTAATTCAAGGAAACTGTAAGCGGTCGTTTATAACTTTACAATGTCTTTCATATGCGTGCTCCAGCCCATTTTCATGCAACTCAGATCAGTTTCGTGGCATGGCTTCCGAAGTAGCCCCCCTTTTTCTTTTTACACCACTTCGTCTTGAAGAATGGCTCCCCTTAATATAGTGTGACCCAGCTAACGTTAGCCAAGCTTTTTAACGAAAAAAAAACATAAAAGAAAGAACGGTGCAGGATACGATCTGACGACTTACGCTGTTGGTTCTTGAAAACTGTGCTAAGCGTCTCCCATGTTTTTCTCGCTCTCTCTGTGCTAACCGAGCACTGTAGGTTTTATAATTATTTATTACATTGTAATATTTTTAATCTTCCTTTTTACTTGGACAGCTTGGCTAACGTTAGCTCGAAGACATTGACTGTGAGCCCAGACCGCGGAACGGTATTTGCAGCCCAGATTATGGAGTGAGTTTTCAAGTTGAGTTGTACTAGTAACTTCTAGAGATCCACCTACCACACCCAGATGAATTCGCTTGCCGAGAGAGAGAATAAACAAGACCGACCCGTCACTGTTGCTTAGTGGCTTTGGCGTTGCGCTGCTAGGCACGAGGTAGCTGGGTCAAATCCCCGCCACCGCGACCGCATTTCGAAGGTGGCGAAATACAAGAACACGCGGGTACTTGGAGTTAGGTGCATGTTAAAGAATCCTAGGTAATCAAAATTATTCCGGAGTCCCCCACTACGGCGTGCCTCATAATCAGATCGCGGTTTTGGCACGTAAGACTAATTAATTTAGCTAAACAATACCATTACAGATAGGCATGCTATGAGTTTACGCGTACGTAAAGCACGTGTGAAATGAGATCCTCCCTTATGTCACGCTTACGTGCAATATCAACTTGCAGGAAACAATCCATTTCACGCCGTTACGTTATGTTTAGAGACGTGATGTACAAACGATTACCGACGCTGCCAAACCATGACGCACTGTTAATACCACATGGTGTCTTGAGACAGCGCATAGTAGAAGAAGAAATAGGAGAACTACGTTCCGTTTTCGGAAACAGTCGCCCATCCCCTGATTACAATACTTGCACACAATTTCCCCGTCCTACTAAGCGGCAATATTGACACGTCTACTCTTTTATCTTTCTCCGATGACCGCTTTGCACCAGATAACAAATTCGAAACGTTATAGCTCGGCGCAGGATGCGCATGCAAGGATGGGAAGTTTCTCAATTGTTATCGATGGTTCTATCAGTTGTCATTAGTCACCGAAGCCGGTGTAACCTGATTATGTGCCCGACGCGAATTGTGTAGTACTCTCTGGAAGACACGCGGGCACCCCCGATTAAACTGGAAGCTTTGACGAGTCATGTAGTCAGCGGGCTGAACCCGCTGATCAGATAGATGTTCGACGATCGCCGACTGTGCTCGCCGCTATCGTTGTGCTTTGAGTGTAAGTGTATTTTTTTTCTGGGCACAGGTTCGCCCGATAAAGAGTTTGTGTAGCGATTCACAGTTTTGGCTATTGTGATACTAGAGCTCAAATCCTAGGCGCCCGTTCCTGCGGCGAGCGTCGGTGTCGCCATCAGCGTCCCTCGTAACCGAGTGAACGCGGAGCGCAGCGGGGATGAAAGACAGCGACACCAAAGAGAGCGCGAGGAGGAAAGCGGAGGAGGAGGGTATGGCGAAAGGGTGAGAAGAAAAACGAAGTGCCGCGCAAGACGGGCTCTATGAGGTGGCGCCAGAGTAGCGTGCATCGTCCATCGATGAGGCCACCGATAACATATAGGGAAACAAAGCGGTGCATGAGCAAAGGTCTGTCTGCGGCGACCGCTGGGAATCGCGTCCACGCCTCACCCACGCACTGCCTATCGCGATCTCCCGATTAGCGAGGTAGTTGAGCCACACTTCGCTCTGTTTGAAAGATGCCGCACGCGACAGATTGTCCGCGCCAGCCAATATATCACGAAATGAAAACCCGTATAGAAAGGCGCTCAAATTTCGCATTAGGGAGTGTCGTAACAATCGGTGATTTTTTTTTCACCATCACTACAACGTGGAAATATGCTGCAGATTCCTAAGCTGCAAGTAATCCTGGCTTGTGTATGTCGACTCGAGTTTAATGTTTGTACAGTAAGCCTATATTAAATGGAATTCGTTCCCAGTACACTTTCCTCATAGCACTAAGCGGTGCATTGTTGAGCACGGGATATTACAGACATTCAGTTAATCAGTTAAAAGTTCATGGCGTGACTCTTCTTAAGCGGACATACCATAGCCATCGCATTGGAAAGGGGACACCTACCATGTTCGCGTTAATGTAGCTTGCATAACGGTGCTCTCAGTAATTTAAGAAACACGCCGAGGCATAAGGGAGTGGGAGAAAGAGAGATAGAGACAGGTTTTAAGTAAGCGCATTGCTCGTCCAGGGCGAGCGGGATGGAGATTGCATTTTAAAATGTGGGCGTCAACACATAATTACGACGGCGTGCACAGAATAATTTAACTGTGCCGTGGAGCTGCCCTTCATTCTATAGTTGGTCGCCATTTGACCTACGCTTCGCTGAAAGATAATGCTTTAGCTTGGTCCCAACTTGAATTTCTCGATGCACATACATATGTAAGAAAATACGCTCATTAGCACGCTTAGCAAGCCGATTTGAATAAAATTAGTAGAGACCGTAAAGCTCTTCACACATATAGAAGCAAAAACTAATTTGGACTTCCCAATATTGATAGAGAAAAATTACGGACGCTGTCAATGCAAACTAAATCTGTCTTAAGTTTTACAATGAGTCTTATTTTTCCGCGAAATATCTCGTTGGCGGAGGCTAAGAAACAAGTGCAGGCAAGGCCAAGCGAACATTATCAAGTTTGAATTGCAAAATATATTCAGCGCGAAAAAGGGAAAAAAGAGAGAAGTTCAAGAAGACAACACATGCTCTATTAAGTTATGCACTTTATTCTTCGAACATTTAGCCAGGTAACCCCATGTCTCGTTCCACCAAGGACACTCGGTTAACAATTATGCTGGCGATAAGGACCGCGTTTCTTGCACAGCAAGTTCGCATTAAACACATGAGTGAAGCTAGCTAAATAATTCTAAGTGAGTATCACCACTTTTTCTTTAGAACGAATAGTGTCATCGCCATTTTGTCAACTGCAACTCTGGGCCTGTTGGCATGGTCTTGTTACTAAAGGCACAAAACCATCTCGAACAGGACAAGGAGAGAGGCAAAAATGGGTACAGGACAAATACTGAAGTTACAAACGTTAGGTTGCTACAAATAAATCCCTCCCTCATGCGCCACAGCACTGCAACGCCATCTTACATTATTCGACGTTAGCGAATTCCTCTAACTGCTTGCATTCTTTGCCAGCGAGCTTAAGAAACAACGAGATCGCCTGGAGGAGTTTTTTGTCCTGAAGCTCACATTCCAGGGTCATATCCTTTGCTTTCCCATCAGAAGTGCTTCAATAAACGTAACGTAAATGACGGCTTCAAGTTTCCTTCGTATATATGAACGAAGGCCGGTAAGTCCAACGTTTTTGCTGTCGCTTTGTTAGCTTCCGTACTTGTTATTTTTTAAAGCTGGTTTTGCATTTTCATTCAATTGAAGAGTGCGCAAGGTATTGAACTGGTGACCCAAGGATCGGCAACACGCCTCCATAGGAGATGAGCAGCACTGGCGGCTGCATGCGTAGACCGCTATACAGCTCAGTGCACAACAAGACGTTTTCCGTAAAGTCACATTACGGGCACTATAGAGTCCTTTACAATAGGGTGCCGGAAACCACGTGAACAGGATAGACAGAAAACCGAATGGGGATACAGAATGACTGCGTCATCTGTGGCCTCGATGGAAGGGACGCGAAACGTGTTTCTTTAGTGGTGTCGAAAAAGTCGCTTGTATTGATTTCGACGCGAACTGACCGCTGCTTGTGCCCGGTCTCCACGGGCAAGCCGGCGGAAACAGGAAAACTCACTACCGCACGGAAGTTCCGCACCCCTCCAGTGGTGACGCTAAGGCACCGTTACCGCTACGTGGCACATTTACACCTGCGAGCGGATTGGTGCTTGCCTTACGTATCTGCTTATGTATTTCCGTGACCCTAAACGCCACAAAACAGCATGAATGACGGGAGAGTGAGAGAAATAGGAGGGAGAGAAAGTTCATTAAAAAGCACAGTGCTTTTCTAGCTTGAATATTCGCGCATATGCTGCCCTGCACGGCAAGAACTACCGAGAGAAAACGGCCTGAAGAAAAATGGGCCAGAAGGATAAAAAAGAAAGATGTTAGCCTAATTCATGAGGTTGAGCCTGCCAATATAACAATGTATATGAGAGACAGGCTGCCATTGGAATATGAACCTGGCAAAGCTTAACGCTAGAACGTTGTCTAGTAAAGCGAGCCTAGAAGTGCTATTGGAGGAATTGTAGGGCAGTAAATGGGATATAATAGGGCTCAGTGAAGTTAGGAGGACAAATGAAGCATATACAGTGCTAAAATGCGGGCACGTCCTGTGCTACCGGGGCTTAGCGGAGAGACGAGAACTAGGAGTCGGATTCCTGATTAATAAGAATATAGCTGGTAAAATACAGGAATTCTATAGCATTAATGAGAGGGTGGCAGGTCTTGTGAAACTCAATAACAGGTACAAATTGAACGTCGTACAGGTCTACGCCCCTATATCCCGTCATGATGACCAGGAAGTCGAAAGCTTCTATGAGGACGTGGAATCGCCAATGGGTAAAGTCAAAACAAAGTACAATATACTTATGGGCGGCTTCAATGCCAAGGTAGGCAAGAAGCAGGCTGGAGACAAGTCAGTGGGGAATATGGCATAGGCCCTAGGAATAGCAGGGGAGAGTTATTAGTAGACTTTACAGAACAGAATAATATGCGGATAATGAACACCTTCTTTCGCAAGCGGGATAGCCGAAAGAGGACGTGGAGGAGCCCGAATGACGAGACTAGAAATGAAATAGACTTTGCACTCTGCGATAACCCTGGCATCATACAAGATGTGGACGCGCTCAGCAAGGTGAGCTGCAGTGACCATATAGGATGGTAAGAATTCGAATTAGCCTAGACTTGAGGAGGGAACGGAAGAAACTCGTACATGAGAAGCCGATCAATGAGTTAGCGGTAAGAGGGAAAATAGAGGAATTCCGGATCAAGCTGCAGAACAGGTATTTGGCTTTAACTCAGGAAGAGGACCTTAGTGTTGAAATAATGAACGACACTCTTACAGGTATCATTAGGGAGTGTGCGATAGAAGTCGGTGGTAACTCGGTTACACAGCATACCAGTAAGCTATCGCAGGAGACGAAAGATCTGATCAAGAAACGGCAATGTATGAAAGCCTCTAACCCTACAGATAGAATAGAACTGGCAGAACTTTCCAAGTTAATCAACAAGCGTAAGACAGTTGACATAAGGAAGTATAATATGGATAGAATTGAACATGCTTACAGGAACGGAGGAAGCCTAAAAGCAGTGAAGAAGAAACTAGGAATTGGCAAGAATCAGATGTATGTGTTAAGAGACAAAGTCCGCAATATCATTACTGATATGGATGAGATAGCTCAAGTGGCTGAGGAGTTCTATAGAGATCTATACAGTACCAGTGGCACCCACGACGATAATGGAAGAGGGAGTAGTCTAGAGGAATTTTAAAGCCCACAAGTAACGCCGGTAGAAGTAAAGAAAGCCCTGAGAGCTATGCAAAGGGGCAAAGCAGCTGGGGAGGATCAGGTAACAGCAGATTTGTTGAAGGATGGTGGGCAGATTGTTCTAGAGAAACTGGCCACCCTGTATACGCAATGCTTCATGACCTCGAGCGTACCGGAATCTTGGAAGAACGCTAACATAATCCTAATCCATAAGAAAGGGGATTCCAAAGACTTGAAAAATTATAGACCGATCAGCTTACTGTCCGTTGCCTACAACGTATTTACTAAGGTAATCGCAAATAGAATCAGGGACACCTTAGACTTCTGTCTACCAAAGGACCAGGCAGGATTCCGTAAAGGATACTCAACAATAGACCATATTCACAATATCAATCAGATAGAGAAATATCCGGATTTTAACCAACCCTTATACATAGCTTTTATTGATTACGAGAAAGCGTTTGATTCAGTGGAAACCTCAGCAGTCATGGAGGCATGACGGAATCAGGGTGTAGAAGAACCGTATGTAAAAATGCTGAAAGATATCTATAGCTGCTCCGTAGCCACCATAGTTCTGCATAAAGAAAGCAACAAAATCCCAATAAAGAAAGGCGTCGGACAGGGAGATACGATCTTTACAATGCTATTTAAAGCGTGTTTACAGGCGGTATTCAGAGACCTGAATTGGGAAGAATTCGGGATAAGAGTTCATGGAGAATACTTTAGTGACTTGCGATTCGCTGATGATATTGCATTGCCTAGTAAGTCAGCGGACCAATTGCAATGATGCTCATTGACCTGGAGAGGCAATGCAGAAGGGTGGGTCAAAAGTTAATCTGCAGAAAACTAATGTTTAACAGTCTCGGAAGAGAACAGCAGTTTACGATAGGTAGCGAGGTACTGGAAATGGTAAGGGCATACATCTACTTAGGGCAGGTAGTGACCGCAGATCCGGATGATGAGACTGAAATAGTCAGAAGAATAAGAATGGGCTGGAGTGCGTTTGGCAGGCATTCTCCGATCATTTACAGCAAATTGGCATTATCCCTCAAGAGAAAAGTGTATAACCAGCTGTGTCTTACTAGTACTCACGTACGGGTCAGAAACCTGGAGACTTACGAAAAGGGTTCTACTTAAATTGAGGACGATGCAACGAGCTACGGAAAGAAGAATGATGGGTGTAATGTTAAGGGATAAGAAAAGAGCAGATTGGGTGAGGGAACAAACGCGAGTTAATGACATCTTAGTTGAAATCAAGAAAAATAAATGGGCATGGGCAGGACACGTATTGAGGAGCGAAGATAACTGATGGTCATTAAGGGTTACAGACTGGATTCTAAGGGAAGGGAATCGTAGCAGGGGTCGGTAAAAAGTTAGGTGGGTGCATGAGATTACGAAGTTTGCACGGACGACATGGACACAATTAGTACCTGACCGGGATTGTTCGAGAAGTATGGGAGAGGCCTTTGCCCTGCAGTGGGCCTAACCAGGCTATTGATGATGATGATGATGATGCTGATGATGTTGATGGTGATGATACATAGTACTGGGTTCACGATTAATGTAGACCATCTAGATTTCTTTAATGCGCGCCAAAAACTCCACGTGGTCCGAATTACTTGCGCCACTTCATGCTCAATAACAGAACATCATGGTCACTTATAAGCTTCAGCGGAGTATAAAAAATAAAACAGGGCGAATGACACAAAAATTGTGGTTCTCTCACCGCTATGAATTCGCGAACTGACGAAGGAGTAGTGTTATGATCGACCTGTCAAGAGTGAGACATTCAGGCGTACGTTCGCATGACAAGACGATTTTCTTGGTCCCAGAAAAAGGCTGTTACGGTAAACCTGGACCTCGACTTATAAAGTGTGAGAAGCGTTCAAGCGGGCGTCCCCATGTCAACATAATTGCCCCCTTCGCCTAAACGGCGTGACCCTTTTATTCCCCGAGCTGACATAAAGGGATGGACAAAAGGACGACAAACCGAAGGGCGGGAGGTCATCAACGACAGAGCCTGACGAATGCACTAATGCTTCCACAGGCTCCCCGGGAAAACGTCGGCAACTGGGAGACCGCAAGGCGCAATTTAGGTCGTCTTAGCGCCCGTATGATTGAGCTGGGAAGTGTGAGAAGCGTTCAAGCGGATGTGCCCATGTCGACATGATTGCCCTCTTCTGCGAAACAGCCTGAACCCTTTTATTCCCCGATCTGACACAAAGGGTAGGACGAAAGAAAGAAAACCCGAAGACCAGGAGCTCGACGACAGAACCTACTTCAGCATGCGCCCACGAAGACGTCGACTACTACAGGACCACCAAGGCTTATTTAAGGCAGTCCGGGCCTCCGTGATAATCATAAGCGCTTGAGACTCGGATGAGAGTCATAAGCATCTGCCAGTGAAGTGAATACAATCTTTTCAACTTTTTTTCATCGTCACGATGCTGAGATTCGTAATCGTTTCCTGATTCTTGCAGTGAAGACGCACCTCACCCGGTCAAGATCATATCACTAGCAAGCAGATCTAAAACAGGTGATTAGGTTTGCGCCAAATGAGGACGGAAAAGGGAATCTAATGAAAAGCAGAAAATTTAAAAAAAATTCAGTTGTTAAGCGTTCTTACTGACATTTTAACGGTTTACTTATGCTTCGGGCTATTATTAGCTCTTCTGGTGTCTTGCAAAGACTGGCTATTGAGACACGAGTTCCGATGTTGCTACAAGCCGAAGTGCAAAAAAAAAAACGAGCCTCAGCACATGAAAGACAGCAAATATGTACCAGAGAGTTCTAGCACTCTCGAGATGTCCTAGTGGCTTATCGTGACTGCCAGAGAGCCACCGAGGACATTGTAAACGCTTCACTATATGCAGTGTTATGCTTTCGTTATAGCCGCGCCTTTTCGGATGTTTCACTGAATACGATCTTGGTACTTCTACTCTGTTCATTATATATGCTATGCATGGTTCTGCATTCTGCGATGGCTCTACCGACGCATGCTTCTCGCTTTCGCATTCTGATGACCGGGAAAGGCTGCATTTCCTGCCGTTCTCGTCACCGATGTACGGCGGCGCGTTCACACTGAGGCCCTGCTTCGACAGACCCTGCCGACAATTCAAGGGTGACCTGTACGTAATGTACGTGGAGGTAGCGGCGTGCCCCGTGGCATCCATGGTACCTTAGTAGTATTCACCGTGAATGGGAGAGAACTCCTTGACCTTCGCGCCCTCCGTCCGGGCGTACCCGTGGCGCTAGTAATAAAGCAACAAGACAGGGCGGGCAGGGAAGTTCACGTCGTTACCGACACGCAAAAGGCCTGCCGTAACTTTGCCAACGGACGAACACCGCTGCTGGCGGCTCAGATCCTAGGCCCGAGGCTGCAACAATCCCATCGAATCACGTGGACGCCGGGCCGCGGAATTGGAGGGGAACGAAAGGGCGAACGCCTTAGCTCGAGCGCTAACCAACCGAGCGGGGCAAAACCAATCGTCCCATCAATCCCCACCGTTTACCTTCGTGCTCCTGTCATCCAATTACGGCGAACGCCTCGAGATCCAGGGGCTCATCCGGAAGATTTATCCTCTCCCTCACCTAAAGCTCAGCACTGAAGAGGCAGTAGCTCTGAGACTTATCCGCTGGTTTGACAAATCGATATATTATTGAGATGGATCACGCATGGTAAATATTCAAGTAAAATGTGGCCTTTGATCTGCTCGGATGCAGGATGCCTTCGGAGTGAGGCCTGCTAGGCATGCTGGGGTGCACGCCTCATGACTACATGCGTTTACCCATATGCTCCACCACTGACACCGGAGGCCAAATTCACAAAGATTTCCGCTCGTAAGTTCTGCTTGCTATGGGCGTGCCGTCTACGCTAACGACATGTAGAGGCCAATTACTGTGGTTCTGAGAAGCCCAGTTGCCGGACAAATCACAAGGAATGCTACGTTCTTCGTGAGAAGAATATCGTGTATGAACTGCCCCTGTCGTGCGGCAAAAAATACACCGGCCAAATCGGAATGTGCGTAAATGATAGGTTGCGTGAACACGCAAATAATGTGCGAACTGGAGGAGTGGTGCATCTGGCTTTTCACTGCAGAAAACATGGATGCATCCCCATTTATAAACAGTGCACGGTGATAGGAAGAAGCCCGGCGCAAACAACACGTGAGATAATTGAAGAGGCGAAGATCGCTAGTTTGGGGAGCGCTTGTGTTAGCGCGCCTTCAATTGATCTTTCGAAAAAAGAATTTGATTTTTTAAACGTGACACTGGGGGTGGCCTGATGGAGAGGACATTTTAATCTTGCAAGTACAAAAAATTTTTTGGGCTATACATGGTCGTTTTTCATCTTCGATATCATCCTACAGGTGTCTCGTTGCTGTCTCATCTTACTAAAAATCAGTACATATGCGCATGCGTACGGTGGTGTCTGTTCCCTATATATATATATATATATATATATATAAATATATATATGTGTGTGTGTACCGTTTCGTGGAATAAAACAATTGTTGGAAGTTAGCGCTGTGTCCACGTCTTGCCACTGTCCTTCGTCCCTTTTCGTGCGCTAAAAACCTCAGTTATGAACCAACACGCCTTAACCTACGCTCTCCTACCAAGTTGGTAATGTTTAGTTTTCATTAAATGTGAGAAGTGGATCGTTCTGCTGAGTCCCTTCCTGCACCTCCGGAGCCTCCAGACCGTCGCGGCGCGTGAGTTTTCACGTGCGGTCGTGGGCCAGGTCGTTGAGGTTTGGGAAGCCCTCGAGAACGTTCGTCCCCACGTGTGGGGATAACCACGTGATATATTTAGAACAGGGGCAAGCACTTTTCTCTAGAATAGAGACTGCCTCTCGTTACCCGATTCGAAAGCTCTGATTGCGTCTCTCTAGTCGGTGTAAATGTAGGAACGCTCTGGGACACACAAGGCGAGCGCAACCACAATTTGCACTGTTATACTTGGGGTGGCCGCTCTTACCGAGGCGGAGGAGCGACGCAGCCCCCGCCTGTCTGCAACCAACAACGCGAACATTCTCCTGTTCCCGTACTGTGCCGCATTGCAAAGACCGCGGAGTCTCTTTCAACCCTAACTTTCTTCAATATGGCTCGTGCACTGGCTTTACGTGTACCCTAGTTATGCTGTGTATGTACGTTTCGCGGGAAGGGCCTCACCAGATAGGTCGCCTTCGTTTCCCGGGTCTGTGTTACGTGCGAGTCCTCTATTATCCTGGGAGCCATGCCAACCTCCTCAACAATTTGCCTGCGAGCCTTGGTCGGCCATAGCCTAACCACCTAGGCAGTGACCTGCGCCTTTATGATTTCGTCTATGTTATTGTGCATCCCGAGTTGAGCTACCCTGTTGGAGCTCGTAGCAATAGGCAAGCCTAGCGCTCTCTTGATGCTGTTGCGCATGAGGGTACTTAACTTCGTCTTTTCCGTTTTGGTCCATACTAGAGCTGACGCCACATAGTTAATATGACTCTTGAGAAACGTGTGGTACATCCGAAGGAGGTTCTCTTCACCTAACTCCTTCTTTCAGTTGGACACCCTTGTGATTAACTGCAGCACATTCTCCGCATTGCCTGTAACGTGGGTAATTGTTCTGGTATTACAGCCCATAGCACCTATCAGCAGGCCTAGCATCTCAACTGAGTCGACTCTAGGAATGTTCTTCCCATTATTCGCGTGTAATACTACGGGTAGCTGGTTGAGGGGTGTCAGACCCCTGACCCCCTGCCTTGCAGGTCTGTAAAACAACAGCTCCGACTTACTCGGAGACAGCTTGGGACTCGTGTCCGCGAGGCAAGCCTCCGTCTCCTCCAAGGCCGCTCGTAGAGCTTGCTCCATTTCCTCTAGGGAGCCCCCTGGGCCCCAGATCGTGATGCCATCTGCGTAGAGTGTGCGCCTTACACCGCGGAGGCCGCCCAGCATGTCTGAAACACCCTTCGTGACTATATCGATGAGCAGTGGTGAGATAAGTGATCCCTGAGGGGTACCCCGAGCCCCCAATCCATACACGGGCGTCCGAATATGGCCCACCTCAATAGTAGCGGTTGGATACATGAGAAAAGACCTGACAAAGGCCTGGACTTTGACTCCCAGGCCTATTCTGGCTGTGTCCTGCAGTATGTATCGATGTAGCACTGTGTCGAACGTCTTAGTGAGATCCAGGGCGAGAATAACTGTCACGTCCCGGGTGCCGGTATCAAAGATTTGCTTCTTCAGCATTAGCATAACGTCCTGCGTCGATATGCCGGGCCGAAAATCAATCATATTATGTGGGAAGAGGTCCCTGCGCTGTATGTACCCGGAAGCCCTGTTCAAAATCGCGTGCTCCGCTACCTTGCCACTGCACGAGGTTAGTGATATTGGTCTCATCTTGTCCAAATGAATGGGTTTTTCAGGTTTAGGGATGAGTATATTAAGGTTAGGATGAGTGCGTTTGGCAAGCATTCTCAAATCATGAACAGCAGGTTGCCATTATCCCTCAAGAGAAAAGTGCATAATAGCTGTGTCTTACCAGTACTCACCTACGGGGCAGAAACCTGGAGGCTTACGAAAAGGATTCTACTCAAATTGAGGACGACGCAACGAGCTATGGAAATAAGAATGATAGGTGTAACGTAAGGGATAAGAAAAGAGCAGATTGGGTGAGGGAACAAACGCGAGTTCATAACATCTTACTTGAAATCAAGAAAAAGAAATGGGCATGGGCAGGACATGTAATGAGGAGGGAAGATAACCGATGGTCATTAAGGGTTACGGACTGGATTCCAAGGGAAGGGAAGCGTAGCAGGGGGCGGTAGGAAGTTAGGTGGGCGGATGAGATTAAGAAGTTTGCAGGGACGGCATGGCCACAATTAGTGCATGACCGGGGTTGTTGGAGAGGTATGGGAGAGGCCTTTGCCCTGCAGTGGGCGTAACCGGGCTGATGATGATGATGATGATGATGATGATGATGATGATGATGATCACCGTAGCCACCCTCCATCCTTCGGACACCTGTCCTGTGTCCCATGCCCTGTTGACCTCCTTAGTTAGTAGTTGAACTGGCGTATCGTCCAGGTTTCGTAATAGCCTGTTAGAAACCGTATCCGGACCCGGAGCTGATCTGCTGTTTAAATTGCAGAGCACCGCCCTGATGTCCGATTCTGTGAAGGGTGCGTCCAGCTGCTCCACCATTGCGCACTCGATCTGCGGATAATCCTCTTCCTGCGTCGGCCCTATGGGGAGGTATATATCCGCGACCGCATTCTAAAGCGACTCTTCAGTACCTCATGCCTGTTTGTGCCTGTGTACGACTTTACTAGGTGTTTGCATTTGATTTCGCTAACCAGCGTCACCCCACATTCGTGTATCTCTTTACAGCCACGCGCAGTGTTGCAGTATCGCACTTCTATCGTTCAAAGAAAGACAACGGTCCAAGTGCGTCTGCTGAAGTGCTGTTCCCTTATTTCGATCATTACTCTCGCTTTCATGGTGCGGCGGATAACTGAAAGCGGTCGTTTCTTATTTGGAAGGGCGTCAGTTGACCGGTCTTCCAGTAGCAAATGGCATTACATGCGTGTACGAAATATTGAAAACAGCTTTTTTTACAAAAGCAACACGCGAAATTTATTTTATACTTTGCTCAGAAATGAGAAAATATTAGAGATCCGATTACTTATTTGAACACTTTCTTTAAAAGATCATTCGTATTCAATTTGAATCGAAAATTCTGTTATTGGAACACGCCTTCACGGAAAAATATACAGTTTAAACATGTAATGCTTTGAGAAGCCATTGTGGCACGGCTCTGATAGAAAAAAAGAAATACGAAAAATTTGATTACAACACAAGTTCTTTCCTTGAAAGACGAGGTGAATGGTGCATCCCGACAGAATGTGCCGTAAGTATATCGCGAGGCGCAGCCCCGGGGCGATACTTTCTTGCTTTCGAAATCAAATTTGTGAACAGCGTAGGAAAAAGTGCCCGAACCGGCATTGCGAAAACAGTAGTTTCTGCGATGTGGTAGGCACTATAACTCGTTGCTCCTGTACTGCTTCCATGTTTTCGTACTGCTTCCACGTGTTTCGCGAAAACAAAATACAAAACAAAGCACATCTTGGTTTGGCTCGTGGGATTAAAAATGAAGGCGGGAAAAGCGTGTGTCAGGGTCTTAGTTTGCGAGGTGTTTCTGGAGAGAACACACTGGCACAAAGCATTTCCCCTGCAACAAACGATGTTTCAAACGGGAGTAACAGGAAGCAATTTTTGTTTGGCAAGAAAAATCCTCTGTCTTGAGCACGTTTGTACGCGATAGGTCCCATCAGAATGTGATTAGAAATTTGCGCAAGGCCGCTCCCTGGTGCATACTAGTGGCCGGGTTTGTATGTTCAAAATGGCACGAGAACAAAGAGAATGAAGAACAGTCGTCGATCAAGAAAAAGAAATAGAGAGCGAGAGAGAATTTATTCAAACATAGTGCAGGTCCTTTTCGGGCCAATGCAGAAGAGTTCAAAAGGATTATCGTGTTCAAAACAAAAAAAAAATACAAAAAATATGGGTGTTCTCACATCTAAAAAAAAACGCAGATGACTAAACAGAAAATTCCAGTTTCTGAATGAAATTAACAAATGAATCTACGGACATACACGCTACCCCATCTTCTAGTAATTTATTCCATCAGAAAATTGCACTTCGAAACGTGGAGTACTTGCGGGCATTTACACGGCTGATTGGTTGATGAAAGATTTTACTATGGTTAGCCCTTGATGAATGGTTGAAGGGAGGACGTAAATATCATGATTTTATGATTTTAAATGACCGTGAAAAAGTAGGTACAAAAAGTTTAACCTTTATATGGTTCGGCGTTGTGACAACGTTTGTAAGTAAGCTCGGTTGATTAGATTAGTAGCGCTGCTTTGGCGTGAATAATCTGAGTAAACAAACATTACAGCTAATTTCTGATGCGCTCTAATTTGTGAAGATTTTTCAGATCTAAGATTTTTTATTGTGGAGTGACAAATATCACTGTACCTTGTTTATTGCGATAGCAACTATATGGACACTCCAGGGGCATTTTTACCGTGGTCGTCTCTGTGGTGTTCCGTATAAAGCACAAGGGCGTTAACAGCATTGCCGCGTGCTGTATGGGCGAGTAAAAGCACGGGAGGGAAGTCGACGATCGCGGCACAATGTGGTGCGCGCGAAGAAAAAAAGCAGAGAGCAAACGCGGAGTTTTCAGACGCACGAAAGGCCGGGGGGGGATGGGATGAAGGGGGGGCGGCGGCGTTGTGCTCCAGCAGCAACTGCGCATTTCGCAACCGGGTGCAAGGGCGATTGACAATCGCGGCTCAATGTCGCGCCCCATATATGGAGGAAAGCAGGGAGACAGCGCGCGAGGGAGGTAGGCGGCTTCGATTCCGCCAACAAGAGCGCACTTTAGACGGCCGCGCGTGGTCGCGCGCGCCGTATCTTGAAAGGGATTTGCAGCGGCTCGCACCTTTGCGCGTGCTGTGTTCTCGCCGTGACAGGCTTCGCTCGCTGCTGCTGCCGCGCTTGCTCACACCAGCGTTTTGACAGTGCGTGTCCGCGTTCATCGAGTGTGACGTGTCCACGTTTGCTTGTGCGCGCTGACACCATGCTTGTTAATTCAGTTAGTCAACGAATGTTTCCAAGTTTATACGGCCGATAGAACTACTATTCTTACGTCGTATAGCTGTGTACTAATTTACTATCGCAATCGATGCTTCACCTTTCGGGCGAAAGTGTGACTGTTTATTATGGATACTGTTCATCACATGTCGGAATAAAAAATTAAGCATTTTGCTTTTTAAAATGACAATATGTGCCTCCAAACTTAATTTCTAATTTTACTGGGTGGCTACAGCATAATACAAATGGCATAAATAAAAAGAAATGACCAACCCTTCGCCTACCGGAATATAGGGGTAAGCGAGCGAAGCTTGCCCTGCGTGCACGTGATCTTCGTCACGGTCACGTAACTCACATGCAACGGTGCCGGATTGCTTAACCCGAGTGTATCAGTGCGGAGTAGCAGAAAAAGACAAATGCTTGGCAATCTATCAAATATACCTAACACCTCCTCCCTTCTACACTGAGCAAACGTAGATGAGTCAGACAAACCAATGCGACGGCAGCACAAATTATTGAAATTTACTCCGACCCACAGTCGCCAAGGCAGTGTTAGTTAATCTAAGTAATTGGAATGGTAATGGAAAACTGAGTCTGTATGAGCAACAGTTGAAGTTTTTAGAGTATTCTAGCGAGCAGCATGACGCTCACCCTCGTCATCGCATTAACGTGTCCATTGGCATTTCCGGGAACGAAAATTCTTGGAACATGCACTCATGTCTATAGCTGAGAAGGCAACGTCAGTATTGGTACAATTTTTGAAAGTGAAACCGACCTTAGTGATTGGTAGCATACGTGAGGAACACCCATGCGTGAATGCACAGCTATAGCCGTTCTTCTCTCTCCTTCATTAGTTTTAAGTATGAAATGCTTTCAGTTCCAGTTGTCGCAGCCTTCAAGTGACCTTAAACCAAAAGCCACAGCCGTTATCCAGGCTACGAGAACAAAGAGAGATCACCCGGGCAACCAGTCCAAACTTAAGAAAATGCGATCTCCGACCCCCAGCCCTTGGCACAGGACTGCATTACATACGCTAGTTGCTTCGCAAACAAGTTACAAAAAATATTGCTTTTGATTTCCTCTTAATGGTCCGCAATATCACTCAAGCTGTAACTTCTAGCACGTTAATGTTTTATTGGTCGTTTCCAATAATGACAATCAAAAGGTAGATAAAGGGCAGCATACACTTGAGTGCCATCTTTTTGAGCTGAGACAGGGTTGCCTGCGCTCTTTTGAACACCATTGGTCGGCGAGTTCGGTGGCGAAAGTTTGGCGTCCCTCGAGAGATGGCGTCACGCTGCGCGGCGCCTCCGCCGCGGTGGATTAGCGGCTATAGTGTTCCGCTGCTAAGCACGAGGCCGCGGAATCAAATCGCAGCCGCGTCGGCCACATGGAGGCGAAATGCAAAAACACACGTGTTCCGTGCATTGGTGGCACGTTAAGGATACCGTGGTGGCCAAATTAAACGGAGTCTCCCACTACGGCGTGCCTCCTAATCAAATAGTGGTTTTTACACGTAAAAAACACCGGAATTCATTCTTCTAGCTGGGCAGTGCGCTCTGTCCCCCTGGCGTCTTTCGCTGCCTGTCGTGCGGCCTTCAGCCGGTTTTCTTTTTCTAGCTAGGCAGCGTCCTTATCGACCAGTGCACAGTATGGCGTGGTGAGGTGTACCGTTGCGAACATGCACTACACCCATTTTAAAATTGTGGCTAATATGATCTCCAGCCAATCTGCTTTGCCGGTTGCCATTTCATGCTTACTACTCTCGATTACGGGAGAGCCAGTGATTTCTTTAATGGCGTAATGGAATTATCATCATCACCATCATAATAATCATCATCATCCTATTTGTGTCCACAGAAAGACAAAAAAATATGGACAAAGGCCAGAGATCTCCAATTGCCCCTCTTGCGCCAGGTTGTCCCACTTTATGCCTGGAAATACACTAATTTCATCACACCGCATGATTATAAACAGCCCTCTACTGTGCCTGTTGGCAAAAGTCAACTCTATTGCAAGTGTGGTTCGTCGTCTAAGCCGAACAAGATGAGCGGGTTATTACAAGTTCATAACGCACATAGACAGGAAAAAAATTGCTTAATTGGCGCCTATCTTTTACGACCTGTAGCAGACTTCGCAGTGTCCAATAATTGTTCTCTGTTTTAACTCCAGTCCTTCACGCATTTGGAGAATGCTCCGCCAATGAATGGTCATCTATTCTATTTTATTCATTTATTCAATTTACAGGTGCACTCACTAAACCCATGGAACTCAGCCAGATACGCCTACGCAGTCATTGAGACACAATGGTTACCGGCCCCGGCTGCGGCGGCTTCGTGTAGGCTAAGTTCACAGCAATCCCTGCACATTTGCGCGACAGGTATAGTCTACTGCTCGTGCAGGAGGCTCCGACAGGGCCAGGCTGGTTATGCACTAGCATGGCGCTGGCTCTTAACCACAGAGAACTGGTTCAAGAAGTGCAGGGCAAATCAAATGGACCTATGGCTTTCAGCCACTCAACTTGAAATAAATGAGCAAACCCTGACGTAAAGTAATCAGACAGTTTCCTACTCCTGATTTCGGGGCACGTAAGGGTTCATTTTGGAAACAGCAGCAGAGCGCGAACAAAGGCGGTGACAAATAAAGCTCCGTGAAAACAAAACGAGCAGTAATGAGGAAGCAGGGCGAAGATGAAAAAGTTGGAGTGCACGGCTGCATGCTGAGCGAGGCAGACAGCGAAAAAAGACAAAACGAGACAGCTTCTCAGTTTTGACGCTAACGCACTGGGCAAGATAGCAACCTGTAGACTTCACAGCTAAATAAAGCTAACATTACAGAACGAACGGAGACCAGGTCGGTTTAGTCCGTATCACCCAGAAAAGCGCACTTGAGAAAGCTTCCAGCACTGAGCTTGCTATATACAAAAAGTCCCGGCCCCTATCTGGTCTTGAGAAGCGCAGTTTTATTTGTGTTTTTGCGCTATGGCAAAAATAACCGGCGAAGAACTTCTTCCGATGAATGGGGATAGCCTTTGCACTACATTTGGCCCCATTTTTCGGAATGCTGGCCTGTTAGTGCTTTTAAGCACGTCGGTGGTTCCGGAGTACATCTACAAGAAAGGGCTACTTTGACAGCAGCTTCACATTGATCCGATTTTCTCGTAGAAAGAAATGACGCCATTAGACAACAACACTCCGAGCAAATGTGGGACAATGAGGAAATCGTCATAGGATGCAGGAAGGAAGAAAAAGGCGATGAGATTGACCAGTAATGATGCGGAAAGAAAAAGGGCTTTTATTTGAGTAGGATCAGTAAGCGTCTCTGGAGACCCGACAAGCTTGTTATCTTTCTGCAAGTATTAAAAGTGACTGTACCCTCAAGGAAACAAACCAAGCCTTCCCTTCGTCACATGTGTGACCTAAATAAGTTGCCATGGCTCTGTATAGACGTGTCAACTTCATGATACAAAACTGACAACTGGGTTAAGCTGCACGGCTTCATCTTTCAAAGAGAAAGAATTGAATAAGCAGAAGTATGCATCGGCATTGCGTCGCTTTCTTTCATATTAAATCATCTTTCCAGAGGGTAATCTGTAAAGGCCACCCCTTCCGTTATTTGGTCGTCACCAATGTCAAGGGAAAACAGATGTGGTCGACCTTTACTTTTCGTTTATTGTTGATGAATTGTGAGTTAATGGCTTCAGATTGTCTTTGCAATGAGACCTTCTAGTTTTGCTTTTGGGACCGAGGAGTTGAGCGGAAAGGTTTATTTTACGCTCAAGAAAAGGAACTGTTACAGCAGTTTTGAATTGGATTGAATTCTAGGGTTTTACGTGCTAATTTCTACGATTTGATTATCAGGTATGCCGTAGTGGGGTGTCCGCATTAAATCTGATCACTAAGCGATTTTTAACAATCCCCCAATGCACGGGACAAGGGCGTTTTCGCATCTCGCCCCCATCAAAATGAGGCCGCCGCCGGGATTTGATCCCGCGACCTCGTGCTTAGCAGCGCAACACCATAGCCACTAAGCCACCACGGCGGGTCTGTTACAGCGGTTTGCCTAGCGTATAGTATTTATTGATAGTTTCTGTCGGAGATGCTGTCATTCAGACGCAGGTGTCACCCGTGAACTTGTGGTATAAGTATACCAGAAGACGCTGTGGTAGCAGTGTTCTTATGGTAGTAAATATCGTCGGACTGAAGGTGCTGCCTTGTACTCCTTGTGACAAGGTATGTACGTTCGAACTACATAGGGCTATTTTTTGCGGCCGCGCTATCAGAAGCCGAATGTACGGAATGTTGCAGGACGACTCGGCGGAGGCCCATATTTATAAGCTATCGTTAAGAAGGAAATACTTCTGGACCAATGTAAGTCCAGGGTAACTCGCCGTGGAGGCTTAGTGCTATGGTGTGTTGGTAAGCAGAAGGGCGTGGATTGGATTCCGGATGAAGGCTGCGGGGTTCCATTAAAGGTGGAAATCAACAACAATCGTGTATTGTGCTTAGGGTGCACCTCATATATCCCCAAGTGTTCAAACTTAATCCGGAACCTCCCCATTACACCGTATTTCAGAGCCCGTATGTTACTTCAGAGTGCCATTTACATACATATTTTTGTAACTACCGTATTAATTGCGTGCTTACTCTGTGTAGATGCTAGAAGATAGCATCTGATTGCGCTTGCCTAGAAATGCTCACAGGCGTACATAGCAGCATTATTCTCGCCCGAGTTACATCGTTTTCCAAGATATGTCTGAGATATCCTAAAATTTGGCCTTGAAATCGTGGTGTACTGATCACATTTCTCACCGATCATTCCCAAAGCATAAATTGGTGACTGAGACTACTTTTAATGCTCACGGTTGAGAAAAGTGTTTTGCTAAACATTCGGCGTTCTTGTTTGCATTATCGAAATGTTATTAAAAATAATTTTCAATGTTAGCTGAGGGAGAGACAAATAGGATTTACAAACACAAAAGGAGGTTAAACAGACGTAGCTCGGCTTAACTGCTCGAATGTTAGCTCAAACGACCGACTACCAATGCATTAAATGAAACACCACGTATGATATTACGCGAGCGTACATATGGACGAAATGTGATGGAGGATTTTTTTTTCGGATAGCCATAAAATTTTATTTTTCTCGAACAGCAGAAGTCTCCTGGAGCAAATCCTAGCGAAAACAGTCATTGAAATGAGCAAAGCTTAGAATCTAAAAGGGAGCAAGCGAAAAAAGAATGGAACAATCGGAAAGTCGACAAACAGGAAATGAAGTTTACTGCTAAACATTCTGTGAAATTAGAGTCAGCACATTGAAAAGAAAGAGAACAAAAACATGGTCATGTGAGCTCAGACAATAACAGTACGCCTCAGAAGTATGAACGCGTGATATAAGAATTGTAATGGCGCAAGGGCCAGGTACGACCAAAGAGCTCCCGAACAAGAACATTTTGAAGCACTGTCAAGATGAAATGTTTTCGTTAAGGAAGGAGACGAACAGACGAAAACATTTTCATCTGCACAGCGCTCGAGAATAGACCAGTTACGTTTCAACTAGACCGAATCTGTCGCTGTTGAATAGTTGCATGAACCGAGAACACCAAGAGGTCTTACGGACTCGCCTAGACAAAATGCAGGAAAATACGTGAGGAGTAAGGCCCACCTCAACACGCTTTTCCTTCTCCTTGCTCCCCACATGAGTTCGTTGATGTCTTCTTCACAAAATTCTTTCGACTGGTTGTCAATGTTCCAAGCTTCTTTGGAGAGCCTTAGTAATGATTTTCACTCGAAGTTTGCTCGAGTTTCCAAGTATTCGTTATATGGATGCAGATTTCTTGGCACTCATATAAAGAAACCACGACAGCGCTGCGACAGGAACGTGCAGCCGTCTCGATTTCTAACACAGCCAGAGATGCACCGGGAGACTGGCGGCTTAAAGGGAGGGCATCGCATTCAGGACCTACCGATGGGAGGCCGTTGAAGAATAATGGTCGGCGGATTTCAGTGAAGCAATTTGTAAGGTAGTACGGGCGCAACGCAAGAACGCGTCTCTGCTTAGTAATTTACTCCCGAAACAAGTTGTTCCTGCCGTGCTTCCGCAATCCTCTGGGCCCGTTTACTCTTAGGCGTCCGAGTGACAACCAACACGACCGCTTCGCTATTCAAGAGAGCTCAGGAGAGTGACTGCTTCTCGGTCAGGTTGCCTTTTGTGCGGGGACGCGAAATTCAAGTACCTGTTCCGACGCAGCAGCTCCTAGCGAGCTCCTGAAAAACCCATCTTGGGAGTCATGCGCCCGCGTGGCAACACCATTCATTTTCTTTATTTTCAAGACTAACAATTTCCACGTGGCGCTGGAAGAAATAGGGCAAGCCCGGTCTTAGCATTTTCTCGGAGGACTCACTCGAACTTTGCGAGGCATCCTTTCAAAGCAGTCGGTCGGCGAGAAATCTGCTGAGCCCCGGCAAGTCGGGAATAAAGAATCGGTCTACTGAAACATATTCGAGAATGCCGTCTTGAGAAAAGTTAACCGCACGAAGAAACTTTGCCAGCTGTGTGGGCAATTCAAGAACATGCCATGTTGCTTGACTTGTCGCAGTAAGAAGCCTTAGAGACGAGGAGCATAGCACAAAGCGGGTTTCGCAGTATGCGCACACAGTTACCACGCAGGCTGAAAGCCCCTGAACAAGAACGTGTCGCAATGTGAAGCCGGAGTTGGAGGCTGTGAACTGGTTCACTGAAATGAATGTGGGTACGAAATAGGGCAGGCACACGACGTTCCGGGATTTATTTTGAGCGCAATGCGTAATGTAAGGCCGTGTAGACCTGTTGAAGTATGTTCAGCGGCAGCAAAGTGGAAGGGCTAATTGAAAAATATATTTTTTTGAAGTCGTCTTTCTGTCTTTTCCTGAATGATGTGTTTTTCATAAGAGAACATTTTGTTACTTCACTGAAAATGCAGAGAAAGCTGCAAGCTCTCCGAGTGTCTGAATCGAAACCAAAATGACTAGTTTTATGCGTAACAACGGTGCCCTAATCGGGAAGTTCTAAATGTGTAAGCATTTCTATACCTACCTATCGACGAAACCCGTCTGTCCGTCCACTCGTCCGTCACGTGAGACGATCGCTCTCAAGACGGCGCACAGCAGCGAGTGAATTGACCTTCGTGCTGCCTCTTGATTCAACGCGAACAGCGAGAAAACAGCGCACACAAAGCTATCAGCACTCGGCACAGTCTGTCTCCATCGCAGATCGCTCTCTAGATAGTGAACGCCGCGCCATACGCAGCCGCTGCTAAAGTGTGGTTGCTCACGGTTAATAATGGTGCACCGCGAGTTGACAAGGTGCTAACGAGCGATAACGTCTTATAATGATCGGAACGTCATCAGCGCACCTGGCGCTTCCACCTGAACTTGTTTGCTTGCGACCTCAATTCACCTTGCACTCCCGTCCGCAGCAGTTCGCGTCGCCGCAGCGCTGTCGTTTGTATTGGTCAGATGAAGTTTCATAGCACTGAGAGTGACACCCGGCTGCGTGGACATGGGCAAGTGGCACAATGCTCAATACTTATACTTTGACAACTCCCAGAAGAGATTCTGCGTGAATATTAAAAGATATTATTCATTTTAAGTAAGCAGAAGAGTCTTAGTGCATTTGACGCCTGTTTTTATATTTAATAAGCATAAACTCTCACCAGGAAATAGTACTACGTCCAAAATACATCATTTAGACTCTGGTGGTTTTGGACGCGTGTCGATATAGAGTAGCGGAATGTTAAATAGCCTGACAACTACAATTCGTGATTGGCACTCAGCCTCTAGGATCTGTTCCAACATATGTTTGTGGAGCTAACTCATTGACAGAAGACCCTGATCATGGGAAGGAAATGTACAGAACAATAAAATGAATTGAAGCGTATATGGCAGGGATAACAAAATCATTACTGGAAGCTTACCCCAATCCTTGAAAAGTGTATAATTATTTCATTTCACCGGTACTAACATAGGGGGCACAAACTTAGATGTTAACAAAGAAGCTCGAGAAGAAGTTAAGAACCGCGCAAGTAGCGATGGAAAGAAAAATATTACGCCGTACGTCAAGAGACACGAAGACAGGAGCAAACGGTCGTACTCGATATCCCAGTTGACAATAGTAAGGAAAAATTGAAGCTGGGCAGGCAATGTACTGTGTAGGGCAGAGAACCGGTGATTCATGAGAGTTGCAGAAAATGGGCCAAGGGGGGAGGGAAGCGCAAACGAGTACGGTAACGAATTGGGTGTTGTGATGATATTAGGAAATTTGCAGGCGTGAAAATGCAGGCATAGCAAGTGTAACTAAAGATCACAGGGAGAGGCTTCATCTTGCAGCGAACTTAAGCAAGGTGACGATAATTTTAGGGAGAGAGGGGGCGCAGTAGCCTTGTGAACGGACAATCAGCTCGATTAGCCATACAAACAACCCTAACTTTCAATAACGTTTTCCCGCTCGGACAGCACGATCGAATTAAAAAAATAAACATTATTTTGCAACAATCCACAGGTCAAGACTTTGAAAATTTCATATTCAAATGGACGCCACAATAAACTACAAGATTTGGAAGATAGATCCTATCGGATTCAGCTATAGGCAGTTTAACTAACGCTTTTAGCAACCAAATCGACAGGCAAACACAAGCACACAAACAGACACAAGCGCACACACACACGCACAAATGACATTAAGCTTGTCGAAGGGTTTTTAGTGCGAAGTTAACGGCCTCTGCAGACGTCTGCATATTCCAGCACAGCAGTGAAACAGTGATGGCAGCGCACAAGTTAAACAGAGCTACGAGCAAAAGACGAGTTCCTTTTTGCTAACGAATGACGAAAACTTTCGACAGAACCTCCGGTTACTTCCGCATGCATGGCAGTTTCTTTAAACAAACTGTTTAAGAAAATGTCCAAGGTAGTGACAGTGGAAAAAGTTATGTAAAAGCGGGACCGAGTTGAACAGTGGCCATTAAAGGGCCCTGCTTCGCCAGGAGCACCGATGGTGCACGTAAGTGGCGGCGCGGATAATCGTTACATAAATAAACGCGACATTTAAAGAGAACACGAAACACTGAGGCAATAAAATTTTGCGAGTGGTCTCCTTGTGACTTTCCGGCTAGCAGGCTAATAAAGTGGGCAGAGTAATTTGCAGGCTAGCTTTTAAGAGCGAGCGAGTTGCGCTGGGGTAAAAGTAAAATAAAGCTGAGGAGAGTACTTCCCGATCGCATCGTAAACTAGATTGCGCAAACCCCCTTGATGGCCCGCACTTTAAGAAAGGTGCCCTCTCGGGTGGCGACGGAGAACATTGCGGCGAATTCGAGGCGAAAACACGCTCTTTTGTTTCTCTTGCCCTTTTTATTTAGCTGTGCTGTTACCTTCCACTACGCATCTCTAGAGACTCCCTAGATTAAATTTCGTTCTTCCCAAGCCTGCCATCACCAATGTCGATAATGAGCTAAACTTAGAAGTCCTATGCGGAAAACTTTCACAACTTTAGAAAGGTTTGGACTTGAGATTGTAGTCGCGAGTTCGAGAAAACACAGACCGGTCTTGTAAAAGCATTTTTAAATACGAAGCAAGTCACACAACACAGTGAAAACTAATTGACGCTTCCAGATCCTCACAGCTTCAAAGCTGCTGAACAACCTCCTGTCTAGCAAGCATTCCATTGTGAAGAAGATTTCCCCGCTGGTTTATGAATGTCATTTTGCATAGACTATGGTTAGTGACATCCTTCGCTCCTAACGAGATCATCGGTGGAGCAACTTATAAAGAAGCGCAGTGAAAAACGGACATCGAGCATAACGCGGCGCTACTTGTCTAATGGGTGTTGAAGAAAATGCTTTCTTATCTCAATAAAGAGAGGTAAGATGTAACATCAGTCACGAAACAATCGCTTAATTGTTGCAACAAAATCATGCGTACAATATTGCTCGCGGTAACAATGAGACAGGTAATAATAAATAATAGACTTACAGATTTTTTGTTTTAAAAAAGAGAAAGGCAGAGCTCTTTACTTAAAAACACAGAGGTCTGCCGGCGTAGGAGTGTTCACACACATGCTATCCTGCCACAGAGGGAATAACAGAAAAAGGGGCTAGAAGGACGAGGACAGAAGAAAATGGCAAAAAAAAAAAAATCAAAAATAAGATAACACCACTTAATTAATCCTAGATAATTAACGCTAAATAATTCCTAAATAAAAGCTTGAAGCCCATCATCCGAGGAATTCTTAACAGAAGTCAGACATGCAATGTTTATATTTTCTGGACAATATTGGGAGGATTATATTAAGCAGCAAAAATTAGCACTGACAACGATTTGCGTTCGGGGGCGGCTTATGAAATTCCCGGATGGCGGGCTTCAAGTCTTGCATTAGGATGAATAGTCTGACCCTGTCGGAAAAAAATAACTTATTTAGTGCGGTTTTCGAAATTACTTGCTTATAGTTACGACCATCGGGTAATTTTAGAATATTTACTTCTTTGGTTAATGCAACACTGCGTAGTTCGCATAATTCATGTATTATTTCCTTGCTTAAAAAATTTCAAACGCATTTTCTTAAACACACAGTATAGGTGCCGACTCGCGACCAACCGTTTTAAGGCAGGTTTAGAATACGTACCTAATGTGCAGACATTTCTCAAGAAACGCAAGCGCAATTGCTAAAGTGCAACTAAATTGTTCAGACTACAATCGTATGAAGCGTTAAGAGAGCAACAGTCGTTACACACGCAAATGTATTTGTTGGAAGGCCCGCTACGTTTATGTTTCATACAGGTGCAACAATTACGATTTACGACGTAGCCAACAAGCGCCGCATTTTCGGTCTTAAATTTCGCGTGACGCGACTTCCGGTATCCCCAGTTAGAGCAACAGCCATGACTGGGTATGCGTATGCGCGTTGTTCGAGTTGCAACGGCCCCCGCATTTGTTTGGTGCCTTAGGTTTTAGTTTTTCGGTGGCTTCGCCATGTTGAAATCCACTGAGACGACACTCGCAAGCTCACGTTAGGATTGGCCGGTATTAAGAAGCGTATAGTATGCAACTTACGGTGTGCATGAACAGCATTGTTAATGATCCTAACGCTAGTAACTCGTGATACGGGCTTTACGACAGATGCGCGCTTTGGTAACGTTACGACCACAGTCTGAACATACCATAACGCGCGACAAAAAATATACCTTGCTCCTGATTGAAAGATAGGAGGCATGGGAGCGGTCTGTTATGTGAACAGCTTGGCCAACGTGCATGATTTGTTTTGAGAGGTTGGTCATTTCACCACTGACATCGCAACATTTGGTGTATTTGGCTCTGATGTCGAGGCTGAGCAAATGGTCAGGACCTTCAAAAGATGACGTTGCCATCTTAGGTATTATAACGTGACGCATCTTTTCGAATTAGCAAACGAATATAAACAACACTGGTGAGCTCTCATGATGCGCTCCTTGTTTGGTTGGCGGCAAGCTGGTAATGACGTAGACTCACAATCGACTTTGTGTCGGGACTGCCTCAAAGAGGCCGTTCACGAAGCCTCGAATATGACGGCAAACTCGCGCCGACGCCATTGTAGAATCGACGTTCCTGCTGTTTGCCTTGCAACCGCAATTACCCCACTTGTCGCGGCGGGCAGCTCTGCGATTTCCTCGTTTGCCTCCGGCACGAAAGCAATTTTCTCTCTTCCAGGTCTTCTTTCTGAGCAAGTCGACCGACCAATGCGTCGGAGGTACGCGTCGCTCAATAGAAAACGCAAACACGAGAACTGTAGATTGTACACTACGCGGCGAGACCTTATCCTTTGAATAGCTCCGCGTAATTCGCTTCTTCAGCGTTTTCCTTATATCTCATTTCCGCTGCTCACTGCATTCCTTTTTCTCTTTTTTTTAAGCAACCGCGAGTGGAAACCCAGGAACTTCCAGTTGAAGCAAGTGGAAGGGACACTCGAATTCACTAGTAAACTGGTAAACGTGTGGACGAGTGAGATGATTCTTCGCTTCACGAATGTCTCCATCAGGTAACCTGAATGAATGGGGACGTGCATGCGCGTAAAGGAAAGACGAGGTTGGGGCACGAAAACTTCGTGTTGTCGCGAGCGGCTCGAGAAGCAGCAGCTCGGTTGTGAAGCTGGTTTTGTAGCGGCGACACGGCAAATATTAGCATGGTACGCGATTGAACATGCTTTTGCTGGCAGGCACGCAAATGGGAATTCGCGTGCCACAAAATCAAACGGCGAAAAGAGAGATAAAGAAAACAAAAGAAATAAAAATAAAGTATTAAAAAACACGACTGGAGGCTCGCACCACACAAAGCAGGCTCATCTACAAGTAAGAGATAAACACGTGAGAACGCGAATTGCCGAAACGACCGAGAAGAAAGAATGAGCTATACCATAAGCTGGGCTCCCACACCCGTCCTGTAGGCACAGTATGTTTATCCATCGACGCATGCGAGTCTCGCAGACCGAACGCGCAATCACTCTGCTTTCCCTGCTCCATATATCGGCTCCCTTTATACGTTCATTATTTTTTGTTTTCTGCATGTTCTAGTACATTCCTATTTATTGGTTCGCTACAGCCCCTAGGTTTTCCCACTGAAAGCCCCAGTGGGGCCTTCACAACTCGCCTGTCGTGCGCTGCAGGAACAACCAAAGCGGCAGCGACATAATTATCTGGGCACGGCGTCTGCTTTCACTTCGGCATCTAAGGCGTTTCATGTTCGACCACTTGCATCGCACGTGCTTCAAAGCCCGGGAGACGGCAGGAATATCCTTTCACCGTTTGAGGAGCCAGTTCCACATTGGCGCCATTTTTTTTGTCTCTTCAGCTTCAAGGCTGTTGAAGCGCGAAGGATTGCTGGATTCGAGTACACGTCCTGTTTTCCCGCTCGAGCAGTCAGTTTCGAGAGCACTAGCTCGCTTTTTGAGGCGAAAGCCTTGCATGCCCCATTAAGCGAAAAAAGCCGCCGTATAGCGCTATCTGATGGTACCTAAACACATGTGACGAAGTGATGATACCACGTTCCTGGCGCTGGACCTGCTGCAGCTCGCACTGCGAAATCAGACGGTTAGCAGCCACAGCGTTGGCCGGACGCCGTGGCCCACACCCAAATAACGGACCTGGCCCACTCCCCAAAATGAATTAAGGTTGATTAAAGTGTAATAAAACTATTTAAGTGCACGATGTGGGTTATAGTGACATAAAGTAGATTATTGTGGATTAAAGTTGGATTAAGGTGGATGAAGGTAAATTAAGGTTGGTACAGATTAACGCAACGTGGAATATGGTGGGGTTTAAGGTGAAAACTCAGAGAATTCCTCATGCTTTCGCCTTCAATTCACGTAAGGATACCTAAGTGAATGAACTTTCTTTTTCTATCTACCTGCCACAGATTATGCCCACTGTGGTTACCTATGTCTCCTCCCTTGATACGGCAGTGAATATTCCAGTGTGTCCTTTTGTTAGTTTTATTTTGCCTCAAGCTGTTCAGCGTTCTGAGCTTGTAGTGGCCTAGAATCTGTTAAAATGCCCGTTCAAAAGAGTGAGTAGAAGAAAAAGTAAAAAAAGAAAACGTGCTAACCCCATAACTGTCAATATAAAAACAGTTATGTGGAGAAATGAGATCGCAAAGGCAAAGCAGTAAACCGTAAGAAAAGCACCCAGTTTGCTACGGTACACTGCAGGAGGGGTGAGGGGAAACAGATTAAACGGAAAGCGGAGAGGCATAGCAATATTTTTTTTATTATATTTGTGAAGACGATGTGCTACTGTCTGCTCTGCACCTGTCAATACGTAGTGGGTGCCCTCAATTAAGACCATCAATAGACGAACGTTACCTACAGTGTCAAAAACTGCTAGGGACATTTTAATCCATTAACATTAGGATCGAGTGTCAAAGCGGGAAAAAAATCCGGCAGGTCCCACGCCCTGTGGGAATCGATGTTATGCCAAGCAGCGTGCGGGGAGCCTACCAAATGAACAAAACGATGATTAGAGCACGAAGACCTAGGCGGATGTCTCATGGTCTACATGACTCGTATGTCATGACATTCATGTCATGACCTATCATTTATGCTCGTCATACACTCTTGTTATACTATGCCAATCTTCATACATACTAAGACGTACGTGGCTGTTTCGTGACCTATCATTTACGTTCGTCATAAACTCTTGTCATACTATGCCAATTTTAGTACATACCAAGACGTAGACGGCTATTTCATGACCTACATGACACGCATGAAATAAAATTCATGTCATGACCTATCATTTATGTTCACCGTACACTCTTGTCATACTATGCCGATTTTGATACCTACCGACTAACGAAACGACCATGAGAGCACTAAGACGTAGGCGGCTTCACACGAAATATGAGCGCAGCTCGATACGTTTTTTCTTTTCGTCACGACATATTTAGGCAAAGATTTTGAGGCAAAATCAACGCACCGACTGGCAGTGGGCGAGTGCCGTCAACGCCTTCGCAGATGCAGGGGCAGTATGGGAGTGCTGGCATGATGAGCGGCATCGGAGCCAACTGTGGAAGAAGACGACGACGAGCGCGTTCGCGCGTTTACGCCAAGGGACACTGACGCACAACCCAGGAATGGGCTCCTAAGGGCTGCGCTCTAAGATGTGTATGTGTTGTCTGAGTTGAAGAAACATTTTGTCCTGGTCGCGAGATTGTAGCCAGTACCAACGTATTTACGAGGTGGACGCTCTACCATCTGAGCTAACCAGGGGGCTAGCAGATCGAAGAGCCAGGTGGAATAAGTCGACAAGTTGAAGCAGAGGGACAAAGAATATGGCAAATCAGATCTTCCGAAGCAAGAAAGGTGAAGGAAGGTTGATTAAATAAAATAGGGCTCATACACCCCAATGTAGCAAAAACCTATAGCGCGCAGCTTCATGCTACCGTACGCCTTCGTTCATATGGAAGCTCTTGCAAAATAAATAAATAAATAAATAAATAAATTGGGTTCGACACAAGTCCTCCGTATATTTCGTTGTTGAGTAGTACGTTTGGAGCAGCTGTTCCTGATTCATGCATCTGAAGAACCGGTGAACTACAGATTTTTGCTTGTCATGAACGATCTGAACAGTCACTTCGAATCAAGTTGCCCAGAATGTGACAACAGTTATACAGCAGTGTACCTTCGTGTTCAAGTGAAGACTCACCTTCAGCTTCGGTTATGTAGGCGATCGTTCTCTTGCATGACCATGTCCAAGACAACGTTCTGCTCTCGTTATGTTATGTCCATGACGAGGTTCTGCTTTCGAGTCGACAGAGAGGCTGGTTAGAACCACATCTCTTGCAACAAACTGACCAACAGAAGTCATACCAGTGAATTAGGAACATTTCGTTTTTCGCGACCGCGTGGCGTATCGACCTTAGAGAATTCGAGGTTGCCGCTATGACGTATGCCATGACGCACAACTAAAGAAAGCGCAACAGAAAGAAGCACACTTTGAGACTGTCGCTTCACCTCGGTAATTGGAAACGAATGCGCGTATGTACGAGCTTCATCTCCGAAGAGCGCCAGCTACTTTCTCGACTGGCAATGAATCGACGATTTCGCTAGACACCTGCCCAGACAGCTCTTCGGCGTTCCGGAGAGATGTCTGGACGAGATAATGGTTCCCGCGAGGCTTACACTGAATTTTTTTCCCTGGGCGTATTTTCTTTTTATTTGTGCACCACGGTCGCCATGGGCGTGCATATAGGACAGCGTTCTATTTCACGGCTTTCCTATAGAACCGGCCTGATGCATTGTTTAAGAGGAAGCTTTAGCTCGGGACTGTCTCCGATGCCGGCGACTCAAATACATGTAAAAAGCAGGAACGCGTTTTTGACGAAACGGTTGAACCAGTTTGAATGAGATTCGTTGCGTTTAATACAGAAAGATAAATTACACTGACTGTAGAAAACAATTTCGTTTAGAGCAGGGAAGTTTCTGCAAGAATTGCAGCAAATTGGTAAATTAAAGAAATATATAGAAGCATAAAGTTTACAAATCCGTAAGTCAGCATGAAAAACAAACGTCGCATTTCTATCAACTGCATCCGTCTGAGCATGAAAAGCGAAGAAATATTACGCATGAATTTACAACCGATGTCAATTTGTTACAATGTTTGGAAGGTTTCTGCAAATACAACATTCAAAATTAGTGCTATATTTCAGTCGCATTTCGCCCCCATCAAAACGCGGCTGCCGTGTTGGGGATTTGATCCCGCGACCTCGCGTTTAGCAGCACAACACCACAGCCACTAAGCAACCACGGCGAGCACAAATGAGCTGTGCGAGGTGATACGGGCTAGACAAGATTTGAAGGGAAGCTCAGAGTAAAATGGATTATGAAGAATGACTGAGGAATATGGAAGAAAGTAAATGGGCTGGGAGAGTCTTAAGATATTTGGACGGGAAAACATTGATTCTCAGCAGAGGAAAACAACTAGGAAGCTTACCAGCAAGTATGCGGCCGGCATGGTGAGCAACATGGTAACAAAGAACGTAAAGTGGAAAGTCAGAGAGGCTGAGATGATATCATGGGTGGTGGCAATGGAAAAGGAATCAGCTATGAGTAACTACTGAAGAGGAAAAACGAAATTAGGAAAGAAACAATTTATGATAACTCAAAGGGAAACTTGCTCATTACTTTTAGAAGCGAGATCAGGGTCCCTTAGAACACGCACTTATAAAGCGAAATAAAAAGAAGAAGAAGCATGTGCTTGCGGTGGTAAAGTTATGGAAACATTAGCGCATGTTTCTTTAGAATGTGAGGGTATCTGCCCAGCGGTCGATATAGGCATCTCACGCCTCCTTGAAACCCTTGGGTTCAGTGAGAGCAGGTGGAAAGTAAACATGTCCGCAGTAGAGATTAGTAAGAGGCGATTGGCAGATTGTTGGATGTAGGGAAACGACGGAGGCGTAGAAAAACAATGTTCCCAATAGGGTTCAGAAAATTTGGTGATGGGAATGCTTTGTGGGTATTCTTTCCCCTTTTATTTTTTTCTTTCCTTTAACATAAGTATAACATTAGGCAATAGGGTTTAGTGGCGCAACCCACTGCTCCGTTTGAAAGGGGACGCTCATAGCATCCTTCCATCTAAAATTCCTGGTTATGGCTCTCGTCCTAATGTGGGTCCTCTCTGGCAGTAGAAACCTGCTTGCATTACTGCTGACATGATCCGTGTGTGTGTGTGATGTAGTCTGTCTCTGTAGCTTTGCTACTCAGTTCATGAAACGGCAACACCGACTCGTAAATAATTACGTTGCATATGAATGTCTCGCCGTTTCTCTGTGTATATAAATGTGCCACATGCCGCGAGGTTGCAGCAAAGGAGCCGTGTAATTGTCTGTTTGATCGAAACTTCTGTTCGCATAGCAGCGTTCTGCTCTCGCGAATAAATAAGCGGTTGGAGAAGCGGCAGGTAATTTTTCAGTCCTCTGGCATATTATGACCTCCATGCAGGCACAAATCGATAGCTACAAACCAAATTATGGATGGTCATCAGAAACAATCCTCAGAGATCTACCGCTTATGTTTTATCTTTCTATCGCCCTTCTCATACAATGTCTATATGACGAGGGAAAACAAGGGGAAGGCGGGACATGGAAATTCAAGATGATGAGCAAAACTAGAAGGTGAAACCAGGAGCCAACGTTTCGACATGAACTTGTCTCGATTCAAGGCCTTGAAGAAGAAAAGCCCACTTGTCGAAACGTTGGCTTCTGCTTTCACCTTGATTTAGTTATTCTCAACGTCTATATGACGTCTCATACGACTCATATGCTGAATATTCTGGCAGTAAAATATTCTCACTCAACCGTATATTTCTTTGTTGTTTATTAACTTCGAAAGTATAAGAAAGGTAGCTATGTAAATGCTTGCTATTTCAAAATTGTTGCTAAATAAAAAAAAATATCAGGCACCTAACACTGGGAATCCGTTTCAGCGGCGTTTGCAAGCAACAATTCACCTATTTAGTGACCATTTGCAAGTACAAAAACTAGGACTAAGTTGGACACATTTTCATCAGGAAATGCTTCGATCACTGTAAACATATGACACTAATATACGGGTCCCACGCATGACGATGAAGGAATAAATACGGTATGACGACAATGGCATGGTGACAATCACATGACGACGCTGGAATGACTACCAAGCAATAACAATGGCATGACAACGATGATATGACGATGACGGCATGGTGACAACAATATGATGGTTTTGGAACGATGACGATCGAGCGAGCACGACCGCATGAAAACAATAGTATGACCATGACGGCATGACAACAATTGCATGACCATGATGTAACGGCAACGACAGCGAGATGACGCCAAATTGACAAAGGCAGAATGATTTCGACTGCAGAACGACGACGGAATGATTACGAAGACAATTACAATGGCGTGATGACGACAATTGTCTGATGACGATGGCGTGAATACGGCAAAATGATGTCCACGACTCAGTGGCAACGATGGTACAATGACGAAGGCACGAGGACAATGAATTGACGACGGTGAAGTGATGACGCCAAAATGACAATGAAGGAACCATGACGATGGCATAATAACGAAGGCATGACGACGATGAAATGATGACACGTCATAGACGACGACGAAACGATGACAGCGGCATAGCAAGAAACGAATGACGATGACGAAGGCCGGACTGGCGAAGGCAGGACTATAATGGATTGACGACGAGTGCATGACGATGGCGGAATTACGGTGACGGAGTGATGAAATGACCACGAACAAATGACACAGGAATGACGGCGAACAAACGACAGCAACATGACAATGAAACGATGACCATTGCTTAATGATCACGGCGTGAAGACGGCAACAGGGACGGTGATGACGTGATGATAAGTACATGATGGTGACGCGATGACAACGGTGGCATAACGATGAAGACACGAGGCTAATGGATTGACGAACTGGCGACACCAGAGAACGACGATGGCATAATGAAGACAATGGAATATCGACACCCAAGAGGCGGCGACGGTACAATCATGGTGGCATGTCAATAAATGAATGACGATGATGAAATGAAGACGAGGAAACGAAATTACACAAATGACGACGCAGCGATGACGATGAAGGAGAGGCGAAGATGAAATAATGACGACGGCATTACAAAGACGATCAATTGAAGGGGACGATATGCCGATGACGGAATGATGACGACGGTATAATGATGAAATCATGACAAGGAAGTAACGATGATGAAATTACGATGATTACATGACGACGGCGCAATGACAATGACAAAGAGATGAAGATACCAGAAATTAGGCATGACGACCATGGGTTCAAAACTACTGCATGAAGACGATAGAGTGACGACGATGACGACGGAACCGCAACGAATGTAGGACGACGACGGGTATGAATGTGACGAAATGAGGACCAAGGAATAATGACGGCACGACAGCGAAGGCGTCTCTGTGTTGAAGCTCTAGTCTGCGCTTGCACAGACGATTTAGCACCCCGGGCCACCTGCCTTTGCATTATATCCGGTATTGCGTTTGCCTACTACCAGCACCACCCCTTTGTGCAATACAACAGCCAGCAGACAAAAATTGGGGAAGGAAGCAAATAACGCATCGCTTTAAATATTGCTGAGAGTGGGGATTTCAGCATGTCGGTGTCTTACTGAATTGGATAGAGAAAGAAGGATAACTCGAAGACAGGGAGGCTAACCAGGACTGAGTACGTTTAGGTAAAGTGCAATGAACATCATGAGAGGAAAAGAAGAAGAAATGACTTAGTGCGGTGTGTGTGTCCTTCCTTTTTATTGCAAGGTGTTGCTGTACACTTCATCCTAATTCAAAAAAAGAGAACACTAAACGAGAGAGCTTCAATAGAAAAAAATAGAAATTATCAAATAACCTCACAATATTCTCACAAAAGAAAGGAAAGAAACAGGGCGCAGGAAAGGGCAAACTGCTTTCTGGGATAGGTTCTTGCAGGCGTGTGTGACTATCTGTATTTCGCATAATTTTGATCATTTCTATATGCCGTTTGCATGCCCGCATTTAATCAAAGCAATCAGTTAAGGAGTCACGTTAAATATTTACAAAACATGCGGGGCTGACATAACGAAAAAGTAGAGGGGGACGACACTGACTACATTTGTGTGACTTTTACTCTTGTTCGAGCAAGCCTGTACGAGCAAACATGTACGAGCAAGCAAATTTGCTTGCTCGTACATGTTTCGCCACTCGCCGCTGCGCTCGCTTTTTCTCGAAAAGCCAGGGAGGTCAGGGAACAAGAACTCCAGAGCATCGTGAAATGTGTCCTGAGAAACCACGGAGAAGGAAAGAAATAGAAAACAGAGAGAAAAAAATGAAAGAAGAAAAAAAGGGGAGTCGAGCAAAAGACACTGGGTAGGAGGCAGCGTAACGGCGCCGACATCACGTTCCCTTTGCCAACGCAGTAAATAAGGGGCGCCCAATTTTTTGTAGAACCTGGATCACGGTGGTAGAGACCATACCGCTACGCGATCTGCCACATACTGTAGGGGCTGGGGTCGTCAGCCGCGGTGCCAGTTTCAACACCTTCACTGTGTGAGCAGCTGCCCTAATTCCACTACTCTTTTTCTCTTTCTCTCTCTCTCTCTCTGTCTCGACTCTGCGCCCTTTGCCAGCTTCTTGTCTGTTGAATTCTACGCACCTCTTCTCTGTGTTTGGTGAGAGGCAAAGTACTACAACTGCATCTTTCCCAATATCTTGTCACGTTTACCTACCCTCTTACTTTACACACATAGTTCTCTTCTTTTCCTTGAATGAAGTTGACCTTCGCGACGTCATCTAAAAACATACAAAACGGCCATGTGACTTGATGTGCAGGGAGCCAAGAAGAAACCAAAATTTTCTTTTCATGCTGGAACATTGTTCTTAAGCCACAAGGCTGCGCCAAAGAATTGAGGTTACAGCTTCCTTTCGTACCGCAAGCTGGCTCGCAACAAGTCTAAATATAAAAAAGGTGCGACAAACTAAGGAAAGCAGCATGCAAACTTTCCAGGCGTACGTAGCTCGATCTTATTTACGAGGTGTACGGGGATGCTAGTGCCCTCGCCCCGTTTCCTTGGACGCGTAGGGTTATAGGCTTCTGGTTGACCCAAGACTATACCACTGATATATATGCCGGCAGCCCTAACCAGAATGGAGGAACGTTCTCGCATAATAAACGTGTTTTCGCGACGAACCTCCCAGATAGCCTTGGTAAGAAAGCTTCCTCGGCCGCGAACTTTGATCGTTCCTATACCACTCGGGGGGCATTGAAGAAGCTGGAGAGGGGGCGAAGAAAAAAAAACATAATATAATAGAATACTGCGAGGACTTCTGGCTGAGACCGTTGTTTAAACATGAGGCTTTCTCCTACGCTCCACCGCATAATCAACTCAGCTGCGCACCCGGGGCCATCAGACGCCGTGCAAGCAGGCAGGCAGAGAAATGAACTCGCTCTCTATTTATCAAGGTCCAGATCTGCTGGTCTGTGCTTTCCATATTTATCTCTTTTTTCCTGCCCTCTGAAACTCAGGCTACCTAGGAGAAGCCGTGCTTTCGAATGCCACAAAGAATGAGATTGACACAGCTATCATGCTTAAGTAAGGGTAAGTAGCACAACATTCAGGGTCTACCAATTTGTATCAGTGAATGTGCGTGTGTGTGTGTGTGTGTGCGTGTGCGTGTGTGTGCAAACGCATGTATAAATGCTGTTTACTCATTTTTGCACCCGACGGACGTTTCTTAGAGCAACTGGCCATCTGATTTCCGAAGCGTGCGGCACAAATAACATGGTTGCATATGCCACTTCTCACTATAATAGCCCTAATGTGTTCTGTATTTCCGCCTCACTAACTGCGTTCTTGAGCGGCCTCATTTTTCGCCGCTCTTTTCTTTCCCAACAATTGCAGAGGCGGCCATGGCGGTGGTGTTGCTACAGTTAGGGTTAACCTGGCATGCTTCGCCAGTAATTGCTGAACTCGATCTTCACTTTACGTGTCATAATTATCTCTCACCATTTGTCGAGCAACCGAGTATCTAGCAAAAATGTGAGCAGAATGCACAACATTTCCATGCGCACTACTCGTTGCTTGAATTAGGAAGGAACAGCGCCAACTAAGACGATCACGAGAAGAAGAACGACACAGGACAAGCGCCATCCGGCGCTTGTCCTTTGTCGTTCTTTCTCTCTTGATCGTCTTAGTTGGCGCTGTTCCTTCCTAATTCAAGTATGCACCATCTAGCCCGAATGAATGTTGTCCTGTACTCGTTGCTGTTCCGGGAAAACTAACTATTGTACACGTTCGTGAGGAAGCCCTCGTCTCCTCATACTGTTCGGAGGCATATTGCTTTCAACATGAAAGCACTTGCAGTACCAGGTGAAGTGCTCTATGTCGCCAATTTCGTTATACTCCGTGCAAGACGAGAAGCGACACAGCCGACCTTGAAAGCCCATGCCGGAATGTAAGCTGAGTTCTTTTTGTAAAGAAAACAAGCTTCCATGCGGCTGTCCCTCTATCATACAGAGCTACTACGGCGGTTTCTGAAGTGAACGAACGTGATGACTCAGTCGCTATGATGTTCTATTATTGAGCAAGAAGTGACAGTTTTGAACATACATGCACGCATATACGTTGATTCGTGTTGAAGAACTACATGCTACCAGCATTAATCCGAAGGTGTTACTCAGTTGTTCCTGATAGCCGAGATGTTGCTTAGCGGCATTCTTGTTTCTTCTGTCACATATACTTACACTGGCTAACCTTCCTGTCTTGCCTTCCATTTTTTCTCTCACTTGTCTTATTCTTTGTTTGCGTTTAATATGAAAGTCTTCCCTGCAGCATAAAACGGCTGTACTGCTCAAATGTAGGTTGTTCAGTTCAGTTCAGCAGGGATCTATGGTGAGAACCATAGAACTGCAGATGGTATTCAGGTGGGCGGCTTGAGTGTAACCCCACTTTTGATTGGTAGTGGCGCCTTCTTGAGCGCAGTCTGGGACAATCCACAAGATATTCCGTAGGTCTACGAGAACAGTTCGGAGATGGCAGAAGAGAGAAGTCGCGCCGAAGGCTGGCCGATGCTTGTACCTAGACAGGTTGCAGCTTGTGCCGATGCGGCCGCCACGCGCATCTTTCTCAACATGAGCTCCTCACAGTCAGTTATGATTATTGTTTTTATCATCGCTTTTCTTTTTCAAAACAGAAGATGCAGGATATATCGAAGTGTCCGATACGTACGGCTTGCGATGGACCTGCGAGATGCATGCTCCCATTGTTCGAGTTTGCTGTAACAGTGTAGCGTAATCCCGGCACCTCTTGAAAACCTGCTGGGTTCGGCTGCTTGTACTACATTTTTCGGTAGGATCACCAGAGGAATCGTGCCATATGTTTCGTGTTTTTGTGTCTTGGATGTCGGTCACACAAATAAACGTCCAGTGGCTTCTGCCTGACAGGGTTTGACAGTCCGTAGAATGTTCAAGTTACTGAAAGGCAGGCGTGCAAACACGCACACAAGAAGGAATGAAAAGGACAGCGTCCTTTCATTCCGTATTTTCTCTGAGTGTATGTCTTTAAGTACCGAGAATCCCTACCAGCTAATTGGACATGCTATCGTTCCAAGTCTGCAGAGTGTACAGAATTTCTGCAGATACCAGAAGATTCACTTCCGGTGAACACCCCAGTGTTACCCATCTCATTTATTCCTCACTCGCTCTACAGATCACTGACTTCATAAACATGTATTTCTTTCAGCCATATAACCGCTGTATAGACTTTATAGAGGAAGGAGTCGCCAAGTTCCTTTGCATCAGTTTATTTGTCGAACATGGACATACGAATAGGTTATTTAAAGAATACAGAGCTTTTGTGTGATCAACAGGTGCAGAGTCGCTTTAAACTTGCAGCGAATGGCGTTTTAACCTGCGTGTATTCTTTGTGATGCAGATCCTATACCACTAAGTGGAATAGCATGTTACATAACATAAATACAAAATAGTCGACAAAAAGAATAGTAGGGCCAGCAGTTTCTCCGGCTATAGATGCAATGTGTGTATACTTCCAAGAACAAAAGAAATATCGTCTGTTTTTGTACTTTCTACAGCTGCTAAACAAATGTCAGTGATGGATTAGCTAAAGAGGCGAGAATTTCTAGGCGACATAATAACGTCGCCAGCGTTTCTCAGCAGGCTCGCGCTCCCCACTCGGCCGTCCGGGTTTCATGAATTAATAAATGAATCCATAGAGGCGTACACGCTGGTTTGCACGCCAGCTTTCTCCACTTTTGTTGACGTGCTTGTCTGTCGCAAAAGAAAAATGAAATGACCGTAGGCAGGCCTCTAACTATCATCACAGGGTGACGCGGGCGCGTGGACCGTATAAGATTAATACCGTTTTCAATTAGTCACTAGGGCTGCATTTTTCATGCATCGCAGGGAAGGCGAGCGTTGCCGCGCGCAATATCTTCTTTCGTTGTTTGTTTTCTGGGAAAGTAATGACGCCCAAGGGTATCGCGTCGAGCAGGCAGAGAGCAATAGAGGGCGCTGGGCGCGACTCGCCGATTGTTTTCCACTGATCAATCTGCGTCCGAAAAAGCAAGTATGAAACACGGGGCACCGCATGAAATGCTGGCGTCGATTACGCAGCTTAAAGTGGTGGACAGGTCGAAATAAGACAAGCCATGGCTATATGCCTATGCAAGAGTGAGTGAGTGAGTGAGTGAGCGAGTGAGTGAGTGAGCGAGTGAGCGAGTGAGCGAGTGAGCGAGTGAGTGAGTGAGCGAGCGAGCGAGCAAGAATTCTAGCTAATCTAGAAGCGTAGGCCACAATATAGTTACTAGAGAAAATGGGCCATAGCCTTTTTAGTGCTATTCGTACTGTTAATAAGCGATAGAGACGCCTGTGCCTTCAGATGTCCCCGGCCAGATCGGTAGCGCAAGGCTTGTATCAATTAATTTTATGAAGCTAAACACATTCCATGACGTCGTTTTCAAATCATATCCAATGTTATGTCTGAGTATTATTTTTCCTTTGTAGAGAGGAATCAAGTCAACATAAAAGCTGCTGCACTGAGCAGCATGACGGGGCAAATGCTTCCTGTTTTAAGGAATGAAAGTACGGGGTTTAACGTCCCGAAACCGTACAGTGGATAATATTAAACGCACTAGTGGAGAACTGCCGAATTGATTTTGAGTCTTTGAGGTTAATCTGCATTCAAAGCACGGTACACAAGAGTTTTTGAATTCCGCTTCCGTCGGAATGCGATCCTCGTCATCTAGAAGCGAACCTGCAACCGCGTATTCAGCAGCACAACGCCATAGACACTGAACTAGTATGGCATATATCCCTGGCTTTATAGCAACGGACAACAAATATTTCTTAGTCACATTGCTCTGAGAAAGTAATTGAACAGTTACAATATACACACACCGCAATACATAAGGAAAGAAAAAAAAACGCAGAAAGACGACAGACGGAGAAAAAAAAGAAAAAAGAGAATATGCAGGTCCAGCACATGTGTTGGAATTTATATGACGCAAAGCTTTAGTCTAGCGGTGTCTACTATAAATTACATACACTTAACAGTGATAAAATTTGTGTTTACTTTCAGCCTGTAACAAAATTTAATGATAATATTTAACGATTACAAAAGTAACAACTTTAATCACATGGAAGGTTTATATTTATATCTAACACCGCTCATAAGCTATGGCGAAATCAGAATGTCAAATCAGGTGGACGCTCGCTGTGAGACGTCTACAGAGCGTTGTACCGAGGATGAAGGCGGTGTATGAGGTTTGTCGAGGGGATGATGGCGATGACTGTTGTATGTATAAATGTACGGTGCATATCTAACTACATTTAATGATTGTCTACCTCTTATGCCATCAGTTAGACATGCTCATTCTGGACTATTGGCCCAGAATAAGCAAGCAAGAACAAATGCTCTGAATAAACAATACAGTTCGGAAAGACCTCGCTCCAAGCCGTAGTTGGAGCCGGCAGCGTAACACGAAACACATCAACAGAAGATTTAGCATGTCCAGTCCGACCCATCAGCCTGTACTCGTTTATTTTTTTACTCTCTGCGGTTGTTAGCGACCTTTCCATTAACAAAGAACGAAGTAGCGTATTGCGGCCAAAGAAGAAAGAAGAAACAAGACAATGCGATCAGCATTCGAAACTAGTTTTCCTCGCTACAACGCCTGTGACGCAACGCCTGCTCATTACCGTTGTAGTAAATAGCTAAGGGCTGGCGCGCTGTCGACGAGCCAGGCCCCTTAACCCATTCCGGATTAGTTTTATTCTGATGCTGTAACCCTACGAGTCCGAACTCCATGATCTGGCTGATGTAGACTTCCTGCCACACTTAGAAGCACTGTGAAGAAGCGTCTCTTCTAAACGTCCCATAAACGCGAACGCGTCCTCGCGCTCACTTTATATGCAGCCAGCTCCATTCTGGCCTTACACCCGTTTCGCGTCCTTGGACGTGAACGAAACTAGTTGGCCGTGCGTGTCGGGTGTTCAGTTTTGCGGTCAGGAAAGTCATTTCCTAATAATATCGGATTTCCTCCGCGGACTCTTCATATAACGCTAATAAAACAGTCTTACTGTGGTATCACCATCGTCATTTATTATCTCTTAAAGCCCCCTTGCCAGGTGCTACTCAAGGGAGCGAGATGAACGTGAACAATTACCATAACCACGAAAAAGTAAAAAAAAAGAAACAAGTAATCTTTATTAGCTTGTCATGTGCGCCAATAGTGAAGGGCTCGTGTATTGAAGAAATTCCGGTAGTCACCGGAAGTAACCACTCTTGCAAGAGTTTACTTTTACAATTTATAGCTGAAAAAGTAGTCCTTGTTTAATATAATGCGAAAAGTGTGGCCTTCATTTTTCAAGCCAAAACTTGCTTGCTTTCACCATATGATTACCACCATGTACCTAATTATGCGTTGCAGCACACGTGCCTTTTCTGTTTTCTTTGACTGTTGACAAGTACAAAAAAAAAAAAAAAACTGTTGACAACTATTACGTAGTTGGCTTCTCTACACACGATAACTCCATTGAATGATTGAACGAGGTTGAGATGGAGTGAGATGAAAGTGTGTCTAGTAATGAGTCCTAAAAAATACCTAACAGTTCAACGCACTCTGTGGTTCCCTAGATTAGGTACAAGTTACAAAACTAATGAAAATAATACAGAAGCGTACAAAAGTTACAATGATATGGACATCCCCAAAAAGCCAGCCATTTCGCTCCTTTAATTTATTTTTCTTTAATTTGCACGCACCAACTTCCAGCAAGGTCGGTGCAGAACATAGAAGCATAGCGGTCTCACATGCGCCCATCCGAGCAGGCCACAATAAAAAAGTTATAAATACCGCGATTGCAGCAGGTAGGCAGTAAACAGCGCCCAAATGGTGCCCTATATTTTAAGTGAGCTGACGTGACGGCCTCTTAGGGAGGGGCCACGAATGTGTTAGGTGCACGATCTGACCGGCGGAACTCGCTGTTCTTAGGGGGCATGCGGGAACCGTCAGTGCTGGGCAGGAGGCCCAATAAAGTCAAGCTAAACCAACGCTTTATTACGTCACAAAATGAAATAATTGGGCGATTGAAGCCGCCGTTTAGGCAGCTTCACCGTTTCCCAGCCCTCTATCATAGGTAAATGTAAAACACAATACCAGAAAAGAACAAACACAGAGGGTGAGCACTGCTGCAGCAATGGAATGTAATATATATATGTATATATATATATATATATATACACATTTCGTGTATGTTCACAAATACACGAAACTGACCGCCGTTAGAACAAAATCAATCAAGTAACCACTTTACAAGGGTCGACTTTTTTAATTTATAGCAGAAAAATTAGTCCTTGGTTAATATTATGAGGAAAGTTTAGCCCTTCGTGAAAAATTATAAAAATAACCTTTCAATTACAGTACGCTCTGAAACAACAACAAATCAACATGTACTGAAGGAAAAACCTTTTTTGAGAAGAGTTATTCCTTCTAGTATACTACAGCATGCTCGTGAAAATAATTTATAATGTTATTTGTTTACCTCTGCTATCCACAACCTGTGTGTGGACGATAGGAAAGAAATTGTGCAAACTTCGATCAGGCGCAATGTGTGTAGCGTCCTAGCCAGGCAGTTGGCGCGGGTCCGAAAATAGCGCGTATATGGAAGCGAAGGAAACAGGTGCGTGGTGCCCTGGTACTGCCGTATTACATAATGACCTCAAGATCAATCAGTCTTCTCGGCAGTCGTATAAATCAAAAATGCAGATGGAATGGACATCGGCGGCTCCTTCCTCCTATTTATATCTATAGTTGTAGCCCGCTTTTATGCCTTGCATAGCCCGGAAACTTAACGCTTCCAATGCTCCCGCACTCCATTCCCGCTTGCTGTCGGCATGGTCTTACTGTCTCTGAAGCACATCGATAACTTTGAAGTAAATGCAATTGTTGGACAACCACGTACACGTACACCGGCTCAACCTCTGTGTGCTATCCGTGTGTCGTAGTAGAGAGAGAGAGAGAGAGAGCATTTATTTGAAAGTAGGCATGAGCTGACGCGCTCTAACCTGCTAGTGTGCACAGGGAGGGGGGGGGGGGGGAACGGGGACATAAAGGTGTGACGAGGTATGATGACATAGCGGGATGCACAACGGTGAAAGAAAGTTCAGTAATATGATGGTAAACATTTATATTTGTCATCCATAAAGCCATTATCGAGTTCCGTATCTTGTCTGTAGTCACAAGTTCAAGTGAACCTAGAGATAAAGGCGCTTAGATGAACCTGGTGTATGGGCCTTTTTTGCGTGAGCAGCACAGGCGGCAAACAAAAGCTTTACAGCATGTAAAGAGCTGCGAAAAACGGCTCCAATACGACGAGCACCTGCAGGGCAATTTTAGCGGCCGGTCTCTGGAGACCATCGAGAATCACGCGCATTGACTCTACCGGGTGCTTCATCATTTTCTGAACGCTTTCCTTCTCATTGTGTCCGTCTCCTTGCTTGCACGTAGTGTCACCGGTTTAATTTGCCCTATCATTCTTGGCTTCATGGCGCAGAGGACCACTAGGGCCCACTGTCGTGGCCGTGGGTCTGAGGGCAGCAAATGCCACTCCGTGTCTGTATCAGCCAGTGGAGGTGAATATTCGCCGCGTGCTCTCACCGACCATGAATTAGCAGCAGGCGCCGTTACCGTCCTCGAAGCACGCACCGGCAGAGAGAGAGAGAGAGAGAGAGAGAGAGAGAGAGAGAGAGAGAGGCATAGGAAAGACAGGGAGGTTAACCAGAGATTATCTCCGGTTGGCTACCCTGTACTGAGGGAGGCGCAAGGGGATGCGATAGGTGAGAGAGAGGAATAAAAAAAGAAAAAAAACTACACACACACGCACGTAAACAAAAACTGTGATGTGATCCATGGCGCAGTGGTGAGAGTACACTCTGTAGGGCTGCCTTGGCATCACAGAAGACTGACCATGCATGGGGTGGTTCCTCCTGAATGAAATGAAGAGCTGCACGCAAGGCAACCAGTTCAGCAGCTGTCATTGATGATACATGTGACGTTTTTAGCTGTATTTTGACGGATCTTGTTGGTATCACCACAGCAGCAGCTGAACTTGCAGCTGTGACAGAGCCATCGATGTAAACGTGTACGCGGCCACTGTGCACCTCATGTAGAAGTTCTAATGTGGCCTGCTTCAGGGCAAACGACGGCATGTTAGCCTTCTTCATGATTCCTGGGATGGTGAGGCGTATTTCAGGTCTGTGCAGGCACCATAAAGGTGAGGATGGTCTTGCTGCAGGCATGTAGTTCGATGGCGATGAGGTACGATTGGCAACAATTATACGACTGATAGTTGCGTGTGGCCTTTCTGCGGGTAGAGCGGCAAGATGGCGAGAAGGTAGTCGGGCAACGCGGCGAATATGCGCTCAGCGTCGGTTGCCAAGTACGTTGATATTGGGTGACCTCTAGCTATGACAATCGTTGCCGCTGTAGACGCACACATCGGAAGACCGAGACCGGAAGACTTTTCTAAAGAAAGGAGGACGCTTGATTCTGCAACCCGTGAGGGACAAAGGCGAAGCGTCGTCAGGGGAGAGGGAGTCCGGGCCACGACGCGCCTCGCACCGGTCCCCGCACAGCCCCAATGCGCGCATGGCGCGCCACCTGTCGGGGCAGCGCCGCACATTGAGAGGAGGGGGGTCTTCTGTGTTTGCCGCAAGATGGCTCTGCGTGTGCGGAAAGCGCAGAAGAAATGTAGCGGAAAGGCACTTCGCTACTCGTGTAACTGGGACTTCTGTAAGTTACATGTTCATAATTACGGATATACACCGCAGTATAACCTTCCACAGCTCGTTTCTAAGGCAACACTGCATTCACTAGAGGCGCTTTTGTACCGATTTGAAGCATCGTACTCGTGGCTGAGTGGTAGCGTATCCGTCTCACACTCCGGAGACCCTGGCTCGATTCCCACTCAGCCCATCTTGCAAGTTGTTTTTTATTCATGAAGTGCCTGCCGGGAATTATCGCTCACGGCCAACGCCGTGGACTCCGACACCGGCTTTTCTGCGACACGAGCTCCTCAACGCTGTCGCGTTAAAACAAGCATATGCAGTGCCAAAAAGCGGGCACGTCCTGTGCTAACGGGGCTTAGCGGAGAGACGAGAACTAGGAGTCGGATTCCTTATTAATAAGAATATAGCTGGTAACACACAGCAATTCTATAGCATTAACGAAAGGGTGGCAGGTCTCGTTGTGAAACTTAATAAGAGGTACAAATTCAAGGTCGTAAAGGTGTACGCCCCTACATCCAGTCATGATGACCAGGAAGTCGAAAGCTTCTATGAAGACGTGGAATCGGCGATGGGTGGAGTGAAAACAAAGTACAATATACTTATGGGCGACTTCAATGCCAAGGTAGGCAAGAAGCAGGCTGGAGAAAAGTCAGTGGGGAATATGGCATAGGCACTAGGAATAGCAGGGGAGAGTTATTAGTAGACCTTGCAGAACAGAATAATATGCGGATAATGAATAAATTCTTCCGCAAGCGCGATAGTCGAAAGTGGATGTGGAAGAGCCCGAATGGCGAGACTAGAAATGAAATAGACCTCATACTCTGCGCTAACCCTGGCATCATACAAAATGTGGACGTGATCGTTAAGGTGTGCTGTGACCATAGGATGGTAAGAACTCGAATCGGCCTAGACTTGAGGAGGGAACGGAAGAAACTCGTACATAAGAAGCCGATCAATGAGTTAGCGGTAAGAGGGAAAATAGAGGGATTCCGAATCAAGCTACAGAACAGGGATTCGGCTTTAACTCAGGAAGAGGACCTTAGTGTTGAAGCAATAAAGGACAATCGTATGGGCATCATTAAGGAGCGTGCAATAGAAGTCGGTGGTAACTCCGTTAGACATGATAACAGTAAGCTATCGCAGGAGACAAAAGATCTGATAAAGAAATGCCAATGTATGAAAGCCTCTAACCCTACAGCTAGAATAGACCTGGCAGAATTTTCGAAGTTAATCAACAAGCGTAAGACAGCTGACATAAGGCAGTATAATATGGATAGAATTGAACATGCTCTCAGGAACGGAAGAAGCCAAAAAGCAGTGAAGAAGAAACTAGGAATATGCAAGAATCAGATGTATGCGTGTAGAGACAAAGCCGACAATATCGTTACTAATATGGAGGAGATAGTTCAAGTGGCTGAGGAGTTCTATAGAAATTCATATAGTACCAGTGGCACCCACGACGATAATGGAAGAGAAAATAGTCTAGAGGAGTTTGAAATCCCACAAATAGCGCCAGAAGAAGTAAAGAAAGCCTTTGGAGCTAGGGAGCTGGGGAGAATCAGGTAACAGCATATTTGTTGAAGGATGGTGGGCAGATTGTTCTAGAAAAACTGGCCACCTTGTATACGCAATGCCTCATGACCTCGAGCCTACCGCAATCTTCGAATAACGCTAGCATAATCCTAATCCATAAGAAAGGGGACGCCAAAGACTTGAAAAATTATAAATCGATCAGCTTACCGTCCGTTGCCTACAAAGTATTCACTAAGGTAATTGCAAATAGAATCAGGAACACCTTAGACTTCCGTCCACCAAAGGACCAGGCAGGATTCCGTAAAGGCTACTCAACAATAGACCATATTCACACTATCAATCAGGTGATAGAAAAAATTACCGACGATTACGTTACTTCCTAATGCGAAATTTGAGCGCAGCAAATAAGCTGTTTCACCTTTTCGATAGATTGAGGCAAAGAAATCGAGCAACACATGTATGCGCTATCACAGAATTTCTTTTTTTTTATATTTCCCGTACTCCTGGATCATCTCGACGGCGGCGACGGTAAGCTTCTGCTTCGGCGGCACGCACCTCTGGATTCTGACGGCGACGGCGCTGGGCCTCTGCTCTGGTAGCTCGTTTAGCAGCAGTAGCAGCAGCAGCAGACGGAGGACTTCCATCGGTCGTCTCGCTCATGGCTCAGAAAGAACTGGCAGATAATTTCGCAGTGGCGAACGGCAGCGGCAATTTCGGCTCGGGCGGTGCACATATACAGATCCGCCGCCACCGATCTGGCTCTCTGATTGCCACCGCACAGGGCGAACGGCAGCGGCAATTTCGGCTCGGGCGGTGCACATATACAGATCCGCCGCCACCGATCTGGCTCTCTGATTGCCACCGCACACGGGTTGCATTGGAGGAGGAGCGAAGAAAGGAATTAAGTTCGAGCCGGCGCTTTGACAACCGGAGACTCGCAGGAAGAGGGGGGAGTGGGGCGGCGTGTACACCCAGCGGCAAACGATGGGGGCAGAAGCGCGCGCAGCAAGCGGACAACACGATAAAGGGAGGAGGGAAGAGATAGCAGCGACTGACTGATGCCGCTGACGCCGATACAGGGGGGGGGGACCCTTTCCTCCTCTTTCTGCATGGCGGCGACGGTGTTCTATGCAGTCACGTTATCTTGACTCTCTAGCGGCGTCAGCGGCATCCAGCGGTATCAGTCGGTCGCTGCTAGCGCTGGGGGGATGAAAGGGGGGCGGAGCTGGTTACGAGGCCGACGACGACGCGAAACCCAGGAACGGACGCCAAAGAGCTGCGCTCTAAAATGTGCGGAATATAACCAACCTGTATATATAGCTTTCATTGATTACGAGAAAGCGTTTGATTCAGCCGAGACCTCAGCAGTCATGGAGGCATTGCGGAATCAGGGTGTAGACGAGCCGAATGTAAAAATGCTGAAAGATATCTATAGCTGCTCCACAGCCACCGTAATCCTGCATAAAGAAAGCAACCAAATCCCAATAAAGAAAGGCGTCAGGCAGGGAGATACGATCTCTCCAATGCTATTCACAGCCTGTTTACAGGAGGTATTCAGAGATCCGGATTAGGAAGAATTGGGAGTAAGAGTTAATGGGGAATACCTTAGTAACTCGCGATTCGCTGATGATATTGCCTTGCTTAGTATCCTTTATCATTTGCTCTCTCTCTCTCTCTCTCTCAGGGGACCAATTGCAATGCATGATCACTGACCTGGAGAGGGAAAGCAGAAGGGTGGGTCTAAAAATTAATCTGCACAAAACTAATGTTTAGCAGTCTCAGAAGAGAACAGCAGTTTACGATAGGTAGCGAGGCACTGGAAGTGGTAAGGGAATGCATATACTTAGGGGAGGTAGTGACCGCGTATCCGGATCATGAGACTGAAATAATCAGAAGAATAAGAATGGGCTGGGCTGCGTTTCGCAGGCATTCTCTGATAATGAACAGCAGGTTGCCATTACCCCTCAAGAGAAAAGTGTATAAGAGCTGTATCTTACCAGTACTCACGTATGGGGCAGAAACCTGGAGGCTTACAAAAAGGGTTCTACTTAAATTGAGGACGACGCAACGACCTATGGAAAGAGATAAGAAAAGAGCGGATTGGTTGAGGGAACAAACGCGAGTTAATGACATCTTAGTTGATATCAAGAAAAAGAAATGGGCATGGGCAGGAAATGTAATGAGGAGGGAAAATAACCGATTGTCATTAAGGATTACGGACTGGATTCCAAAGGAAGGGAAGCGTAGCAGGGGGCGGCAGAAAGTTGGGTGGGGCGATGAGATTAAGAAGTTTGCAGGTACAACATGGCCAGAATTAGTACATGACCGCGGTAGTTGGAGAAGCATGGAAGACACCTTTGCTACTTCTGCTGCTGCTGCTGCTGCTGCTGCTGCTGCTGCTGCTGCTGCTGCTGCTGCTGCTGCTGCTGCTGATGATGATGACGACCGCTAATTATCGCCAATCAAAGCATCCAGCACGGAAAGCTTCGCTTACACCGATTCCCACTGTGCGTGGGATCTGAAAATTTTTTTTTACTTTGAAAATGAAGTCGGCTCTTAAGTCATGCGCAATTAACTCACTTCTTTCGCGGACAATTACACTCTAAGAACAGTTTACACCCTTTGGCTTGCCCCTTCTGCCACACAAAAATAATCGTCATCTGCCTTGATGCGTTTCCTTTCTTTATCGCTGCAAGCCCGGAACTTTCCAGTGACGAAAGGCATGCGCATTATCAGAAGGGGCCCTCCAAAGGGTGTAAACTGTTCTATGCTGATAACGCGCGTGCCATTCGTTACTGGAAAGTTCTGGGCTCGCAGCGATAAAGAAAGGAAACGCATCAAGGCAAATGACGATTATTTTTGTGTGGCAGAAGGGGCAAGCCAAAGGGTGTAAACTGTTCTTAGAGTGTACAGTGACGGTTTGCTTATGCATTGGTCAGTGGCAGGCACGGTGTGCTCGGTTTTAATTATTAATCTTACAGACTCAACCAGCAGCAGTTTCCAACGCAGACAGCGTGTTCTAAGGAAACTGGATATCGTAACCATGTTTTCGTGTCGGTGGAGGAAATGCTTCTCAAGCAGAAACGATCGATAAAATGCCCCCATGAAATTTCGACAGCTAGCGGCCATGTCCTGGTGAAAACCGCCGTTATTCTTTATATTCACTAGGTGTGAGATAGCCTGAAAAAGATAGGAAACCAAGGAAAATTGCGAAATTTTCTACAATGTTAATTAAAAAATCGACAGCTTAAATATATGCTTTCTGTAGTCACTATATCTGAACTTTTTCTTTCCGATCTAACAAACTTTATCAAAATCGGTGTAAGGGTTCCCAAGAAGGCAATTTCCCTTCCTATGTACTTAGAGTATTGCGCTACCCACGTGTCTCGCACGGGAAATGCCTCGCGCACACCTCCGAAAGGCTATTTCTTGTGGGGTGCTAAGTGTATAGAGAGAACAGGGAACCCTACGGTTGAAAAGTGGGACACAATCTGAAAGCACGCGCTATGGTAACTCGGAAGTTTGCATAAAAACATGGAACACAAGGACCCCTGACGACCAAGTATGACCACAGTTCCCTATTTTCTTGATTTTTTTCCTACGGAAGTCTTGCTTTTTCCATTTGAGCTCGCCTTTATCGAAAGACAGTCGTAAACAGCGTGCTTTTTAGAAACGAGACTGTAGGGCAGCTCTCCGAACAACGTGACTCGAAGCTGCGCGTATTCGGTCTAGTGTGCGGCTGCTCCTTGTGGCACATAGTTCAGGTTTCTGTATCTTCTACGTTATTTTCTTGCATCATATTTTAGGAGGTTAGCGAGGTCAGCCAGAGGGTCCTAAAAACAAGCGGGTCAGTCTCGATTCCACACATCGTATTTTGCGTGTTTCTCTAGAAAAGACACCGAGTTCCGGACCCAGTTGCTGGACCGTTCACACCCGTTTATGTCTAAGGGAGAACAAAGGTATACGAGGTAGAATTATATAAGCTTAGATTAGCATACGTGATGCTTCCTTGGCATGTTATGCACGTGTGCGAAAGGTCAGATTAAAAATATGATACAAAGAGAAAGAAATATCGTGGGCAAAGAGTTGGCGGCGCTCTTCAGGACAGGCGTTGAAAACGACGGTACAGGCAGAGGTCGCGAGCACGTGCTCGAGGGGTTCTATGACACGAAAGTTTAGTTTTGCGGGAAAACTAAAGAAATGCCTCGGGGTAGAACGGGAGACTGACAAGGAGAAAGGAAAGAATGTTAGCAGAGCGAAAGCTGGGGAAGACAGAGACTAGAGAATAATGAGAAATTCAAGATTGTTTTGTACCTTCGCAACGTTTGTTTACCTGTTGCTTTGTTTTGCTAGCAGGTGGAAGATGAAAAAAGATTTCGTCTTGACAGCAAGGTTGTTCTCGAAAATGGGTGCGGAAGATGCGGACTCGAGAAAGAAAACTATATATAACAGCAAAAATTCGTGTCCGTGCCACGATGAGGCGGATGAGGGTTTTTCGAGGTAGTGTACCAATGGCGACGGTGAAATTGAGGAGGCCGAAAAGCAAGCAAATAAAGTTAAAAGTCTGAAGCGTAAAATAGCCGGCAGCGTAGGGATTGTTCAGGGAGAGACGGCGAAAAAGAAAGAAGGAATGCGAAAAAAGGCGGCCGTTCCCTGAGTCTTACCCTACCGCCATCTCGCCGTAAAAGAAGCGAGAAGCACATTTTTCAAGAAGCCGAAAAATGAAAAGTTGGGAGGAGAGAGGGACTCAGAGCGGATAAATTGGTTGATAGCCGAGAAAAGGGTGCGAAACAAGAGCGCAGAAAGACAATGGAAACAAACCACATGACTCTCACGGGAGGAAAATGAGAGTTTTTCTTTTCGTTGTTTTATTTTAGTTCTTCAACGTACACACATTTTTCGAGGTCCAACTTCATGCTCGCATACAGAGTTGTTTCTGGATGCGCCTCCATTTTTTTTTTTGTCAAGATTACATGGCTAAGGCGGGGGGGGGGGGGGGGGTATGTTGTGAACTCTTTCACACGTGGTGGAGAAATAATTTGTTTCTTAACAGCTGTGGCCATGCCAAGACACTTGTTACTCCCTTCATTGGAGCGTATTCGTGTACTGCACTGTTTTAACTCAAGATTACCTGCAGCGGTTGCTTAGCGACTGCGGCTATGGTGTTGCACTGCTAAGTACGTAGTTGCGGGATCGAATCCCGGCCATGGAGGCCACATTTCGATAGGGGCGAAATGCTGAAACACTCGTGCACTTAGATTTAAGTGGAGGTTAAAGAATCACCCCAAGTGGTCAAAATTTCAGGAGACCTCCACTACGGCATGCCTCATAATCAGATCGTGGGTTGGGTAACGTCAGTTCGTGCTGAGTTATCGTCGCATTCGGTTAAATGCAAGTCCTTCTCACAACGTACATGGTAAACATGTTATCATTATCGTATTTATTGAACTATATTTCGCACCATAATCAGCGACGACCGACCCTTAGCGTCAGGAGCGGCCAGTCTACAAGTACATATATTCATGTCGCACCATATCAGAACATACAAAAAAATATAGTGCAGCAGTCACCTGGCTAACACAGTTACCTACACCTAGAGAGATACTGCGAGTGGTTGGCGTACAAAAGAACTAGAACAACGAAAAAAAAAGAACTCAAACAAAATCGAGTTGATCTTAGTGACGATGTAACAAAATACAAAATAGAAAGAGGTGCAACCGAAGCAGCTGTCGGGCATTATAGAAGAAAAGAATTAGTTCATTGTTTTTTATTCAGTACAAAAAAAATCTCTACATTGGTTCGTCCCCATAGGCCAAGTCGGGACTCATCGGAAAAGTGGTGACTCTTCCGCTAAATGCGGAATGGGTGAAATCATTAGCTTAACATCATATGAAAACTTCACACCACATGATCGCTTAGCGCGGGAACCAAAGTACAATTACGATCATGCACGGTCAACTGTATACAACTCCCAATCATGTAAGAACCAATCGTGAGTATACTGGCCTGAGCCACTGGTGTTGCTCTCATGCATTTCAAACCTACTATATATCCTAGGTTTACGTTGGAGCAACATGATGCATAGAAGTTTTGTGCTTTAGCCTCGCTTCTTTACCTCGCAAAATAGCAATATGAAATGCACCCCACACAAAGGCAAGCGAGACCGTAAGCTGTTTGGTGTGCTTCCGTCCATACGTGACTCGTCAATTCCCGGTAAGGCCTGAGAGTTTTCGTTTTTCTTATTTTCTTTCTTTTCCCACCCTACTTTTAAGTGCTGTTCAAATTCGCCGAAAACATATCGTGTTTCTAGCCGCGTTTAATGCCGCATGCGTACGGGAGACTCCAAAGCCACGATGTTAGAACCATTGAGAAATACTATGTTATGCCACCTCATGCGATCAGCAAAACCCGTATATTGCGAATAATTCAAGCATGTTTTCAGGAACGTAGGATCAGCTGGGCTGGAATTCTCCGACATAAAGTGGCCTGACAGCCCACAGCCTTATCGAACTGAGCGAGCTTGGATGCTCGGTTGCCAGAATAAGTATTTCGAATCAACACAAAGAAAACACTGCAAAATTCTGGAACATTACAAAAATAAAGGGAGGAAATAACCGCCACCACACATCAAGTTTAACAGAAGAAGCTGACAGACTACGCCAACTTCAGATAGGCAATTACCTCCCAGGCACTGTACTACAGGCGATTTACCCCTGAACATTTGCAAGAGTCTGCCAGTTTTGCAATACACCAAACACCTTTAGCGCATGGTCTTCGAATGCAAGAAGAACCCGCGGGTAACGCCTATCCAAGCACCAACCAACAGAAGACCAGTGCGAGGCACAGCTGAGAAGCCCAAAACCTGCGGACCAACTACGCCTGGTGAACCCGACGAGGCTATGAGCACAAGGCCATGGCTACCTGAAATAGGGTGGCCGCCCGCCTTCGGGCATCAGTAGCTTGGTCTCCGAAATAAAGTTTATTCACTCACTGCCTTCGCTTATGGGGATGCGAGCTGTTGCCGTCACAGCGCAAGCATAAACTTGTGTCACCGCCTGCAGTTAGCTACAGAAAGCAGCCGACCAGAGAGGGTTGCCACGTATTGCCCGATCGTTTGTAACACACGGCAGCCACCCTGTCACGCTGCTTTCACCAATCGCTCAGGTGATTTTGCACAGACTGATTTTAATTCGGATGCAAATTTTTACCAGTTCAACTTATACCTGTTCGCACTAAGAGCCAGCATAAACAACGCAAATTTGAAATGCAACATACCCCAGCGTTGACTTCAGACCAAGGGATTTCTTTTTATTTGATCAGAAAATGATTTGTACTTGGGCACTATCCTCTGCCTCCGAACTCTAATAATAATAATATTTGGGGTTTTACGTGCCAAAACCACTTTCTGATTATGAGGCACGCCGTAGTGGAGGACTCCGGAAATTTCGACCACCTGGGGTTCTTTAACGTGCACCTAAATCTAAGCACACGGGTGTTTTCGTATTTCGCCCCCATCGAAATGCGGCCGCCGTGGCCGGGATTCGATCCCGCGACCTTGTGCTCAGCAGCCCAACACCATAGCCACTGAGCAACCACGGCGGGTTGCCTCCGAACTCTGTACTGTATAGTGAAAGCTGTGAGTCGTCTCACCAAGCCAGAAAGAAAGAACAAGAAGGGCTTCTCTACGTCGGCCTCTCATCGCCCTTCGGGCGACTGTACCTGATAATAATAATAATAATATTTGGGGTTTTACGTGCCAAAACCACTTTCTGATTATGAGGCACGCCGTAGTGGAGGACTCCGGAAATTTTGACCACCTGGGGTTCTTTAACGTGCACCTAAATCTAAGCACACGGGTGTTTTCGCATTTCGCCCCCATCGAAATGCGGCCGCCGTGGCCGGGATTCGATCCCGCGACCTCGTGCTCAGCAGCCCAACACCATAGCCACTGAGCAACCACGGCGGGTGACTGTACCTGAATGGAACCTCCATGAAAGGATCAGTATACTAATCCTTCCGCGAATTAGTACTAGTACAATTACTACAGTGTGCAAGGGGTAAGAGGCTTCCTTCATTCTTATAACGCGAAATCTGCTCTCGTTATATATACTGATTGGCTGACACAAACCTGAGCCTTTGCCGCACTTGAAGATATTGGGTAATTGGAGTATAGGTAGGACTATCCCTGTATTTCTTTATGCGCGAAGTGCAGAAATACATTCTAACTGAAATTTGCTTAGAGATGTGGGAAGTCGCGGATAAAGTCAAAGAAGAAGATGACAGGGCAGAATGCTCTGTCTTGTCACCTTCATTTTTATTCTTCAATAATTTTGCGCTACTTCTGCAATCTCTTTTCATGAACTAACCGAGTACAGCTTTTTTGGGGTACATTGTAATATATTTTTACAGCGAATGCTGTATATGACTAAGCAGCCGTAGTTTTTTCGGTGCCCGTGAACAGAAATAAATCATGTGGGCCGATCCTGGTGGTAGTGCAGAAAGGGCCCAAGCTCAATGGCACATACCCCTGTGGGTTTGGGGACCTGTAACGCGCCCTTGGACTACCCTTGTCACACGTGGGGCCCGAAGAGGTATCAGGCACAAGGGTAAGAACCTATTTTTCTTGGCGTCCGGCAACCGAAACGGACTTGGAAATTTCTAACAAATCCATACGGGTGCAGTGCGGCGGCACAGATGTCAAAATGCGGAACAGACTAAAACGCTCCCTGTGAACAATAGCGTGACGTCAAGGTTATCGCAGCATATAAGCAGTACAGATATCGGCGCTAAAAACAGCTGCGTTATCGATGGGTCGGACACGTATAGTTCGTACACATGAAGAACAACATGCGTGCAAGGTGCGCCGGAGGGAACAGCAACGAGAATGTAAACGGCGCCGGAGCGAAACGACCACTGACGAAGAACGTTGCCGCGATGCTGAACGAAAACCACAATCCCGAGCCCGGGCACCTCCGGACGGGTAACGACGCCAGGCTCGCAATGCAAAAAATGACAATTCCACTCTGTGAAGATGGAAGGGAAGTGAAAGCACGTGGCTTTTCGTTTGAGAGCTTTGACTGTTGTCAGCTTTCGCTGCCATGGAATGGTTGTCATTTTTTGATCCAGAAACATGTATAGGTTTGGCTTTCCCTCGTGGCTGCTTTCGACAAATACTGTCAACACTGGTTACGCAGCTACGTAGCGCTGGCCCTATTACACGTTTACCTTCAGATATTCCTTCGTTTTTCTTGACATTCTAGTACGATACCCATGCACGATAGATAATACGATATGATAAAACACGATACGACACTATCAAGTTCACACATGCCCTCGTGCAACCTTAGCACAAAACACAGCGCACCCAGTTTCGTCCTCACCTATGTGTATAAACATTTTGTTATTCATACCGCGGAAAATGGAGCTGTGAAATATTTAGCCGATTTCCTGCGTTTCAACATAATGCATCGACGGCAGCCATCCTGCACCGCACATGCAGGAAAGAGGCGACGACGAAACGATGGGGATGCAGGGAGATTAGGGAACGGGAATGGGGTGCGAGGATGGGCTGTTCCTAAAATTGGGTACTTCAAACAAAGTGGTAGTCTTTGTGCACGCGGAGACCATGACATAAAGAATGGAAACGAGCCGAAAGAGAAAAGGGTGGTTGCTTCAGAGGACGAAACTAACGGCAGTCGATATAATATGCTGTATGCGGAGGATGGACGTGTACCAAGAAAACGCGGCCGCATTGTTTGCCGACTCGCATTGCGGAATCGCGCTCCACTGATTCTCCAAAAAAAGACGCCTCGCTATGGAACCAGTGTTGTTAGCGCGAGTGCGTGTGCGAGTATTTGTGTATGTATGTATGTGTACGTGTGTGTGTGCGTTTGTGTGTGTTTGTGTGTGCGAGTGTTTGTGTGCGTGTGTGTTATCTTAAGCTCGTCACCGAAACAGGCGGTATGGAACTCAGATAGCACTAATGCAATGACAGGCGTAGAGAAGGTGCTGCTGCATAATCTTATCCCTCGAGGCATGGCTAGCGACTGTATTACGAGCTTGTGAAATATGAAGTTCTGAAAGTAGTAGTGGGAACAGCACCAGAAACAAGAACTAAGGAACTCGTGTCACGAGCGCTGACTATCAGTTAACTGTGGGTTTATTGCACGAAAGGAAATATTGACAAATGTACGTGCTTGTCTTTTACAGCGAAGCTGTTAGTCTCTAGTTAGGCAGAATTTTTTCGGTCCGCGTGGCATGTTTTGCTCACACAAAAGCAAACGGCAGCTGGAAGGCTTTGTGTCCGAGTTCTAGCCTAACAGGACTAGGTTTTCTAGTATATTCGAATTACACACAACCTGCAGACATGACAGCATCGGTTTGCAAGTCGTAGTTCAGAAATTTTGAAATGCACTTTGAGAAATTAGTTCAATAACGTACTTACGCCAGGGCCTGCTAGAATGAGCATGTATGCTGCAGTTTCCCACCTGTATGTGCGCGCGTGACGAACACAAACTGGAAAACCTACGTGAGAAAAAGTGTTCTAAAATTTATAATCAGAATAGTCTTATACGAGTAACTTTCTCTTTTAAATATTTTTGCTGCACTAAAACAACAAATGTTAACTTTTCTATTTTACAATTTATTAGTTCGCTCTTGGCGACTTCTACCAACCAGTGATTCTGGCGCAAGACTTGACTAGAGAAAGAAATAAAATGATAAATTAAAGGCAGGGAGGTCAACCAGGACTGAGCCCAGTTGGCTACCCTACACTGGGGAGAAGGAGAGGGGAAGTTTAAAGGAAGAAGAGAAAGCCTTCTGCGGATATCGTTGCTCTTCATCACTGACGGTCACTGAGTCCGGATCACAGACGGCCTCTCAATCCGGTTGGTTTCAAAAGTCGCAGCGGCGCTTACGTGGCCTTTTGTAGCTGCTGCATGCAGGGTCATGGTTCCCAAATCTTGCTCAACGTGAACGGTTTTCTATCTAACTGATTTAGAGCTGTGCAAAGGTGATGTCTTTCATACTCAAAAAGATGGGCTGTAGCAAAGTAGTTGTTTTATAGTCTTCTCGACACTCCAGGTATTGCACTCGGCGCTATCAGCCGTTTCAATCAAACACGTATACATGCATTGGTGAATGCGACGCTCAAGCGTAAGTGGCACAGCATTGTTTCGTAATTTCGCGGAAGTCCGGGTATCAGCCGCAGTTACATGGATGCGTCGAGAGAATTCGATCGATGCTGGGTGAATTCAGGTTTGTGCCACTTCTACGATGTCATACGTTGTGCTAACGTGCTTAAATAATGGGCTACGTCAGCCCTCGATAAAGGTAAAGACACAAGGTTTTCTCCTTCGTGTGCTTTCCTAGTAGCTTCATTGGCGAGGTCATTGCCGGAGGTAGCGTTGCTAACTCTAACTCGGCGGTTTCGCCGCAGTTCTTGTATTTCCTTGCGTGTTTCTTCTAAGCGTGGCGTGTGCTTCACTTCAAATTTTGCGTGACTTATAGCGCGGCATTCACGGGCGAAAGTTATGAGGGCGGACGCTTTATTATCGTGCGAAATTTACGCTGCGGCATCCAACGCGCCCGGTCTCGTCGTGGCGATAAGTGCCACGAAGAAACGTCGCGCTGTGGTCGTTCACCCTCCATAACACATGCTCTGAATGTCCGACGGGTATCAAAATTAGCAAACCGAACGTTTTCTAAATTACAATGTGGGGCAATGCTGTCTTGTCTGACAACTGCTGGATACGAATACATGGTGTCGCACGGAATTGCGAATGATTCTCGGAAAGGGTTTCGCATATGATGCTATACATTACAACTGTGTGCTGGTCATCCTATACTTTCATCCATCGTAACATATGTTTTGCTTGGTCAATTATATTGCTTGCCTTATACTAGACGAATAAGAGTGAAGTTGATTTTGAAACCTCTGTGGCACTCATTTTCATCCTATTGGCTCACCTTCCTAACGAGCGCTATTATATATATATATTATATATATATATATAATGGAGTAAGTTCCATCAATAACAAGCTAACTAGTTCACATTAAGACGTTAGCCACTCATACGATTTAATGACACGCTGGCGCCTCAACGTGAAAAGAAAAATAACTGCTTGCCTAGCGGTCCACATGCCGTACGCTAAAGAAATTCAAACATTCGCGCCAAGCAGCGTAAGATCTTGATGTCACTCATTTACGGTTGTGGCGCCATTTTTCTTTGTTTCTTGCTTGCTGCTAACTATCCCACCAATGCGCAAATGGTGACGGTTGCAACGAGGCGCCATCTTTTTTTTTTCTTTTTTGACATGTGGGCTTCTATGAAAGCTTATGAAAGCTTCGCTACCAGTTTACATATACATTGGAATGGGCGCGAACACAGTCACGGACGCTACATTTCGCCTACAGCTTCGCTGTACTACAGCCACTTTCATAGGGTTGAATGGAGGCGTATTTTTACAGCGAAACTGTCTAAAGCTAGGATCTGAAAAAAATGTGTCTTAGAAGTGGAAAAAAAAACAAATCATGTGGATCCATCCTGGTGGTAGTGCAGAAATGGTCCAAGCTCAACGGCACATTCTCCTGTGAGCGCGTGGATCCTGTAACACACCCTTGAACTAGCGTTGCCACACGTGCGACCCAAGAAGGGCGCAGGCACAAGGGTAAGAGCACTGGTTTTTGAAAAAAAACCTTCTGTACAACTTTTTCAAAAATCACCGCCCCTTCTAGTTCGTGAAGATGGTCGAACAGCGAAGCAATGTCAAACCATGCAAGTCAAACATCGCAAGCAGTCTATATCGTAAATCTTTTGTTTCACTATTCTTTCTCCTCATTTTCGCTTTTTCGTGCTTCGCGTGGTGAGCGTGCTTTAGGAGTCTTTTTTTTTTGCTGTTCTCCCGGTGTTCCCTTTTTTGTCTTGTTTTTGTGCGTGACGCAGGCCCTACGACGATGAGCCCGTTCATGAGTCAACTCTCGCTGATGCTCGCGGTATGCAGTTGCATCCTCTGGAGTACGCACTATATATTCGTGGTCTTCCCACAGTTGTAGCTGGGATGGAAAGTGGGCAACCACTAATTCAAAGCTCCAGATATTGCACTCAGGGCCCATCACTGGAGATGCAGGCGCTGCAATCGTTTTGACAATTGGTTGGATTGGTTTGCCGATTGACGTCTTCGTGTTTCTTAATGAGGTTACACACAAGTTCGGCTACGACGGAGAGAACAGCGTCAGTGACGGTATGCCCGTAATTCGCCGTTGCCGCGTGCGTTCGATGTCTAGAGTTTGCTCGGCGGCGTGGTTAGCAGAATCCACCCGGCATTGCCGCTTGCGAGTCTTCAAAATTAAATTGCTTCAATGCTAAATCTGTCCGTCACGTAAGAGAAGGAATGGCTCATACCCCCTTAAGCAATGGCTCATACCCCCGAAAAGGCGGCCTCACCATTACGACGACAGAAGTGAAATTCTACGCTGGATCGACGAGCGGCCACGGAGCCAGCTGTGGAAGACGAGGACGACGCTCGAGCCCTTGCTGATGACGATATATTCAGGGAAACACGACAACCACGGGACAGGGTCCGCATAAACAGCCTCGTTCTAAACGGACTTAAATTCTCGGCGCCAACCACGCAAACGCCTCGTGCCACTGCCATAGAGTTTCCTACAAAAATTTTTGTAGGAAACTGTGGCCACTGCTCGCGCGTTCGCCGTCGTGGTCGGCCACCGCAGGCTCCGTTGCCGCTCTTCAATCCAGCGTAGAATTTCACTGCAGTTCGGTCGTAGTAATGAGGAGGGCGCGTTTGCTGGGGTATGAGCCATTGCTTAAGGGGGCATGAGGCATTGATTGTCTTACGTGACGGACACATTTAATAACAGGGGTGATACGCGAATGTGTGTGCGTACCTATATCGCTACGATGACCGTAGATATGGACAGTGGATACGTTCATGTCTTTGTTCAATATTCTGGGTCCCCTCTGTGTCGTGCACTGAACAGCTTCGCTGGTCATCCATCTTTCCATAGTGGAAAGGCTCTGAAATGTTTAGAGCGATAGCTCTGCTACCCCAGGTACAAACCCAGAAAACACCTGGGGGGGGGGGGGGCTATTCTGTAAGAGTCCATCGAGTGGACTCTCCATTTCGGTCGCTACTGATTGGCTAGGGCCGCTCGTCTCCTCCTCTCTCGTACAGCTGCATTCAATCAGCAGCGGCCGAAATGCACAGTGCACTAGATGGACTCTTACAGAATACCCCCCTCCCCTCCCCCCTGGTTCCGTAAATCTGACCTTCAAGCTCAGCCAAGGTATAACTGGTACTTAGCCTGCCTAATGCGTTATGGAGTGCAAACTTACAGTAGCTCGGGGTAAGTTTTTCGTCCCACCACCGCCAGAAACGCTGGCTGCATCCAAGTTCACTGCGCGGTGGCGGCGACGACGCCGACGGCGCCGAACAGCGCCGGTGCATTGTCTTGTGGTGGAATTGTAGACGCGGCAGTTGCTGCTACAGAAAGATCTCTGCAAGTCAATACTTTCATCCTTTCCTAAAACAAGCAAAACCGGGCTGTCCTATACAAACTTGGTTTCACCGCGTTTTTCCGTGACCGTTTACCGCGGGCTAACAAACTTTCCAGATTTTCGCTCAACGCAAGGTACACATTCCATGTATTGTAAAGTTCTGGAATGTTGTCGCCGATCAGATCTATTGTCTATGTTGTCGCCGGACCTTGCGTAATCAGATTGCGTGCTTGGGGCGAAGAGTGCACATGTTTTGCATTCTACAACGCACGTGGGCACTAGCGATAATGGTAGAATGCTCGACGAGTCGACGTGCTTGACCTGTAGATAAGATTTTGTATTAGGCATAGTTCGTTAGGTAGGCATGGAAACGATTTCGCAATTGAAGAAAAAAAAAGTAATCGTGGTCTGATGCTTAGAGCACCAAGTTGCTCTGTTCGAAGGCAGAGGTTCAATTTCACCATCAGTCACACGTTATGTTCTTTTATTAAAGCGAGGCGAGAAGGTAAGCTTCTCGCCTCGCTCATTTGCAGCCTTTGCCTCATTCTTGGCACTTTGTGCCAAGAATGAGGCAATGAATGCTTCACACTAAGAAAAAAAAACTGATGGAAGAATACGGCCCCGTTGCCAGAATTTTCTAGTGTAATTTTGGTAGTCTTCGTGAACTATGTTGTGCTTACTACGCTCATAGCCAGCTTATCTTTAATTAACACACCCGCTTAGAAAACAGACGCTTCTGACCTAATTACTTTCAAATACTTTGATCATGCTTCAAAGAGCGAAGGCGGCGCTTTTCATCTTCAGAAACCACGAACTCGGTGCTTTTTTGAGTTGAGCGCGCTTTCTTTAAAATTTCAGGGAATACCATCCGTGAAGTGCGTTTTTGGTACACGAGTTTATGTCTCTTGATTTTTACAGTTTTGCCAAAGGGAGCGAGCGTCTGCGTGAGCCTGCTGCCGCAAGTTTGCGCAATGCGGGAACTTTTTTCGTAGCCCGAGGAAGGCCGGCATCAAAGGGAAACGTGGCAATAAACGCGGTTTTATTTCCTTCCGACCATCACCGCGTTCTCGAATTTGTTGTTTATTTGTTGGTTTACCTTCACTTTTCAAGCTTAGTCCTTTCGCTCTTTGTGGACCGAATAGTGCTCCCTCAAGACTTCTTCACTCCATGTGGAATCTCATTCAACGCCCTCCTTTGCGTCACCTAGAGATTTCTGCCGTTCGTGCATTTGCGTTCTTGTGAAGGCTACATTTTGCGAACTCGAAGCTTGAAACAAAAGCCGTAGCGGTGCTTTGAGTCAAACTGCTCACCTGGATTCGCAGAACTGCTCGGAGCTGGGCGGGATCTCATATGAGATGCGTTGGCCACGGAATGTGTCGTCTAGAATTATTTTTTTTTTTTTGTTGCCGTGAGAAATGTCGGCCATTTCGTGGCATTTGGTGTAGGTATGACACTTATTTTCGTCCTCAATCACTTTATCGAGAAGTCGAGATAATGAACACTCTTCTTCAGGACCAAGAACTGAGAAAGCTGTGCATACGGTTTTTTGAACGCGCAATGGTGGCTCAGTGGCTGTGGCTTTGCGCCGACGAGCGTTGCGCTGCTCGTCGCGGGCTCGATGCCGCCTACAGCGGCGGCATTCCGATGGGTGTGGGCTGCAAAAACGTTCGTGTACCACCCTTCGGGTGCACGTTAAAGAATCCCAGGCGCTCAAAATTATTCGAGAGTCTTCCACTACGGCCCGCCGCATAATCCATTGTACACTGTTTTGGGAGGTTAAGCCCCAGATTTCGACAAATGATGCTGCAAGTTTCTGGATCACTCACAATAAACGCGAGTGAAAAGCAATGAAAGCATATACCATGTATTGTCTAGCAACTTTCACGTCCTCGTCACCTATGCTCTTCGTCTATAACCTTTAATTTCGAGCACCTACATGCACAGCGTCCACAGAAGACGCGGACAAATAGGCAAGAAAGCCACCGTGGATATGATCACGTGCTTGTGCAGATTGTTGAATAAGTATGCCCAATGGCAGGCATGTTCCTTCAAGATAATTTACGCCATGAGTTTATGCTAGGAAAGATATGTTTTCACTGTGTGTTTTACACGTGAGCGAGAGAGAGAGAGAGAGAGAGAAAGGAGGAGATAAATAGGATGGGAAAGGCAGAGAGGTTAAGCGGAATACATTCTGGTTTGCTACGCTACGCTTATGAAAGAGTACAGAGCATAGACAGTCGGAAGGTTTCACTTCACCTTTCACCATTCATGTAATTTAATGTTGTGAAGCGGGCGAAAACAGTACTTTTCCGAAATTTGAATTCTGAAATGAATGAATGAATGAATGAATAAAATAAATAAATAAACAAATAAATAAATAAATAAATCTCCTAGACTTGTATTTCTTTAAGCGAAGCTTTGTTTGCGATCTCTCCCAGACATTCATGACCGTCAATGCTGGCTGGGTTCTGCTGTTTTGCCGAATAGCTCACAAGTTAGGCGAATAGTCAGCCTATTGTCGAGTGGGTGGAGCATCAGGAGGCTGTGCTGAGGGAATCGAGTTTGAAATGACCCGTCCGATTACTTGGATCAATGGGTATGTGAAAAATGTCCGACAATTACGATACTCTCTAATGCGAAATTCCAGCACAGCTGTAAATGTCTTTTCATTCCGCGATGCAGTGAGGCAAAGAATTTGACGCCAGATCACAGCACCGACTGGCAGTGGGCCAGTGCCGTCAGCGCCTTCGCAGAGCGAGGAGCAAGAAATTGGAGGACGCTTAAGCTTCGCCTTCAAGAGTGGAACGCGACAGCGTTCCCGTCGACCCGCCAAGGGGTGTAAGACAATGGGCTACGGCGCAGCGACTACGCGCCCCGCATCGGACGCGGTGAGCGTCGAGCAACGCAGCGTTCGGCGCGACAACGAAATGTGCGCCTGAGCAAGCGACGCACGCCTGAGCCTTAGAAACAGCTCGTTTCTAAGGCAACACCGCGTTCACTAGAGGCGCTTTTGTACCGCTTTGAAGCACCGAACTCGTGGCTCAGTGGTAACGTCTCCGTCTCACACTCCGGAGACCCTGGTTCGATTCCCACCCAGCCCATCTTGGAAGTTGATTTTTATTTATGAAGTGCCTGCCGTGATTTATCGCTCACGGCCAACGCCGCGGACGCCGACACCGACGCCGACGACACCGGCTTTTCTGCGACACGAGCTCCTTAACGCTATCGCGTTAATATGGGAAAGCCAGCATGATGGGCGGCAACGGAGCCAGCTGTGGAAGAAGACGACGGACGCGCGAGCAGCGGCACGAGCGTGGTTACACCGAGGGAGACGGACACTCATTCCAGGAACGGGAGCCTAATATGTGCACTCTAATAAATAAATCGACACTTACGCAAGAGTGACACATACGCTAATGAACGATGTGCTAAGGCACCTTAGACCGGCAGATACTATTATATCTTATCATTGATACGGCTAATTTTACACAAAGTTTCATTCGTGCGACTTCGTCAACTTAAGCACAAGGGGCGGACATTTGTCGGGCCAGTCGTGAAGATCGTTCTACTGCTCAGAAGATGCTCAGCGCTGCAAGAGCGATTTCCTTGCCAACGTCGTGCTACTACCACGCGAATACTACCGCTTAAAAATAGAAACGATAAAAGAAATACGGATCTAATGCACATCTTCAAAGGAAAGCAAATGTAGACTCATAAAAAAAGGCTAAAACGTTGAACTGTAGGCTTTCAATGTCGCGAAGCTGCACTGTGGGTCATGAGAGAAAGGGGAAAGGGAGTGGGGGCGCCTTCGGATAAGCTGGTGATCTTTAACGTGCCGGCAAATCACGGTACACGAGCTTCTTTTGCACTCAGCTCGCATCGAAATGTGGACGCCTTGACTCAGATCGAACCCGCGACCTCGTGCTTAGTAGGCCAACGCTGTAGCCACCAGACCACCCCCACCAGGGGTTTAACGAAAAAAAAAACGGGGGAAGAACAAGCTATTCAGTACGAAGACTATTTTAGCCGTGTAATTCTGGCATGGCAACATGAATGCCGAGGGAAAGCAAGATGACTGTGCCGGCTGCTCTCCAGTTGCCCAATGTTCTCTTTAGACCTTGCACTGGGGTAAATGACACTGCCCTTGCATCTTTTTTTCCGCGATTTCTTATTTAATTTTTGAGCGCCTCCCTCCACACTAGCCTGTAGGTCTGTACTTGTTTGGTTATCGCTTTTTTTTATTATTCCACGCGGCAGAAAGTGCACGCTAATATTCCTTCACACTTTCTCTTTCTTATTCGCGTCGGAGCAAGTTTCGCCTCATCTCGCTAACTCATGAGAAATGCGCGAGCCGGCACTCTCCCCCTGCTGCTGCTGCTCCGTCGCTTCGCAGATTGGAAATGATGATGACTCGTCCTTCCGTCGCGTCGCAATCGTCGTGCACGTCGCCAGTCGACGAAGGCTGCGGCCCATTCTGCCCTCGTACGTAGCCTCATTTCTTGCCTGCCTCGCGCAATTGGATGAGTCGTTTCTCTGTCGTAGATCGAAACCCGATGCGAGACGGCGCATATTATCGTCGTCCTCATCTGCTGTTTCTACGGAAGCTTTTAAATATAGGACCATAGATCCTTGTAGGATTTCATCGGACAGAACCGACTATACACATACGCGGGTTGAATAAAGACAGATTCATGCTCTGAAATCTTTATTTCTAAAAATTATTCCCCCGCACTTTTATTCCCTTCTATATGCATCTGAGTAAGCTAAATGGACGCGTGCTGACGTTTCTACCAAGGACATAACACGAGTCAAGCCATTTTTGGCACCTATATCAAAGTCGCCTCCATTGTCCTAACTGTCTGTTGTTTCATGTCGAAAATATGTCCCTTTTTACCGTGAGTTACAAAAGGAAGTCGTAGAGGGCCGCACCTGGGCTGTAAAAAAGGTAAGGGGTGTTGGACGCGGGACACCGACGCCGGCTTATCTCCGACACGGGGCCCTTAACGCTGTCACATTAAAAGAGCATTCTTCAACAGGGTACAAGACAGATGCAGTTAAAACATTGCAGGTGGATTTTAAGTACGCGTAAAAGGATGGCTCGACTCATTATCTACGCTTGGTAGAGACGGTGAGATGCGTCCATTTCCCTTAGTGTGGAATATAGACAAAGTGATAAAAGTGTACATTAATAATTTCCAGAAATCACGATTTGAGAGCAGCAGTCTCAGAAATTATTGAAATACTCATATACGCATATTCCCCTTTCCCCCACCCCCAATGTAGGGTAGGAAACTGCGTGCTTGTCTTGTTGACCTTCCTGCCTTTCCTGTCCCTGCTCTCTCTCTCTCTCTCTCTCTCTCTCTCTCTCTCTCATATACGCATATATAACATGCACGCAGAAAATGTGTTATGTCGCAGGGCAAACTTCCGAGTATTCACATACACATACTTAAATGTAGACGCCGAGAGAGAGTAAAGATTTATTTTAACTAGAAAAGCGTGTTTGTCTACCTCACGGTGGCGGAGGAAAATAGGGAAGTAGAAAGATAAAAGAGAGAACAAGAGAAGATGCGAGTTTCCGCGCTCAAGGCCGTTATGAGGCCGCAAGGCCGTGAAAAATATTGTTTACATTTGATACTACCTTAAAATTACACTTAATAAGGCTTTCGGATGATCTATAGCTCACGCCTTTACACCCTCACGGGTGAAGAATGGGAGTTATAGACTAATTCGCATCCTTACGGACCATCAAGGGTGTAAATTGGTTTACACTGCAGTCGTACACAAGAAGCTCAAAAGTGCCTTCACTACATCTTAGCCGGACTAGCGTTTGGAGCTGTGTTCTAGTAGCGCCTGGGTCGGCAGCGGCAGATCATCCAGTCGTCGCAAAGCGCTGACGTCACTGTAAATCAAATCGATGACAATGGCACAACAAGTGGTCGATGTTTTCTGTGCAGCTTAAGATGTTCTGCGTGGGTTACTGGTCAAAGAAATCGCTGGAAACGATTAAACCCACCGTCGTTGCTTAGTGGATTTGGTGTTGTGCTGCTAAACACGAGGTCCCGGGATAGAATCCCGGCTACGGCCTCCGCATTTCGGTGGGGGCGAAATGCGAAAAAACATCCGTGCACTTAGATTTAGGGGCACGTTAAAGAATCCCAGGTGGTCAAAATTAATCTGGAGTCTCACTACGGCATGCTTCATAACCAGATCGTGGTTTTGGCACGTAAAACCCCATTATTTTGGACAAAATAACGTCTTTTTCTTGCCCTCTCGCACCCAATTTGAATGCTCGTATTATAACACAATATTCATTACTACATCAGTAAGAGCAACCGAAATAATAGCACACTTGGGTAATCGTCGTACGGCTGTCTGATATTAACTCAGATCGCATGTAGTCAGCCCACACTGAAAGCAGTGAAAACGCATTCTGCATTTTATACTTCTTTGGTTCTTTGTATTCTTCAGAACGTCTGTTAAGTTACAGTGTAAGGACTTTGAAACGTATTCCATTTTACTACAGTGCAATTTCTTTGTGGAGGCTACCGAACGTACAGGAATATGTTGGTTTAGGGCGGCGTATTTCATGTTATTGATATTCACTAGAGATACGTGATTCTTTCTTAGATTTGTTTATTGGAGTGTTTGCTTTGCTGTAGCTACCTCTGTCCATAGCAGCAGGAAATCCAAGTATAACGCCTTGTCCGTTCCTGTTCCGTTTTTTGGCTACCCGCTTAAAGACTAAGCTTCAATAAAAATTAACCTCAATAAAACGTTTTTCTGTTCCTCCTCTCTGTAATAGCCTTTCCGCTACGTTTATGCTTATTGTGTACTTTGTGCCTTTATTACAAAAATAAGACACTACAGGTGGCCTTATACTCACGTATTCTCTCATAACATCGTAAAGCTAAACGACGTCATCGAAGTCATTACATTGAAAGTTGAGCGAAGGTGCAGACATTTATTGCCACTTAACGTCAATACATTCGCACCTTATCTTGCTCCAACCACTCACGCGATCGTTTCTTTAGAGATGCTCTCTTGCTGGTAGTTGCCATCATCACCGTTTTCTTTCTTTCATCCTGTTTCCCTATTTCTTTATTCCAGCGTGAGTAGCTGGCTAGAACAAATGTGTTCAAGCAAACCTCTCAGCTTTTCCTTTCTAAATGAGCTCCTCCCTTTCGCTCTCCATGCAGACGTGCAAAGCTTCTTTTGATGGCTCCTATACCCTATGAGCTGCACTATGCTCTCGACTGTAATCGGGGTTGCGTTGGCCATTTTTACGACGTATGGCGGGCTGCAGTGTGTACTGCTTCCGTTGACCCGGCGGTCTTCGATCAGGTCGTCGGAAGCGTGAGGACTTGACATCTGCAACTTTATGAGTTTCAGCTTTGGATGTTTGTGCCTCAGAGCAGGCGTTTCAGAAACGGTTTTTGGTAACTTTATAAAACCAAATCGTGTTGCCCAGGCTGATGTCTCTGTAAGAGCCGGCGTACGTGCATTGCGCCGGATTAGTTTCAACTAACTGGAAATCTTCCAACGTACACCTAAATCTAAATGCACGAACAGGCTTCTTTCTTTGTTATGTTTATTTATTTTGCACTTCGCCATTATACGAATGTGGCCGCCGAGACGGCCACATTCGAACCCGCCACCATGTGTTTAGCAGCAAAATGCCATGCGAGCAATGACTGGCAGTGTTAATTCTAGCCACCATCAGAGGTAAGCTGAAACCTATTTATTGTATTTATTTTATGGGCAACAGATAACCACTTGGACATTTTATTTTACCTCGAGGACGAGCAATGTAAATCAAGCACTGCCGATGTCAGCCTCAAGCGCATTTTCGTAATGAGTCATCAGCGGCGGTGACAGCGGCGCCGGCACCACTTTGAACTGAATGAGAAGGAAACAACTTTATTCAAGAGAAATTTCAGGCTTCATATATGGCCGATTGTTTGCGGCGATCTCTCCTACCCAGGTAGGGATTGATTTTTGTACTTTTTCTTCGGGCGACCGTATTAGGGTCTCCCGCGTCGTTTTTGAGGAAGCTGGTAGAGGCTCCCTGGGTGGCGGAACGCACTCGCATTCCCAGAGGATGTGGCTTTTGTTTTCTATGGCGTTTTTATCGCTGTTTTTGCATATTTGGTCAACCTGTTCATTTGTGAAGATAGCTAAGTGATGAGGAGAGCACAGGGTGTTAGTTTGAATTTGGTGCAGGACAGTGGCCTGCGCTTTGTATAGATATGTTAGTAAATTCATTGTAGGAAGTCCCTAACTCTCCTACTGGGGCGTCCGGTTCCAAGAATAGCGCGAACATACAAAGCTTCGCTGTAAAAACCCCACGATGAATTCATATAACCAAACTTTTCAAACTCCTATTGTGAACTTAGTTTTTGTACACCTCCGTAGTTTGTCGTTTTGCTATTTTTCTTCTAAAAATCTTCCAATCTCTTCTTACTAATCTATGTTGCGGACATGTTTACTTTCCCCTTCTCTCGCTGAACCCAAGGGCTTCAAGGAGGCCAGAGGTGCCTAAGTCGACCACTGGGGACATGCCTTCGCATTCCAATGAAACATGCTCCATCGTTTCCCTAGTTTTACCGCAGCAAGCACATGCTGCTTACTTCTTATATTTCTCTTTATAAGTGCGTGTTATAAGGCATCCTGGTCTCGCTTCGAAAAGTAATGAGCTCTCTTGTGTTATCATGAATTGTTTCTTTCTTGCTTTCATTTTTTTAAGTAGTTACTCATGAAAGGTTTGTTTTCCATTGGTTCCACCCATGAGATTATATCAGCTTCTGTGATCTTCCGCTTGACGTTCTTTGTTGCTGTGTTGCTTACCCTACAGGCCACATACTCGGTGGTAAGCTTCCTAGTTTTCTTCCTCCACTGTGAATTAATGTTTTTCCTGTACAAATACCTAAACACTCTCCAAGTTCATTGCTTTTTTCCATATTTCTCAGTCGTTCTTCATAATCAATTTTACTGTGGGCTTCCCTCACTTCAAATCTTGTCCAGCCCATATCACCCTGCACACCTTCATTTGTAGTCTTCCCGTGAGCTCCCAGTGTGAGGCATCCAACTGACATTTGGTTGCCATCGAGTCTTTATTGTACCTCTGATTTCAAGCAAACGGCCGCATTTGCTAATGCAAGTCCTGGAACCATTACACCTTCCTACATACCTCGGAGCACCTCGTACCTATTGTATCCCCAAACGCTTTGTGCGATTATGGCCGCATTTCTCTTCCCCTTTATTGTTATCGTTTTTTCTTGCGTTTCCATATAACTGTTGCCTTCGTTTATCCATATACCAATGTATTTATGTTCTTACGCGTGATATTTCCTGGCCCTGTATTGACACTGTCTGTTCACTGTTTTTATTGAATACCGTAACACCTGATTTCTAACGCTAAATCTTAGACCTAAATTCTCGCCTTCCTGTCCACAAATATTAGCCAGACGTTGCATGCCACTTTGCTTGTTAGCTTGCAACACAATATCGTCCGCATAAAATAAACCTGGAAGCTGCTGCTTTACTGCTGTACCCGCGTGTTTGTAGGAGACATTAAACCCGATATTAGTTTTCTCTAGCGCCCTTTACATCCTCACCATGTGCGAGACATACACAGGAGGGGGGAGAAACGGCTCCCCTGCCTCAGTTCCTTGTTGTTATCAACTTTCTCCTCGCCACATGTCGAATGTGCGCAATGCCCTCTGGAGCTCCCTGGGCGTCGCCACGGTGACCTCTTGACGGCAGGAATTATCCGTGACCTCCCGCAAAAGCACTGCAGAAACTGCAGCGCTTACCTTTCTACTAACGTGCAACAGTCCAGACGAAAAGTATATAGAATCGTAGGGAGAAGGTGGGAAAGCAGGCAGAGAATGGGAGAACCAACGCAACCACGTAGCGGGTGAGTAACAGTCTTGGCACTCTTCGCTGGCCACTCGCATACATGGTGGAGAGCGGGAGAGGGAAAACGCGACACGAGAAGGCGAGGAAATGCTGCTGTTAGGGTGCCTCGGTGCACACGCCTTCGAGGCACCCTAGTTACAACTAAACTCGACAGCGGTTGCGGACAAACTGGATAAATTGATGTTCAAGGTACAGTGCGTTTGCGCTATTTACGCAAAATAAACGCCATGGCAATTTGTCAAGAGGAGAACTGTCGCATGGTGTGCAGACTCAAAGCTGCAATAAAGCACCGTAGCACATAGAGCCTAGGCGTCGCATTTCAATTCAACACTTTTGTGCCCACCGTGATAGCATTGCAGCTATGGCATTGCACAAGGTCGCACGTTCGATCCCGACCACGACAGTTACATTCCGAGGGCGGCGAAATGCAAAACCCTCGTGTACTTAAGTTTAGCTGCTCGTTGGAGAAGCCCAAGGTCCAAACTAATAATCCTCATAATCCGATTGGCGTTTTGGCACGTACAGTACAATAATTCAAGTTTAACACTTGTGCCACGATGCGATGTGTTGTGTGTGTCAACGACAATAATAACCTTCTCAGAGGCTATGACCAATGTGGCGCAAGAACGCCTCAGGCAAACACTCCTAGCTGTGTGTTCTGTGTAGTAGGCAGACAAACAGCAGTGCTGCACGCACGGTGACATTCACCATCAACTCACCACTCTCATATTGCAATAAACGCTGAAGAAATTAAATATTCGCCTTCAACATTGCCGCTAATTATCGTCAATCAAAGTAAACAGCACAGAAAGCTTCGCTTACATCAATTGCCACAGCGCATGGGATCCGCCTACTTCTTTAAATACATAATGTAAGGAGATGCTGGTGCGTTAAAGTGTCCTTGGTGAATTCCTTTCCCATAGAATTAAAGACATCGGAAGGTCACAGGAAGGAAAAAAATCCCATAAACACAGTTAAACATAAAATATTGTTATATACGCGCCCAAACACACGCACACACACTTAAATAAACGAAAAGGCACTAAGGTCGCAGAAACGCACATAAAGCCATGCCTATAATAAAACAGTCAAGTTAATTAAAAGGCAGAGTAAACTCGCATTAAAATTACAGAAACTGTGTTCAATATTTTCCGAGGATATCGCTCGCTTGCATAGATATGTGATGGGGGCCACTAGCGCTCTCTTAAATATAAAGTTCAATTCATTCTTTCGTAGTTATTTATGGACAGCATAGAGAGTAAATGTGATATTGTCCATGGATTGAAGATTTTTATGAGTTTTTTTCTTTAGCTGTCGTGTACCACAGACATGAATACTATTCTAATACTAATACTATTACTATATAGTACTAATATATACTTTTACTCTTTCCAATCTTCGAAGCTAAGCTCATTGGTAATCCTACTGACCATTTGACCTGTTTTTCGAAGTGAGGCTTCTGTTCTCGATGCAGTACTGGCATCGCGCGCCTGGCGCTACTAGAGTACAAACGGTTCAAGCGTTCAGTTTGTTTATTATTCTTTCAAGATACCTAGTTAGTTGTGAATAGTGTACAGGCGGGGGTCTCAAAGTCAAGCGACTGCAGCGGGACAGTAGGTGTAAATACGTAACGAATTTTTGAGAAAGAATAAATTTAATCGACAAGTGCAACCGTGTTCACAAGTAGCAGTGGCACGTCGCCCTAACTGAGGACTCGTGTACGTTGTGGCCCAGTTTCTCCCAAGCTGTCGTCAGCACGCATGCCCACAGCCAGTTTGTTCTACCTTCCCGCGCAAACAGAGGTTATTATGAAGTTGGCAATTCGTATCAAAAGTCTCTGAAAAGGATTGACGACTGCATACATGCTGACTTGCCTCCAATGACTACGTTGTTTTTTACCAATCATCTAGGTAAAACGCACAGGCTCAAATATTACTGCGGTTCTTTTCAGCGCGAAACACGCGATCTTCAGATCAAGCTTTCCTCTTAAGTTACTTTTCTTTCCTCTCTTTCATGCCTTCAGAAGAAGAAAAAATATCTGCACTTCCAAGGTACGGATTTATATCGTAGACCTGTTACATATCTCCCGCGCCCAACGGAATAGCCGCGAAAGTTACCGCACGCAATTTCGACACATGCGAGACACGCTGTAAGTGGCTGGTAGCTTTTAATATACAGTGTCGCTATTTAGTTGTTTTCAGTTCTTGCCACAGTTTCGTGTTTGCTGACTGCCTGAAACAGGCCCCCCTCATTAGCTGAGTGGTTTTTATTATGCCGTTTCTGAGAAAACTAGACCGAAGATACAAGGCCACTGGCACTCAGACACAACGTGTACGTCCTACTTTTCCATACAGCGACATTTATTGATCCACCTGAAAGTGAATAATGAATACAGTGATACGGTGAAGCAAAAGTAAACACCAAATGTGAGCGCTATTAACTCGAACAAGCATGCAGTGCGGCGTTCATGAAGGAGAATGAGTAATATGACTTTAATGAGAACTATGGTCACTCTTCGCTTGATCTCACCGTTCGCGAAGGCAACGACAATGTCAGAGCGTGCGCGTTCTGCTTTCACAAGGCGTTCTGGGATAGCTCGATAGTTCTTACGCAGAGGCGGAAAGAAAGGGAGGAGGTAGGGATGTTAACCAGAAGAGCGTCAGGCTGGCTATCTTACGGTGGGGATAAGGGGAATGGGAGGAAAGAAATGAAAGAAAGAAAGAGTGGAAGACAGAACGTGTTGCAATCTCGCACGCGTGCGATGCGCACCGCCAGTTCAAAGGCGTTCACACACAGGCCAGTGGTCCTCCAAGAAACGCAAGCGCCTTGTCGACCGACGAACGATGCGGACAGTGTTTGAGTGGCGTCTGCACGGACAGCGACCGATCGTGCAGTTGTCGCAGTGCATTGTATTTGTCACTGGAATTAATGGCAGTGGCACAATAAGTATTCGATGTTCTCTTCGCTGCCGTAGACGTCGCACGAGCAGCCGTTGGTCATTCCAATCAATGTAGAATAAGCCTTCGTGAAAGCCACTCCAAAGCTCAACCTGCAGAGAAGCAAAGCCTCCCGGTGACGAAGCCGGGATGGAGGCCGGAGCTGTAGCGATGGGTTTTGTTCGTGTAGCCTATTGCGGGTTTTATTTAGGGTGTTCCGCTCTGTTATAAAGAGTTCTCGTGCCAGTCGACCAAGCTGCCTAGCAGCGTCTCTCCTGGAAAGAGGAATGGGTATGCTGTGGCGCTCGAGCAACTGTGCCGCGAGTACGTATGAAGAAAGACGTTACTATGGAATGAGAGCCGACATCTGATGCATGGTACGGTAGCAGTTTAATGACAGTGAATGTTCACTTCAGGAGAGGTTTAAATATGAAGAAATAACAAGGAAGTTAGAGTTTTCTTTTGAAAAGGTATGATTGAAAAGATTCGACATCTAAAAGGTGCGATTGTACATTTCAGAAATGTATGCTAATAAATGACACTAAAGTGAAAATGATGTCAGCTGTGTTAGTAAATCACATTTCCACAATGCCAGATCAGCCACTCATACTCGTGAAAAGGCACTTTCTAAGCCAGAAAAGACGCTAAAACGAATGGCGCGTGGCGACGACACCTTGAAATTTCTTCACTGGCTAGCCCTGACATCACAGATATTGACGCCATCAGTTCAGACCTCGTTAAAATTTTATCCGTAAGGATTTGTTACATCGTATTCTAAAAGAGCCAGAGATTGAACTTAGGAAATTTAAAAAAAAACTTTCACTCAATCCCCAACGGCGCAAATGTAGAAAGCAATACCTTATGATCCTTGATGTCACACTGACGTACAGATCCCGGGGTTTTGGCGCAAAAACTAAAGATACTTGGCCGTCCTTTCCGTTTATAGAACTCAGCATATTACCGCGAAGCTGGATGAAACGAGAGTTCTTTAAGAATACTTTATCAATCTAAACTCGTACCGTGTATTAAAATGCATATTGTAGCCCACGCTTGACTTGATCTTGATGTCGCTTGTCGTTCGGGTTCGCTTGATGTCGCTTGTGTCGGGTTCTTTAACGTGCACCTAAATCTAAGTACACGGGTGTTTTCGCATTTCGCCCCCATCGAAATGCGGCCGCCGTGGCCGGGATTCGATCCCGCGACCTCGTGCTAAGCAGCCTAACACCATAGCCAATGAGCAACCACGGCGGGTGTATATTATTCAACTGTTAGCAGACATCTCCGGTCTAATATGTACGGCGAACACGTCACCCACGACCCAAGTATATGCAAGTTAGGGCATAAACCATCATTAGTTTTGGAATAGTCGTGTTACGCCGTGTAGGCCTCATTCCATTTTCCTTTTTACTCACAGAATCTTCTTAAAGTGACTGCGATTACACGTATATGGACGTTTCCCCAGGGGCACATGCTATTGTGAGACTGGTCTCGAAGGTCAAAGTGACTGTTGACAATTAATTGGTGCACCAAAACCCAGAACTCTCTACTTTGAAAGGGGTCCCTTTGCTAGCCTTGGTTGAACCATGATGTTGGCATCGAAGCTTCCGAGTTTGTAAGAAAATCTGCGGGCCCTTGCGCTTGCTTCTTGGTGTAATAGCTTCTTTGATGGGCCCGATATACTCCTTGAGGCCCTTTTCTTTTTCTCTTCCAGTCCCTAGACTTTTTGGACTGAAACTGTGTCATGAGCATTTTTCGAGGTAATGACTACCATTTTGAGCTTGGGTGACATTATTTACATAAGTTTACCATACATTTCGAGCCAGCGGTTGGACCTGTAGTACATAAGCGAGGCGAGAATGTGTTGGTGTTGGTGCGGGGTGCCAATACTTTGGCGTTGCCCCCTGTTTGCACAGGACTCTCGAATATCTTCGTGCTGTGTGACACAGGCCTAATCCCTCTTTCTCACAAGAGAATTCTTGATAAATTGAAACTCAAAAGCACGGTAAAATATCGACCTAAGTGATATTAGACAAACAGACAGCAAGCGCAGAAGAAAACGAAGCCACAGATTGAGGAAGACGAGAAAGCCGCATCGAATCTCCCTCTCAATCGGCTGTCGCACGTGCCGTACGCTTGGAGATGCACAGCACGCGGCCAAACCTGATCACTTGCACACCGCCCTATCTCGGCGCTTTCGCTCCCCACAAGTTTCGTTCCGCAGCCAGTGCGCCACAGTGACGCACGGCAACGAAGCATCAGGCCACCATCCACGCTGCGGGCACGCCGTGTTATTGATCTTCTGTGGGTGGAAATAATACATGCGTTCCAGGCCGCCAGTCTCATTGATTTCTGCCACGCACTCGGCTTTTCCTCGAGCATGCCAGGTGGCGTGTGAAGGAAGTTTAGTTGACCATAGCGCATGTGCGTCGGTGGTAGCGGGGTGGGGCAATACAGTCGCGAAGTTCTCGTCGGGAGCTCGCATTGAGACGAACAAGTCTGTTATTGTAATGAACTCTTGTGTTTTCTTTGTTTCTTTTTTTAGCTACCGTAGACTCCAACGTTTGGCCACGTAGGCGTTATTCGGGAGGTTGCCACGGTGATCGGTTAGTCGGATTGGGCGACAGCGTTGTCGTCACTGCAGTATGAACTGGGCGAGAGCACTGGACTGGAATATGTGCAGATTCGATTCATTGATTATTTATTTATTTATTTATATATTTATATATTTATTTAGTTATTTATTTATTTATTGAATGATTGATTTCTGCATTCTTTCGCAAGTTACGCCTAAAGTCCTAAGCAAGACTAAGGCTTTGTGTGCAGGATTGCCGGTTATTTTCTGGCCCCCGTCCAGGGGGCCAGAATTACTTGGAACACGTCCACTTTCTCCGCAGAATATGACATAAAATGACATCCATTCACCTACATCGGGTGCATAGTAGTGACATCTCGACATATTTTGGACGTCATTACCTAATGCCGCTGCACAAGAGGGAAAAGGGATAGATCTGTCAACCGCGTAAGCATGCCAGCTATAGAAAGATGGTGATATTCGAATGACTGCAGTTGGCCGTTGAAAATCCAAATGGAAATATACATAGAATAGAAAGACATGACAACAGCGAAAATAACATAAAATGACAGAAAATCTGAAGGAATAAAGAACGAAAGAAAGAACAGAAAGCTAGGACAAAATAAAAAAGCAACACATGTGAGTTTCTCCTGCATGTACCAGTTCGCTCTGACATTACGCCCACATCGTGGCACGATGGTTATTCTCTTTCGACATTAGGAGATAATAGCCGTCCACAGTCTTCGCTCAATCGTTTGATGCGTCCTGAAGCCGACTCTTCAGTTCATGCCCAAGTGTACTTCCTTTCTCCCGCATAAGTGACTAGTTTCTCTGTTTAGCAAAACGAAAACAAGGTGAAAGCAGGAGCCAACGTTTCGACAAGTGGTCTTGTCTTCTTCAAGACGACATATGCTTTCCTCGCCAGAGTATATATAGGTAGGGTTCTTCTGAAGGGGTGAGGGCGTAAGGCGGGTGGGTGCGGCAATGAACGAAGGTGTGCTGGTGGCGAGGGTTTATAATTGATAATTGAGTGCTATGCACAAAGCCAATGACACGGTCGTTTTATAATTAAAAGCACGCAAATATTTATAATACGAAGTCAAATATAGCTTCACTAGTACAAGTGCGGATGTGATTTATATGCTTGAATGTTCCTTCTGCTAGAAACAATATAGGTGAAACGGTACAATTAATGAACATCAGATTGAACGGTAATCGCGCGGATACACCTAACAATTTGCCCAAAGCCGTCGCCGAGAATTTCAACATACCAGGTCATACCTTTGATGAACTTAAACTCTACATCTCAGTCAAATTTCCGTTCTGAGCGAGAAAGAAAATACAGAGAATCATACCTCATCCATAAGTTCAAGACATTGCAACCAATAGACACAAACGTTTCAAAGGGAGATTTAGAATCTATTTGCTTGCTAAACTTCAAGCTATAGGCAACAACACTTAATTTGGTTGCTTAGATTTATTTACTTATTTATTTATTTATTCCATTTACGTATTTTATTTTTTTTTACGAGCACCAGTTACTGCCGCTGCTTCTATTATCTCTTTCAGAGACACGATAGCCCACGGCCACCAGAGAAACAGGTACTAGAGGGCTGCTGTGAACGCCGTTGACAGGCCGGCTGACACAAGGGCGCTGGCACACGATTGACAGACGGCCACGTCCCTGGTCTTGTGCACAGCACTCCTTTACTCTCAATTCTGCAACCTCACCGCTGACACACATTCGCTCGTTGTCGCACCCACCCGCGTTACGCCCTCTCCCCTTTAGAAGAACCGCACCTATATATACTGTGGCGAGGAAAACATTTGTCGCCTTGAAGAAGACAAGTCCAGTTGTCGAAATCTTGGCTCCTGCTTTCACCTTATTCCTGTTTTCATAATCGTCATGAATTTCCATCTCCCGTCTTCCCCGTGTTTTCCCTCTGTTCTCTGTTTGCATCTTTACGCTTACTGATATGTATTGTGTTGTCTTCTTGTGTTGGCGATCGTTCCTTCTCCGGCCAGAGCCCGTGACCTTTTTCCGAAAGCAGTCACCTACCACAGAGACGGCGGCGCAGATAATTAGTGACAAAGATGGAGAAGAATATAGGTGAAAGTTAAAGAGAATGCCATGCTGTTAGCTGCGTTAGCTGAGAGCGGGAGGAAATGAACAGGTAGGAGAGGAAATGTCGAGTTGGTCGTTGAATGCGCGAAACGAGAACCGCAGTAGTTAGGATTACTCAGTAGGTCATGCTATCCGTAGTCCTGCTCACGTATAGTAAACGTAATGGGATCATAGAATCCACTGCTTGCGGGGCTTAGTCCGCCGATGGTGTAATCACACAGCTCAGCTTAACGCAGATCGGATTCTTTATAAGGAGTACTATTTATTGTTTGGCTGCGATGGTTTGACTTACCGTGGCTAATATATTACTTAGGTTTAATGTCCCAGCGCAACTGAAGAACCACTAGATAAACAGTCGTGGAAGTTTCTAGGTTAATTTCTAGACTGCATGGTTTTCCATTGCCTGCAACCAAAGATGGTGTGGGAGCCATTGCAGGCCAAAATTCTTTGCGCATTCGATCGATATTTTCCTGGAATCGAATTCGAGACCTCGTGCTTCATCAACAGGGTGCTGCTTAGCGACTGAACCGTCTAGGTGGGTTGATCCGGGTTGATGAGTTGGCTTACAGGGCAACGCGCTGAACAAGGCGTGCTTCATCTTTGAAGTCACGCCCACGACATCGCGAAGGATCCCTACACTGACGCTCCGGCGAAAATCGTCGCGTTTGCGTACCCGTCGTATCGGACGGTTAGGCGAGCAGGCCTCGAACGGCGACACGGCGGAGTTCTCCCGCGTTCCGCGGCTGTTTGCAGCTGAGAATCAACAGCACCTGCACACGACACACGCCGCGCTAAGCCTCGCTGTCAGCGTGCTTGCTCTTCCATCTTCATTAGCAGAGAATATAGCGGGCCTGTCAGCAGAAGACATCCTGTCGTTGAAGGTTTTGTATGCGTTCGTTCATGGGAAAAAAAGAGTACACGGCGACGCCTCGAGGCCCAGATTTTGCAACCGCACTACATTTCTCACGGGAACGCGCAAACGCGAGAACACCGCGGCGCATGCCCGCCCGACAGAGGCAGCGGTGAACCGTGTCATATACGGGCGCGCTGTTTTCGAGAGTTCACAGAGTTCGCTGTTGCCAAGCGTGCGATGCGGTGGTGCTGAAATGCGGGCCTGACGCTTGCGAAAGCGCACCTTTGACTAGGACGAAGAAAGAAAAAAAGAATGGTCCGGAGGACGGCCACACTTCACGCCCTGGTAAACTTCGCGAAGGTGGAACTTTGTACGCCAATCAGGAAAGTGTTGCCTGTCGAGAAACGAAAAGTTAGCTCATGCTACGTATGGAGCAGCCAAAGAGCTTTTGAAAGGAATCAGTTTAGGAACACGCGTACCGGCTTGATCTGAGGCTTGAGATCACATGTGAAGGCTATTCTCCTATACACACGTGTTTATCAGCACAGCTGAATGCCCTCACTGATATAGAACTTGCATCATTCCTTTTTTGGAATCACCAAGGCAGGGCTTACAAATATGATACACTGCAATCCACAATAGGATATGGATGGATGGATGCTACAAGTTTACCCTTTGAAAGAGGATGGTGGGCTGGATCACGAAATTCTCATTATATTGCCTAAGGCCCTACCTATGTTAAAAGCAAAAAAAAAGAGCACAAAGAATTTCCGTAACCAAGCTTTCTGCACACCAATTGGGAAATTGGTCTTTGTACGCCTCTTGTTTGTCGTTTCCCTATTTTTCTTCCCCCAATCATCCAATCGCCGCTTACTAATCTCTATAGCGGACTTATTTACTTTCTCCCCGCTCAAACAGCACGCAAGGGCTTTAAGGAAGCCAGAGGTGCCTAAATCGACCGCTGGGAAGATATCTTCACATTATAACAGACATACACAGATCCTACGCAGTGTGGGAATCGATGCAAACAAAGCTTTGTCTGCTGCTTGCGTTCATCGACGTTATTTGGCTGTGATATACTGACGGCATACGACAGTTTGTGACAGGGCGTGAAATGTTGCCTTGCCCAGTCCACTTTTACTTGTTGTTCTTGCTCCATTTGACGCTTTAAGCGAGCCTTCCTCTCGTCAGCACTAAGTGCACGCTTCGGCTTCATTCTGGGTTGTAACGTTCTAGCTCACAAAACTGCTTCCTCTCTCTCTCTCTCTCTCTCTCTCTCTCTCTCTCTCTCTCTCTCTCTCTCTCACACACACTATTCCCTCTCTAATATTCTCTCCACCTCCCTCTACTACCGTTGCTGTTGCGGGTGAGTCCGGAGACAAGCGCGGCAGCTCCAGCAAAGCATTTATGAGGGGTCACGCATAGTTACGGCGTCCAGAGGGCGTTGTGCAGATGCGACACTGCGTAAATCTTGACACCAGCTTCTCTGGTCGTCTTTCCCTTGTGCCGCACTCCCGTCAAGTCATCAGGCGATAGCGTTAAGAGCCCCGTGTCGCAGATAATCCGGTGTCATCGCCGCGAGGGTCGCTTGGTGAATAATTATACTGAACCACATCCGCGCAGGCACTCCACGTCGCGCATGCCTTGTCCTACGTTCATTAAAAACTTATTCCCCAAAATTTTGAGAATCCAGCTCATAAACAAATGTCCTGAAACAAAACACTGACAGCGCATGCCTTTTATGTTTTTGTGACATGGCCACGTCTCGACCACGTCCCCACGTGGCCGGCGTCTGACGCCGCGAACACGCACAATCGCTATCAGTCGCCACTAATTGCAACGATTGAGCTTGTCGAGGTGGCCAAATCGAAACGTGCCAAGCGTCTCAAGGCACCGGCATGCCCGCGATAAATTCATAAGGTCGTTTCACGTCGCTGGTCGATGCATGCGCCCGTGGCCCAATGGTTTCAATATCAGGCCCCTCTGCAAGAGGTCCTGTGTTCGCATCGTGCCTTCGGACAATTTTACTAATTGGTATGTAATTATTTATTACGCAGTACATTCCTGAAAATGACGAGTTTACAAAGTCGCCAAGGCATTTGAAGCCAGAAGTACGAAGTTTAGCCAAAACCATGTATTACCCATAATTCCCATGTTGGCACAACCGCTCATAATGCAGCTCCCGTATGCACTAGCGGCAGAGTTCCCTCTAGCAATTATTGTATGAAATCGTACAGTTTCTTTCCTCCATGCCATCATAGTTGAACGACTGCAATTTTCTTTTAAAAGCAACACACCTCATCACATTTGGTGCAGTAGTTCCCAAGAAAAGGAATTTTTCCTTTCTCATGCACTTATACACGGGACCCCGAGCTAAAGCTTCCTCCTAAGCGTCCTCCAATTTTTTAACACTCTCGGTCGATGCCGCACTTAATCGTGCATTTTATTGCTTGCCTATTTGAAACGGCAGAAACTTTTTATGTCAATGTACCTGAATGGGCTTGGAAGCTGCGGCACAAAGCATGCTCTGTAGCACGTCTTGAAGAAAATAGCTAACGCCTCAGTATTTTTTTTCCCCGAACGTCGGGCCAAGCTGAAAAAACCTTAGACATGAATACTGAGGAAACTGGCGGTCTTAAGCAGAGGCGCGTTTGAAGGTCAGACAGGCGTCGCTAAACGAGCGGCGACCAATTGGAAACGCCCACTTGAAGGAGCAAGACCGGTAGAACAGATGAAAGAAGGAAACGGCGGACCGATGGTAAGTATCAATAAACACAATAAAACGGATTGTTCTATAAGCCTCGGCCAGCGACTCTATTTGAGAATGCGTGCAGCCATCAGTATTATGGGCCACTCCTATAGAGCCCCTTCAAATCTGTCGTGGTTACTCAAGTCACTGCGGCAAAATGTAGCCAAAGTGCCATTTACGGCTTCGAGAATGACCGTAAGTGACGGGATTGAATAAAGACAAAGGGACAATAAAGCGGAGCAGGTGTACTAAGATAAAGCCGGCGGGCCATCTCGGAGGCATCGTTGAAGCTATAAAAGTTAGCCGGTCAGCCGAAGAAAGCGTCACGTAAAGGCAACAAATTGAAGCAATAATCTGTCAAGAAACGATCGTAAAACATTATTGTCGCCCAAGGCGAGTTATGGCGCCGCCATCTCTGGAAGGCCAATTGTTTTGGAACGCTGTATTCAACTGTACCACGGGTGCCAGTGCGTGTACAGCCGTATGTATTATGGCGGGCCTAAATCGCCACGTGTATAGTGTGCAATAAAAGCAGCCCTTTGAGGCCTTGGCATTTAAGGCGTATTCTACATAGAATGGACCGCCATAAATGATTCTGAAATGCAATTGTATCGGAATTGATACTTTCTTACCCACCTTCTACATCCAAATACAGACGATGAGTTCTTTATTTTTTATGGGCAAGAAGTGATCAATAAGACTTTTATTGCGCCCAATGTGATTTTGATGCGAACCGTCACACCGCATGGCTCGGTTGACAAAACACGGCCTTGCAGGTGGCCTCTTCTGCCGTGCGTACTCGTAGCCGAATGCAGGCAATAAGTACAACGGTAAATCATGTCTTAGAAAGAAGCACGCAAATTTACGAGAATACGGACGTGCATCAAATGATAATACAAATCTGGAGAACGATTTCTTTTTACATGGTCAGCGCATAGAAGAGTTTTATAACCACAACATTTAGAAAATGTGTATACTCGACAAGTTTTCATAAACGACACAAAGCAACACAAAAGAAATTGAGGGGCACAACCCCCTTGGAACATCGTCACAGTGTCCTTGACTAGAAAATACCAGCACATTGGGCTACTATATTTTATAAATATAAAAGGAGAAAGGAAAGACAGCTTATGCAGATGCGTCATAGCTAGGAAGTTCAGGTGTTGCCAGTGATTGCAATTTATTTTAGTTCTCCGAACAGTTGTTGGATTCAAGCGAGCGGGTTATACCGAAAGGTCAGGGCATTAATAAGAGTTTGACAACATGAGAGCAAGGACGAAAACAAGAAGAGAAACACTACTTAAAGTATCCCTCCGCTGCGGAAACACTATAACGAGCCTACGCTCGGTTAATCAGAAGCCGGCATTCGCAGAATTCTTTTGGTTTGCAACATTAGTAACCTTAATGAAGGTTAATGACTCCAGCAACACTCATAGGCATGCGGATCTGCTTCATGCTCATCGTCGCTTCAATAAATCTCGCTATGAAGTATCAATCACACCATTCGCGGTTTCCATATTGCCTTCTTGATTTTCTTCCATTTTACTATTCGACAGGATATCGATCACCTGTATCCTCCGATTGGGCTGGGAGTAGCTGGACGTTAGGCTGGCACAGGCTATCTCTGTCTTCAATCTCTAGAGGGCACTGCATTGGTAAAGCTGGAGTTGCAGAGCTGTTGAAACAAGCCGAATGCACCACAATCTCCTGTGGATTCAGAACTAAATGCCGGGAAAGTTGACTAACGCAGCGACATTGCACGGCACAGAAGAAGAGCGAGAGTATAATGGCGCCTAACGTAACGCGCCACTATGCTTTGTGAGCTCACGGTGTAAAGAGATGGGACGTCAGAGTGGTAAAACTAGTCACTAACCCCCGTATCCAGAAATGCGTCTTAACTTGAAGCCCACGCTTGACTTGATTTAGATGACACGGAACCCACAAAAGGAAACGCAATGAGCGTCTTTGGGGCGTTGACGCCAGGAGTCATTTATAACAAGTCAAGCATGGGCTTCGAGTAAAGATGCATTTCGGAATACGGGGTTAAGTGTAAAATATACCACAAGCAAGGTGCGAGGTTAGTGCCCATACCTGCATTTTAACGCGATAGCGTTAAGGAGCTCGTGTCGCAGAAAAGGCGATGTCGGCGTCGGTGTCGGCGTCGGCGTCCGCGGCGTTGGCCGTGAGCGATAAATCACGGCAGGCACATCATAAATAAAAAGCAACTTCCAAGATGGGCTGGGTGGGAATCGAACCAGGGTCTCCGGAGTGTGAGACGGAGACGTTACCACTGAGCCACGAGTTTTTTTTTCTTTATTGCGATGCTTCAAAGTGGTAGAAACGCGCCTCTAGTGAACGCGGTGTTGCCTTAGAAACTAGCTGTTTCTAAGGCTCAGGCGTGCGTCGCTTGCTCAGGCGCACATTTCGTTGTCGCGCCGAACGCTGCGGTGCTCGACGCTCACCGCGTCCGATGCGGGGCGCGTAGTCGCTGCGCCGTAGCCTATTGTCTTACACCCCTTGGCGGGTCGACGGGAACGCTGTCGCGTTCCACTCTTGAAGGCGAAGGTTAAGCGTCCTCCAATTTTTTTATGCCGTTTCTCGTACGTCTCTATCCGCTTCTGTGACTCGGTGACTGTAGCATTCTGCCACAGAGCGGGAGGTCGTAGGTTCGATTTGCAGCCTCACCTGCCGCGTTCCGATAAAGGCGGAACGCGAAGCCCTCCTGCACTCCTATATAGAGGTGCACGCGCCCAGATGGTCAGAAAGTGGCCTTAGTCACCCACCCTTCCGTTACAGCGCCACTCACAGCTGGAGTGTTGTGGTAATTAAACGCAATAAACTACTGAGTCATTGTATCCGTTCATGTCATAACAAGCAGTAGTTTCTCTCAATGGCTTGAGGACGCACGCTTTATCACTGCACGATATAACCTTGCCAGTAATATACCGTTTTTTTTTGTTGCTATTGATGTAAAATTATCAGATGGCCCACTGAACGAAAAAGGTGGCATTCGTAGCATCAAAACGGCACCTAAACGCATCTTGTGGCGTGACCTCGAGGCCACGTCACAAGTGCGCTTCGACGGGGCAGAGCGGCCGAAACCGTGTTGCGTGAGGGGAAAGGGCGTAGCCGCGACGCCACGTCACCAGCGCGCCTTGACAGAGCAGATACGGCGACGCGACGCCGCAGGCCGAGACCGGTTGTCGTCGGCGAGGTAGTCCCGTTACGCGCGCATACGGGGGCCGCCGTCTCATCATCGCAAGCCGGCACGCGGGGCGCGGGTCGTATCTTTCTCTCTCTGCCTCACTGGGCTCAGGTACTGCGCGCGCCGGCCTGCCTCCGCCACAACTTCCTCGGTCTCTCGTCGTGCAGGACGTCGGTGACATGCGGCATTGGCACCGCAGGCCGCTGCTGCTTACTGGCTCGGGCAGCGCTTGCCGCCATAGTACATTAGCCGCAGCGCAAAACTCGAAGGACCGCGCAGCGGCGCTCAATTGGAGATTAATGATTTCGCATTCGCAACACGTAAGAAATGCTTAGGTATCCTCGGATTTATGTTTTAGCTGTTGTCTTACGTATACTACACTGCTTCGCCGGCTCGTAGCATTCGGCTCGACTAAAGTGAGTGCCGCGAATGTATGGCATGTATGTACGACATTTAGAATGCGCTGCCAATTACTACGTACAGAGCTAATACAAGTATTTTCGCTTTAAAAACGTGTTTCAGTGGACTTAATTGCACATTTGCTGTCGGTATCGTGGAAGGCTTGCAACTTCGCTGAAGCCATGGTTATTGTTGCAGAACTTTTCAAGCCACCGTCGCAACAGACCACACGACGGTATGCAGTTACACGCGTGTAGCTGATTGCTTGACCGTGAAACCAACGTGAGGAAATCTGGTTAGGATTACTGTGATCATCATAACAAAACAGCAACAAAATGCAGGCGATGTAGAACGCCACTGAAGTAGCTTACCCTTCGCTTAAAGAAATAGAGGAGGAAAGAGACAAGTTAGGAAGGTTAGCCAGAATTGAGCTTGGTTACCTGCTCTACACTTCGGGAAGGAGAAAGAACTGGTTCTTAACAGTGCACTAGCATAAATATACCCTACGTTAGAAAGGCCGTCATGACAGTGTAAACTTCTATAGCGTGAGAAGTAATTCATTAAAACATGGTGGGCCATAATTCGCATTAAAAGAGGGCGACCATGATGATAAAACTACGCTACCCTGCAATTCAAGTTACTAGAAAACTGCTATCTTTAAATTACAAGTTTTGTTCCGGTAGCGTATTCTAGGCGTCCTGAGAAAGGGCGTCCCTGTTACACAAGATATATCGTTGCCACGCGAAGCTTACAAAATTTAATACCATTCTCGGCCACATGCTTTGCATTCCAGGCAGCTTGGATAGAGGATGGGTGAAGGTCAACCAATATTGTTAAAGCGGTAAGGACAAGATATTGAAAGGCAACAACAAGAAAAAGGGCAGTAAACCGTCGTGTGCCACTCTAAACACACGAATATAAGGCTTTCGAACGTTTGGGCCGAGAAAAAAAAATACAAGACAATGTGCATGTTGTTGGCGCTACTCCGACACGCACTAGGGAGCAAAAAACAAAACCAAATTTATCTGCTTAGTGGAGCCATAAGGTCAGCAATATATAGCGAGCCACTCTTTGAAGGCCGCATTTATCATCTCCCCTGCCCCGTTCAGCACCAAGGATATTTCCCCCTTGCATAGAATGCGAGGGTTGCCGGAAACTGTCAAGTGCCCTGAATGAGGTTTCTAGAACCGCTTTAATTTTCACCAAGCTCTCCTCACTGATGGATACAAACACTCGAATGTGAATCTCCTCACATGATTCCTCGCTCCCTAACTATCTTCGTTCATTTATAGAGAAAGAGAAAGAAGCTTTGATGGAGATGTTGGAGATGTTAGCCTAGCGTTTCGCCTGACATGCTACTCCAGATGCTGGGTGATGATTATGATACATACAGTGATCAACACTCACTAGCACGTACAGTTTGCGCGCGCGTGCGCGAGAGTGTGCGCGTGCGTGTGCGTGCGAGAGAGCGTGTGTGCGAGAGAGCGGGCGCGTGCGTGCGCGCATGGCTAATACCCACGCGTTTGGCTGGGCGCTGTGCTAAGGATGCGGGCAAAGGTTACGACGGCACATCGAAAATGAGACGGTGCGCCGCAGTTTTCAATATAGTTTTACCTTTGTCCACCTCCTTGGCATTGTGCTCAACCAAATAGGCACGACAAGCTAGACGATACTCCACTTTATTAACAACAGCGCGGCAAAAAGCAACACCATGACGAACGACACAGCATAAATGCATTTTTTCATTATGTACTCGTGAAGTCCTAGATTTTCTTATTGCGATAGAAAATATATAGACACTCCAGGCGCATTTATGCCGTCGTCGTCGACATCACCGTGAGGTTCCGCATAAAGCCGAAGGGCGATAACACCATTGCTGCGCGTCGTGTGCTGCATATGTGCGGGTGAAAGCGTGCGAGGGTGAGCCGACGACCGCAGTTCAATAACGCGTTCCAAAGGTAGGAAAGCGGGGAAAGCGCACCGTCTTCCGTGCATCCGCACCGTCTTCCGTATCAAAAAACTGGGACTCGGCTTACGTGGCTCAATTTACATTGAAGCGATAGACAGCACGAAGGTACCTTCGTTCGCTGCTGCTGCCGCGCTTCCTTACGCCAGCGTTTTGACAGCGAGTATCTGCGGTCATCGAGTGGGGCGTGCGCATGCTTGTCTGTGCGCGCTGAGACCATGCTTGTCAATTTAACTAGTAAGCGAGTGTTTGCGAGTTTACACTGGCGTTAAAACTTACCATTCCTATTATGGCTGTATACTAACTTGCTATTGCAATTGATGCTTCGTCTTTCGGGTGAAACTGCGACTTTTTATCCACACCACATATTCCCAACTAGTGGTTAAATTATTTTGCATGTTATGTGGTATACTCAATTAATTTGGGATACCCGATTATTGGCTGATGGATATGTGCAACCGTTATATAGGACGCTAAGTGTGGAAAAGGTTCTTTAAGGCATGTTCCAGGAGGACCGGCTCTACGGTTTTCTTTTTCAAATAGCCATGAACCTTAACTTCCCGATAACCTTGAAATGCCTAGATTACATTAAAAAATTGGCAGCAAGTATTTGTCATTGTTTGTTGGCGGATGGATGGATCTTATGAGCTTCCCCTTTGGAACAGGGAAGTGGGTTGCGCCACCAAGCTCTTGCTATTATACTGCATAATGTCCTACCTAGGCTAAAAAATAAAAATAAAACGCACGATGAATTCCCATAACCGGGATCAAACCGGATGTAATTTACCGCCACTTCCCCTTCCTGTTTGTTTCCGTCTACAGCTAGGTTATGTTGTATCGTTGCCTAATAATTTTATGTGGTTCCAAAATATTCTAGGTGCAACCTTCTTTTTCTCACCTATTTCTGACAACCAACGTTCACTTTCCCCTCTTATATTTGCTTGCACCAGTATTCGAACCATATACTTTTTCTCTCGGCATATATCTCATTTACTGGCCACTTCATCCTTGCGGCAACTGCGCCTTCATTGCCTGCCTGTGCTCTCGGGATGCTTTCTGTCGATCTCCCTGTTGCCCCAGCTTTTCGGTTTCTTTTTTCCTTTCCAGCGAATATCTTTCTCTTTTCATATTCCTACCGTTATTACACATAGAAGCTCGCTATATTCCCCTCTTTACTTGGCCATTTGCATAGTTCTTCCTTGATTCTTGCGACTATATTATTTGTACAGTGTTCAAATTTGGACTGGTCATTTTGCAGTCCCTATCTTTCCCACCTACATATCCCATTTTCAAAATGATGCGTTTATGGTGACTCCCTATGCTGCTATACTCTTCCTCGTCAATGACCATTTCTATCAACTTATTATGAATTCCTTCTGTCATCAGAGTGTAATCAATGATCAAATGCCGGTTTCCCACGTGATCTGCCCTTCCCACTCAGGCTCTGTATTCACGATAACGAGGTTATCTTGCTCACAAAGATCTAGTATTGACTTCCCGTTGTTTTCGGTGTAGACATCTAGATCTTGTATGCCGGCATTCATGTCCCCTATTATGATAATTTCGGCATCATTCTCTAAACCCTCAATATCAGCACTTATGCATTCCACTAACCCTTGATTATTATCCGTGCAATTATTTCCGGTCGACAAATATGTTACGCCAAGAGAATTTTTTTTTTCGCCCACTCATTGTACCTGATAACCAAAGATGCTCTTGACATTTTGAATTTACTCTTTCATTTGGCTCCATGATGGATGAACATTTCCTTTCTTTTGCCGCCCTGCATGTTGATGTAGCCTATTGCATGGCGAGCTCTCTTCCTAGTTTTCCTCCTTTTAGTGCTATTGACGGCGATGCTATTCTGAAGTTCCGCTATTCTGAGGTGGATGGATGGATGGATGTTATGATCGTCCCCTTTGGAACGGGTCGGTGGGTTGCGCCACCGAGCTCTTGCTTTTATACTGCTTAATGCCCTACCTAGGTTTAAAAAACGCAATGAACACCCACAACCGGATTTTCGGAACCCCTATTGCAAACTTTGCTTTTGTACGTCTCCATTTTTTGTCATTTCCCTTAGCGACCAATACCGGTGCGCGACCTTTACAGCGCCATCTGCTGGTTTATTCCGGGATTTTTAAGGAAATAAAGAACATTCGTAGGTGCTACGTGCCAAACTCATCATATGACTAAGAGGCACACCGGGGCGGTGCACTGCTGGCCAATTTTAACCACCTGGCTTTTTTTTAACCGGCGTTTAAATGCGAGAGCAACGAACTTGCGTTTCACTCCAATCGAAATGCGGCCGCCGTGACCGGGATCAAAGCTGCGACCTCGAGCTCAGCAGCGCAACACCATAGCTACTGCAGCGGCCATAAAGGAAACGATAATGATGGAAACATTTTCCTCGCAAGACGTACAATTCCTGTTGCTTTTGTTAAGTATGCTCCAGAAAGATCTCTGAAACTAGAGCGTGGCAGCTTTAGCTTAGTGGGACACCACGAAAACGTTGAAAAAGAAGAGGAAAAATAGACTGAACCGACCGCCTACCAGTCGCTTCCTGCTCTCTAATGCGCCCGCTTTCTGAGAATGCAGATTTCACGCAGATGTGCTTTCGGCAGCAATGTTTTGCATAATGCGAAGCCTTATGACAAAGTGCCTATTCGTGGCGTATCCCCTGTGCAAGCAAAAAAAAAGGAAGATTGAAAACAAGGGGGGGGGGGGGGGGAAAGAACGGAGGTAGCGAAATAATAGAACAGCGGCGCACGTCTCGGGAAGTTTTTCACTCCCGGCGTGCACCGCTTCTTACTTTTGTTTTTCTACCGCCATATCGCACGCTCAATTGGGCATGCAGAAAAACAGGTCGATCCTTGAGCTGCGGTTATGCTTTCGGTAAGCAATGGATGTTCAAATATTAAAGCTGTACACAAACTCATTTAAAGCTTATAAATATTTCGTCTTACTAGTGGAGGGCTAGGTAGGGGGTAAATGTATTGCGTTTATATGGGGCCCCATTTGGTTTGAAATGTTTTACTGCGATTGCAGTTAAGAACTTAAAATTGGTTAAATATTAAAAAAACTTAAAGTTGCTTCCATTTTGTATGATGACATATATACGGGGTGATAACTTTTGTTTCCCGTAACTTTTAAAAATCGCTATCGCCATGAAGCATAATCCTCGCCCTTGAGCTGCACTATTTGAAGTGGCGGGCATTACTAGGAGGAAAAATTCAGACACATATTCAATTAAGTAATAAAATATCACGAATTAAATTTGCAATCGAATACTTTACTACATTTATTGCTATTTACGAATTGCAGCCGGTGAGCTTGCGAGACGTATTCACTTGAAATGAATATCCAGGATGACACCAGTTTCAATGTTTTAAGGACAGAAAGAGCACTTTGTTAAAGAAGTGGTACAACAGTGCATTTTTACGGCAAGTTTGATGGTGCGTGTCTGCAAACTACATGGTTTCATTCTGGAAATTCATTTCAAGTACGCCTTACAAACTCACTGGTCACAATTAGTTAATTCAATATGTGCTGTAAAGTAATCAATTAAGAACTTTATTAGTGTTCTTTTAATTAGTTTATGATATGTTCCGATTTCTTGGGCAAGTAATGTCTACCTGTAAGAATAATCTAGTGGAGGGCTTAGGATTATTTCTCAGCTGTGGCTCGTACTCCGTCCACTCCTTCCGTTTCCCTTCGTTTTCATCCATTGCAAAGCGTAGAACGGTTGCGTTTATGGCTTCGCTATGCGGGGAGGGCGATGCCTAAAGATTCATTGGAATATGTGGCTTGTAATGACGCCGTTTCCCGTCACGGCATCGCTGAAGCATGCTAACAGTGATAGTGCGACGACTTTCGTTACCAGTGCTCGCACACATAATTATATTTCCCGCGGAACGCAGAGTTAGTCTGCGTTTCCTTGCTCCATCGTTTTCAATTATCCGGCTTCCAGGAATTTCGAAGTGGCTGCATATTTTCTGACTTATCAAACGGGTTATTTCTAGACCACGGAGCTTTCTCACGTTAACTTTTGAGCAGAGTTCAGGTCATTGCCTGTGCTAATGCACGCGCAAGCAATATAAAAACGTCACCCAGCTATCTTTTGCTATGGCTTCATGACTGGGAATTGCGATTCATGTCCTCTAAATGAGACCACCAAGTTCATCCTTTATTGCCAGGTGGAAAATTATGGGCAATCGGTGATAAGGATAACGAAGTAACGCGAACAATGAGACCAGGTTCGGGAATATTTTGCTGCATTTAACTCACGCGGAGCCTGGTGAAATAATTTTCCCACTTGGTAAAATGCGCTCGGTGGGTGTTCAAGGCTCAGTTGTCGCACTCATTGGTTGCATACTGCAGTGTTTGCTGAACAAACTTGAGAACAAGGCACGTGTTTCGCTTGCGTGGTGCACCGGGGTGGTGCGTAAGCAAAGCCACTTCTCTCGCGGTCGAGGCAGGCGCAATGAGGTAATGTGCAGAGATGAAACCCAGGGTAGGACGGTGGTCTGTTCTGAGGAGCTCATCGATTTCTGTAGGTTGAGTACGGCGTATAAACATTTTGCCCCTCAGAAGAACATCGCTGAAGTTGCAAAACCAAATCCAAGCTTCGAGCAATTGCTGTTGCAGTGAAAGTCCAAGTCTAGAAGCCCAAAAGACGTCTGTGGACAATCTACAGTCTTCGCCAAAAGACGACAAAGGACCCTCTGCAGTCCACAACATTGTTGTGGCAAAAGAGCGGGTGGGTAAGTGGCAAGCATATTTTTCTTCTGCTGACATGTAGTAGGCACGAGAAACTTGATTGCCGCCGAACGGGGCATTACCAGCTGCTCACTGTACGAATTCAAAACTCTCTACTAGCCACAATCTCCTGCTCAAAACTTTTGTACACCGATTCAATTCTCTCTGTAGCTTAACAACCACGAGATTTTCCAGATTTCCCCCTGAGCCATGTGCTTTTCAATCATACGACGAAATTGGCGCACGTAACCGCACTACCGTGACACCTGCGAATCGACATCTGACGTACAATGTAATGACTAAAGGATAATTTAGCAGACCGATAAGTCTGGGAAACCATTCCTTGGAACACATTACGCACCGTTGTAAAAATCAAACCTCGCCATCGTCACCATGTCATTGCCAGTCATGCAAGAATAAGCGAATACTAACTCTTCGCCCATTTTCAACTCTTGTGTTTTGTTTCGTACGTTCACCCTGCAGCATAGTCGCATTGATGCCGTCTTTTTCGTAATGAAGCCTTGGCTGTGACGGCGTGTGTTCTTTTCGCTGTACCATGCGCTACATTCTTGCATTTCGCTATCATCGTTAGCTTTAATGAGCCATTTCTAGCTTCCTAGGGGCTTTATTTCTCATTCACTTCACATTAGTCGCATTCGCACATTGCCTTATACTAGTCTCTCCGCTAAGATTTCTTTTTTTGTGTGTGTGTCGACCACATTTAGCCCCACGCAGTTGTCCTCACACTCCAGCTGTTCTCCGCACTTGCACCGAGCCTGCTGCTCCACCGACGATTACCGCACCCGCAATTTTGGGGCTGTATTCCATACACGAGGTGCGGGACATTGCAGGTTGTTTTCACCTCACGACTTTGTTTCGCTGCTATTTTTCATATTTCTTATTACAGCTTGCCTGACAACGTGTCTGCTATCCCGCTCATCCCTCCTTTGTTTTCTCGGTTTTTCATCTTTTTTTTTTCTGCAACAATTACAGACCATTTCCAGGAGCCTAATGCTCCAATACACGCCAGCTACCTCAACGGTGAAGCGGCTGTTAGCGAAGCGGCGGTTGCATTCCGAACGGAATAAGAAGAATGATTGTGCGAATACATTCAACGTGCCATGCAATCACACTCTTCCATTACGCTCTTTTTTTTTTCATTTTTTACACCGTCCTCCCCAACCTCATCACTTCTCCCCGACAGTTTCAATGGCCTCGGCGCCTTTTGTTTCGTAGCAGTATTCCTGGACAAATCTCAACAAAAACAGGCAGGGAGGGCGGTGGCACTTAGGAGAGAACCAACCTAAAGCAAGAAGAGAATGCGTTGTGGATGGGGACAAAAGAAGAGCCGAGTCTGAGGTATAAGCTTGAAGAGCGAGCACTTTCGCGCGCTCAAGGCGGCTGGCTTGATTACAGCCATCTGAGGCGCTATCGCCGACAGTATCACTTTGCGCCCAGTAGAATTCGACGAGAGAGCGCTGCTTGTTTTCTCTGTTTGCGCTTTGAAATACCTTAACGGATTCACGCGGCCAATTTTTTTATCAGGAGCGGTTGATTTCCGGCTGTGGAGCTGCAAAGAACGCGTGGCCTAACTAAAAGAACTGGTGTGAAAAATGATTATACGGAGTGCCACTATTTGGCGACAGCTGTAAAATATAAAATTGTTTAAACTCCCTGAGTGCATATCTGCTTATGAGGGACGCAGTATCGGAGGCCTCCGCAATAATTTCGTGCAGCTCGGGTTCTTTCACGTGCACTCTAAGAGCAGTACACGAACGTTTCTTGCATTTGGCTTCCATTGGAATATGTGGACGGTCTGCGAAGGTTGACTTTGGGATTACAGAGCTCATTCATACGTTGACCAAGAAAGGGCGCTACATCACAGTTCAGTAGCTTCCAAGTGAATGCGGCGTCATAGACAACGAGCACATCGATGACACTACTCGGTCAGCTGTTCTCCAGAGCACGCAGGAATGGATACAGTTGACAGTCAGGTGCCACTATCAAACTGCACGTGTTTGCACAAGCGATCAGATTGTGCGTGCGTAACATAATAGCTTCAAAACAGCTGTCTGCACCACCTGGATTCCTCGCTCCTACTTCGCATCCTGTCCGAACTCTGCCACCGCGAGGCTGCCGTGATTTGTCGGCAATGATTAGGAGTGGAAAGTACGAACGCATTTCCCGTCCGTATAAATTCATGGCCGGCGACGCTGCTCGTGACGACCGTAGTGCGCGAGTACAGCCTCTGCCGCACCACTCTGTGTGACCGACATCGATACAGGATACGGAGATGATCGCACGTGATCTCGCAGGCTCGCGTTGATGACAGACCATTGTCAGATTAAAACCATCTTGTAAAGCCGACTTCAAGAGCCGCCGCAGCAGAGGCTGAAGGCGGCATTTCTAAATTATGATAGGACAACAAATTTGCATAAAAGGCTTGCACAGTGCACATGCACGAACTTGCACATTTATTGACACGTGATAAATTGTGATCGTGTGCATGTGGTCTGTGTCTCTCTTTCTTCATTTTTCTATCTCCCCCTATCCCGTTCCCCAGTGTAGGTTAGCAAACCGGATATGTGTTCTGAGAAGTGGTTCTTGTGGGGGAAGGAGGAAACGCTGGCACTATCTTCTGCAACCCTTGCGGGAGTACGGCTCAGCGCCAGCAGTGTGGCGAAGATGGGAGGGAAGGATATAGAAGGAGGGAGAAAGGTAGAGAGTCGGGCAGGACGGGTGGCTTCGACCGGAGGAGTGGACTGGTGATAGACCATAGGAGGTGGCCCAATAAAAGCGAAGTTGAGGCGGATCAGGAGGCCTGAGGTGCCCCTCTCTCTCAGTGAAGGTTGGTAATTCTTTAAGCGCCGGGCCGTCGTACCGCCGTACTATGCTCCACAAATGCTTTGCGTATTCTCTGTAAAGACTTGCAGCGTTTCCCCCTTCAATTCTGGAGACCTACGGAGTTCAACATCAAAGTAAGGGAATTTAAATGTCAGATACCACACTAAAAGCAGCTCTGTATTACATTGACAGCCCGGAGTTGTAATCCGCCCAATCATGGAGCAGCGACTGCAAACGGGAATCGAACCCTTGATATCCCACACAGAAGAACACTGTACCCATGCAGCCACGGCGTCGTGTCGCCCTGAGTTCTAGTGCACGGAACGAAAAGAATCTCAAAGAAACAATGGGCTTATTATTTTCTTCGTCGGTGCCCTCCAAAATTCATTCATCAATACCGGTAAATATGTTCAGGGTGAAGCTGACTATGAAAAGTTTGTCTCTAAAATCACGATAGAATGGAAAAAAAAAAGATGCTTCCAACACACCGAATTTTCAGCTTTTCAATTCTACCGCAGCAATGCTAAATATATTTATGTATATATTTTAAGACTCGCCTACTGCCATTGCTATTTGTGCTTGACTCACGCCTTGCATATTTGGGAGTGGCATGGCACCAGCCTGCCGGCTTCAACGGCAAGATTGATTTCGGCAAGCTTGTGTTTCGAAGGGCACTATACAGTATACTTCGGGTCGCCGACAAGAAGCTGATAACGCAGCAGTGGTGTGTCGCGTGGTTTAACGCTGACCTCAATGCCCCATCCCTGTGCGAAATATATATTGAGTGTAGCCAGTGGCCTGACAGAAGTTGTTTCGCGGACCATAAGATGGCGGTACCATCGATTTAAAGCAGCGCACCTACTGAGGGGTATGGCGGATAGGAGGGGCAGTGTGACGGCCAGTGTCAATTCTAGCCACCATATCAGAGGCAAGCTTAAGCCTATTTACTACATGTTTTATGTGACATCCCTATATAACAACTTTGCTGTTTCAGTTTCCATCACCGACGTGTAATATAAGTCAAGCACTGCCAACGAAAGCCTCAACCGCAATTTTGTATTGAGTCATCAGTGGCGGTGACAGCGGCGCCGGCGACACTTTGAACTGAACGTAGTGGTGATGCAGCGATGCGCATCGATATTCAAATTTACAGAACAGACAGCAGAAAACGGCACGAGCAGTGACGCAGACGCTTCACAACTGCAGTTCCGCCTTGGATGGCTTTAGTATCAAACTATCCTCTTTTATTCAGGAGCTTTACACAAGGTCGATCCAAATAGGTCGCGAAACTTCGGGCGAATAGCGGTTCAGTACAGATTGTCACCGACATCAGCATGGGGGGTTATGGGAGCAGCGATTGAAGCGCGACTATGTTTGGAGGGAACAAACATTTGGAAAGAAAAACGCGTTTTTTTTTTAAATTCAAGCGAGACAGTTACATTCATTCAACGAAAATAAAAGTCCTGGTCAATTTTCTATATTTGTGACGAGTTAAGAAAATACAAGTTTATTCTATTTTATCATTATTAATAAATGCATTTATTTTCAGCGCGCATCGTTAGAGGGGGCGTTGACGCCATTATCACTAATTATCACTCCCAGTGCAATGCACGTCTTGAAATGGGCAGAAAGGCGCGCTCGTAAAGTTCACCTGTTGAAATACGCCCCCCTCACAGTCTGTGCTTTCTTGCTTGTTGAAGTTTGAATTTGGTGACGCGGGTAGCTTCATCGCTTCTTAATCTGTTCAATCAAAAGTAGTGAGCTACGACCGCCAGATAATTGTGTAGTTATCGTGGGACTGCGCCGGCCGACGGGCTTGGCGTCCGACGATAGGATCAGCACTCTACACCTAAAGCTTTCGTCGGCCTCCAAAGAAAGTATGTTCTGTGCAGGGGTGCGATTTCGACAGCCGTACGGCTGGATTTTCCTGCATCGCTTCAGCGCTGAAGGCTCGAAACGCAAATCAAGTCGATTGGCGGGGCATTTGAATATATAGCTCCAAAAGCAGGCCAGAAAAAAAGAAATTTCGCGCCTTCGAAAACAAAATGACCTCACTTCTGTTTTTAACGGACATGGCGTCACATTATTTTTTCTTCCGCCGGAAGTGTTCCCACCACATACAGATGGCGCTAAGCGCCATGAACCGCCGATGGACCGCCATGTTTTGAACGTATGGGCTCCTATGGAAGTTTCGCTACGAGGTATATTTACCTTGCTTTACACGCCAAGACCTGGATATGATGAGGCGCGCCATAGCGAGCGATTCCGGATTAATTTCGGCCCTCTGAGTATCGTAACCGTGCAGCCAATACACAGTACACGGGGTGTTTCTGCATATCGGCCCCTTGATTGAGATTTGGCCTCCGCGGCCAGGCTTTGATCCTGCGCGCTCGGGCTTAGCAGCGCAACACCAAAACACTACGCCACCACGGCGGGTGGTACCACAGCGCTGCCAAACCTTACACAGCGCAGTCTGACCAGCTTTGGGACGGCACAGCCGGGCTCATCTACCATGCGTACTTTTGGTGTCACAGCTCGGCAAGACGAGGGAAAAAATTTTTTCAGTGTTCCACCAGACCACAGATGCGTAGTGATGTTTGAAAAGCAGCTATTGTGCATAAGACTACACACTTTTTTTATGTAGAAATAAATACTTTATTCTAAGCGATAATTATATTGTGTTACTGATGATGTGTCACAACCAACGAAGCTATGGTAGAAACCGCCATAATATACGCTCATGGCTGCAAGTACAAGGTAATGTAGTGCACATCGAAATCACGACCTACCGGAACTCCAGACCTGCACAGATAGCCAACTTCTATGAAAGTGGTCTGCGCACACTCTCGTTCAATCGGTGGCCATTCGTGCCGCTTTTATGACCTGTTCACCGCCTACTTTACCGTTGACTGGGGAAGTGTAATTGGAACGGTGGCTGTTGTGTTGAGATGAACTGTTTGCGTAGTTGATTTTTGCGAGTACATTGACAGTGATGTCACAAGGTTTTGATCGGTAACTTAGTTGCAGAAGTTGACGGCCCGAACCTGAAGAAATGGCGGCGCGTGTGATCCGCTGCTCTATACACTAGCGTTAAATGGCCGCTCCTATTGCCTTTTTCCCGCAGTAACAAACCAAACAGCTCTATGTCACATTGTTTGTAGACTTCGTAATGTTCACAACTGGTTCTTTGTTTACATTGTAAAGTTCGCTTTAGCGCTCTTTTTAGAAACTGGAAACCACCGCAACGTACGAAGACAGAACGAGTATCACTCAATTTAGCTATTAAAGGAACACTAAAGCTTAATATTAAGTCAACGTGGACTGTTGAAATACTATTGCAGAAACCTCGAAACGCTTGTTTCATGCGAATAAGAGACTTAAGAGAAAAGGCGTTCTGAAGCGTCCGCATACCTCTAGCACAGTTCAAATCTCCCGCCCTCCGATCGAGGAGTGGTTACGTCATGGTCTCGTAGTGACGTTGCGCCGTCGGTGAGTAAAATGGCGTCCGTAAACGGCGCTACGGCTTTTCTGTGCAAAACGTAAACGCGCGGCCAGAAACAGAGCCAAGACGGAGCCGACAACAGCGCGAAAGTGGTACTATGGTGGCTAGCGGAAGGGAAAGCACGCGACGATAAGCTGGTTCTTTATTTTATGACACCAACTTTGACGCTCGTTACAATGGACGACCCTGACAACGACACATTGTCTCGCGATGCTGGGCTCGACTTCAGCGATTTAAGCACTGATAAACGTCACCTGCTGCTGAGGGCTCGCGCTGCCGGCGTCATTGCGTGCTACTACGACGGCAACTGTATGTCATGGCTGTATACATATTCGCACATTTGTAGCTTTTCCTTCGTCAAAACCAAATGCCGCACTTACCGCCCCGTCTTCGACCTGCAGTTGTTCTTGCACTTCGGAGAATGCAGGCTAGACCGACGGAACAGTGCTACGGGAAAGCATTGCTTTGAAAGGCATTCCACACGACTTCAGTAAGTCGGCGTTGAACTCTTAATCCTCTGAACGAAAGTGTAGCGAACACGCTATGCTATTTTTCGGCTCTTCCCCAACGCGCTGTGGCAGAGGTACGGCACTTAACCACTTTGAACGGAGAGGTTCACTCGTTGGCACAGAGTGATAAGTAACGTCGGACTCGCCGCTGCAACTGCCCTTGGCCAAGTTCCACGGACCGTTCGCGCATCCCACGACATCACATGGACGTGGCATTCTCGCAGCTTGTTCCAAATGCAAGTTTCGCGAGCCAGCAGAACCAGCGCAGCACGACGCGATAACGAAATAGCTGAAACTCCAAAGCGCGCGCGGCGCAGAGTCGAGCGCGTAGAGTCGAGCGAAAATGAAACCTTTCGACCGCGCATACTACTGAAGGGTAAGGTCAAAATGTTACTTCTTAGAATTGAACTGAAACAGAAGTAGCATGTTTCTCCGTCTTATAACCTAATGAAATTATTTTTAATACGAATAGTTCAGTACTAGTCACATAAATTATGATGAGGAGTGCCTTCGTCATCGGGCTAGTACCGGAATGTCGCTGGGGGTTCTCAAATCGTATCATGTATTTACCTCAATTTCACGGTTACTAAAGCTCCGTTCGCAATTTGACGCCTTCCACGTTCTAGATCATTGCGTTATCACTTTAACTTCACTTCATAGTAACCTTTAGTGTCGCTTTAAAGACTGCCTGTGAATGCGTCGTGATTTTAAGAGCAGAATCACGCATTCAGCTGCCCTGCATACTCATCTTTCGCACCATTGTTATGATGCGGCCGTACCGCGCAGAAAAGGTAGCTGTACAGTTTGGAAACAGTTCCGTGACACAAGGCCTGCAGTGCGGCATTTTTTAAAGCAGCGGGATGTGTTGCAAGCTTTCAACTCACCTGGACATCAAACAATATTTTAAAAATTATGCACGTTATTCCTTGAAACAGACTCGATCAATTTCTTGTACACATCAGGCGCAGAAATTACTTGCGAAAACGTTTACCAGAGAGAGAGAAAGAGATAAGATAATGCACAGAAAGGCAGGGCGGTTAACCAAAGGTAGTCACGGTTGGCTACCCTGCGCAAGGGGAAGGGTTAAGGGGGATAAAAAGAGAAACAGAGTGGAAGAGGGAGGTAGAAAGAGACAAGCACGAACAAAGCGCGCACACTACAGAGCGGTAGGGGGCGGCATTCTTAGAGTCTGTGGTGAAGCCCCGTAGACCACAGGAATCTTAATAACGCGAGTAAGGCCTTCAACACGGATGTTCTTTGGGAGCATTGGCCTAAACGTTTTAGTTCTGATAGTGGACGATTGTCCAACTGGCCCAGTACTCTGCACATCACTTGCCTCTGAGCACTATATCGCGGGCAGACACAGATAATATGTGCGAGCGTCTCGTCGATGTTGCATGTGTCGCACGTGGGGCTGTTGGCCACGTTTACCAGATCTGTCTTCCATTACGGCACACATAAGTCAATTCTAATGTCATTGCAGACATTAAGCTATCTGTGATCAACTAAAAACAAACTAGCTTTTCCTATGAATTCTAAAAAAAAACATTTTTCAGCCTCTGACGGAGGCTAGCAAAGGGAAAGGTATGCCGTCTACAATCACAGCTGCCACCTATGTTTGTTGTTTACCTTTCTTGCATCGCCCTCCTCTAATTTCACTATTCAAACACAAAACATTGTCATTTTTTTTATTTTTACGTATATTTGTGAATATGTTCAGTCGCCACCAATACAAGCACTTTGTGTCTGCGTGAAATGGCAGCGTGAGCGTTGGAACAGATCGCAGAAGCACATGACAGCGAACAGGTTATAACTAGGGCTACTCTGGCCGTACGTGATGTCCTTAGTGGCATAACATTGAAAGACCAGGCATGCTAGGCAAGAGACATCTGCACAGGTCTGAAGTTCGGTAGGTCGTGATCGGAATACTCCATATTGCAATTCTATGCGTGCTGCAAGAAATACTGCAAAGGGAACGAAAGCGCCAGCAGAGTGCACGAACGGTGTGCTTCGAACACAAGAATGGCCATCCAAATGAACACGGCCATGTTGATATTACGGATCGTCATGAATTGTCAAGAACGCTATTTCCACGGTTTACTAAGATATTTTATGGAGAAACCAGAGAATAAACGCATATTAACTTGTTACCAAGTACTGGCAAACAAAATGAATAGTTAGGAGGAAGTAATGAAACCAGAATTTCAATAGACATACTGACAGCCTTTATGTTTTTCTCTGCGATGTCTGCACTCAAGAGGCGCGCTTTACGGCTATGACAGTCCCTGGGAGTCCCGTCCTACAAATTGAATGGACATTCGACTGAGGGCAAGATTATCTTTGGGGTGATAGTTACTGCGGGGGGTAGAAAAACGTCACTTCTGTCCAACAAAGAAAGCACAGAGTTGGTCCTATATACAAGATGACTTCACGACCAAAGAATACGCGCTGAGATCAGTTGCCCTTAGGGCGCTTTGAGAGTGCTTTTGATGGCACTTTTGTGTTTCTTGAGGGTGGCTGGCCCATGCGAACACCTTTGATTTGGTGAGGCCATCCGTTCGCGTGCGCTAACTCACCGCATCTCTCCTTTCTTCCCTCCCCCCCTTCTATATCTCACCTTTCCATTCCCCCTTTCCCGGCCCCGCAGCGTAGGGTAGCCAACAAGACGCAATTGTTAACATTGCGGGCTTCTTTCATTCCTCCTCCTCCTTGAGTGCTTGCGCCTATCCTGAACTAGTCAGCACCGCCAAAAAAGAAAGCATCTATGCTAAACAACGACTTACCCCACCTGGGGTTAGGGAATGATATCCTCACAGAAAAAAAGCCTTGTCGCGTGGCTCCTAGGTGACCAATCAGAAGCAACAATATGCATATTTTCAGCAAAACCCACACCCGCCACCGAAGTCCGATGACTGCTTCTATTGCTACATGGGGGCTGTTTAAGCGACCCCGCCATGCGCTTATCTCTCTCCCTCCTCTGATATCAAGCCCATCATTATGTGAACAAATCGTTCAAGCTTTTGCAACGGCATCGTCTTCATCCCTGCCCAGCCACCTGGTCTCTTCATGCCGATGGCAAGTCAAGCTCGTTCACCTATCATTTAGTAACGCTGGACAGCAAGTTGTAGGGAGCGAAAATTTGCCATCTTAACAGTATGCGACGCGCTCCGGACAGTTGAAGATGAAATGCCACACAACCCAACTTAATAGTAGAATACGTGGCACATTTTCTTTTGCTTTATTCTATCGCGCCTGCATTGAAAGCTGGAACTAGTGCGAAAAAATTATGACCGTTTTTGTTTAGTGACAGCATTCATCAGAGCACAAAATCCTATAAAAGTTAATTAGAGGAAACTTTCCGCAGTCTTCCCAGGGGGGCACGTGACTCACACTGTAGATTTCATCAGATTCTCAGTGTGCTTGCAAATACGGAGGTGTGTGCGCGTGATGTGTGCGCGTGGTGCGTGCGCATGCGCGTGCGCCTTTCTATTTCCCATTTCTCGTACAACGCTCCTCAAGCAATATTCGCATCATTACCGCTTATAGTATTTTTGCTTTCACTTACACCCCTCAACAGAACGTGTTTTGCTCTAAGTACCCTTTCAGCGTGCTTTCCCGTCGAGAAAATAAGTCGAGATTTCTAAAGCTTTTCTACGATGCGGCATTTGCGCGAACAAAATGTACTGGCTCCGTTGGATACTCACTTAAAAAGCGAGGCTTGGACATTCTGACAGGCAAGGACATTTCTGTCAGAACTCCAAGTTCCTTTCTTCAGACCATTTTCCACAGAAAGATTCAGTGTCGCATAAGAAGTAATCTTTTTCAAAAACTACTAGTGCAGATGAATTAGAGGCGAGGGACGAAACAGAAATAGCGAGAAAACTGACCCTCACAATATGTAGAAAGCAAAGGCCACTCAAGAGCAAGCCACCACTCAAGAGCTTTCTCGGGGCGTCAGTACGAATGACCGCTACTAACCCAACGTTATCGCTTTTTTTTTTGGCTTCTTGCTCGCTCGGAAAGGACCTTTCCATTTTCCGCCTTCTTAAAGTGTTGTCGACTGCATTTTTATTGCATTTCTGTTAGAAAAAAGCGCAGTAGGAAGAATATCGTTCTGTAGGTAGTTCTTGGTGAAGGCGGAGTGCCATTCGTTGTCTGTTTTTCTTTCCTATTTTGCTCTCTTTTATGAACATTTCCTATCTTGTTTCAAAAGAAATGAAAGCTCTCTTATTCATTTAGACCCGTATACGCTCATTTTGTTTCTGCGAAGCGTGCAACACCTAGCGTTCGAAAGACCTAGGAACGAATGTAGTACAACGCTGTACAAGATAGCGACTGGCAAAGTGAAGCGAATCACAGAGCAACCTTGTCGCTAGTGCGGCGCCATACGACAAGTCATCGAAGGAACAGAAAGCCGCCGCTCGGAACGCGATTGACGAAAACTCTCGATGTTGCTGCAGAAGCTGGATGTACCGTTTGCACGAGTACAAAAGAAGTGGTTGTGCTTGGATACACCATGATTTTGCTAGTTCACATTGTCAGTGAACACAAAAGACTGTTACATTCAGCTGAGGCAATTGCACGGACAGATCAGCCCAGACACAAGTTCAGTCATCCTACGCACACGCGACGGAGGCTTCAACAAGCTTCCTCCACGTTGCGGGTGTCAGCGGAACTGATTTGCGTACAGTGCGTCCCAGCTAACGTTAGCCAAGCTGTTCAACGAAAAAAGAAAGAAAAATGATTTTAAAAACAAGGTGCACGATGCACTTATAGAACTTCCGTGCCTCTGACGACAGAACACCGTAGCTCTTAAAAATTGTTTCTTGTACCGTTTTTCTTTCATAATTTTTCTTGTTGTCGAACAGCTTGTCTAACGTTAGCTGGGACAGCCAACATACAGTGCCCTCTGCTTCGAACTGTCGATCAACTCATCCTTTCACAGCCATTCGCTTTCCTCCTGTTTAGCCGAGACAAAGAAGTGACCTCCAGGATACCAGATTTTATATTCAATACCCACGCCAAGACGATTTGTGTCTTAGATAAGCAGCTGAGATCCTGCTACCAGATGCAATATCCGAACTAGGACAATTTTATGACCGCACAAGCCAGCGCTGTGTGCCAATTTTAGAGAAATGTGGAGTAATGCACTCTTTTTGGGATCATTTGTGCGTCATGTTCTCGGTATTCCGTAATGGGCATTATGTGGTGTGCAATACTTTGTTTTAGTGGAACATTGCTTCAATGTACTGAGTAACTTCAAAGTACTATATGGGTAACAGCTTTATTTTTGTTAATTTTCATTGAAATATTGCTCTTCTGTGTGTCTTGTCATCACCCATTTCCTTGTTTTTCATTTTTTTACGTGCTAAAAAGTATTTTTCTGAGTAACATTCATTAGTCATAGCGTCTTGCCTCATACCTAAGTGTAATGAAGTAGCAGGCGCCCACGCGCTACTAACCTCTAAGTTTAGCTAAACACCATATAGATTTCCTACGTAACATTGTGGTACTCTCGCATTAAAGGCAATCTTACTTAAATCGAAGTTGAAGGCTTCCGCAGGCTCGTTGCCTGGGCCGAAAGGGTCGATACTCGTTAGGGGCCATCCTAGGACTCGGGCCTGCCAGATCATAACTGAGCAGAATCTCAATAAAGTTGTTACCACCACCCGCAGAATTTACTCGCTACATACGCATATAAGTAACGCCCCAATATACGATCAAAGGGTAAAGCTCTCATCGTCAAAGAATTCCTGGAATGAAAACGACCGTGCGCCTACTAAAGCTTTCCCGAGAGAGGGCACGCCCTCCGGGGATTGGGAAGGTCGCGACCATCGTACTTTTTCTGCAACGTGAAAGCTTGGCGGTTGGACGCGCAAAGAGTGGGCGGATTAATCACACCGTCCAGATCCATTTGTCACCGGGCGCCCCTGGTCTGTCTCCCTTTCCTCACGTCCCGCTGGGAGAGACTGGCTACGGCCCCATGTCACGTTCGCGCTAGACATGGGAATCGAGTTGTACTCTCCACATAAGCAAAGTGGATAAAATAGAGGTGGCAGTCAGGCAAACCAAAGGTGCAACAGAGTATACTGAATGAATGAAACGACTACTAGAAAATAAAAAAAAGGAATGAATTGGCGGAGTTGCATCGCATGGGCTGGTGTCAGGCAGACGTCGTTCGTGGCCATTTCTAACTCCCGTGGTTTGATTTCTTTATAGCTGTATGTTCTACGCTGTAGGAATCGTTTTCTCTTGAAATGCGGTACATGCTTTTCTTCAATTCTAACTTTAGGTAGTCATTTTTTGGGGCAGAAGAGAGAACAAATCAAGTTATAACAGGAGCCTAACCTTTCGTGGCTTGGTCCTTTCCTAGCACGTCGCCTCACGCCCCCTCGTTCTCCAGTAGATGGTCGTTCACATTTTCCTACTTACATTTCTGTATCCTTGTTCCTTTCCTTCACTTCCCGTCGAACGAAAAAGGCAGAGTAAAAATACGCGAATGTAATAAAACAGCACATGAAGTCTTAGGCTTTATCTGTTCATCAGTGTTAATTTTTATTTCCTTCAGCGATCCAGGTGTCTGAATTTGTTCTTTATGTCGACGACAATAAAATAATAAAAGGGCTCATGTTACTGAGGGTTACCGCGCTCTGCAGTTTAAGCTATCCACATTCCGTGAATGATGGCAATGAAACACATTCACTCTAACATTATTTAAAACCAAAATTATGTCACATTGTTGCAAAATACATAACATTGTGAGCACAATATTCGCATCGCATCTTCCTCATCTGCACATATCATCGACTCATATCATCATCATATATGTACATATCATCAGAGCCGCGACTTAGTCGTCGTGGCACGGGATCTACGAGAATAAAGAAGTTGCTAAAAAGCGGTGGAGGTGTGGGGTATTCTACACAAAAGCATACTGAGTCGTTCTTTTCTGTACAGGAACCACTCGTCATACATAATATTTTCCCTTTATTATTAGGTCTATCATGCAGCAGTGTTGACCAGAGCAGTTGAAATAAGCAATATTGGTTAGAGTTTCGACAGTACTTTAAGTTTCTCTGCCAACAGTGAGCACGTAGCAACACAAATCTTGCACGAGCTCGGTTCCGTCTGCAGACTTACAAAAACATTTCAGTACGCCACTTTGGAAACTTCACTCGCCCTACCTTTTTCGCATGCAGAAACCCATACTTCTTATATATGCGAGCAATAGGAAGCTCACAACTGGTAAAAACAAAGACACACCGTCTTCCAGTCCTGATTTTGTTCTGGTTACTGGCAACTTATTCTCCGCATTCGTGCTCTGGCAAAGATTCGCGCATTGCTCAATGATCAGAATGGGTACGCTAAGCTCCAACATTGTGCGTAAAGCGCTTCACAGCTGCAATATTATTGTTGTGACCCGATATGAACAGTTCGTTCAGCCCGGAGCTTGCAAATTACACTTGGCGAAGCTTTTGCTGATTCTGCACCGGGAAAAATATTGGAACAGTCTGTCAGGCAGAGAAATCTCTTGGCTATGCAACACGCCCCTGTTCCTTTTAGTTCTTCAGAACACAAATGTGTCAGTGCCTTCTCCGAAGAGATTAGTACTGACGAGTAGCTTATTGGGCGAAAGGGTGATCTCATGGGACGTGATTTTGTAGCTAAAGAATTCAAGAAAAGAAAATAAAAGAACAAAAGCCCTGTGGCGTGTGCCTTACTTCTTGCTCCTTTATTTCGCTGGGTTTTCTTTATTTCTTTTTTTCCTGAATTGTAGCGCTTGAAATTCACGTCGTATAGCCTAAGAAATCAGGTTGAACGAAAAAGTAAATTCATCATCGAAGCGAAACCGTTGTCATCCGGCTTATAGAAGCTTAAGGTTGCAAAGAAAGCCCGCACAAGTTTCTCATAAAGAGAGACCTCTATGTGGTCCCTTTTTCTGGCCTCGTGCTACTTCCCTGGGGATGAGTATCCGTGCCTTTCATGAAACTTCCTTGGCCATGTTGATTTCCGCAGAACTAATCTGCCGAGTAAATTTCTTGCACTTGTGGTTTGACCGGAACGGAGCCGAAGCCACAGGGAAAGCGAGCTAAAGAGCTGGGGAACATGTCATTGCCAGCAGCTCTAATTGCAACGCTTGCTGCATGCAGCGCATCCTAGAGGAACCGTGCAACCATAAAATGATGCAACACTTTCTTATCGACAGACACTTCTTGGGATATAAAGGCCTGTCCTAAGTATCGGCCCAGGCCAGATACATGGAACGCTTTTCTTTGAAAGATTATATTATAACGACCCCATCCGTGGGACTTGCAAAGAGCCATAAGAGCGTTGCTGCAGTTTCTGAGGTCAATTGGATTGCGTGACCGTGTATGAGGTCGTGCTGCCGACGCCAGCATCTCCAGTGTGTCTTGAGCAGACTGGACATACAACCTGTTACCGAAGCAAAAAAAAAAGTCAGGAATTTTACGCGACAAATTCACGATTTGATTCGGAAGCACACCGCACTGTGTGACTACTGGTATAACTTTTACCGTCTGTGGTTCTTCAAGATGCGCCTACAGCTAAATTCACGAGCGATTTTGCGTTTCAGCCCCATCGAAATGCCGCAGCCCTGGCCAGGCTCAATCCCGCCATTTCGAGCTCAGCAGCGCAACCCCATAGTTGCTGAAACCCTCCGTGGTAGCATGGCCGTGGTGACCTGTGAAGCATGCAAGCATGGCGTCACAGATCATCAGTCCAGCAAGCCACCCGAGGCATTCTACAGTGCTTGAAGGCGATATATTTCGGTGCCCAGCTGCAGAAACGGCGCGCCTTGTTTAGTGCGTGGGATTGATGAAAAATCACGTATTTCTCTCGCACTCTCCCATTCCGTTCCCACGCACAGGGATGCAAAACTGCGCAAAGTTTCGTGAACCTGCCAGCCTATTCTTCCTCTCCCTTTATCGCTCGTCTGTTTTAACGATGCACATATCCTATATTCTGCTCTTTATCCTCTCCAAATGTAAGGTAGCGAGAAGGGTTAAGGCCTGAGATTGGTCGCGCAGTGGTTAATCGGAATTGAGCTATGCCTACAATATGCTGTGCTGCCGACATCTACCTTTGTGCTGTCAAGCGCACCAAGTGGAAACTCCCTCCGTTTTACATTATCGTGTTGCAGTGTTGGTATGGCAGGCGATGTTTTATGTTGGCTTCTTGCTGTTTTATTTTAGCTAATTCTGTAACACTTTCACTTCTTCCCTATTTTATCTGGCATTGCCCAACCCATCGTGGTGCTGACATGGTGGGGGCCATGCAATCCTATTTCTGACCAGCTTTCTGTTCCTTTGAAATTCGTGTACTTGCAGTTGGGCCTGTGTTGCTTTCTTTGTACAAACGCACTGCACACATCCTAAGATGTCTGAAAAAAATTCCAATAGTGGAGAAACTTCTATCACAGTTTTTCACGTGTTGGAGCATGCTTTGAAGACAAAGAAACAGCAAGACGCGTGCACTGCTGAACGTACTGCACCATTGTGTGAGATCAAAAGAGAAGATACGGAAAAGGGAAGCATTTTGCTTCAATTCCGCGCGATATCAGGTGCAGGAACTGTGGGACGATTCAGCGAACGCTTGCGTTGGGTGCTGGTGCAACCACTGAGGGAGTCCAGCTGAGAGCATTTCCACACATTTGCAAAAACTTTGCATTGTTGGGCAACGCTTTAAGCGCCAGTCGCTTTCCAGCCTGCTCGTTGAAAATTGGATTACTATAGCTCAGCAGGCGTATTCAGAAAACTGAAAGCAAAGCTTGAGTCATCACGGTGCACCGCAATCTTTCCCGCAAAAAAAAAAGTATGCCGACGGATTGCGTGATCAAGTTGTCTGCATCATAATAGGCCGGAATGTCCGCGTTGCACAACGGTGATTATGGCAGGAAGTTTGCTGGTTATTACATTATCATGAGTTTCCCACGCGACAGGTATAAATCAGGATACCTCATTCATATCAATTAAACATTGTTCGACGAGGTCCCTCTCCCGCGGGTGTCGCACTCTTGCGGGAAAGCGGCGGGAATGCTACCAGCCCTTACTACTTACTAGATTGCGCGTGCGTGGTATGAGGTCATCTAGAAGCGTCGACAGCCTACAATTTCTGTGTGGCGCAGCGTGAAGCGGGACAGGGCGGACAGGAAAAAACGAGGACAAGCGCTTACTGCCAATTGAAATCTTATTGTCTGACACAAGGTGTTACAATAGAAAAACAAAGGGCAAACTACATTATATATACAAAGATGACAGTAAAGATGTGATTATACCTGACTGGTCGCGCTGCCATTGTCTCAGAATGCCAACTCCCGTCGTGATAAAGCCAAAGGCCAAGGATTGCTTACTTATGCATGGGCATACTTCACACGCCATGCTAGCGTCCCTGTGTGGAAAGACTACTTTTGTTTTTCCTAATAGAGAGGTACATCCGTATGCGCTGCGAAGCAGACCCTAAAAATCTTTTCCATTCTTAAGATTATTCGCATGTTCACGCGTGCAGACCATCCTTCAGACACCTGGCTGTCTGACCCCCGTAGCATTCGCCGAATTTCAAGACGATTCTGTACCCGATCCCCTGCACACAATCCACGTTACTGTTACGATGCTTGACTTCCCACTGAGCTTTTTGTTTCTTAATAGGAGTGCTTCTTTTTGATATCGAAAAGAAGCTTGTGTGGGTCAGAAAACACTATAGGTACATAAACCCGCTCACCGATTTTTTAAGGTCGATGGGCAATTTGATTTTATGGAATCACCGTGACCTTATAATATAGGGTCCTTTTCTGTGGGCTGCTCTTCGGTGACCATGGCTTAGCTGTTAGGTTTCCTTTTTTTTTTTGCGGGTTACCTTAGCTAGTGAAACGAGTAATCCGTCAGGATAGCCTGAGGCTTTCAAGCGTGTAACTTGTGCTTGAAAACTGCCATTCAGTTTATGGAGGCAGGACCTGTCTAATTAATGCATTAGAGAAGCAAGAAAACGAGTAATCCGTCAGGATAGCTTGAGGCTTTCAGGCATGTAACTTTTGCTTGAATATTGTCATTTAGTACGTGCCATTTAGACCAGCACCAATCGGCAAGTTCGTGTTTAGCGAAAAGCGCATGCACTTTTCTGCGACATGTCTCGTTCACGAATCGATTATGTCACGTGCCACGGATGATTCCAAATTATGCTGGTGGTAAGCCTCGTGTCTTACGAAAACACTATTGTGACCCTTGCGGACTCAAGCTGATTCAACACTTTCCACGGAGCTGTCCCGCTTGCTTGAAGGAGTTAGGTCTATCTTCATCAGAATGCAGCTCATTGGTGCAACTCTTCTTTAGAAGTGTTGTAACGATTGAGAGGTTGAAATCTCCTGACTCTGAAAGTAACGGAAGTTTGTTTTCTCTGCTGGCTCTCCGTGAATCTCAATCGGAAAGCCGAAAAACTCGAGAACTGAACCTGTGTACGCATTCATCGTGTGATTGCTTCATACATGCCCTAATCCTGTTCTTCCCACAGGTGCTCAATGAAAGGATTGCTGCAAAAACTAATAGCCTGTCAGACATTGTCCTGTCAGAGTTTGAAGTAAACCAGACCTCAATAAGCTGCTTGTGCAGTTGCTTCTTCCTTTACCATTTGTTCTACAATATTTGATTTGTATTCCTCCGATTCAGAAGTTTTCTATGCACCACTACTAAGCCTGTCGTAGCTGCAGACAAGGCTCCTAACATGTTTCGCTCCATTGTTGATATCTGTACGCGGTAATACGGCAATTTAATAAACTCATTCGTGCTTCGTTAGGTTGGTACCCTATATGTCTTTGTTGAGTGCAGAAAGACAAATAGTCGCTATATACTTAATGCCTCAAAATACCGGAGGAAAAAAATATCTCCGATAGGTGTGTCAGTATTTTCTAATTGCGCTTTTCGCGACCTGCAGCCTCTAAACAAATATTTAAAAGAGAGCAAACTGGCCCGTATTTCGACGCTATCGAAATGCTGTTTGTAGCTTGCACTGACCTAAGATCTAAATTTTTGTACCGGAAACATTGGAATTGCTCCAGCTGTGCGCCTAAACGAACGCGATTTTGTTCATGAAGATGCTGTTCATGAGCCCATGAAAGCAGACAAGATTTCTTTCCGAGGCAGATGGGGTAAAGCGGCGAGTACGAGTCGGGAATCACCGCCCGTGCGACAGTCTTAAATAATTCAACGCGCGCAGCCGTAATTATGTCGTGTCTCCTGCGCCCGTTCCCGCACTCCAATCTCGCTCGCGACTCTCATCCACTCTGAGCATCCAATCTACTTGCGTAACCCTCCCTCTCCTCCCGAGCCTTGCATTCCATCGCACGGATTTTTAACGTGAAACTAAAGCCACGCCATTGCGCAATCAGAATTACCGCGAACTCGGCGGGAATAAGCTCTAGTGGAGAGAGAGATAGTTTCAGCGAGAACAAAAATACTGCACCCGTACGAACAACTACTAGATGAACACAGCTGTAATAACCTCGGCTGATTGCTTCGCCATTTCGTGGCTACCAAGGCAAAGGAACGTGGTGGAATAATCCTATATGGAAACAATGTTCGCCCCCTCGAGTCAGGTATGTCCCGTCAGGTGAAATATTGCGAGCGGGGGCAACTGTCTCGCTACTTACACATGTTGCTCCAACTTATTCAGGCGCAGGTACGCTCAGATACAGAGGACAAGATGGCGTGATCCCCAACTCGGAAGCGGTTTAATTCTACTAAGCAGACAACTTCGCCCGTAGCCTGCCTCCTTTCCCTCCCCTCATCCACTCCCGCGTGGAATGAGAACGGGCGAGTGAGGCAGATGAGGAGCAGGTATGTCACAGAAGTAGGCGTTCTGCTATTGGCGCCTGTAGCAGGTGCCGTGTCCTGAGGCAGTTGCAATGGGACACAGAGCTTTCGTTTCGAGATGAACTTGGCAGGTTCATCTCGAAATGTTCCATGTGAGCTATGATTGCCTGCCTTTGATTATTGTGCCCACTTTTCACCAGATGCTAAAGGAGAGAGTATCCTGCAGTTTTCACCTTTTGGGACGCATATATAAATATAGAACGTCACTCAGCATATGTCCTAAACCATGTTCTTGCGCCCCCATGGCAAGTAGTCGCCAACATTAAACATCGGACCCTTAGATCCCGTTACAGGCTACAGCAGATCGGAATCATATATGCCGAAAAGCTGTAACGTGCACTGTTGCATAGAGCTCAACCAGCGCCTCGTAGACACGTTTTATGCACTCACTGTGACGCCATTTAAGAAGACATTGCTGCTCTCCTATTCCTGTTCCACTTAGGTTCTAGCTATAAGCGAAAAATTTTGGCAATATATTATTGTTACCTAATGAGACAGCATTCCAAATAATATCTTAAAATATATGAAGTCTTCTCTCTATATGAGAATTCGCTACGCTTTAAACAAGCATAATATATGCAGAAATGTGTTCCAGTAAAATAGCCTGTGTGTGCGAGACATCGCCCCGTCTGCTTAAGCTTGCTTCAAGCTGAAGTCGTGTAAAACAATGTTCCGCATAAAAGCTACAGCTATACGGAACAAAGCGCGGTCCTTTGCGCAGTTCTTGTTTTCGAGCTTTTTTCTAAGTCTCCAAGTTTCTGCCCTATATGTTAGCACCGGTACAAGGCATTGATAGTACAGCCTTCCTTTCAATTATAGTGAGCTCCCAGTCAGGATCCGAGAATGTCTGCCGTATGCACTCCAACCCATTGTTATTCTGTAAATTTCCTTCTCATGATCTAGGTCCCCTGTGAGTAATTGACCTTGGTAAACGTACTCCTTCACAGACTCTAGAGGCTGACTGGCGATCCTAAACTCTTGTTCCGTTGCCCCGGCTATTGATCATTATCTTTGTTTTCTGCATATTGATCTTCAGCACCACTCTTACACTCTCTCTCTTAAGGTCCTCAATCATTTGTTGTAACTCGCCTTGAGTGTTACTTCATTCGAGAGAACTCGAGTGTTAAACGTTGCCAGTGTCAGTTTACACCAATGGAAACTGGCAGGGCAAGCAAATGTCGGCAAATCGAACTTATTTCCAGCTCCTGAAATGAAGCGGCACAATTACTGGTGGCGGGAGACACCAGAAGGGACACGGTGATCTTGCTGCAGGTGTGAAATGCGACAGAAGAGAGGAACTGTAGGAGGTTACAATGCTCTACATTGCTTCCTTTAGCCTACTTTCCGAAAGAGAAGCAGGACGTTGAGACTGGAGTCGGGAAAGGTACTGAATATGAGTTCTAAGCGTGCCAGTGATCTTTATAACACTGATGCTTATGCTCCTGGAAGAAAAAAAAATTCCCTTGTCCCCCTGAAAACTGTGGCCATTAAGAAGAAAAAAATTGGAGCACGGGGGTGACTCAACCACGCATGCTCCTTCTAAACTCTGCATAGTATTCACACAACCCAAATAATGTTACGAAAGCATAACCTCCCTATATCGAGCGTAAGCTGAAATAACGCATATCCAATGTCAATAGAACGGTGTCGCATTGCATTGGCTCCCGCATGTGCGGAGCACTACGAACGGCATTGTGAGAACGGACGTGGCGTCAGAGCCTGTAACCCAATAAAGTCACACTGAAATGTAGCGATTAATTTTCATAAAATAAAACCCTGTCGTTATTTCTTTTCCGCTTTCGCAAACTTCATTCTCCTAAATGACACATGCGCGAATATAATTTCGGTAGTTTCTATTTATCCAAAAGCGAAAACATTGAGTACTTTAACCATATGAACAAAACGGGCATTGAAGCCAGAGAAGGCACAGACGAATTGTCACGTCTAACTTATATCTAGAAATAATAATGTGAATGGAAAGAAAGTGACTAATAAGACAACTTCCTTGGGCTAACCTTGCACATACACAAATACTCGAGAAAGTGGACAGATGGATGACCCGCTGAGGTAGTTGGTTCATACTTGATGCCGTGGAAAAAGGCGCGAGGAAAAACAAGGAAACGACCGTATAGGAAATAACGATATTATTAACTGTTTTGGCGCTTTTTTTACTTTTCTTTGCGTCTTCACCGCGGAGGATGATAGTCGCTGTGGTAGGCTAATTTGTTAAAGCATCCCACGCGCATTGCAGAAAGTGGGTTCGGCTCTACCCTCTGGCGGCAAGTTGTCTTTTTCGTTCGCTTTCCTTTACCCCTTTCCGTTTTAGTTCTAAAGGAACGGTAAATGAAAGCGGGTTTTATTATTACCCACTAGTCTTTCGTTCAACAGTAATTTACAACTTTATTTATATGACTGACTAATAGAAACAGACCACCTCGGATCCCCTCATTCTTCCTCAGTATAGTTTAACGTTGACAACTTACATGCCTCACGCTCACTGCGACAGGACGAGCTCTTTCGAGGTCGAGAGGATGGTGAAATGTGTGTTGTAAGGACCACAATGCTTGTGGGTTGAATGGCAGGCCCCAAAGTCAAACCACTAATGGAATCAGTCGTGACAGCCCACCGAGAAGCGATGGTAGAGCGAGTGTTGTCATGGCTAGATCTTACGTTTGCACACCAGAGCAAAGCAAGTGGCCAGAATATTAACAATGTCGTACCCTGTACTTCTCACGGGGCGGCTCTGTGAAGTTAGAATCAACTGAGTAGCCACGCCGTTAACTACACACATGGTAAAGTTGTGGGCAAGTGGACCGCGTTGCGGCTGGTGCTGAACTTAGGCGGTAATGAGTACTTATCTCGGTGGCCGAACAGGAAGCGTACGCTGATTGCTGTCCAGAAGGGAAGAGAGAAAGTAACTCCAATTAAAAAAAGGTGGAGAGGTCGGCCTCTCTGACGGGCCTCTAGCCTTCTGCGCTTTAGCATCAAAACAGGAGGTGACGTCGTGCAGCATCCGTCACGCACCATGAAGCATTTCGAGCTAAAGCGAAAGCTAGTCAACGGTGATAAACACGGTCTTTCGAGAAGCCGGATTTAGGAAGGTAGCCCACCTTCCGGAATCCGGAAACATACTGTCGGGGAGAAAGGTTTGTGGACTGTCGTATGCAAAGGAAACACTAAATTTTGCCATTACATATGCGTGCAGTTTCATACTGAGCAGGGCAAATTCAATTCTCTGGCTCGTGAATCGTGTAGTGCATCATTCAGTTCCACGTTCTGCATGCTCAATGCGGGGATATACAGCGCGTTCTCTATGGACGTGGCTGGCAAAATTTTGTCTCAAACGCACACGCGGATGGAATGCGGTTGCTCTATCTGTGCTGGACTTTTTTTTCTGGCAGCACTGCAAACTGCTGGCCGGAAGCGCTTGCCGGTCATGGACATGCTCATCTGGTTTTCTTCGGGCCATTTGTCGTCGCATCTCACTGTTAGAGGAAATTTTAATGTAGATAAAAGTACAAGCTTAGCAGTGTCTCTCGCTTTTATTTTAGATGGTATTTGTGGGGCCACGTTATGAAGTAAACATAAGCGATCAAAAATAAAATTGTACGCACCAGTAATGTCTTTTTTTTCTCCTCCTCCCACGCCCATTGTGTCGACCAGCTGGCTCTAAAGAAAATTTACGGGAGGCAAATTTTGCTCTGGCCCGCCAAATTTCGTCTCTCAGTCACAAAGTGAAAGCTATCATGTCAATTCTCCATGGGTTATAACATATGATGCAACTGCTTCGAAAATATCGAAGAAGCTCGGGGGAAGGCTACGGACAGATAAACGGAGCGATGGAAATAAAAAATTATAGACAGAACATCAGGAGTCCGGCCGATAGCATTTGACTACCTTTTATTTGACCAGTTGGTTCTTAAATAATGTGAACAAGCCACTAGTCAGAAAACTCGATTCATCACAATTAAGTTCTCAGAAAACAGTCTACAATTATGAAGATAGTGCAAGCGTTCACCAACACATTTTCTCATTTCTCTCATCTAAATCAGAGCACAAAACAGGTGAAATGACAATGTCAAATGGCAAAAATTGATGTTTAAAATCAAAGAACTGTTCCCTGCTGCGCTGGACCACAGACATATCGCTTGTACAAATGTCTCATTTATATAATTATGTAGTTTGCCTTCACTAACTGACCTACCTATGCATATATTATTTTGCCGAATATGTGGCACGACTCGCTATGCACAGAAGAATCGCAGTACGAAGGTGAGCGCAGGGGAACTTCATCAGCACTAGTTGGCAATATATATATATATATATATATATATATATATATATATATATATATATATATATATATATATATATATATATATATATATATATATATATATATTGCGCGCGTACCTTATGTAGTCAGCGGACGCAGGATAAGGGTAACTGGGCATCGCTCTGCGAGGCATCCATCAAACAATGCACATTAATTAGAGCGATGAAGATTACGTCCACCTGCGCTTGGTGGTTGCTGCAACATTAGTTGAGTGGAAAGGCCAATTTCCAATTTCTGCAAAAAATATGTTTATTTGCATGTTGCGAGAGCACTGACCATGAACTCATTCTGTGCCTAGCGGCCTAAAAAAATGGTTAAGGAACAACGTAATCATGCCTGCTTTTTATCCGAGTGTAATGGGTGGATATCGCGCCTCAACCGACATTTCTCTTGTGCACATTTTTAACGTGATAGCGTTAAGGGCCCCTTGTCGCAGAAGATCCGGCGTCGGCGTCGCATTTTCGTGGAAATAATATCGAACAAAATTTCACACATGAGCTATCTAGGGACGGTAAACTCCAGTTTTTAGATTTGTAGCTATCCTTACAAGCAGGTTACGCCTGTTGGGTGTACTCTCCACGTGCACGTAAGAAACTTTTACCTTATGCGTCTGCGCACTCAAAGATTGTGAAACATGCCATTGCTTTTATGTGTCTCGAATCTTCGTTAATGAAATCTTGTCATCACTCTGCGAACCAGAGTCATTGCACTGTTAAATAGGCTACAGGCTGCAGGATACCCAAGTGTGGTGGTGACGTCAGTCTCAGAGGTATTGCTTCAGAAACTGAAAGGGAAGCGGCACAAAAGTAACTGTAGTACACAAAAAAAGAGGCCTGAAGTTGTGCCGTATTGCCATAGAGTGGCTCACAATCGAAAGAATGTCGCCACTAGATACCAAATTCCGCTGGTGTTGCCTGCTCCTCAGAAACTGTCAATGTTGTGCAGCCGTATTTTTAATACAAGTAAAAAAAACCAGATTGTGAAAAGAACCACGCGAATTTTGTAGATTGCAGCGTCGGTGTGGTTTATAAGATTCCGTTGTCATGTGGCAAAGTGTATGTAGGGCAGTCGGGCCGCTGTGTTGACGAGTGCCTTAGAGAACATGAGCGACTTATACCAACAGGCACAGGTTCCCATTTGGCTCAACATTGTAAAATATGCAAATGCAAACCCATGCTTCGTAATACCACGATTTTGAAACAGAGCCGTGATACCACCGCCAGAGTGTTATCGGAAGCATTCTTCATACAGGCGTTATGGTCACAGTGCATTAGTGTGCCTTCTTTAAACTTGTACAGTGCTGAATATGATTTTTTAGATTCTGTCGCATGAGTGCGCTCTCGTGATCGGATGTAGGGGGTTCCTGCACATGGTGCTCACTGCGCATGTTCCTCTAGTTTCTGCTGTCTATAAAGGAGGGACGCCATAAAATGATGTCAGTTGAGAGTAGCGCCTTGTCCTGGTTGCCTTTCTTGTGTCCATTGTATTGCGCTAAACAAAGTATTTATGGTTCCGAACTACGCATACCCAACCCCTCTTCTACCACCAACGTTATTGATATCTTGCTTTTCATTATTTACAAAATTATTCCTCAGAAATTTGAGAACGGCAGTCCACGAACGCATGTAATGAAAAAAACAACACCGACAGCGCGTAGCTTTTATGTTAGCTCTTCTTAGACAGGAAAGGCAGGGAAGTCAACCAGACGAGCACCCGTATTGCTACCCTACATTGGGATGGGGGAAAGGGGAACAGAAAGAGGAAACTGGAAGATAGCACTGAGTGCGTGTGCAGTATTAATATTAAAAGCGCGAAACAATTACAGGAGATCGACCCAAGCAAGAGGCCGCGTTTCCACCAGAAAGCTTGACTCCGTGCATAGCGTTCGGCGCCAGCACTTGCCGGTAAACGTTACGATTGCATAAGTTGCAGTTGCCGGGAAGCATGAAAGGCAGTCAGGAATCTTTGAATGCTGCCACGTTCCACTCTTGAAGGCGAAGCTTAAGCGTAAGCCAAAATTTTTTTTCCTGCACTGCATTTCAAGATTGGTTGAGCAAAACAGACTTACAAAAAATTGAGCCCTCCAAAACACTGTTGTCGGAAGAATAAGGATTCACTAAAAACTTCGCACCTTTCTTTTAACTTCAAGTTCACTCTTATAGCTCCTAAATATTTGACAATCCCAGCTTAACTTTTTAATGTCTTCCCACTGATTTGTTTTTCTTGCTTGTTTAGTATTGCGATAGCAATTACATGGACACTCCAGATACATTTCTGCCGTCGGCGTCGCCGCTGGTGTCGCCGTGAGGTTTCGCATGAAGTCCAAGGGTGATAAAATCGTGTCCGCGAGCGGTATACTTATGTGCGACTGAATGAGTGCGAGGGTGAGCCAGCGATCGCGACTCAGTCTCGCGCACGGAACGTAGAAAGGCGGGGAGGAAACGCGCCCCCTTCCATCGTGCGCAAGGCTTCGCGGGGAGGTGAAGGAGCGGAAGGGGGGCGCTTTACTTCGGGCGGCAGGGTCCGCCGCGCGCCACCAGCCAGGTCGCTGTCTCTGGAAAGCCATCTGCGACGGGCAGACAGTCCGCGCTGCGCTGTGTCTTCGCGGCGCAGTTCGCATTGATGCGAGCGGCTGCACGAAGGTAAATTCGCTCGCTCCTGCTGCCGCGTTTCCTCACTGCGGTGTTTTAACAGCGAGATTCCGTGGTCATCGAGTGAGATATGTTCATCTTTGCTTGTGCGCGGGTGGCACCGTGCTTGTTAGTTTAGTTGATATGCCTACTTTTACAATTTTATACGGGCGATAAAACTACTATCCTTACTTCGCATAGCTGTCCACTAATTTGCTAGCGCAATCGATGCTTCACCTTTCGGAGGAAACTGCGACTTTTTGTTTACTTTTTCTTTCTTCGACCCAGCACTTGACTCTGGATCCTCTTTGTTGCGGTTCAAAGTTGAATCACACAGGATCTGCCTTCTTGTGCGATTATGTGTGTTTGAATTACCATTCTGGATAGGATGGATCGAGGAACTAGCGCACCGAGCAGGTCGTGCTTTGTTTCCAAGAATATTTATTCACCCGAAAAGCGGAGAATTTCGCTGGAAACGGCTTACATGAGAAGACGCTCGACGAGCGCACTTGCGAAAGGACTAATCTGCAGTTTTCCTTAAACAACAATGAAATATTTCTTGTGCCTCTACATTAGAAAATTTTTTGAGTTGAGTAATTGCTTGGTTTTTCGCGGTTTCGTCGGGGCCGAGATCTAGAATAAAATGTGCTCTTGCAAGGGTAAGTCGAGACTGTTGTGCACGTTCAAGAAAATGATGGTGCGGGGAGTAGGTTGGGCGGGGGGCGGCATGAGTTGTACTTTTACATTACGACTCCGAATATCTCCATTGAAGTGTTTTGTTGCTCTTAGCACTGTTTCTTGGGTGAAATGCACGTTTACAAGTGCAAAAAGCAAATACCCAGGGTAAATACCTGTGCCTAAACATTCTGCGCTAGAAAAATTTAATTTCAACAAGACCCAGCTAGCCCAGCTTATTATCTTTACTGCGGTAATTTCTTAGACAAGTTGGTTGAAGACGAAGGAAGGATTGATGCGCAACAAAGAGGACAACGGCACACTGCTCGTATGGTGCCTGTCCTGCACACTGCGTCGTTGCCCCTGTCTACTTCCACTGTGATTTTCACTTATTCGTTATGATTTCTATGGTCATTTATCAACCCTGAAAGACCTACTTTGGATTATTGCGGAAGAGGAGGAGGAAGAGCGAGGACATCAATAAACACTATGGTCCTAATTATACAGACACACAGAAATAAGAACAAAAGGACTTAGCATACATGTTTAAAATGCCTTAGTGAAGCGACAAGCAGAAACGCAAATATACACAAGGGAGGATATATACATGGAGTTATCACAATGCGGTTATCTATGACAATGTGCCGTGAACAATTTACAAGAAAATCAATCCAAAATCCTTAATAGAATAGAATACAATTTATTAACAGGAAAGACAGAGAGGTCGACCTGAGCTAGTGCGCTCTAGTCTGCTATTCAAAGAACACAAAGATAACACTAAAACTAGTTGTCATAAAGACATAGTGAAAACACAGCAATGGTGGATTAAGGGTTCAAGTAATATGACAGCAAGTGCTTGAATTTACTAGAACTACTCTTATTCACTATAGCCTATGGTCAACCAGCTCGCCTAAGAAAACGCCGTGTTCAAGAATACATACATCTCAAGGTCTGACATTGCGCACTACATGGCGAAACCAGGACGGGAATTGCTAGCACCAGCACGACAATGTCGCAGAGAGGCGGCGACCTCAAGTTAAATTGCTTGCTTCAAGTTCACCTTTGCTTCAAGGTAAATTAGGCGATTTCAACATCTATGGTCAAATTGGCTGGAGAGTGCTGCGTACCATGTCCGCGGCTGCTAATACCATCCTCAATAACATTTACAAAAATTATTATTATTAATTAGTGTTTTATGGCGCAAGGACTACAACGGCCAAAGAGCGCCAGCAACGATGTTTAGTAGTGCGGTAGAATGTGATAAAAATGTCAGTGGGTATAATAGGTTGCAATGCCTGTGATGTACTGCGGTGGCTGTAAAGGCCTAGGAATTAAAAACATAAGGCTTGCATTTCTTGGGAGAATTTAAGATGATTATGTCGGATTTCGGGTAGCGTAGGGAAGATGAGTTTAAAAGCGGTAAGATATATTCTTCAAAAAATTCACATCATTAAGATAACTTAACAACCGGTCGAGGGGGAACATCGGCTCAGCCGATAGGAAAAATGCAGGATGCATAAGTAAATTGGTGCGGTAAAGTTCAGGAAAGTATTTTTTTTTGCGTGGCTTCCATGCCAGGGCATTGTATTAGAACATGAATGACTGTGAGTTGATTTCCACATCTAATGCAGACCGGTGGATCAGTACCGGTTAGCAAGTATGAGTGTGTTGCATGTGTGTGTCCTATCCTCAGTCTCGACATGATGACTTCCTCCTGTCTATGCCGGTGTACAGGTGTTTCGGTAACGTAGAGTTGGATGATATGAAGTTTGTTATTTTCTGTGTCTCAAGCTTCTTGCCATGCGTGACGCAGTATTCCTCGAACGACAGGTTTCATATCTGTATATGGAATATAACTTACGTCTATTTGGGGCCTTAGAGATGCTAAGGCCGCATTTGCGTCTGCCGCTTCGTTACCAGGTATACTAGTATGGCCAGGTACCCAGCAGATTATAATATGTAGCCCTCTCTTGTAGGCTAAGGTTAAGCTGCTGATGAGAGTGTTTATCACCGGATTCTTTCTTTGTTTTTCAAGGTGTATTGACCGGACCACACTCAAGGCATCTGTGTATATTATCGATTGATGGATCTGTTTTATTGTTATTTCTTTAACTGCGAGGAGTATAGCGTGAGCTTCAGCAGTTTAGATACTTGTGTATTTGTTTAATCTTAAATGGGCTACAAAATCTGGACCGATTGCAGCACATGATGTTGTTTCAGCAGTTTTTGAAGCATCAGTGTAAAATTCTGGACACTTGTACTTACTCTGTAGTGATAAGAAGTGTTGTTTTATAGCTTCTTGGGGTGTATGCTTTTTGTTTGTTTCTGTGAACGAGAAGTCACAATGTATGGTGACTGATTCCCATGGTGCTGCTAACTCGTTAGTGTTATGCAGGTGAACGTCCGACAGCAATATGTTGTTTTCTTGACATAGCGACAGTGCTTTTAATGGAAATGGCTTTGCTAATGATGGCCGCTTTGCAAAGAGGGTTTGCGTTTCTGTGCTCAACATTTGGTAACACGGGTGTTCTCGGTTGGAACTAATCTTAAGTGCGTACATAAAACTACAATACTTACGTTGTCGGTCTAGGTTCCACTGATTAGCTTCTACGTGCAAACTTGGAACAGGGCTAGTACGGAATGCACCTAGGGCTAGTCGCATGCCAAGGTTATGTACAGGATCCAGAATTTTTAAAACAGAACGTGAAGTTGATTGGTAAACAATGTTCCCGTAATCGATACGTGTTCTAATCAAACTGTTATACAGCGATAGCAAGCATTTCCTGTCAGTTCCCCACGACTCGTGCGAAAGAATTTTGAGGATATTCATAGTTTTTAAGCATTTCATTTTTATGTTTTTTATATGTTGCACAAACGAGAGCTTATCATCCAATATAACGCCAAGACATTTCTGCTCCTTTTTTACACTAAGCACATGCCCGTTCATCGTAATATTCGGTTCAGGATGTATGCCTCTTTTCCGAGAAAATAACACGCATGTCGTCTTTTCTTCGTTAAAGCGAAAGCCATTCTTGTCAGCCCATTTTGAAAGCCTGTTCACTCCCAGCTGAATCTGCCTCTCGCATATGGACAGATTGCATGATTTAAAGCTTAGCTGTATATCATCTACATAGACTGAGTAGGATATAAATGATGGGAGTGTTTTTTGTAGTGTGTTCATTTTAACTAAGAACAGTGTGCAGCTGAGCACTCCTCCTTGTGGTACACCGTTTTCTTGCACAAAGACTCTCGACACTGCAGTTCCCACGCTTACTCTGTACTTTCGTTCGGACAGGTACCTTTTTATTATGTTAAACATGTTGCCTGACACGTCATACGACGCGAGGTCTTGCAATATGCCATACCTCCAGGTAGTGTCATAAGCTTTTTCGAGATCAAAAAATACTGATAGACAGCATTGCTTATGAACAAATGCGTCTCGTATATAACTCTCAAATAGAACTAGGCTATCTGTTGTGCACCTTCCTGGTCTAAAACCGGCTTGGTGGGTATCCAGAATTCCATTGTATTCCAAAAAGTGCATTAAACGGCGGTTTGTCATTTTTTCGAACACATTACATACACAGCTTGTTAGAACAATAGGCCTGTAGCTCTGTACACAGGAGGGGTCTTTTCCATGCTTTAATATTGGTACTACTATAGCTTCCTTCCAACAGGACGGCAATCGACCACTGCAGAAAATTTTACTGAACAGGTATAAGAGGCATTCAAGTGTTTCCTCGGGTAGGTTCTTGACCATCTCATAATTAATACTGTCTAATTCTGGCGCCGAGTTTTTGCAGTTGCGCAAAGCTATTTTTAATTCTTGCATCGTGAATGGGCAATTGTAGCCATCGCTATGGGATTTTCGGAAGGAGAAGGCTATTGACTCAGCTAATTTTTTATATGTTAGGAATGCTTTTGTGTAATTCGCGCAACTCGATATGTGCTCAAAGTGTTCTCCCAAAGAATCTGCTTGCCCTTCTAATGTAGTAGCACTGTCATTTACCACGGGCAAGGGTAGTGTGGTATTCCCCTTCAGCCTTCGAACCCTACTCTACACTTTCTGGCTATCTTTGTATGAGTTTATTGAGCCGATATAATTTCTCCAACTAGCTCTCTTGGCTTCCCAACGAATACGTCTTCCATTTGCTTTTGCACGTTTGAAAGTTATAAGGTTTTCTTCTGTTGGATATTTGGAAAACGTACGCCATGCTTTGTTTTGTTCTTTTCGTGCTTGCTTGCACTCTTCATTCCACCAGGGCTTAGGATTCACTATTTTACCAGAGGTTCGCGGTATCGATTGTTTCGCGGCATGAATAAAGTGTTCAGTTTTATAGGCGGTCATTTCTTCAATGTCAAGCTGCCTTATGGATTCAAGGGATATACATGCGAGTTCTTTGAATTCTGCCCAGTTTGCAGCATTTAGCTTCCATTTTTTTGGATTCACAGGTCGGTCATACGTCTGTATCGCCTCTAAGAGAACTGGAAAATGGTCGTTTCCAAAGGAGTCTGTGAGAGCTCTCCATTCAAACAATGGCAGAAGTGTTGCAGAACCAATCGCCAGATCTATTGAGGAGTAGGTGTTATGTGCAGTGCTATAATAAGTCGGGAACTTTTTGTTAAACAGGGTTGCTGCAGAGGATAGAAGGAACTTTTCAATTACGCGGCCTCTTGCATCACAGCGTGAGTCCCCCCAGAGTCCACTATGACCATTAATATCACCAACCACAATATACGGCTCAGGAAGTTGGACTATTAGTTTTTCAAACTCATTAATGTCGATCCGCTTGTCTGGGGGAATTTACAAAGAGCATACAGTAACAAGCCTATTCAGCAAAATAGCTCGTATGGCTACTGCCCCATAAGGCGTGTTAAGTTGGAGATTTTGGCATGCAACAGTCTTTGGTATTATTATTGCCACGCCACCTGATGCAGCATGTCCATCATCATGATCTTTACGAAAAATTCCAAGCTGAGTTCGAAAGTTCGAGTCACTTGATCTTAAGTGTGTCTCCTGAACACAAAACACTCTAGGCTTATACGTAGATAACAATTCTTTGATGTCATCTAGGTTATACAAAAGCCCTCTGGCATTCCATTGCAATATCTGAACACCCATTATGACAAAGGTGTTTTTGGGAGTGTTCTGTGTAGAGTGATAATACTATTTTAGTTTTGGTGGAATTATTCGAGGGTTTTTTTTTTCTTTTTTACGTCCCTCAAGCAAGCTGCGCTTGTCTTTTGGTGCCGCTGGCATCGATGTACTTGCGTCAACCTCCATCTTCTTCTCAGAGGCGGTGGAGGCGGGGTCACGAGGCTCTGGGAGACGTGTCTCGGGCCTCGGTTTTTGCACAGTAATGCAGCCCTACGAGAGCAAGGTTTGCGAGTTGTTGGATTTGGCAGCACTGGGTGCTGCCTCTGTGGGGGCAGAAGAAGTCCACCGTGGTTCACTGCGTGTGACCAGGGCGGGCTCTTTAGGCCGTTGTGAGAGGGCGCGCTGCCTAGTCACAGCGGCATAACTTTCGTTGCGAGGAAATGTAAGTCGCTTTCGCGCTTCAGAGAAGGTAATGTTTTCATTGATCTTAAGGGCAATAATTTCTTTCTCTTTTTTCCAGATTGGGCATGACCGTGAGAATGCAGGATGATCCCCTTCACAGTTCGTGCAGTGTGATACAGCATTACAATTATCAGATGGATGATCGTTAGAACTGCATTTGGCGCACGTTAATTTTCCTCTGCATGTCTGAGAGCTGTGCCCGAACCTATGGCATTTGAAACAACGTCTAGGAGTGGGGATATAAGGCCTCACACGGATTTTCACATAGCCTGCTTCTACTGAGTCTGGTAGTGTGGTGAAGCCGAATGTTAGGATTACATGTTTTGTGGGAATTTCGGTGTCATTCCGACGGATCATGATTCTTTGAACTTTGGTCCCATTCTGTTCTGCAAAACCTTCAAGCAATTTTTCCTCACTAAGATCAAGCATGTCTTCATCTGAGATTACCCCACGAACACTGTTCATCGAACGGTGCGCCGTGACAGTTACTGCTATGTCACCAATGAATTTGAGGTCTGAAAGCTTTTTAAGTTGCTCTTTGTCTTTCAGTTCCAGAAGGATGTCGCCACTAGCCATCCTTGTAGCTTTGAAACCTGGGCCCAATGTGTCTCTTAGGGACTTCGAAACTTTGAAACGAGATAGTTTTCTGGCTGTTATATTGCTGTCACCGTGGATCACATGGTACTTTGCAAAGTTGTCATAGCTCTTGAAGAAAAATCGAGTGGTTGCTTCGTTGCGCCCCCTTTTTAGAGGACGATCAGTTTGGGAAATGGAAGGAGTAGCCATAAAAAGTATTTGTCTTCGGCAGCAGCGCCAGCCGCCCACCACCAAGCCCAACATGGGGACGCCACAAGGCTTGTATCTCAAGACTTGCGCACGCCAGCTGTACGCCACCACTATAACCATACATGGTGTAGCCAAGGCTGGTTAGCCGCACAAGGTTAACCCTCGCCGCCAGGAAATTAGAGTGGAAAAAAGATAAGAAAAGAAGTGGAGAGAAGGAAAGGTGCAAAAGAAAGATTATAGATGGAGAGGGGGACAGGAAAAGGCGACCGCCGATTTCCCCCGGGTGGGTCAATCCGGGGGTGCCGTCTATGATAAGCAGAGGCCAAAGAGATGTGTTGCCTCCGCCGGGGGGCCTTAAAGGTCCAAACACCCAGCATCGGCTCAACCTCCAGGATCCCCATTTCCCCAGACACGGCTAAGCCGCGCACGACTACACGCGGGAGGGTCCAACCCTCGTGTGCTCGGGTATGTGGTGTCGCAACACACCAAACGCCTGCTGACGCAGACGCCCCTGCGGGGAATTACAAAAATAATTCAGATGAAAAAGCATTCAGATGATCGCCCATTGCCCGTGCAAACGTTACTGCAACACCGTCCCCAACGTTCGTCGGTGCAAAAGGCCGTGAAGACACTTTCGTGCTTTCTGTGGGTGACCGGCCTGTGCGAACGTCTCTGCGTGCCGCCATCCGCACACATGCACGAGTTTTCTTTGTAGTCATAGCTAGGGGTATAAGGCAGGTTTCGAAGGGGAATAAAGGTTAAGATGATGTATACAAAAGCAACAGATAAAGATATGTATAGCATACCTGATTAAATCAAGCAGGCTAGGTGACTATCACCACCCCTTTTCGAAGGGGATGCTATTAAAGCACCATCATCACCGAGTTTTCTCTTCCTCTCACTTTTTCAAATCTTTCCCTTTTTTCTTCCCCCTTCCTCGGGCGTTGCGTAACCAACTAAGCTGTTTCTGCTTTCTAATTGTTTTATCGTTCTCTAGGAACATCACTAAAACACTAAGCACAGACGAACATTAATATAAAAACATGAACACTTTTACGATTAGCTCAAGCATGCAGGCCGAACAACTCAATTATTCGTGCCTAATGAAGGTCACTGAAGCCATTCAATTTTATGGGTAGTAATGTGGCGTCACTACTTCGTTCTTATGCCTCTAAAGTTACCTTGAGGATTCCTACCACCTACTGTGTAGGCTAGAGCATCATTAATTGACCCGTGTGCTTCGACATCTATACCGTTTTCCCAGAACATGGTCACCCTTTCTACGCATTCGTTCTACCTTTATCGATTGAGTTACGGTGTTTAACGACCTAAATAAACGGTGAGGACACCGAATTCAGCGCTGTGAAGAGTTCCGGAGTAGCTTTTCCCACCGGAGGTTCCGTGGGGCGTGGGAGTCCACAAAGCTTCTTTATTGGCTTCCCTTCGTCAACATACAGCGTTTATACATTCTGGACTGAAAAATGATAGCTAAACCCATTGATGAGCCTGCAGAGCATTGCCTGAACCCGAAGCACGACGCGGAAGGAGATGGGTGGGTGGGGGGGAGGAGGCGAGGATTAAGTTAAGTTATAGCGTATTCGCTGTTGCACCGCAGACCTGATAATCCTCATTTATGTGGCTACGTTGTAAGGAAGTACCGGGGCAACAATAAAGCAGACAAGAAAATGATGTTTTGGTAAAACGAAGGCACAAAATAAACTTCCAATCTTAATCCAGCCCGCCGCGGAGTTAACCTTAAGGACCAGGGAGGATACGCTCGTTTTTCATCGGGAAAAAATAGCTTCTGTAGAATGAGTTTCGCTAATATAGCTCGTTTGTTTTAACTTCTTAGCTTGCACGCGTTAAGTGGATTCGGATCACTGTCACCTGCTGCACCCAGCGCGCAGCCAATTTCTAATGCTTCCGCCTCACTTTGATACTCTCGCCGACACTGTGCTGTCGAGCGAGTACGAAGAAGTTGCCTTTCTTAACTGTTGTTGGACGTGGGCGATTGCACTGGGCCGATCATCAGGTTCTCCATCACCGAACAGAACCTAGTATACCTGTGCGATATAATATTATACTTGTGTTTGTTATAGTAAGCCTAGTTTGGACTTCATTAGTTGTGCAGTTGTGCCTCAATTTAACAGTTTGGATTGAACACGCCAATTATTTCAATATATCGAGAATATTAACTCGAAAGCGCCTAAATACTCATGCGAATAACACGATATTTATTGTAGAGAAAAAGAAACGTAACTGTTTCCTTTTTGCACACTCACTGTTTCTTTATGGGAGCACTTAAACTCTCTTATAGATAAATGTCTTCTGTCACTTGAATTCAAACCCGGCATACCATTGTTTCCACCAAGTTTTTCCCCAAAGCGCCGCAAATCAGGTGAAAGATTATGTTAACGTAATTTCTGCAAGCTTTTCAACAGATTTGGCTCTACGAATATACGCCGTGAAATCTAAAGCACTTCCTTAAATCAAAAAGTTTGTAAAATCAGATTTTATGAAAACGAGGTTTGTTTTTATTTGCAATACTACTCACATGCTCCGAGCATGTGCAAAGCGGCATTTATATAAGGTTTCGTGTGAGGTAGCTATCATCCATTTTTCTGAATGATCTTATCTCTTCAATAAGCGGTCGAAATTCGGCAACCATCAAATGGAAAGACAATATCCAGGTATACTAAACAGGCCACTTCGGGAACCAGAATGCAATGGACGTTCAAATGCACCATCATGAAATCATAAATAATCAAGCACATTTGAGTGCGCCATGGAATTCGCAATGTGTGAGGCGCCGAATTCTTGCGGCTGATGCGATATAAGATGTTCTCATCACACTGAAAGGCGAGCGGCGCATTTCCCAAGAGGCCATCGACAAATGGCCGGGCGTCAAATTTCTTTGACGCTTCAAGCGGAGCCGCATGTGTTTCTTCTTTGCCCACACTCTGAACATATGCTCGCACCTTCGTTCCCTTGCTTCAGTCAGTTGGGCTGCTTCACAGTGGTATTCGTGTCACGGACGCACAGCCTCTCTCCGCCTTGCGCCGGCGTCCTCCTTTGTCCCACCTCCATCTCTCTGCACGCTGTCCCTACAGACCCATTATGCTCTCCTCTTCCTGGTACAAAGCGATAGCCCTCCGTCTCCTTCCCCGCAGCCCCTCGTTTCATTAATTAAATTTATTTCACGCCCTATATTTTGTTGCGCTGCTCTCACGCGCCATAGCAAACCCAGCAACTTCTCGCACGATCCCGTGCCAACGAGCAGGTAAATTTTCTGGTCTTGTCTCCGTCTTTGCGAAGCCTGTTTGCCGAAGATATCTGAATTAAAATGAAGGGAAAACGGATAAACAAGAATCAATCTGAAAGCTTCTATATACAGTTTCGTTTGGCTACTCATACAGTTAGTTCCTTTATTTGCATCTTGTTAGCGATGATTCCGCGAACCAGCAAATCTTTGATCGAATGATCGATCGATATTAACGACAGCTAGAATATGAATAAAGGAAGATCGCGAAGTTAGCTGGAAAAGTACCCGGTTGTCGGCCCTAACCAGGGGAAATGGAAAAAGAAAATTAGAAATGAAACCACCCTCCCCGAATCAATGTGCGTGCAACGAAAGTGTCACGTGATCAAAGACTACCACACAAGCCAGGCGAACATTAACAAAAAAGCAATAGCGCTTTCAGAGCCTTTCGCTTCGATGGAGATCATGTCCACATTGTTCACTGCCTTGAGTGCAAACAAAGCGAATCTGACTTAGAGCGATTGTCCCTCTACACCAAATTAGGGTTTAACATCCCAAAACCACTAAAGCGGTAATTTTGACAAGCTGATCAGCTGGAGTTCTTGAACCAGTACAAGATTGTTGGTACACGATCGTTTGTGTATTGACTTAAGTATTTCTGCTTGTTTCCGTCGCAATCGTCGTCATTTCTTCTCATTCGTTCTTGTTTACTTTGCCCTCGTTCCCATGCTAGGGAAGCCGACCTGCCGTCATTATTTTTCTCGACAAACACCACCAAGACAAGCACGTGGGAACTCATGCACTCCCCGCTATCTTTGAAACGCAGGCCAGATGGCTCCTTTCACACCGATCGCCTCGTCGTCCTGTACTAGTGAAATGAGACTCAGTTCTGTGATGCTCACACATCGTGCAAACTATGGGGCAAGTCTTTAGCAGCACAAATAGAAGCTAAGAAATCACCATGCGCCAGTCTTTAGACTGTAAACAGCTTTTCTGTTAACATATTTCCACGAATTCTTGTTATCTATTTTTCCGCTGTTCGTTTTCACCGGATTATCACTTATCAAGTTGCCACTCGGCGCAATGCGAGCATGTCCCGTCTGATTTTTTTGTTTTTGCTAATTCTATAGCAAACTAGCCCTGCCTCATCCAATCGTACGCGCATCGCAAATAGTGCTGTAAGTTATTGAATGTACGCTAGCACTAGCAATTACTATGAGATGTAATATCAGCACCAATTAAAACGTGATCGAGTCTGGAATGACAAGAATGCGTTGCTGTGCTTTCAAGTTTGCCTGTATTTATAACCGTTGCGTTCTGATTTGAATCGTTTTTCTTATATGAGACGTTGCCGCCTTTAGGCGGCACTAAACTGATGCTTCGAAGTGCACATTTCGGAAAACGTTAGGCTGATAAGCGGGCTGCTGAGGGACTGCAAACAGAATTCAGCACTCTCGTGCAATCACATGTTTGTTGTACTATAAGGGGAGTGACTTGTAACTCGAAGCAGTCAATAAAGCCTGTAAGATTGCTTTAAACAATTGATGGTGCTGTTCATTAACTGATTAAGAGACAACACGAACACAGAAACGCTGCATTAAAGATGTATAATTCCGTTGTGGCCTCCTCTGTAGCTCAAGGGAAACTGCAGCAGCACGAATCGAAAACACCAGTTTGGAAAATCTGCACAAGATGGTTCGTAGGTTCGGCGTCCACCTATCCAACTTTGTGTTTTCTTCCACGTTACCTTTCGTTTTCGTTTAATAAGAATGCTTCACCTATCGCACCTTTAGCCCTCATTCGATAACCATTTCTGCTAGGGCTATAGAAATATTTTATTTCCTCGATGTCTAGCTTCGATTCACTCTGTTGGATTCAAACGATTGTTTCTATATATTGAGCCCCTCGGTATCCCCGATTCGTTTTTATCAATCAATCAATCAATCAATCAATCAATCAATCAATCAATCAATCAATCAATCAATCAAATATTCACATTAAGGCAGCTATATAGAGGCTGTATACAGCATAGTATATCCCGGTATCTGATTTACTTCAACTTTTTTCTTGTAGAAAAGAACACTAAAATAGTTTGGAACGGTATAGCTTATTTGTGAGGTCAGAACCACGTGTTATGCCGTTACTGAGTGCACTACTCAGTAACGCTATCAAGAGAGGCAGGCAGTGTCCTTACACGGCTCCGGGATTATAAGCGCGTCGAAATCCACGCTTATGAACCGCTTCGCCATGATCAGCTTAAAGCGACGGTTAGTGTGAAACGAGCTTCTGTTGCCGGAAGGCACTCACAATAAGCTATGGGCTGCAGAGTTTACGAATGAATGCTGAGCGATGATGAGAAGCACGGCTGGCTGACTTATCACTTCGTAATGAACAAAAGCACAAATTATTACAAGGTTATTTTTTAGCGGCGCCCGTTTCCAAATGGGCCGATTTTCTTATTTCCTGCCACCATATACTAATCCCGCTGCCAAAGAGAGGATTAAATGTTGGAATGAGTATCACGATTGTGCGTATACTGTAATCAGCATAATTCTGTGAACTTCACATTAGTCACGAAACGCCTTACCCAACTGCATATTTGAGAGATCTTGTTCATTCGCGAGCCACTTCAGCTAATGCACCACACTATTAAAGGATTAACAATCTTAAGGACTGCAGCTCGCCCATCGTCTTTACAACAGCCGAAACAGAACTCTAATCTGTCATCCGGATTATCTATGCAGTCTGAGTACTCGTCGTTCGTGAGGTTTTTTCTTTGTCTTGGCCAGATGGGACGTGTTCTGCTGATAGGGTAGAGGAGGCATGTGTAGTTGATTACATTTTTCTTGCGAGGCTAAAAGGAGTTTAAAGCGCCGCTGGACTTCGTCGCAGTGAACCATAAGACGACGAAGAAGCTGCTAGACGCGCAGAGGAGGCACATGCGCTGAAGAGCCGTCTAGTATTCCCCTCAAACGTATGTCGGCTAAACTGCAATCACGAATCGCTCGCAGTCGTAAAAGGCGCTGAATACGCGAATAATTTCGCTATGTCATGCCGTTGTTGCCGACCTCGTACTTTAACGTTGATTGCATGCATTACATGCTATATCAGCTTAACAGCCTCAAATGTTCAGACTAATAGACGTACACGAACAATAACTTGGACAAATAATTTAAATAGAATGAAAGATCTCTTAACTTGCCAACTCTCGTGATCAGAAATGCGGAATCCACACCCACACACCGATTCACGCGCTCCCACACATACTTTCGTAAACCCATTTAACAAACACGCGCGCGCGCAAGGACCAACGCATGCAAAGAAACAATTTAACCACACTGCCTCAGTCCTCGCCAATATTGAGAGCGCGTGTCTCCTTGATCAGAAATTTCCCAGCTGTCGCTACAGGCCCGGTACGCTGACGAGAATGTCATGAGAACAACGATTCCGCGCGTTCATCGCTAAGTGCGTCGCTATGCGCTCGCTAGAGGCTACTGCACGCTCTCACAATTCTTGCACTTAGAGTCAACCAGAATGCTACCTAGTCATCCCTCGATGCATTTCATTCAGCGCTGGCAATCCTAACATGCCACCGCCACTTGGAGTACTCGTAAGTGTGCAAGCATCCGAGTGAGAGTCTAGACGTACTGCTCCTGCATATAGGCCCAAATAAACAGTAAGTGGTTCAAAACTGAACCGCAATGGCTTCGACGAAATAACGAACACGGTTCTATTGCTTCACGCAAGAAATTTCTGCAGCTACTACTGATCTGCAGCTACCACTGAGGGATGGCGAATTATTTATCTGACTGTCTTGCACCCGGGGATTTATTCCAAGACGACGGTGGCCGACTGCGATGGTGGTTTGTCGTGCCACTACAGTTTGGCCTCAAATTCGCTTCGCCAGCCACTGCTCCGCCTGAGCAATCGTAACGTGAACACAAACGCGAATAAAGCGTTTCCGGGAAAACAACTTCGCATACAGGAGGTCAAGCAGCAGGTGCTGTACAGTTTGTTTTAGAATTCTGGCACCTTGCCGAAACACTACCTGCTGAAATCGCGATTAAGGAATGCTCTCTTCGAGGGTATCAAGCGTTTCTCCTTGCATCATAGCGCGAGCAAAGCCAGACGATGTGGAATGCCCATTTATGGCATGTTGCTAGATTCCTTAGTTCGTGACGATGAAAGAACGATCAAACACAACGAAGACTAGGACAAACGAACGGACAAAGATGGACTGGCACGAACATTCAATTGCTTCAACATTCAAAGAACTCTTCGTACTTCACACCATGATTGTTCCCTGCCTCATTGCACATGTGTGCAAGTTGGCCCAAATTGATGAATTCTAGCAGAAATAAAATAGCTAAAAGTTTACGTAATAACCCATGCCTGTAACTTCGTTCGTCATTGTTTATGTGGCATTGCGACTGCGACAAACACCCGCCCCTATAGCTGAGGGAATATGGCGTTCTAGTCTTGTACTCCTGAGCACGAACTCAAGGATAAGATTCCCGACTATGGCGGTGGTATTTTCATTTGGGCAAAATGAAACCATGCTCATGTACTTTGATTTAGGTGCACATTAAACAATCTCAGTTGGGAAAAAATAAGTCGTGGTTTTCCACTATTGCGTCTCTCGTAACAAGCGTTGCGAACCATGCCGAATTTAGATGTGCAGTCGCGGCTTTCAAGTGAAAGTCCCGAGTCACGGCTTGCCTCCGTGGGAGCAGCCAAATGTACCGTCCTTGAATTTTTTCTACTGAATAAAAATAAACCAAATTTCATTTTTACAATATACGACAGCTCGGTTGCACGCTGTTCTTTTTTTGTCTTCCGTTACACTGTCAAATACATTCAGTCGGTCTCGTTATCGTTGTTAGTATAGTTCAGTGTCAGGCCCGAAATATTCACATTTTTTTGTATCTGTATTGGGTCGCGTTACTAAGACAACTATTGAAGCTTGTAAATCGTGACATGCAGGACTAACGAAATTCTTCGTTGCAAGTACAGACTGAGGGCTTCTCGGACTGACAGGGTCAGTTGTCGAGAACTGCACCGCCCCTCTTGCACGCCCCACTCCCTGTCCCGACTGTCTACTAAAAATTTTGCAAACCCACTCGTAGCCCCAAAGTTGCTTTTGAAGCTGAACCCCACGAATCAATCCTTTAGCAAATTAAAAGGTGCCATCGAGAAATATTTGTAATAGCGGTGAGTAGGTTGTCAGCTCGTTCTGAAGCTCGTGCCAGAAGCGGGCTTCCCGCCCAATTTTCCTACCTTTTTCTCAGTGAATGTAGAAAGTTCTCTATTCAAAAGTATCTCTCACATCGCGAGGTTATAAGGCTTTTCAATAGAACTTTTTTTTTATTATCTCCCTCGATACGTTCACCTGCCTTGAACGCTGAAGATTGATTGCTGTTACCGATGTATCCCTTCAATGCCTTTCTGAGGGACCTTACATCGTTATTGTCTTCAAACGGCTGGGTACATCTGCCCTAAAACACTAGGAAGCTGCCGCACTCTTTCACAAACCATTGAGTGCCGCCGGCTAGTTAACCCTGCTTTTTACTATACGGGCGACACCTCCGTCGGATAAAAAGGCATGGGAGGCTGACTTAATTGCCTTCAATAATTTCTCCACTTGAATTGTGTATGCTGCAGTGTATTTCCCAAAGCAACATAAACGTGCTCACTGGTACACACGCAAAAGTCTTGAGGCTGTGCATCAGCCTACCCAAAAACAAAAAAGGAACCCTCGCAGCAAGCAAATGCCTATCGGTTCCAGTGCTTCTGCAGCAGGTGCTTCTTCGAGCCGATATTCGCTGCCGGAGTGCCGGGTCGTCCGCTTGCTTCAGGCAGTGGTCCTATGGGGCTGAGCTCGCTCCCGGCGAATTATCAAAGCCCTCTTGCACCGACGGAGCCACCGTGTAAATTATCTTTGGGGTCAATTGTCACGTCAGTATCTGGGTTCAAGAGCAAGAGAAATACTCCCGGACGAGCGCTGACATAATTCGCCAGAGAGCATTAAAACACCAGCTACAGGGCTCACCATCATGTTTACACTAATGGCTCCCTTACGCCAACATAATCTTCCATCTGTGTATGGATTCCGTCTGCGAGCGATTCCGTCTGCCATCTCTGCCACTCAGTCACGGCCCTTCAGCTGCAGCCACCGAACTAGGTGCTGTGCGTGTAGCTTTTGTTTATATTATAGACCGGAGAGCTGAGTCTTGGGTCATCTTCAGCGACTCAAGAGTGGCCCTGCAGTCAATGAAACTGCCACGCATGCAAGAGCAACTTGTTATGGACATCAGACACCTATGCATCAAACCCTTCGAACTGCATGAAAATGTTGCGCCGCAGAGGTTCCGAGCCCACTGTGGTATGTAAGGCAATGACCAGGCCGTTTGTGCTGTCAAAGCTAGAATGGACACTTCGAAAGAAGTGGTCCAGACACCTTTCCCCATAAAAAGACTCGGCGACGCTGGTATCTACACACGCTTGGCGTTTGCCGTGATCCTTCTGGACAGATGCAAGCCATCTTTACGGACCTGTATATAAAATCGATCGATGTTGTGATTTTTATACGTCACGAGGCCCCAATAGGCGAGACCAAACATGCCTTCCCCGTATCGGACTCAAAGTACCTTACATGAACTACTTCAACTGCAAGGTTCAACTGACGGACTCGTCAATGTGTTCAGGATGCAACGCAACATCTTCAGTTTGCAACATGCTCTGTGCATTACAGCTGCCACTTGCCCCAGCGGCAGTTTTTTAAGGCAGTGTTACATCTGCAACGGAATTCGAGCTTAGAAATGCGGTACATTCTCGCTCCATGGCAAAGCACCATTTGCGCGTTACATTCCACGAAGGCGTTGTTGATGCTCTTCTGGGCCACAAACATTAAGGGGGCTTTTTAAGAATCTCTATAATTTATACACATGTGTTTACATGAATGGATATGTGACATCTCGGTATCTGCTATTTATGTGTTTGTCACTACGTATATCATGAGCTGGGAAAATTGGCCAGAGAAAATGGAACAGCAGTAGATTTAATCAAAGATGGAGGAGATATCATGATTCAAAAGCTTCTGGCCCTTTATACGCAATGCCTCACGACTTCAAGTGTACCAAACAACTGGAAGCATGTCAACTTATACTAATCCACAAGAAGGGAGACGCTAAATAATTGAAGAACTATAGGCCCATTAGCTTGTTTTCATTATTGTATAAAATATTCACCAAGATAATTTCCAATAAAATAAAGGCAGCGCTTCAGCCAACGAAGAGAGCAGGCTAGCATCGGGAAGGGAATCAAGAAATCTGCAGAGTACAATGAAGCTTTCTATATGGCTTTCACAGATTATGAAGATGAATGTGATTCAGTAGAGATACAAGAAGTCATGGAGGCATTGCGTAATCAAGTAGTACACGAGACATACGTTAATATCTTGAGAAATGTCCACAGGGATTGCACAGCTACCTTAATTATATCTTGAAGGGGCAGCGCAATATGACGAAAACAGAAGGAGGAACACACAGGACAGCGCTGAACTCACAACTTTATTCGAACACAAACTTATGTACACGACCCATAGCCACGTGCTCTCGCATCGATGGCGTCATTATCAGTGCGCAGGCTAAAAAAAAACGTTTGTGTATGCCTTCGAATAAAGTTAGTTGTGAGTTCAGCATTGTCCTGTGTGTTCCTGTCTTCTCTCTTCGTCATATTGCGCTGCCCCTTCAAGATGTTCAACCATTACCAACTCGCCAAAATATTGATCGTTATACCTTAATTACCCACAAGTAGGAAGATAGCTATAAAGAAGTGGTCAGACACGGAAACATGATCTCTCCAATGCTATTCACTACATGCTTGGAAGAAGTATTCAAGCTATTAAACTAGGAAGGCTTGGGAGCAAGGGTCACTGCCAATATCTCAGCAACCTTCGTTTGCAGTTCACATTGTCCTGTTGAGGATCACTGCAGGGACGAATTACAACAAATGATGGAGAACACTAACAGAGAAAGTAAAAGTTGGGTTAAATATTAATATGCAGAAAACAAAGATAATGTTTAATACCCTGGCAAGGAAACAAGAGTTCCGGATCGCCAATCAGCTCTAGAGTCTGAAGGAGTACGTTTACCTAGGTCAATAACTCATAGAGGTCCCTGATCATGAGAAAAATTCACAGAAGAACAAAAATTGGTTGGAGCGCATACGGCAGGCATTGCCAGATCCTGACTGGAAGCTTACCATTATCATTAAAAGAAAGGTGTACAACTATTGCATTCCAGCGGTTTAACTGCTAACATATGGGGCAGGAACTTGGAGGTTGACAGAGAAGCTCAAGAACATGTTAAGGACCACGCAAAGAGCGATGGAAGGAAAATATTAGGCGTAACGTTAAGAGACAGGAAGAGAGTGGTGTGGATCAGTGAACGAACGGGGATAGCCGATGTTCTAATTGACATACAGAGAAAAAAAATGAAGCTAGGCAGGCCACGTAATGCGTTGGATAGACATCCAGTGGACAATTAGTGTTAAAGAATGGGTGCCAAGAGAAGGGAAGCACAGTTGCGGACGGCAGAAAACTAGGTGGAGTGATGAAATTAGGAAATTTGCAAGAGCATGTTCGGAGTGGTTTGCTCAGGACAGCGTTAACTGAAGATCCCAGGAAGAGGCCTTCGGCCTGCAGTTGATATAATAGGCTGTCGATGATATAACCATCACCAAGCCCCTAGATGAGCATGTCAGGTGACCAGCCAGGCTAACACTTCAAACATATCCTTCTAGCATGTTTATCTCGCTATTTCGTTCCTTTAGTTTTCGTGGTGTACATTACCATATGTAAACTCCCTACATTGCTCATCTAAAACACCGCTGGGCATCATTGATTTTTGTGCTGTCTAAGCAGTAAGTAAATGTTCCCGTATGGGAGGCAGAAGGTCTTGTTTTTCTTTTATTTTAACCTTTTTTTTTGTCAGCGTCGGTTTTACCTTTGACTATGAGAAATCCCGAGGAGACGATATTTCGTGGAACTATTGATTTAAGTATCCCAGATTCCATCTGCATTCATCGTCAACTTTTTAAAAAATTTCCAGCCCGAGATAGCCAGCACCGCACGGTGTTTTTCGAGGTGTCTCTTCCTATTCGTCATTAAGTAACACGAAAAATGCTCGTGAAAGTGCGTCAGCGAGTCTGTTATGCTTTGAAAGTCTCCTGAGCGACATTTTATACATTTGACCTAACTTGAGCGATTCAGTGAATGGAAAGAAGCCGTCACCCAAGCCAGCATTTATTTTCTGTATGAGGGTGGTAGGCCAGGTGGTGCAGCGTGCAGAGAGAGTTATATACATTTATTAAGAATAAGAAGTTTATTTACCACATAAGTACACTGATGTATACAAAGCGGTGGGGATGGCAGGATAAAAGCTGCGTAACGGTAGCTTGGCTAGTCCCGCCTCCCCATTATTGTAGAAAAGCTGAGAAGTCGGCCTGCCAGCAGTTATGACCTGTTACTTAGTATTGGGGAAGGGAAACGGGAGAAAAAGGAGGTTGATGATGGGGGTGAAGATGGCAGTGAGGGAACATGGATAGCAAAGACTCTCCAGAGTCTTAGATCTAGATGGATCTCGTGCAAGGTCGGCAGCATACAAGAGTTTACTGGCAAGACGGCTACTCCTAAATGTTCGAACGCTACGTGTCGATAGCGGTCAAGAGGACGTGCCACACCTGCCGCTATTACCATGAGTTGTGCTGACTAACACTCCTATGGTCATATCTCGTACCCATACATGAGTGCACAAGAACCTGGGCGCGAGAAGAGCTTTCCCTGTTGCAGAATTGGTAAGACCATATCGCGAGGACGGCGGAGGATGCGGGTTCGGATCCCACTGACGGCAACTGCTTTTCACCTGCTTGCCTTTCTCTTTACCTGAACAGTTCCAGATATGAAATTTAAGAACAAAATCTCTCTTACGCTTTCCTTGGCTCCATTATCTGTTGCCTTCGTAACGTTATGACAAAAAAAAAAGGAAATCGGACCCCCTGGTATAGCTCTCTAACCACATGCAAGCAATTTATCATTGACGGCGAGAAGCTGAGCCCTCGCAGTGGAAGATCTGTAACTGACGCGTCGGCGAATTCCAGCAATAAGGGATATTCGACTGTATACACGAAGCCCTCAAGTGACATCCTTCCTAGCCTGAGATTTCTCTTCCGGTGAATGTCCGTCCGCCCGTCCGTCCGTCCGTCTGAAATTTTAGTGTTTTGCCTACCAAGATCTCACTACAAAGCATGCCGAAGTGGCAGACTCCGGAATTCGTTTGGATAATGCGTGTTTCTTGAACGTGCACCCAAATGCACGGCACATGATTGTTTTTGCATTCCGCCACGATTGGAATACTGCCACTGCGTCCGGGATCGAACCCCCCACCGCGTACTCAGCTGCACAACACCGCTGCCACTTAGCTACCTTGGCGGGGGCATGTGTGCAGTTGCGTACCTCAGTGTTTGCGTGCGCGTATGTGTGCTTTGTGTATGCGTGTGCCTGCGCGCGTATGTGTGCGCATGTGTTTCTGCAAGTGTGTATGTGATCGCGCGTGAGCGTTCTGTTGACACGAAGTCAGTCTCGCGCGTCAGCAGGGAGGCCTTTTATCTCCTTCAATGTTTAATCTTCTATCATCAATATCCGCACTGACGTTTTCGCAGCCTTCTTTTTTATGACCGCACTTCTGTGAAGAGAAACAAAAAGCAAGATAGAATTAAAAGCGATGAAAGTTATATCAACTCAGGAAACACGAAAGAAACTCGGTCAATTGGGGGTCAGCGGCTTAGAAAACTGTCGACTCCAAATGAGGCTGACTGATTTATGGGCAGCCTCAAAGTAGAAAGCGTGGCTATAACACTCCCGTTACTCTCTTTCGCAATTATACTCCTCCGCTTTTGACTCCGCTGTTGTGTAGGAAGTTCTTCGACTTTTCTCACCGCCTCAGACCGCGACGCACTTTGAAGCGGGTCGCAGAAAGCACGCGTATACTCGGATTGCCGTCAGTCGGTCCTAATGGCACCAGATGCAGTTCGATTATCTAATACTTTTAGCAGCAATGTTGTTTATGTAAAGGCTTAAACAGCAGAACTGTTTAAGCTTTTAGTTTCCCCGTGGAGCTTTACCGGAAAACTCAGCCCAGCTGTGCGCCGCCTCGCCTTGCCTAGCAACCACCTGTGGGAGCACCAAGTCACGTAACCTCCTCGGAGCCCGCGCGCGTAGGATGGAGTCGTGACGTCACAGGCGAGTAAAAGCTCGGAACAGCCGGCGCGGCGACGCACTTCTCGCTTCCTCCACTCCGTGCACACGTGCTGCTGCCATGGGAAGACCGAAGAAAGTCCGGACGCCCGAAGAAGAAGCGGCTTACCAGGAAGAGCGCCGTACTGCCAAGCGAGAAACGATGCGTCGCCGCCGAGCTTATCCGGAACACCACACAGAAGCTCCGGTTGAGAAGAGGCGACGCCGAGTCGAGCATCCCGAGCTTCAGTCCTGGGAACGCGAGAATCGGCGCCTGAACACTCGACGTCGCCGAGAAAGCGATCCCGGCCTGCGACTGCTCGAAAACTTGCAGCGTCAAGCCCGCCGAGACAACTTATCAAAACCTAGCATAACCTCGCAAAACCGATAAACAACTGAGCCAAGCCTACCAGAAACTGGCAAAACCTAGAAACGACTTAGCGAAGCCTATGAACTACTTAGCAAAACCTATAAACTTAGGCAAGCCACGTGCTAGGCGGTGCTAGGTGATCACAAGCACCGCTATTGACTTCAGCCTTGCACCACTAATGCAAGCTGCGCACGGTTTTCTTTTTAGTTTACATAGAATATATCAACTTTAAAGAAGAGGTGAAAGAGCAATAAATCACGCTTGGTTGCTTTCCAGATCCCGTTCCCCATGTTTGATTGCCTACTTTTTTAGCCCTTTCCGTTTAGCTGTGCTCCTCTGGGTTACTCGAGGCTGCATCCATCTGGTTTTTTGGAACACTGAGTTGCTATTAGCCAACACCTGTAAAACAAGCAAGTTAGCATACAAATAAATCAGCTCGTCAGAGTGCTTTCGAAATACACGTGCCTCCATTCAGGGTCGAGTGATGATGCTGCATGCATGCAGAAGCACTCATCGATGAATGAGAAAATAGCGAAGAGTTCTGTGAGTGTCCTAACTGTCATGGTTGCTATGTTAGTCACCTTGCGTGGGCACAGTGCTCGGTCTTTCATCGCAGTACTCTTTGGATCCCCTCGTATGTAGTAGCATTTAATTATATTCCCTGTTTCTTTTGAATTTCTTTCTGCGTATGAATAATAACTCCGCGACTTACACATTATACAAGGCCCAAGCATTGTATTATGTGATCAACCAACCCCATGTCATCTCACATCTCTTTCAAGGGTGCATGCAGATTAACATTTTTTTGCTCTGTGGTTTCTTTTTTTTTCGCTTTTAATTGGAAACAGTTTGCATAACGAGTTTGACGGCCGTAATTATTAACATCGTAAGTCGCTGATAACCAAAAGACTCGAAGCGCGCTGCCTTTTGATGGTTCCTCACACGCCACCTACAGTAAATGGCGTAGTAACAGGGGGACGGGGGGGGGGGGGTGTCATATATGTCTGAAGACGCCCTTTTCACGCCGTTTTGAATGAGTGTAATGATAAAGAATGCTCCGGTAACAAGCAGCCCTTGCTCGTGTACCCGATATACCAGATGTGTAGTGCCACAGAATTGTCGGCTGCAGCTTTATCAACATTCTACATAATAGTTACGCGAATGTGCGGGCCAAAATCTTTAATTCGCTAAGTGATGGCTAAACTACTCTTCATGAGTGATGTGTTATACTCTGAGCGGGCGTCGCTAAACATACAGTCTGGCGATGTGGCTCTTGGTTCCCTCTTCCGTTCAGTCCGCGTTGTGAAGGCGAACAAAAACAGCAGCAAGAGAAGGTCCCCCTGTAGGCGCTGAACGAGCGCGCCCAGCGATCGCGTTTACGGCGAAGCGTGCCTCGAGAGCGACGGTGCAAAGGTCACAAGTGCGGCCGTCGTCCGACGGGAACCGCGATTCTCTGGATCGCCTTTAAACTCAGCGGGGCCGAAGAGTTTGGCGGCGTATGACGATTCGACAGGCCGTAGTCGCGGGCGCCGCGAGAGACATGTTCGGCTAAAAGCTATCACTTTCCCTCTCATGCTCGCTCCAAGAAGGCGCGTGGAAATCCGCCGTCATGATTATTAGTAGATTAGTTATAACGCGATAGCGTTAAGGGCCCCGTATCGCAGAAAATCCGGGGTCGGAAGGCAAGAAGATTTTCGAACCACACTTATCCAGGCCCTCCATGTGGTGCAATAAAGTAACTGAATTGAATTTCTCAAGCTAAAATACGTAGAGAAATTGTAAAGTACGACTTACACAGAACCTATAAACATGATGTCGTATTGCAATTTGAATATACGAGTAAACATAATTCTGTTACACGAAACTGAAAGAAACCCCTTTTCCAGCGTTTTCACCATGCATAGAACGGCAACGGCGTCCACCATTTGCGTGCGTCCGCATGCGAATATCTCGGAGGCCACGGATCGGCATGCTCGCTTTCTTGAAACACTTCCAGATGGCGCTCGCCTCCGCCGCATCGCGGTCCACGCAAGAGGCTGCGTGGGCTACGTTTATACCAGAAAGCCCGCCTTCGTGCATAGCGTTCGCTGTGAGCGTTTCCCGGTAAACATTGCGATTACATATGCTATATTACATATGTTATTACATATGCTATATTATGATTATATGCTACATTAAGAAGCAGTCAGATCTTTGAATGCTATAGCGTTCCACTCGTATAGGAGAAGCTTGAGCGTCCTCCAAATTTTTGTATCACTTTCGCGCTGTTGAATAAAAACTGTCTCATAGTCCTAGCTAAGCATCCTTTATTATTTTGTTGTTGTTGTTGTTGTGCGACTATGTCGCAAACAGCGTCTTGTTTCAGCTGCACGGAATTTTATGAAGAGGGTGAATTTTGTAAGGATATTTCCCTATATTCTATCAGGTTATGTGTCTTTGTGACCACTAGGAACATGGTATCGTGCCGAATATGGCAGATAATTAATAAGGGTATCCTAAATAACTACTCAATTAGCAATTATAGATTACAGAGGAATTCAGGATTTGAGAACCAAAAGTCATGATTAACTCAACAAAAAGTTATCTAAACAAAATCGTCGTTGGTACTAGAGCCTGCAGTACTTTGGGACTGCGGGCGAACCAGTATGGCAGTACCGAAAGAAATATGAAATAGTGCACCAGTGAGTCAATCTCTCTATTCTCTCCATTGTGAGTGCAGACCAACAGTAGCGCAAGCTTTCGCTGGCACGGGCTCTATCACGGCCTTCTATTTTATGCATGGTGACCCCAGGAACCGACGCGAAGTGTGCTCTATTCCGTTCCCAACCTTTTGGCGGTACCTCAGCTTTATGGATCAGAATGAAGATAAGTCGTAATTGTCATCGCAGTGGCGCCCACGCAGCTGGCAAGCAGGTGACGTTTTCTGATAGGCTGGGCAGATCGGCGTCACTGACAGGCTATTTAATTTTCGTTTGTGTTCAGCGCTGCCCAGAGCCAAAATACTGCACGCCTACGACAATTTTTGTTAAGTTGTTGTTGGGCAACATATGGCTGTCAGGCTACAATTTTCCAAATGCAACATTGCTTCTAACATCGCGAATTAAAACTTCATTAGAATATTTTTGTTACTTGTGAGCCATATTTTCCACAATGCCGTATCTGTATTGTTGCGTTTCGCCTGCGACACGTGGTTTTGCCGGCGCGACTGCGGCGGGGCGGCAGACATTTTGGCCCGATCATCGTCGCCGCAACGCTCATCGGCAGGTGTTTCCAGGCGCGACTGCGGCGATGCGACCGCAAAGGATCACCCTCTCATTCCAGTCATTGTGCCCGAACCAGGCGATGCGAAAGCAGGGATCATCCTCTCATTACAGTCATTGTGCCCGACCGGCAGCGCTACGACAGGGTGCTACGAGATCGTGCTCGACATGGTGCTACGGCAGCGCTACGACAGGGTGCTACGAGATCGTGCTCGACATGGTGCTACGGCAGCGCTACGACAGTGTGCGTCACCATTAGCCCATTGTACATTCACGTGCTCGTCTTTTGAGGGGTTCCTTCTTGCCCTCAACTGCGAGAGTATAAAAACAGCTGCCCCCGGACGCCAAAAAGAGGGCTCCGATTTCTTCTGTTGAGTGAAGTGCTCTCCCGTCTCTCTACTTCGGTCAAACCTGACCGCCAACTCTTTGCGATGTTAAAATAAACAAGTTGTTTCGTTGTTACCAGTCGACTCATGCTTTGCCGGGACCTTCGGATGCTTCCAGTTGTACCCCAGGCCGCCAGGCCAACGCTACCCTTGGGGCTTGCGACCCAGGTACAACCACGGGCGTCAGCGCCGAGTTCCCAACAACCGATCGCACCAGCGGTGCGATCCAAAACATCTGGTTGGCAGCGGTGAGATCGCCTCCGACTTCAAACAACTGTCTGCCAGCGGTGAGATCGCGACAACGGAGGCCAGCAGCAAAGAGATGCAGTTGACTGTATGCTGAGCAGCTCAACGACGATCCGGGAGCAGTGCAACGAGCCCTGTGTGACGACTGGTTGCCTGCAGCGGAACGACTGCGCTGGACTCTTGGCTGCGAGGTTTGGTGAGTGCGGGACTTTCTTCTTCTGAGCTTTGCCAGGCTTTTTGTTAGTGTCAGAAACAGAGCTGGTAATTGTGGTTGTCGTTGCTGCCGGGTTAGTTTGCGGCAAGACAATAGTAAGCAGTAGAGAAAGCAGCATTCAGAGCAGCCATGGATTTGAAGTCGTTGCGCAAACCGAAATTGTTGGAGCTTGCAAGAGAGTTGGGTCTGGATGTCTCAGACAAACTAAGAAAACCTGAACTGCTAAAGGCTATTCTTGAGTTAGAGGCTGAGGATGACGAGCTGTCGGAATGCCTTGAGACTATTGAGGAGAGGTCAAAAAGACAGGAGCGGGAACTTAAAGAACAGAAAGAAAAAGAAGAGCGTGAACGTAAAGAACAGAAAGAGCGAGAGCAACAAGAGAAAAAAGAAGAGCGCGAACACGCTTTGGAAATGAAGCGTCTCGAGGTAGAGATGGAACGCGCTCGTAATGGAAGTCAGGCACACGGTGCAGGAGAACGAGTATTGTTCAAAATGACTGACCTGATGCGGCCGTTTAAGCTTGGAGAGGACATTGGTTTGTTCCTGGTTAACTTTGAGCGAACGTGCGAGAAGCAGGGGTTCTCTCGGGAAACGTGGCCACAGCGCTTGCTCACTTTGTTACCCGGCGAGGCGGCCGACGTAGTCGCTCGCTTGGATAGAGAGGAAGCAGAGGATTTCGACAAAGTAAAATCGAGTCTGCTAAAAAAGTACCGGCTGTCTGCGGAGGCGTTCCGTCGGAAGTTTCGGGAAAATGAGAAAGGCAGAAGTGAGTCATATACAGAGTTTGCGTATAGGCTTATGTCGAACATGCAGGAGTGGCTCAAAGAAGAGAAAGCGTTTGGTGACCACGATAAAGTTCTGCAGTGTTTCGGGCTAGAACAGTTTTATAGTCGGTTACCGGAGAACGTGCGATACTGGGTCTTGGATAGGCCAGACGTTTGTACGGTGGCTAAAGCCGCTGAGCTAGCCGAGGAGTTTGTGACGCGTCGGGCTCGCGGAGCTAAGGACGGTCAAAAGGGTGAATTTGGCTCGAAGTTTGAGAGGCCGAAGTTCACACCCATGAGAGCAAAGGGGAACACGCGTAGTGCGGATGCGAGTGGAAGCAGTGCGACCGAACCTAAGGAGACGGCGGCAGCCGAAGCCGAACGCAGAAAGCGGTTCGAGATGAGGCAAGCGCGCGTTTGTTATACGTGCCAGAAGCCGGGTCACTTTTCGGCGCAGTGTCCGGAAACAACACCAAAAGTTGTGTTTTTTTCAACAGGCAGCACTGACGAGAACATGAAGCTTCTCGAGCCTTACATGCGAGACCTCCTCGTGAACGGGAAAGAGTGCCGAGTGCTTCGCGATTCCGCAGCTACGATGGATGTAGTTCACCCGTCTTATGTAGAACCCCATATGTTCACGGGCGAGTGCGCATGGATCAAGCAAGCCGTGGAAGCTCATAGCGTGTGTCTGCCGGTAGCAAAAGTGCTTATTGAAGGACCTTTCGGAGCGCTTGAGACGGAGGCGGCAGTGTCATCTATGCTGCCCCCCCAGTACCCGTACCTATTTTCAAACAGGTCCGATCACCTCCTGCGCGAGAAGGGGCTTTTGTTTGGTGAAGCTAGTGTTCAGGCCTTAACCAGATCGAAGGTTCGGGAGCTCGCTGCAAAGGCGGTAGTTGCGGGGCCGACGTTATCAAACAACGAAAAAGGGTCAGAGGCGCAGCAAGCTGATATTCCGAGCACGCCCGAACTGAATAAACTTGAGTCTGTAACGTTAAAGGCGCCAGATACTGGAGAGGAAACGCCCGACGCGGGAAAGTTAGAAGAGCTATCTACTGATTTGCTCATCGCGCCTACGTCAGACGGACTTGATAGGTTGCTAAAAGTCAGCCGGACGGCTTTGATAGCCGAGCAAAAAAAGGATGGCAGCCTGGAAAACGTGCGCTGCAATGTCAAAGAAGGTATCGCCAGGAAAACTGCGCGTTTTGTGGAAAGAGGTGGAGTCCTGTACCGGAAGTATCTAGACCGCAGAGGAGTGGAGTTCGATCAGCTGATCGTGCCTCAATGCTATCGTCAGGATCTGTTGCGCTTGTCACACGGGGGTTCGTTGTCCGGACACCTAGGAGTTAAGAAAACTAAGGACCGTCTCTTGCAAGAGTACTATTGGCCAGGGTGTTTTCGGGACGCAGACCATTTCGTGAGGACATGTGACACTTGTCAGCGGGTGGCCAAACCAGGGGACAAATCGAGGGCGCCGTTGAAATTGGTACCTATCATTACGGAGCCTTTTAGACGGCTCGTTATTGATACTGTGGGACCTCTGCCGGTAACAGCCACGGGGTACAGACACATTTTGACTGTGATCTGCCCAGCGACAAAGTTCCCTGAAGCAGTGCCGCTTAAAGAACTCAGCTCAGTTGAGATAGTTAATGCACTACTGTCCATATTTGCGCGAGTTGGTTTCCCTGCGGAAATCCAATCAGATCAGGGCACAGTGTTTACTAGCGCTTTGACGACAACTTTTCTCGAAAGGTGTGGGGTAAAGCTGTTACACAGCTCAGTGTACCACCCACAGTCGAATTCCGTTGAGAAGCTCCACTCCGTCATGAAGCGCGTGTTGAGAGCGTTGTGTTTTGAACATCGAACTGACTGGGAGCTGTGTCTGCCTGGGGTGATGTTTGCTTTAAGGACCGCGCCGCATGCAGCTACGGGGTTTTCGCCAGCTGAACTGGTGTACGGTCGCTCGCTTCGATCTCCGCTTCGCATGCTTCGAGAATCGTGGGAAGGTAGGGGCGACGACCCAGTCGTGGTGGAGTACGTACTTAAGCTCCTCGAACGCTTAAGAAGGGCACAGGAGTTGTCAGGTGAAGCAATGGCAAAGGCCCAGCAGAGGGCCAAGGTTTATTATGATCGGACAGCCAGGGCCCGTCGTTTTGAGGTGGGCGATGAGGTCATGATATTGCGCACATCGCTAAACAACAAACTAGACGTGCAGTGGGAGGGCCCAGCACGAATTGTGCAGAAACTGTCGGACGTTAACTACGTGGTAAGTCTGCCAGGAAAGCGGAAAGCACAGCAAGTTTACCACTGTAATCTGCTCAAACCTTATAGACAAAGGGAAGCAGTGGTGTGCATGATGGTAAACGTTCCTGAAGAGCTTCCGGTCGAGCTTCCGGGACTAGGCTCAGTGACGAACAGGGAAGACACCGGTCAAGTCATTAGTGACCTTATCAGTAAAGCACCGCTGTCGCCCGAGCAGAAAACCGAACTACACCAGCTATTACAAGAGTTTCAAGGTCTGTTCTCTGAGAGGCCTGGTAGGACTTCTGTACTTACTCATGATATAGAACTTACCTCCACAGAGCCAGTACGATCCAAGGCGTATCGGGTGTCACCCCGCCAGAGCGATATTATGGAGGCTGAGGTAAAGAAAATGCTACAGCTCGGTGTTATTGAGGCAGGTGAGAGTGATTATACCTCCCCTTTGATTTTAGTTGAGGTACCGGGCAAGGAACCTCGTCCTTGCGTCGACTACCGCAGGCTTAATTCCATCACTAAGGATCAAATTTATCCGATCCCTAACATCGAGGAGCGCCTTGAGAAAGTTAGTAGCGCTCAGTTTATTTCCACCCTAGATCTTGTCAGGGGTTATTGGCAGGTTCCACTTACAGAAGAGGCTAGTAGGTATGCGGCGTTCATTTCACCAATGGGAACATTCCGTCCTAAAGTGTTGAGTTTTGGTTTGAAGAACGCGCCATACTGTTTTTCAAGTCTCATGGATAAAGTGTTGCGGGGACAGCAAGAATTCGCTTTACCGTATCTAGACGACGTAGCGATATTCTCCGCATCCTGGTCTGAGCATATGGCACACTTGCGGGCAGTGCTAACCCGCCTGCGCGAAGCGGGCTTGACAGTCAAGGCTCCTAAGTGCCAGTTAGCACAGGCCGAGGTTGTCTACCTCGGTCACGTGATTGGTCAGGGTCGTCGCCGCCCCTCTGAAATAAAAGTGGCCGCTGTGCGAGACTTTCCGCAACCGCGCACCAAGACCGATATTCGGTCGTTCTTGGGTGTCGCCGGCTACTATCAGAGGTACATCCCTAGGTACTCTGATATCGCGGCTCCCCTGACGGATGCTCTAAGAAAAACAGAGCCTCAAACAGTCGTCTGGGACGAGACAAAGGAAAGAGCTTTTAGCGCCCTAAAGAGTGCCCTAACAAACCAGCCTGTGCTACGATCGCCAGACTATACAAAAGGGTTCGTTGTTCAGTGCGATGCTAGTGAGCGAGGCATGGGCGTTGTACTGTGCCAACGGGAAAATGGAGAAGTAGAACACCCCGTCCTGTATGCTAGTCGTAAGCTGACCAGTCGTGAGCAGGCGTATAGCGCCACCGAGAAAGAGTGTGCGTGTCTCGTGTGGGCCGTTCAGAAATTGTCATGCTATCTAGCCGGCTCGAGGTTTATCATTGAGACGGATCACTGCCCTCTCCAATGGCTGCAGACCATCTCTCCCAAAAATGGCCGCCTCCTGCGCTGGAGCCTCGCTTTACAACAATATTCCTTTGAGGTGCGTTACAAAAAGGGGAGTCTCAACGGTAACGCCGATGGCTTAAGTCGAAGCCCCTAACGTAGGAATCAGCCTCAAAATTGTTTGTTACTGATGTTTTTCTTCCTGAGGCAGGATCTTTTTTAACATATTGCTTTTGTTTAGTGTTTCAAAGTGATGATATGCTTTCTAGTGCAATTTTTCAATTTGTGGACGCGTTCTGAGTGATGCTAGACTACTGTAAGGAACTAGGCAGTGGTATAAAAAGGGGAAAGAGCCTGGCAGGGCTTAGTGAGGGTTGTGCCGTGCTTGCTGACTGAGCGGTTGAGTTTCAGCGTAGTTCTAACGCTTGCCGGGAACGAGAACAAAAATGTGAACTCTCCCGAAGTCACTTTGCAGTGTCCCGTGCGAACCTGAACGAGAGAACGAGGCCTTCTCTGTGCGCTGCGCTCAAGAAACGTCGAGGGACGCCCGACTTCGGTTATGAGCATCATCGAGCGACATCCCTCCGGACAGCGGATGCAGTCCCCTGTCCATCGGGATCTCCTTCCCCCGGCGGGGCGGTCTGTTGCGTTTCGCCTGCGACACGTGGTTTTGCCGGCGCGACTGCGGCGGGGCGGCAGACATTTTGGCCCGATCATCGTCGCCGCAACGCTCATCGGCAGGTGTTTCCAGGCGCGACTGCGGCGATGCGACCGCAAAGGATCACCCTCTCATTCCAGTCATTGTGCCCGAACCAGGCGATGCGAAAGCAGGGATCATCCTCTCATTACAGTCATTGTGCCCGACCGGCAGCGCTACGACAGGGTGCTACGAGATCGTGCTCGACATGGTGCTACGGCAGCGCTACGACAGGGTGCTACGAGATCGTGCTCGACATGGTGCTACGGCAGCGCTACGACAGTGTGCGTCACCATTAGCCCATTGTACATTCACGTGCTCGTCTTTTGAGGGGTTCCTTCTTGCCCTCAACTGCGAGAGTATAAAAACAGCTGCCCCCGGACGCCAAAAAGAGGGCTCCGATTTCTTCTGTTGAGTGAAGTGCTCTCCCGTCTCTCTACTTCGGTCAAACCTGACCGCCAACTCTTTGCGATGTTAAAATAAACAAGTTGTTTCGTTGTTACCAGTCGACTCATGCTTTGCCGGGACCTTCGGATGCTTCCAGTTGTACCCCAGGCCGCCAGGCCAACGCTACCCTTGGGGCTTGCGACCCAGGTACAACCACGGGCGTCAGCGCCGAGTTCCCAACAGATCGTACCAGCGGTGCGATCCAAACAGTATTGGCTGCCAAGCCTTACAGTCTGATCTGACAGCAAATGTGCAAACGTGCTTATCACAAGTTATCAGTGCAGCACCCTGTGTTATTTGGTGCGGAAAATACAAAAGCCTGTACACCAGCTACATTCCCGATTTCTGGGAACAAAAGCGAAGGAGGAGGGGGGGGGGGACATGCACTGTATCCAAGGTGGCTGTTCTGGTGCTAAAACATCACACTACCCCCCCCCCCCCCGCCTCCCCAGAAATTTCGGATGTCCTCGCCTTCCTGACTACACCTCGGGGGAGGGGGGTCTATAGTCCTATGGGCCAGACGACCTAGCTATGCCACTGCTAACAGTGGACGTCACCGTTGTGTAGAGCGCGGACATAGTGACCGCCGGGGCGTACCGGAGTCAGCCAGTAATGTCTAGCGGTAGCTGCTGAGCCCGAGATAAGATGCGTCTGGGCACGTTCGGTGACACGTACAGATAAGCCTTGTTCTATCACCGCCAACGGGAAGGGACGCTTCTGCAGCGCCTTTGTCTTGCCACTGCTACTTAATGCTTCCGCGGCAGTCTCGCTTTCGCGCCAAGCGAAGCAGCACGAACCGAGACCGGGGTGAGTTTCAAGAAAAGTGCTTTCTCACTGGCGCTCAGCTAACTGTCCGCTTCCGCGGACGGTGAGAGAGCAAGGCTTGTCTGCAAGTGTCTAGGAAGACTCGGGAACATGGACAAAAATAAATGGGCAACTAAAGTGCGCAAGTATCTGTACTTCAAAAGCATGGACAAAGAATAAAGGAAGAGTTCAAGAAGGTTGGCAACCAAATACAGGTCAATTTAAGCTGTAAACAGACAACCAGGAGTCAACAGAAAGAAAGTGAGAGAAACAGAGCTAATTGGAGGCGTAGAATTGAAACAAGGACCATGGAAATTTCCACGAATGAGAAGAAAGAAATTGGAAGGGAAAATCCGTACGATAACACAGAGGGCAGTGCCTTGGTAGTTTAGGCTCAAGCCAGTTGCCTATGGACAAAAGCATACTGGAGCAAATATTCGGAACTGGATGAGGCATGTGCATACTGCAGCAAAAATCAGAAGACCAGACAGCACATCGTAACGGAATGCGAAGACATTCACCCAGTGAGAACCGTAGGTAACGCACTCCTTCCAGAAACACTTTGGTTTAAAGTGGACGGAAGCGTCAACAGGCCAGCAGTCCAGATAAGCAAGAGGCGTTTGAAGTATTGGCGGGAAAAAAAGCAGGGAATCGATTGATACGACCAAATCTCTTAGTCTTAGCTGGTGGTACAATGTTGATTTTGAAAAAAAGAAAGATTAAGGAGATGTATAAAAAATGTTAGAAGACAAACATGTATAGCATACTTGATCAAATCAAGCAGGCTAGATGCCTATTTATCACCGGCCCGTTTTAAAGGGGATGCCATTAGATCATCATCATCATCACCACCAGCAGCAGCAGCGCCACGATAGCCCGCTTTCACGCGCTCTACACAAGGTTGATGGGCACCCCCCCATTCCTTCCTTTCTTCCTTTCTTTCAGATTTTACCTTTTTTTTTACTGCTCATTTTCCTGATTTTTTCTCATTTCATTTTAGCGAGCTTGGACAAAAATGTAGCGAAAATTTAGCGACTTGTTTCAATTTGTCGATATGCTAAAATATGTCAACACTAACTGCATGAATTATTTTCCTTAACAGAGATGCCCAAGACAAAGGCATTACTAATGGGATAACTTGTATCAAGTAATATACAGCAACCTTGCACAGCAACATTCAACAGCACATCATCCACCGGCGCTCTATTGGTCTTGTTTCAGTGAGGAAAAACTGGGTTCTTCACAAACTTCGCTCAGCGCTCAGAGAGGCCAAGTTAAAAGTATTTTGCACGAAAGGCGTGGTGCTTTGCTCCTCACCGGAAACATATTTTGCGCGAATAAAACTGCTGGAACATGTCTAAATATGCGGGCGATTTAAGCTAATCAGCGGCAGAGTGCACGGAACCTTTGTCATAGGAAGGACAATGGGCAAATCGCTGGCGCGTTGCAGACGCTAATGAAGAGTGAACTGCCATTCGTGGTCATTCACGAAATCTCTTATACGTCGGCTCAGGTTTTTGCTGTAATCAAGAAACCGCTTTTCTGAGAGAAACTTCAGTTCGTCTAACAGCATCGCGAAATTTTTGTGATTCACATCACTTACACCATTTCATGGGCGTGGCTACACGAATCGCTATAAACCCACTCACCCGCGTTTCAGCGTTCTACCTCGACAGTAAAAAAGAAAACAAAAGACGATAAAAATAAAAAACAGCGATTGCATTTCAGGATATTGTCATGGTGACAGAAATGGCTGGTTCGATTCATCAACCGTGAGACACGCCCGTCTTAATGCGGCCAATGAACGCCTAGTCCCACCGCCAAGAGGCCGTTATTGGCGTGGATGCCTCCTCCAATCTGTGTGACGTCATGACCAGATAAAAGGGCAAAAAAGAAAAAAAACAGAATAAAATGTTCGAACTCTTCTATGGGATGACCACGCACAGCCCTTAGGAGGCCGTGGCTACATCCGTTTCGCCATTGTATAAATATACACAAATAACCACACGCTCGATCACGCTTTTCCAAGGGGCGTCTCATAGGTGAGACACTCGCTGATAATGGCTCGCGTCGTCGCATACAAAACTTCTCGGAGGACGTAATACAGTAATGGAAGAAAAAAAAAAACCTTTAAGAGGTGTCGGCTTAATTCTGATGAGAACGCTTCGTGAAACCAGACGAACGCTCGAAGACTGTGTAAAAAATAGAAGAAGGGAAACGGCATCGATCACGACAATCTTCCTTTGAAGTTGTGGGTAGTCGAGATGATGGATGCGTCACGGACCAGCTCTTGAGCGTCCTTTTGTGGGCGTCTGGACGGGCCGCTTTTTGTCCTGCGTTCCGAACGTTTTTCCAGACACCGCTTTGTGAACAATCTTCGTAATTTATTGAGAGTGCTAGGTCCCATACAAGGACATAGTGCGAACGGCATTGTTGTGAAGACCGTAGAATGCTGGCTGCTCAATTCGCACGCTAATTCTAATACATGATTGCACCTTGTTCACGGAGACCACAGAGTCGGAGGCTCTGTTAATAGCTTCCCTTGGGCCAATGAATAATTATGATAGCAATAACATTGTTAAGACAAAAGGTGCATTTAAACATCTTTAATTTATGGGCGATAACACTGACAAAGCAGAGGAGCTATAACGTAAAGCTATTCCAATTCTGCAATCATTCCTCCGCGATTGGTCGAAAACGTTTTTGGACCACCACCACTTCGCCTGTCTGTCACGCGACGTCACAAAAGCCGCGATAGCTACCCATACAATCTGACGTGTACACACTGATTTTGTATAATAGGACCGAACAAAAGAAAAATAGTTATTCCTGATTCGACACCTTTTCGCCATTAGTCATTGGCTATTGGTCGAAAATTTTCGGACGGCACCCACTTCGCTTGCCTCTCACGCGACGTCACAAAACCGCGAAAACTCGCCGCGTCAAAGTGATGGTTACGCTTTAAAGATGAATTAACATGCCGAACAAAACCGAATATTTTTCTGAATAGCCGCAGGTTGCCCCGTTCCGAAAAAAAATAATAAACGATGGCTGCCGCCGATCGTTCAGGCACTGACTACTCGCACCTGCCGGAGAGCATGGATTCATTGGCGTGCAATAGAACTGTGTGTGGCCATGTAGCGCTTTGGAGCGCTTTCGGCACGTTTATGACCTCGCTCTATGAACTCTTTGCTGAGGATCTATTTTAGCGGCATTCTTAACCTTCCGTTGCATGCCGCCGCTACTTTCGACCAGCCACCGCAAGCTAAGTAAGGGAAGGCGGACCAATCGCAGACGCCGGCACCACCGTCTTCATTCGGTTATCTATTTTCAGTACACTGGCTCGGCCCCATCGAATCCCTCTCCACTTGAGCGTGATCCTCGCTTCTCGTCAGCCAATTAGATAAGACAAGCCGCTCAGTATAGGCAATGTTAGTCATTTTTAAAGCAAACAAAATTGACTTCATATAAACGAGGAGAGCGTTTGATTGGTCTGTTTCGAGAACTCTTCGGGTCACCGCCCGATGCTTGCGTCGGCGGTTACGCTAATTTGACGTCAGGAGATCGGAATGAAAACATATTGGAATAGTTTTACGTTATAGGACCCCAGGAGCCGAAAATTAAATCCTAGATCGCGTGATCGCCTTTTACAATTTATAGTCATGTTGCGGTTTGAAAACGTGTTTATCATTACCACTCCCCTCGTCATTATTATCATCTTCCCATTTTATGTCCATTGCAGGCGGACGGCCTCTCTCGGTCTCTAAAATTACCTGTCTCGCAGCAGCTGACTCCATCCTATGCCTAGAAATTTCCATATCATCCGACCTGACCCTCTGATGTTCTATTGCACTTCTCTTCGCACCCATTCATAACTCTTATAGACCTGCCCTGCACAAAGCATGGCCGGCTCAACTCCATTTATTCCTCCTAATATCAAGTGGAACCTCAGCTACCCCCGTTTACTAATTCATACCACGGTCTCTCTGTCTATCTTTATTACTATTATATATCAATTCGCTAGTTTCGCAAAATAAATAAGGAAGCAAACCAAAACGTCCTCGTTGTCTTGAGGCCAGTAACACCACATACCAGGGCGAGACATCGATCCAGTGCTCATCAAGACGCGACATGTTAAGTTGGAACTCACAGCTTAAGTCTGCCGACTCAGATATTAGGAAATAGATTAGGTACAAGTGTGGCAACGTCAAAAGTCACGTCTGTGACCTGGAGCACAAACACGGCAGGGACTGTCGTAGCCGGACTGAGCATATGCGACATATACATAAGGTGTTTCATTCTTCCTTCTGGGAGCATTTCTTTTGTTATCGTTATATTGTGCATTTCAAGCCAAAGGTTCTGAAGTTAGTGCGAATCGACGATGGAAACACTGCTATAGTTGGCAAATACCTAACCTCTATATACACACAGAGGTCGCCGGGCTCGGGCGTCAGTCGCGAATTCTGTCCGCAACGTTATTAGCGAAAGCAAAAGCGGAACTCATGAGAACCGCCATGCACGGTACACAAAATTAGACAACGCTTCATCGTTCGCTACTAGTGTGTCATTGGGAGGCCCCAAGGTCGGCGCACCAACTGCATGTGGCTGATAAGAGGCAAGCCGCAGCTTCGTAAATCTGCTTTTTCTCCGTCTCTCCTCTAGGAGTTTAAAAATCCAAGACGGGGTCATTAATTCTCTCTCAGCTGTCCGGACACCTCCGGACCTTGCTTGGATGTGCGCTATAGCTATTTGCGCTGATGCCTTAGGTCTTAGGCTGCTCTAGGACGCTTCCGGTGATATAGGATATGTTGTGCACTTCCTCACGTTTACGCGTTAATTTCCTGTATTTTTTTTTCGGCTCTTTCCTTTTTAACTCTTTTACCTCCTTCTCTTTCAACTCCTTTCCCAGCACGAGGTAACTAGCCGGGACATTGCACTATCTTCCCTGTCTTCCCATTTCGTTTCTTTTTTTCCTTCCCACCATAGCCGGCTACGCTAGGACTCACAAATACGGCTCATCCGCCTTCGACGTGCGATAAAGAATATGATTCCCGCGTGGAGAGGCTAATGCGAATTTACGATGGCACTCCCGCAATCGGCAGCTTTGCACGTATAGCTGGGGACACTGTCCTACGCCTATAGCTGGTGTACGCGGGCTAAGCCAGGATTGCGGACTTTGGCTATGGTGTTTCTCAGAATCTACGAAATCATGGGATAGCATACATGACGCGTTCAAAAGTTACTTTTACGTATAGCCGATTCTTCTATTAGGCATCGAAGCTTTCATTCGAATACCACAGTGAGCATGAAGGTTTATAGCTGTTGTCACGCGATAGTTCCGTGATACACGTATTTCCTTTGTTAGTGATTGGAGACTGTTGTATATTTGTGACAGTGTTTTGTATTTTCAATATGATTTTTGCTTCTCTTCGTTCTTATACCTGTAATTTTGAGATAGCTGGCCTCATATATAGTGGGATAAACTTTCCATATTATCCATTTAATAAAGAAGAGGAAACAGACATATCGCTGTATTTTGCACGCGCTGTCAATTAGGTTTGTAGGGCTGTTATCTCTATATTTTTATTGAGTCGGAGCACCCTATTCAATTTAAAAACAAGATGGGATACAAATAAGCAAGGTTTTCTAAGCTCAGCATCCGAACCTCCAGCTACTATACCTACGACTTCATCCTTAAAGAAGGAAGTCGAGACGAGTCTTTCTTTGCGCCCACAAAGTATGCAAGCCTGTCTCTTCAGTAGTTATTTAGACAAATAAGTTCCCAACCCAAGTGAGCAGTAAGCTGGTCGAGTTACACTGAACAACCTCCTTCATTTTCCCAGTAATAGCACGAAGCACACACGCGCGGCCTTGCTGTGGTAATGAAATCATTCATATTGAATGTCTTCGAAGAGTGAGTGCTTAACGGTTACTCTGGCCGGTTACGTTTGGGTACGGCTGCCGCTCAGCGTCACAGCAGCAACATAAATGCAGGGACAAAAGATGTCACGAGATAAAACGAGCATGCCCTATTGCTAAAATGTAGCTGAGCTGGTCACAAATGACGGGGCAGGCGCGGCTGGGATAAAAATTGAGGTCTCTCTTGCGTGCAGAAAGGTTTTAGGCCTGATACGAACCGTGACTGTCCAGACAGTGCGCTCGCCAGGCTTTCTTCAGGCTACAGGCATCAGTTGTATTGACAAGTAACCGCAGTAATTTGGGCCTGTTGGTGTACCATGCTAAAATATGTTGTATAGTGGAAGCACGTCAGTAGAAAACAACGAAGGACAGAGTGCTAACTTGCAATAAACTTTATTCGCGAAAATATCACTTATTTACATTTCAGCGACAGCACGTGACTGCAACATTTCACCTTTTGGGGTGGTCTATCTCTTTATCAGTCAGAAGCACTGAAGGAGTAATTGCAAAAGCTGGCCCGAGTTCGAAGATCAAATTGGCTTCCTTAATTTTGGGAGTTAGCCGGTCAGGACCCTTACGCGTACAACAGTACAGGCATCAAAGTAAGGCTTGCATTCGGAGCTTGTACAATGAAGTGCCAGCCGACCAATGCGTGCATTTTTCACATTGTTTGCATGCTCACAGAGGGGATCAAAAAGATAGGAGAACGTCGCAAAGCTTAAGTCGTGTTCTCTGCGCCATGCAAACTAAGCAAGTTGTGCCGTTTAAGGCGGTGTGTTGATGGAAAGAGCATGTGTAATAAAGAAAATTCCCCGATGAATACGATACTCCCTAACGCGAAATTTGAGCGCAGCTCTATACGTGTTATTTCGCGGTATACTGGCTGGCGCGGACCATCTGACTCGTGCGGCACAGTGCAAACGAATCGAAGTGTGGCGTGACTGCCTCGTTAATCGGGAGAGGTGGCGCGTGGGTGACGCGTGTGCGCGATTCACAATAGCTGTCGCAGAGAGGCCTCCGCTCATGCAGCGCTTTGTTTTCATGTATGGTATCTGTGGACGCGCTCGCCGCATGCCAGCAGGGAACAAACGACGGCGCGCTACTCTGGCACCATATCGTAGCCATCGTCGCCACAGAGGCCGTCTTGCACAGCACAACGCCGTTCTCGCGCTTTCGCCATACCCTCCTTCTCCCCTTTCCCCCTCGCGCTCATTTCGCTATGGCCGTCTTTCATCCCCGCTGCACTCCGTGCTCACTCATCCATCGCTGTGCTCGTTCACTCAGTTACATCAAGGGACGACCCCGAGGGACACCGACGCTAAACGCCCTTAGGCACCAAAGGGCGCCTAAGAACTGAACTCTAAAAAATACAGACTGCAGTTTGTCAGCTGTATCTACAACGTAGTTTACAAGATACCACTTTCATGTGGTAAGCTGTATGTAAGTCTGACGGGTCGTAGCCTCAGTGACCGTCTCCGTGAGCATGCAAACAATGTGCAAACTACGCGCGATCGTTGGCTAGCGCTTCATTGTACAAGCTGAGGACGCAAGCCTTCTTTTCACGCCTTTAGTGTTGTACGTAAAGATAGTGACAGGCTGATTCGTAAAATTATGGAAGCCAACATGACTTTAGAATCCGGGCCAGATTGCGTAAGTACTCTTCCAGTGTTTCTGACTGATAAAAAGAGATCGACTTCCTAAAAAAGTAAACAGGTGCTGTGACGTGCTGTCGCTGAAATGTATATAAGCTGCTTTTTCACGAATAAAGTTTGCTGGAACTTAGCGCTCTGTCTTTCGTTGTTTTCGTCTGAAGTCTCTGCACTATTAAATATCTGACAAGGAACCGACATGTAAGCTGAGAAGGCAGTGAAATGAGAGCTCCATTGCGCTGGACACGCATTCGCAGACAAGCCGATATCAAACGGGCTAAGCGATATGATACTCCGTCTCACGAACTCAATGCAGTGCAGCGAAGACCATGGTTAGTGCCAGCCAGTCAGTAACGAGAGACGTTGGCGTGTTCTGGAGAAGGGAGAAGAGGCCTCGTCCACGAGCGTTCCTGATCCTTCCGAGAAGCTTTCATTCGCTCGGCGTAGCGTGGAGGCCGATTAGAAGTGCACAATCGAAGGGTCGCTCTTCTGGCTCTTTTCTAAATGGCTGACACGACCTATGGCTTTTGCTACACTGGACGAAGGTTGTGGGAATTTGCCACTTCCTTTTTGTGCCGCTATTTGCATCATGTCTGTTTATTTCTAGTTTGCATTGGTGAAGATTGAATCGCGTCAATCGAGTTGTAAATGTCAACTACTGCGTCGCCAGCTTCTCCGCGAATGAAATATATATATATATATATATAAAATAATATTTGGGGTTTTACGTGCCAAAACCACTTTCTGATTATGAGGCACGCCGCAGTGGAGGACTCCGGAAATTTTGACCACCTGGGGTTCTTTAGCGTGCACCCAAATCTAAGCACACGGGTGTTTTCGCATTTCGCCCCCATAGAAATGCGGCCGCCGTGGCCGGGATTCGATTCCGCGACCTCGTGCTCAGCAGCCCAACACCATAGCCACTGAGCAACCACGGCGGGTGATATATACATACATATATATACATACATATATATACATACATATATATACATACATATATATACATACATATATATACATACATATATATACATACATATATATACATACATATATATACATACATATATATACATACATATATATACATACATATATATACATACATATATATACATACATATATATACATACATATATATACATACATATATATACATACATATACACACACATTGTGACGCAGCAGTTATCACGACGTTTATTCCGCGTCGAAGATGCGACGCACCGACCACGGCACGGATCACCATCAAGAGCAAGCCCCACAAGCGATGATGGAGAAGCCCATATGAACCCCACATGATTACGATCATTTACAGATGACGAAGAGTAGCTTATAAATGCCCACACTAATGTCCCTCGCGTGAGAGCGGCCATCCTGGCCACAATTCAAAGGGGCGGCGAACGCCTCGTGAAAGGCTTCATACGGGAAACGTGGACAACCTCAGCAGCGCGGCAGCGGTGGTCATTTGGGACAATAACTGGTGCCACGCGATAGTTAACCGGAGAGGTCTGCTCCAAGACTTTGTAGGGGCCGATAAACCGAAGCTAGAGCTTGTCACAATATATACACATACATACATAGATACGAGCTCGAGCTCGTATCTTTCACTTGGTACTACAGCAGTATAATTCAGTTGTAGTAATTTAGCTTTCTTGCTTCTTTTTGAAGGCATTAGCTGTCGCTTATAAAGACAACAGAAAAATTCAGGGTGTAAGCTCTCAAAGGAAAAGGGGGAGCTAGATGCATCGTTGTCATGGCAGTAATATAACTGCATGCGCAAAAGGCAATACGTCCGTCAACCTCACGTTACATTTTCCAGTTCTTTCGTTTTGTTATACTACTATTCATCTGCAAACAGCAGGTAGGATAGAATAGCTCGCAGCGGTTGTATGACGTGCATGGCACATAGCAAACCAGCGCCGGCGGGCAGAGTACACAGGCCTATGAGGAAATTTGCATCACGCGGCATATTGTAATTTTTGTTAGGGCAAATTTTTCTGTAGGACCTGTCCAATACGGTGACGTTGAGAACGACCGACTGCTCGACTGACACGTTCATAAGCAAACGGCGGAGGGCCACACGTTCCCGCCGCGGAAGCAAATGAAGCAGAGCGTCAGGCACGGCCCTCGGGCGCTTGCCAAGCGAAATTTCCGTGCTGTCAGAGATGCAAGTGGTGCAGCGTCGAGTGGCGGCGTTGAACATCGAGAAATGCGGTGAACGTTTTGCTGAGACACGGATGATCTAGCAGACGACGCGAGCAGTTGCATCACCCTCTCACTCTTTCATGCCATTCGCGCTGATCCGAATGAAGTATGAGACCTTATAAGGGCGCACGTCCATAAGGTCTGAGGCCTTCGCGTGCAGTATCGACTTACGAGAGCTAAATGGCAGGAGGACAAAGCACGAAAAACGCGCTTGTCAGCACTACACAAACCAGAGGGCCACGCTCTATCTTCTCTTGAGAACTTATCATCTGAATCCACAGGAAAGAAGCTTTAATGGGCGTAAGTGTCTCGTGGGATAAAGACGCTTCTTGTGCTGCCTTTCGTCTCCTCCGCCGCCCCGTGTATTACACGTGCCAGTCTACGATCTTAGGGGATTAGAGAAGGTGGACGAGGCGCTTTTATGGACTCTGGCATGAAGCTTTTTGAGTCCGGATCCGCGCTGCGGCACTTAGTCGCGTTTAACCGTTAATGTTGTCTTACGAGTGGTGGCGACGACCGTTTGACGGCGACTCGAAGAGTTGAAAGTGAGCATATACAAAAGAGGCTTAGGTGGTGGACTGGGCACTAAGCAAATATATTCATGCATCCACTGTATTTTTTTTTTCTTCAGAATCTGAAGTTGAGAAACGGATGAACGGAACTTTTGTCGCGTGTTTTCTGGGCTGTTCTTGTTGAAGTTTGGCGGAATGCTATAAGTTTGTAAGAGCCAGTGCATGCCAAACGGAAGGTCCTCCGATGCCGCGCATTAAAAACAAGCTTTGCTGGATGCAAACTTGTTCTGTGCATACAGTCGTCACTCCCCATTTCATGAGCTTCGCTGGCCAAAACGTTTTCAGGTGACGTATACTCGTGTGGGTGAATGTCAACTGGGGCCTTCGCTTTCGAGTTCGACTGATGGAGCCTTTTTTTTTTTGTTCGCCTGACCGATCTGCTGATTTTGTTAGTACGTACAAGGGCATAACTTGAGTAACGTTTTATTTAAGTGAGTTATTTTCGTGGGGAAAGTATAAGGCTTAATTCAACGGGGGCACAAATAAGCGAACGACGTAGAATGCACGACCAGCAGAGATGCACCCGGGTTTTAAGCAGGCTTTCCGATACTACAGTCACCCTCATAATTAGCCGCAACACGCTTTAGGTGCGTTTTTGCTTCGGCTGCTGGGGTTGCTCGATATTCCTTGAGAGGAAAGCTAGAGCAGCATTCGATATTAGTTACAGCCCGCGTTTGTTTAAGTGAAGCTGCTGAAGATGTCGCTTCATTATTCGAATTAATCCTGACGGCGGCTATACATGAGGGTGGCATTCAACTGAGCTACAGTTGGTCCATGTCTAGAAGAGTTAACATAGCTTAACTCAAATACGGAACAAAGGAAGACTGAGAAGGACCATTCGCTGAAGTCTCCCACGTACGTGAGCACTATCCTTGTCTGTCTCCCTTTGTCCCCTATTTCAAATCAACTGTAAAAGCTCTCCTTAGCTATACATTAGGTCGCATCAAAGAATTTTCCAAGTCCGTGTCATGGACGTATTCAGATAGAGCAAGCAGCCAACGTTTTTCTATGCCGAAGCAAATGACCCTGTAGGATGAGATCACTGCTCCAAGGGCCTCGATAGCGTGCTTGATATTGCGCACGCCGCTATTATTATTGCAGGTCCCTTCTATATTATGTGTTATAATTACACGCTCCATGATTTCTTCAAATTTCGTTCCTGTGTTCTTTTGTTATAGTACTTTTATTTTATTAAAAGCGCGGTTATTTCCATTGTTTCCTTTTTTTCATAGTCGGCCTCTTTCTCGTGCTTATATATACAGTGTGTTTCAGTTTTTAAAGGTTCCCTGTGGAAGATGGCGCAATTCTAGTTTATGAGCCGGTCTACTCGAAGCGGCGGACACTACTTGTACCAAAAATTGAAATGCAAAATTGGCTGATTAACAAGAATTCACTAATTAAATTTTAGCTAATTATCCTATGACCCATATTGCAATTTACAAATTCTAGCAGTGGACTTCGCAAGGCGGATTCATTTGGAACGAATTCGCAGGACGACACAAGTTTCGAGATATAAATTCCCGAACTTTGCGAAGAAATCCAATTGGTGTTCCAGTTACTTGTGTGCTTCAGTGCATGAAAGGACGTTTTCTTAAGTAATTGCAACGCCAATAGATTTCTCTGCAAAGTTCGCGAATTTATATCGCGATACTGGTGTCCACTTGAAAATTCGTTCGAAGTGGATCCACCTTGCGAAATCCACGGTTACAGTTTGTAAATTGCAATATGGGCCCTTATGCAATTAATTTAACACTGAATTACTGAATTTTAATTAGTCAGTCAACTGTGGATCTCAATCTTTCGTGCAAGTATTATCCGCCGCTTCGAGTAGACCAGCTTATGAACTGGAATTGTGATATCTGCCACAGGCAACTTTTAAAGATTTTTTAAAGTGTTCGCTGAAACCCTGTATATCTTTACATACACACAAAAGGTGTACGTCCCACCTAACATTAACCAAACTTTAAGAATATGCAAATGTCATGTAGATGGACAGAACCACGGTATCGATGTTTGGCGTCACTTGGAGATTGTCAGATTTCTTGGACTCCCGCCTAATTATATTCTTAGTCTTACTTAATCAACTTCTCAAATATTATATTTAGCTGGAAATTCTCAATACGCAAATTGTAGAGCAACATGAAAAACTCCCGATTCAGCTTTCTGTTGCTCAATACGTGCTAGATGAGTGTTTTTCCGAGCGTGAAAGGAGCCCGCATATGTACGCGAAGCAGAAGGGTTGAAATCTGGGCCAGTTGGTACATACTTGATGGAAAAAACCCGTCAAAAACACAAAGAACAAGAGGAGAGGTTGATAGTCCAGTCGTTGTGGTGTGAACCGCTCCTCTTGTCCTTTGCGTTTTTGACTGGTTTTTTCCTTCAAGTATGTACGCGAAGTGCCTCGAGCTACGACTCACGCGGCAATTTTGTGCGTGTTCGCTGGCTTCTTACACGCTGGGAAAAACACCTTTATACGTCACGAATTCAGCAACAGAAAGCTGAATCGGGAGTCTTTCGTGCTGCTCCAGCATTTTCTCACTGTCAATTTTCATCTAATTGTAATACTCCAGTACTTGATTAATGAAGTAAGACATATTTAGGCGGAATGCAAAAAAATCCGAGTATCCCCAAGCGACGGCGAACAGCACTACCTAGGTTCTCTCCGGCTACGTGGAACTTGCATATTTTTAAGCTTTACCCCCCGCAGTGGCTTAGTGGCTATGGTGTTGCACAGAGTCGCGGGATCGAATCCCACCATGGCGGCCGCATTTAGATGGGGGCGAAATGCGAAAACACCCGTGTACTTAGATTGAGGTGCACGTTAAAGAAACCTAGGCGGTATAAATTTCCGGAGCCCCCCACTACGGCGTACCTCATAATCAGATCGGGGTATTGGCTCAAGACAAGACCTGCCCAGCGCCATCTTTTTCTCTTAATGTCGATTAGAATATCGTCTACCCGTTTGCTCTCTGATCCAAACCGCTCTCTTTCTGTCTCTTACAGCCATCTTTTCTTTTTACGCACAAGGGTTAAGTGCTGTTCAAGTTCAGGGAAAATATATCGTGTACCTAGGCGCGCTCAACACCGCGTACACACACACACACACACACACACACACACACACACACACACACACACACACACACACACACACACACACACACACACACACACACACACACACACACACACACACACACACACACACACACACACACACACACACACACACACACACACACACACACACACACACACACACACACACACACACACACACACACACAATCATATAAAGACCACAACCAATGAAGCCTTGTCATTGTCTGCAGGCTTTATATGAACGTTCCTAAAAACTGAGCCCCTCAGTTTCCGTTCTTCTCACGTTTATTTACATAGTTTTCTTGGTTCCGCACATTCTTTTTACTTGCCTAGTAGAAGATTTTTTTTCGTCGACTATACTGTCCTATGAAATTGCGGAGTGTCGGTTGCTTGAGAACATAGGAATACGACTGCATGAGCCTATGGCCCCAAGGTTTTCCTCAAGTAATTACGGAGTAAATAGATTACAATGAGCTGAAATACTTGTTGCATGCGCGAGCCATCGGTTGTATACGAAATATACACGGGTCTATTCAATGTCTTCTTGCACTTTCACGTGCGCTACGTTCTCTGCATGATTTCTATGCAGTGTTTATTATTTTCGATGCTGTGTTTACTTTATCCTAATTTCTGAAGCATAACTGCTTGCCTAAAAATTTGTTTCTACTCTTCCTGCAATTTTTTTAACCAGTATGTGCTTTGTTGGTAAGTTCAGTTTGCATTGTGTTAGGTGTTAAGAACTGATAAACCCTCATTTTTTTGCTTTGAAGTTGTGCACTTGTCATGCATGCCACATCACGCGCGCCATGCCATGGATTTTAGACGATTCTTACCCCATAAGCACCGATGCAAGGAATAAATTCAGTTAGGGAACCACTCACCCCCTGTCGTCGAACCTTGCTGGCCAGCACGTAACTAGCGAGGAAACTTCCGTTTTCTACGCTTTCTAACACGCTTTCTACGCCATGGTGCTTGCTGGCTATGGATTCTGCATCGGATATTTCAAATATAGTTGCGTGAAGCCTTTCAGGTATTTGAGCAAAGCTCGCAAGTAGGCTTAGCGGATCCGTTAACTCAGTACACGTGCTGGAATAGCCGAAAATGTTCGTAAGCTTTTAACAGGGCTGCATTTTAGTACAACTTAAGAGAAAGCATAGGCCAACAGCGAAAGGCGTTATGCACATGAGTCGCATGTTACTTAGAAATGCCTTAATGAGAGCTGTATGGAAGGGTGATAGCTCAAGTAAATAGAAACAGAAGACAAGAATGAGAAAAGAAGAAATTTTAAATTATTAGTACACTACGAACCTAAGTTGCAAAATCATTCATTAACAAAAAAATTTTGAGACAAGCAAAGAAACATTACCTGCAATAAGCAAACAGATCGAGTTAATTTTACAGGACTTGATTAATGGTAGTGCCTCTAAAAAAATCCAGATGTTCCTTGTTTACACACGCACAAGAAATCTCTTGTGGACGACATATTCTCAGGGTCCGAGCGCATGTCACAGTATAAGACATGCATTAATATGGACGGTCAATGAAATTTGTAGGTCATTCTTTGAAATTACGGAAAGTTTGCCCGTACGTAGCACGTATGCCAAGTACCAAGTCTTCTTGATCATTGAATTGTATATATCTTTCATTCCATACATAACATTATGGTACGTTATTATTGTGAAGAAGACGTATGTGCTTTACACATGTCTGCACATGCGATAAGACAACATACAGGAATATTTGTATGTGAGCGTGCAACGAGGCAATGATCCAAGAAAGAGACGAAGATAATCAGAAAAACACAAAACTGGTGTGGCATTAGCTACTTGGTTAAAACACGTTGGCGGGCTAGTTGGTTAGAATCCATGGTAGAGTGTATAAGCGCGAATGAACGAGGACGTAGAAAGAAACAGACATACAGACACAGCGCTGACTGCTTACAATGGTCTGAGTGCTTACAAAATGGGGAAATCGAAGAAAGTACATCAAGAATTCCGTTGAATATTGTGCTCTATTTTATTAAGATGATAGTGGGCTTCATAAAGATCCCTTTATGAGCCAAAAAAGTTCAGGTTTTATGTAGGAATTTATTTTTGTTGCTCCCTCGCACTACCAGTGCCGGTCAGCATAACATAACCTGCGTATATACGTCAAAAAACAAAGTCGTCGAGACACCACCACCGCCTCCCGCGCTAGTACCAGCGGCCAGTTAACCAATTGATCACATCGTCACAATGCCGACAAATTAATAAGCTACGTAAACAAATTCGCAATGACAGACCACAAATCGCCAGTCACATTAACAGGGGAAGTAACTCATTACAAATTAGTTCTTTAACATTCTATAGCCTATTTAAAGGCGGACATGCAGTTGGACTAGTTGGTGCCCACTTAATATCATTGTGTAGGACAAAGGCGCAACCACAAAAAAAAAAAAGCGCACAGGCACACGTCATGGGCGACTGGTGTGTCTCTTGTGGTTGTGCTGTTGCGCTACATGAGCTATTAAAACTTATTCAGCCTCCACTCTGTGAAGAAGGATGACCAGCGAAGATGTGGGCCCCTTAATGGCGAACTGCACCTCCGCCGTAGGTCAGCCCGGCATTGTACTATATTCGGGAATTTTACGTCTACACCTGGACACTATCCTGGGGCAACTGGCGCTTCACAGCTTCGCTGTAAAAGGTGCCCGCCCTTATGCTGGCGTACTGTACTTTAATATAATTTGTTCCTCATAACGCAGCCTACGCGTTATTTCCAATTTGCGATTAATACTGCACCACATATAAATTTTCCATCATAAGATTTATGTACAGAAACCCCTTCTACAGTCTTATGGTTGAGGTCTCACACCATTATGTGCCTGTTTGTACTAAAATTGGCACGATAAGACAGACAGACAGACGCAGACCTGACACAGAAACAGACAGAAAAGGCGAATATGTCGTCGAAACTTCGTCAGAAAACGAGACAGAGGTTATGGGGTTTTACGCGCCAAAAGCAGATTCTGATTATGAGGCACGCCGTAGTGAGGGACTCCGGAAATTTTTACCACCTAGAGTTCTTTAATGAGCACATAAATCTAAGTACATGGGTGTTTACGCATTTAGCCCCCATCGAAATGCGCCCGCCGTGGCCGGGATTCGATGCCGCGACCTCGTGCTTAGCAGCCCAACATCATAGCCACTAAGCAACCACGGTGTATTCATCAGAAAACGAAACGAACAAAAAAACGGAATCGCATGGATTGTGTCTGACCAAAGATTATCTCCCCTTTTCCCCCCAGCGGTGCTCTTCTACCATATAGTTGGACTCGGCTAAGCGTGAGAAGATGTTGCGCAAAGCAGGCGGTAGCTATAGGCAGGGGCATACGAGCAAAATACAAGAACGATGACGCTGGCGACCGCTCTGGGAGTTGAGGGAAAGCAAGAGAAAAGCGCGAAACACTGTACTACTATGTACTGCACATGATTTTTCCACTTAATATTACCGTATTACGCCAGCCAGAAATGTCTTTTGGAACCGGAAATGGGTCATGAGTCGTATGTAAAAGCACCAGAATGCCGTTGGGGGAAGCCGTCTACTTGAACAGGCTGCGACGAATTCTTTCGTCTGCTGCTTTTTCGTCTGGTTTTTGCCTGCGTGTGAACGCAATGTAGGTTGTAGCCCGATTCTTCCCGCTTAGGAATGGTTACGGTAGCATATTGGCGAGCGTTTGAGCATGCGTCTGTGCATTACGACTGTGTTGCTGTTCGAGTATGTACCTTATCGCGTCAGTCGCATTTTCGCCTTAGATGCTCGCCGTTATAATCTCATCCGAAACGGTATTTTTGGCAAGACGTCCTACAACGTATAGCTTCTTATACTGCGCTGCGTATATTATTCAGTCATTTACTTTTTGTTCGAATCATCCGAGTGCGTTTATACGCTCGCGATATAAACCGCAGACGATTACTTTTGCCCAGCGACGAGTCCAACTGGATTCCTCGGCGTGGGACACAAAGGTCGTGGTTGGTAGCACCTCGAGGTCTGAAGTCGCACCCGCACCGACGCGCCGTCGCACATTTCGGCTCTTTCTTTATGGAGAGCCCGCATTGGCCCCGCAAGCCGATGCATGCACGAAGGGCGAAATTTGAGGCTTCTAACTATCGCCATCGCATAGCTCCCAGGCCCATAAACTGGAACACACAGCGCCATACAATCGAGGTACTCAGCATTGGCGGATGGTCCGGACAGACGACGGATATGACCTCACGTGCCAACTATGTATACGCGCATGAGGGTCCCAATGCGGTCTGACTTTTGGACCCTAGTCTGTATATTGTCTCTTACCAATTCATTGTCTTTAAAGAATAATAAACTGAAACTGAGAACTCTATGCTGCGCCGGATGCACGCTACTGAATGGTTCTTTATATTCGGTGAAACTTATTCGCTACCATACTCAAAGTGTATTAAAACGTCCGACATCCCCAGTGTACATTAAACTACCCGAAAACAATCAAAGACCCTCGAAATTTCATTTCGATCAGAGTGAAAACAAAGCATCGTGTTCGGTCGTGCACACTACTTATCCATCTCTAAAGGGCCCAATGTGAGCGCAGAAATACACTCGGTCAGTAGTCCCAACGAACGTGTGCGCTACAGGCTGCCAAGGTTCGGTTCCTGCTATATACAGGTGTGCGAGGTGGACTGCGATAGTGACGCATGTTGTTTCAACTTTGTGCGCAGATTCTTGTTTCGAAACTTAACCTTTTTCTTCTTGTGGCTCCAGAAATCACTTTACTGACGTGCAGGGCAACCAATTGGACCTTTCTTTGATTAACCTCCCAGCTTTTCCTTTGCTTTTCTCAGCCTGTCTATCTGATTAACCGCATCACCAACCTGCGTTACCCTTTTTTGTCCTGCTTTCTCGCCTGTTTAGAATGGGCTAGACAATAACCCGGCCTTCCTGGATTTATTAAATTAAAGAGGTTCCCTCGCTTTTTATACATAAAGGTAGGTTTTCTAATGTTGAGATTGCTGGCCAATGGGGAAGCAGATATGACAACTTTCGGGGTTTTACAGACGACTCATTTGCACCAAAAAGACAGCGGGTCTGAAAAGTGCTTTATGTCTATCTCTAGCGTTGTACTGAGACAACCCCGAGCGGTCGAGGCTCCCTGCGTGATCACCTGCCGCCTGCCCGACTTGACGTGTCTATTCGCGCATGTGTCACGGTGCGAAGACACCTGCGCATGACCCATCTCTCATTCGCGAGAGTAGAAGCAAATTCAATAAGCGCGTCGGTGCCGGAGAATGCCGTGCGCTGACTATGAAATTAAGCAGGCACGCACGCGAAGCAGCGGCCCTCTTTCGGCATTTTATGTCCCGTCATTTCGTCGTGAAAGCTTCCTAGGAAATATTGTTTGCAACGCAGTCAGTTTGGCTTCTTCAGCCCTTCAATTGTCCTTGATTTCTTTTGACTGCCTTGACTAAAGAAATTAGATCATTTGACACGCCGGTGATGTCATTTGTTGAAGCCATTTCGGACAGCGAAAAACTGCACTTTCTTACAATCCGCACATTTACAGCAGCACAGCGGAAGCCGTCACTATGGCGTGTGTGAGGTCACGGGAATATTCCCTATGGGAGCTGGTTCATGCTTCTCTTTTCCCTAGGTGTTCTTTGCGTAGGGCGTCGTTGGTTTAATAACGACTGAGAACATTACTTCTTCACAGGTCAACTAAGCTCCCTTTTTTGCTGCTCTTCTAAGGTAGCGTGTTCAATTCGGCGCCCGGGTAATAGTCTCACTCTCCGTAGCTCATTTATCTTGTTCACTTGCTTCCACTAGTGAGCACTTTCACTGACGGAAAAATTAACGTAAAAATAAATATGAGAGGCAGGGTTGTAATAAATGAAATAAAAACAGTATAAACAGTGTACAACCTCATACCTTTCAGCTTAAGCTATCTTCACGTGAAACGGGACAACATGGCCGCAATTAGTACATGACCGGGGTAGTTTGAGAAGTGTGGGAGAGGCCTTTGCCCTGCAGTGGGCGTGACGACGACGATGATGATGATGTGAAACGTTTTCCGCCATGATATATCATAATCCGGGATAATGTCAAGCCCTCGGATTATCACCCTTAGGTTTTGGTTACAGAATACGTGTTGCTGCCCTTGTGTCATTTTTTATGACTTGGCGATCTTTGTTTTCGCACTGTAATAGGCTGCATCGCCTTTCCATCCACCGATAGGGCGCCTACGTAAAATGCAATTTGATTGCTTCCCAGCATATAAGGCAACCTTTATCAAGGTGGATGTTTCATATTAAGCAGGAGGTTTGCGGTGATACGTTTAATAATATATTGAGTAATGGGTACAGTAATCACTGGTTAGTAGAGCATGTTCCACGAAGCACGATAAGCAGAGGTGAAATGTGAACTTCTGTGAGTTACTAACAATATACGAACTGCAAGGTAAGCTATCTTAATGCTGGCCAACCGAAGACAATGAAGACGTAAGCGCTTGCCTTTTATTCATAGAACAAGTACACGCATGCCAGAGAGACTGACATACCAAGCCTGCACAAGAACGAATGTAAATGAAATGAAAATAAAACAATGTAAATGACGCTAACTAATCAGTGTTTCATCCCTCGTCCACACATTTTAAGCAATAACTTTTCATGCCAATGTGCAAATATAACAGGTAAATAAACACATGCGCGCGCATGCCCGTACCAGTTTAAGTAAACTGGCGCAAAAACTCAATTCAACTTAGCAACAAATTATATACTCGCCGAGTTAAATTAATAATTGGATGTAATTGCTGTAAGTCTTTCCCTAATTTTTCTTTGTCTTCACTGTGTCGCTTATTGTTTTTGTGACTTCCTTTTAGATTGGCACCTTAGCTTATTTTCACCTGTATGCCATACTTATTTTGATGCGAAAGCGCCAAGCGACCCATTGTGCGAAAAAGCCGCCGGCGTCTCTGGCAGCTAAAGAAGCGGCCCCTAACTTGCCATCGGCTGCAACACGACGTCATGAGCGCACCTTACGCCCTCGTGACGCGGACTCACGCTTGCAAACTCGGGCAGCACGTACCACTATGGAGTTTGAAGCGTCCGCATCGTCGGAGGCCGCAACCTCGGCGTTAGCGAAACATGGCCGTCCACGCCAGACATCGCAGACGGAGTAAGGGAGCGGAAGAACGCAGCAAAGCAAACGGAGAGGCAGGCAGTGAAATCCGCCATCGTCGTCAATTCTCAACAATACCTTGATTTGGGCGAGTTGGTTCTTCTTGACGGTTTTCATAAAAAAGTGTTATAGACGAACACAAAGTCGAAGCAACAGATGTGAACATGTGAACATGCGCCAGTCCTGTCGTATGTGTTCCTTCCACTTTGTCTTCATCTTTAGCGCTTTCTTTATGAAAATCGTCAATTCTCCCAATGCGCGATGGGTAGCACGAGCATTAACGCAAACTTCCTCGTAGCGGGAAACTCGAAGGACTGTTTTGCGGCGTTCAATTGGAGATTAGTGTTTTCGCACTCGCAACTCATAAAAAGTGCTTATGTGTCCTCCAATTTTTTTCATTGTTTTTTTAGCAATTGCTCGTCTTTGTATTGGAATATATCTATGTGCTTTTTTTCTTGTTGTGCTTGTTATTTGCGTGTAGTTTACGTTTGATATACATCGGTACATACTCGCACACTTGTATGTTTGTGTATTTGTGTATTTTGTGTATTTGTGTATTTCCGCTTAACTTGTTCTGTTATATTTGTTCGTTTATAGGACCTGTACAGTAATACCATGATATTGTTTTATATTGCTGCCATATAGTAATTCCTCTCACCACCTAACTTTCACCGGTGGTCCCCATACAGTCTTTTACTGTGGGACCTCCTTTTGTATTTAATATCTGTCAAAACTTGTAACCCCTTTGTGAAGCAATAGTCCTGTCAGTAAGTAAAAAAAGTTACGTTGCTGTGCGCAAGAAAATCATCTAGGGAATAACGCAAGCGGCGTCTTCTGATATGAGGGAATTAAAATCAAATTATGGGGATTTGCGTGCCAGGAGAAGGAGAAAGAAAAGGCAGAGATGTTAAGCAGAAATTCGTGTAGTTTGCTACCCTACTCTGGGTACAGGGAATATAAAGATAAGATAGAGATAGGAAGGGGGAGGTTAGGAAATACGCGGTGAGCTCGCGCACGCGTGCGGAGGGCCTGAGCAAGTCGAAGGCGTTCCCATAGGCCAGTCGCCGTCAAGAAAAACAGTGCCTTCACAGTAGCACTTCCACGGACAACGGCCGATCGTCCTTCGTCGCGATGCGATAGATAATGATTATCTTTCCGACTGAAATCGACGACAATGGCACAATAAATATTCCATGTTCTCTTCCACGCCGCAGATGTCGCATGCAGCACTGTCGGCAATTCCAAAGTAGCGTACGTCTTCGTGAAAGCCACTACCAACCACAGCCGGTATAGAAGCAATGCCTCACGTCGGTAAAGCCAGGGTGGAGGTCGAAGTTGGAGCGAAGGGTGCAATTCGCGTAACTTGGTTCGTCTTATACTTGGGGTGTTCCACTCATTTAAGGAAAGCTTCCGGGCCAGGTGACGAAGTTGCTTTGCAACACCTGTCCTAGAAAGAGGAATGGGAACGCTGTTTTGTTCTTGATGTGACTCTCGGGCAGCTTTGTCTGCTTGATCATTTCCACTGATCCCGCAGTGGCCAGGTACCCATGTGAAAACTTCGTGGCCTTTCTGCTTGACGTCCTGGCAAGTTTAACAGTTTCGTACATTAGCTGTTCGTGAGCTCCGTGTCAGAGAACAGACTGCATGCTGTGTAAAGCCGGTCTCATGTCAAAACATGGCCCATGTACCAGCACTGTGTATATAAACTGAAGCGCACTGCGCAGATCCACGAGTACTGCAGCCTTGGACCTCCTGACATGTGAAGTCTTGAATCGCAGTGTTACTTCTCTTGTCGGTATGAACACTGCACCGACAGAAGTGGTCATTGTAGTCGATCCGTCAGTATATATGTGTGCGTGACCGCTGTACCTCTCGTACAACAGGAGTAAGCTCAACTGTTTTAGAGAAGATGGTAGATCTGACCTTTTCTGAATTCGTCAAATCCTGAGGTGTATTTTAGGATCGCAGAAACACCATGGAGGAGACCACCGACGTTGCCGCTGGTGTGTACCCCGATGTAAGCGAGGCACGATATGCAATGACAGTTGTGCTAGATGACGTGCGGAGTCTTTCCACAGTGAGCGCGGAGAGGTGGTGGCAAGGGGTCAGAAGTCGACAGATCCCAAGCCCCTTGGGAATCGATGTTATGCGAAGCAGTGTGCATAGTGCGGGGAGCCAACCAAGTTAACGAGACGACCATGGGAGCACCAAGATGTAGGCGGCTGCTTCATGGCCTACATGACACGCATGTCATGACATTCATGTCACGACCCATCATTTATGTTTGTCATACACTCTTGCCAAACTATGTCAATATTGTACATACCAAGTTAACGAGACGACCATGAGCAAAAAAAATGTAGGCGGATGGTTTATGACCCACGTACATGACACGCATGTCAAGACATTCATGCCACGACCTATCACTTATGCTCATCATACGCTTATCATACGTACTATGCCAATTTTTGTACATACCCAGACGTAGATGGCTGTTTAATAACCTACACAACATGAATATCACGACATTCGTGACGTGACCTATTTATGTTCGTCATACAGTCTTGTCATACTATGCCAATACTGGTACGTACCAAGTTAACGAAGCGAACATGAGAGTACCAACACCTAGGCTGCTGTCTGTTGACTTACATGACACACACCTAATTATATTCATGTCACGACCTTTCATTTATGTTCTTCATACACTCTTGTCATAAAATGCCAGTTTTGCTACATACCAAGTTAAAGAAACGACCATAACTCGAAGACGTAGTCGGCTAGATAGATACACTCAAAGTGGCAAATGTTCACCAAGAAATTCTTCACATTCAAAAGCTAAAAGTGAAACAACGCACCTCAGCAGATACTGTCACGGGTAGAGATCACAGAAAAATGACTCAATGTTTTGCAGCACGTCCTTGAGTGTGAAGTCTTCCATTTCGACTACGTTTTTGTTTTTATTTTACCCCTGCAAATTATTACAGTAATGTTGGGAGTGAGAATGCGCCACGGACTTGTCCCGGTATGATTCAGTAGACGGGAAACGAAGTACTATTAGCGTCAAATAAAAGTTGAACAGCGGAGCGCGTCGCCCAAGCATAAGTGAAGATATAGTGCGCGCCGTCCAGTGATCACCATTGACAAGGGCGCACATCCGATTTGGCCGCACTGCGCGATCCGCCTCTAGTGAGATAATTTCGCTTCTGTCCTGGTTCTTACATTTGAAAGGGAAGAAACAAAAAATAAAAACGAAGCTAAAATATTGCAGTTTACGGCGAGTCTTGTCGCACAGATCGCCGAAGCCACAAGTGCTGTCAGCGCGAATAGCGGTGCGCGTGGTGCAGTTTGCACCGTCATCGCCCACACCGCGCGGACGAATCTACCTTGCGATGACGGTCCACGGTACGGGCGATGACGGTGCAAACTGCACCACGCGCACCGCTATTCGCGCTGACAGCACTTGTGGCTTCGGCGATCTGTGCGACAAGACTCGCCGTAAACTGCAATATTTTAGCTTCGTTTCTAGTTTTTGTTTCCTCCCTTTCAATGTAAGAACCAGAACAGAAGCGAAATTATCTCACTAGAGGGGGATCGCGCAGTGCGGCCAAATCGGATGTGCGCCCTTGTCAATGGTGATGACTGGACGGCGCGCACTATATCTTCACTTATGCTTGGGCCACGCGCTCCGCTGTCCAACTTTCATTTGACGCTGATAGTACAGTCTTCGTCAAAAAACTTGAACCCGCTGTGAACGGCCGGGGAGCAGCTGCGCTCAGCTATCGCGGCGCTGCCACCGCCGGCGCGCGCCACTGCTCGCTTGCGCCGAGGATAAAGAGGGCGAGGGAAGCATGTCTCTTGCTCTCAAGCCTCGTTTGATAACAACGCTCGTGAAAAACTACTGCGACCAGCGCGGCGTCAAAGCGACGGTAACAAAGTGGAAGCCACGCGACCGGCTAGCATGCCGTTTGCAGCGTATGCTTGATGAGCGGGCGGGGGTCTGTGGCGACCGCCGTCAAACGCGATACGCACAAATGTCGCAATTCCGATTATCGGAATCAGTTAATTTTCTCTGGGACCATATTAACGGAACAACGCTATGAATAGTCCTGCGCATGCTCGAACACGGGTACTTTGCGAGGATCGTAGTTAAGATCTGACTTCAGGAGCTGAATGATACATTAAATAATGTTCACAATGGCATGTATTTGTAATCATGAATGCCACAAGTAGCAAATTAATCAAGAAAGTATAAGCTTCAGGGTGGCACCTGCATCTCTTGACGAAATCACAGGGGGGAACACGCCCTCAAGGCATCTAGTGTGGCTTGGTGTGTGGTTGCCCCGAACAATTGCAGCTTGTCCATGTGTTTGACTGTGAACTAGCCAAGATCTCTAGTTGAAAGAACGCTACGTATAACCCATTTTTTAAAACTGCATGTGAAGCCATTTCTCGTAGAGACGAACGATACCTCAGTAAACTATATCCAAAATACTTTTTCAAGAGAGCCCGTGACAGTGACAGCACCGCCGGTGTGACGCCTTCACTATACGAGAATCCTATAATATCGTGGCCCGGGTCCACTTTACGCTATTCAAATGCGTGATGCCCAGCGCAAACGGGATGAATCTACACTGTCCTCATGTGTGCATGAAAGTGGGCCCTAACGACAATGATGTAGTATGCAGGAAGATATATTCCCTCGGCACTTTCCGAAATGCCGAGGGAAAGGGTCCAACTCAATCGGCTACTCAGGCAGGTCAAACGTCTTGTTGTCCCGCAATTTTTTTCATAATCTCACTGTGGGTTTACTTAAAGAACTTCAACACCAAACGCCCTCGTCTGGTCGTTCCTTAGTGGAGAAGTGCGGTCAACGTACTTGAAATATCGTAACGGTGGTTACAGGCCCTTCCCGAAGAGAGTCTTTCTAGTTGAAATTATTGCTTCTAGTCTTTTCTAAACGAACGATGATTGAATCGCCAGCATATTACAATAAAACCTGGAACAACGCTAGGCAGCACTGAGATGTCAGTTTATATTTTATCTTGTTTTCATCGCACTCAGAAACACATTCAAAATGTTTAAAAGCACAACGTGAAGGCTTTCGCCTTTGAATGTGTAGTGTAAAATTGTAATAGGTAATTTCGATGATTAGGACAGTTTTTATAGTAGAACGCGCTGCATGGAAGCCGGGCAGTTTTTCCCAGGCAAGCGCATTTACTCGCACGAAGCGCCGTACCACGGCGGCCGCAAGACGACCTCGCAGCGGGCAGAACTATCACTGCACAAGTTTTTCGCAAGCGCTGTTATCCAAGAATGCTTGAAAGTAAGAGACATGCTTCCATCACCCTCTTTATCCTCGGCGCAAGCGAGCAGCGGTGCGAGCCGGCGGCGGCAGCGCCGCGATAGCGGAGCGCAGCCGCTCCCCGGCCGTTCACAGCGGGTTCAAGTTTTTTTGACCAAGACTGTATGTCACACGACCTAGCTGCTTGTCGCTAACGGCGTAGCAACACCAGGCTCAGCCACTATGCTTCAGAAGTGCTCAAGAAAGAAACTCGATTAGTTACAATAACGTTTGGGGTCAGAGAAAGCGCCAAGACTTGTTCCAGTAAGATTCAGTACACTAGAAACTGAGTCCGTCACACGACCGAGCTGCTTTTCGCTAACGGCGTCACAACACCGGGCCCAGCCACTATGCTTCGAATGTACTCAAGAAAGTAACTAAGTTAGTTACAATAACGCTTGTGGTCAGAGAATGTGCCAAGGATTGTCCCAGTAAGATTCAGTACACGTGGAATTAAGTGCGTCGCACAGCCGAGCTGCTTTTCGCTAACGGCGTAGCAACACCAGGCTCAGCCACTATGCTTCAGAAGTGCTCAAGAAAGAAACTCGATTAGTTACAATAACGTTTGGGGTCAGAGAAAGCGCCAAGACTTGTTCCAGTAAGATTCAGTACACTAGAAACTGAGTCCGTCACACGACCGAGCTGCTTTTCGCTAACGGCGTCACAACACCGGGCCCAGCCACTATGCTTCGAATGTACTCAAGAAAGTAACTAAGTTAGTTACAATAACGCTTGTGGTCAGAGAATGTGCCAAGGATTGTCCCAGTAAGATTCAGTACACGTGGAATTAAGTGCGTCGCACAGCCGAGCTGCTTTTCGCTAACGGCATCACAACACCGGGCCCAGCCACTATGCTTCAAAAGTACCCAAGAAAGTAACTAAATTACAATAACGTTTGGGATCAAAGAATGCGCCACGGACTTGTCCCGGTACGATTCGGTACACGAGAAACTAAGTGCGTCACACGACCGAGCTGCTTTTCGCTAACGGCGTCACAAAGCCGGGTGTGGCGACCGGGCCCGGCGACCGGGCCCAAGAACTACCGAAATAAGTTACGATAATGTTGGGGCTCCATAGGAAGCGTCGCAAACATCTGCCAGTATTTGTCGTTAACTCAAATTAACTACGCCAGGACATCTGCAAAGAGCAAAATTGCTTGAAATGCGTCGCAGACTGTCAAACAATATTTCTCACCTTGGCGTAGTCCAATAGTGCAGTGGTGCCGTGTTGAAGTGCAGAAGGAACGCAAGAATGCGCCGGGAGCCCAAGAAACACGCTTCATCCAAAAGAGACGGGTCGCCAAAAGGCGTACTTCAAATGCGCAGCCGGCCACACTCGCTTCGGTGGCATGTCTGACGCATGACGCACGTGTCTGGCGCATTTGCACTCTTAAAAAAATTACCCTCTTTGGGGCTGATCTTATCCCACAACGATAGTCGTCATCTGTCTTGCCCGCACTTCCTCTAACGCTGCAAGCCCAGTACTTCGAAGCCACGAACGGCTTGCGCGTTATCAGCGTGACATAGCACTCTCGACAGGAAAGTAGCAAGCACCGAGTTTTCAATAGAGGAAAACGTGCAACCGTTTTAAGAGTGTGGCGTGCCGTTACCTGTTGCTAGGTGACGCAAGAAAAAATAAGTCGATAAGTATAACTTCATTTACACGCAAAATTTCTTAGTCTTGGTGAAAAGAAAAATATAAGACATTGTAACTTCATTTCACCTTCTTTTTTCCCGATGTTTGCGTCAGCTGCTGGATGGGGCCAGCACTAGGCGTGACGTGCATCCTGTTGCCAGTTTTCACCGAGTGACTCCTCTGGTTGAATTTCTTGCTCTATGGCTTCCCTTTAAAACCAAAATAAAATGGCAGATTTGAAGTCTCATCGGACGAATAAATCACGCTCTTTATGTGTTCGAGTATGCTAACGAGTGGGCTGCAAGACCTCCTTTTGCTCAACAGGGGATCGTGGTTTTGAAGCGCCACTGTTCGTTATGGACCAAGCAGCTTCTTTATGCTTACGGCCTTCCAGCAAGCCTAATTTATTTTTGCACCAGTCTGCGTTCTTTGTTCAAAGTATTCTGAGCGCTTAACCTTCACCCCGCTAGCGCTGCGATGACGCAGCATCTTAGCAGATGCGGTATTTGGCGAGTCAGTCGTCTGCTTCTTCCATGGCGTGTACCGCTCCATGGACCGGCCGAGGTAGATGGCGCTGTAGAGGGCTGCAGATGGTGGCAGAGGGCGCCATGTTAGCCGTGTGGCCGTGGCAGTTATGTGACGGAGCCACATCGAAAGAAGCCACTTCTCTCACGAGAGGAAATCTGGAGTTTTCTACCTTGCCCTGTTTCTTGAAAGAAATTGTGGCTAACCGTCTGTCCCGCAATGCCCACTTCACCAGGTTGCGCAAACCAGGCCTGCCTGAATCTCGAGAAAAGAAAAGAGGTATGATGCCTTCTCCGTATGCCAGGTTTTTGACTCGTTTAAGTAATTTGGCGATGGTCTCACTACTTATTTCAATGCCGCAGTAACAGCAAAGGCACGTATTATTTTCGAGCAATGTGCTAAATGCAACTGCTAGTAATCTCGCAATAAAAAAAAGTTCACTAAAGGATAAGAGATAGATAACCGCGTTATTAGCATCGCGAGTAATGAAATCATTGCTCGAAAACCACTCAAATTTTTGCTGGCTCAGCTTCATGTAAATAACAAAGGATTGAACGGGACCGCATAGCGGCAACGAAAATTAAAGGTAGGCGCCACTGGTGCTCAGTTCGTTCGGCTGCTCATTAACAGGTATCTGGTTCCATTCCGGTCTAGGGCAACGACTTTACATTTTTCCTTATTGGAATGAACTAAAACGCTATATGTGATGACCGTGGGCGTGAAAGGGCCAGTTTACAAGTACTGGCAAATGTCCTCAATGCAGTATACAGGGACGACCGCTCGCAACTGCGCTAGATCACCTCAATCAAATACAACTGCCGCGATAATACATATTTGGAATGCCGATCTGACAAACCGTTGCCCCGGAGGGGGGGGGGGGTGACTAAGGCATTCGTCTGATTCCTAACGCCAACACATCTGAATTGTTCGTAGCTCTTACCCCTTCCCTGTATTATCTGCCTTGTACTGTGTGCTTTGGTCTGTCGTTTTGTTTTCATGTTATATCTTTGAATTGTAATAATTAGCGTATTTCATTGCCTTCTGTTTTGACCAACATTGTTCTGTTGTTTTGATTGTGACCCCCTCCTGTGGGAGCCTGTAAAAAGGCTTACAGTATTGCTAAATGAATAAATAAATTACTTGCACAAATGGCTTTAGCCTGAACAGGTGTTTATTATGAGCATGTGCTATAACTCTGTTCTGTGGTGCCGAACAATCCCGATTGTGGAGCAACGGCTGTAATTAGGTGCCTGTGTTCTCTGTATATTTTCTTGTTATCTTTTTATACTGCCCCCTTCCTCGTTCCCCAATGCAGGGCATTTCTGATTCCGGTGAAACTCCCCATTTTCCTCCTTTTATAAAGCTCCTTCAAAACGAGACATTAATGGAATGGAAAGTTTTAACTAAACGCGCATTATTGGCCCTCTGTTGGGTAAATGTCGCAACGGAACGACAATAACATCCAATGTAATGCTTGGCAACAGACTCTAGGAAAATAAAGAGATTTGACTGGACCCCAAAGTTCGGAGCAGCTCATAGAAGGGCAATCCTTGAACACTGCTGAGAGGGAAAGAGAGAAGCGAAAAGGGAAAAGGTATGGAGGTTAACCAAGGACGTGCCCGGTTGGCGACGCTACACTTGGGGCACGGTCGCCGCGCCTGGCATTGTGACGCAGCCAAAAGTAGCGCGGCCGTGGTAACAGTTAGTTCAGTGTGTACTGAATATTATGGCACCTTCGACTGGCCGTTTCGGAGAGCTATAGACCATTCTAGACCGCCCTCGTGAGCGGCGTCGTCTTCGGCTGGTTGAAAGAGGGTGCGCGCCTTCCATTCGGCTGTTTTTATTTTTCATCGCTCTCCTCCACCTTCGAACGCTCTGCGCTGCTCCTAGCCCTGTCGTCGGAGCAGTCGTCGAGATTGAGAGCATTTCCAGCAACGTCATCACGACACAGCGTCGCCGCTGTTGTCGACAGTCCACCGTAACCTAGGCAACCTAGGCCACTGCGTGCAGGCGTCTCAATGAACGCTTGTCCCGTCAGCGCGTTCGCCGGATTTCCCGGCAGCGTTGGAAGCCTTGGATAGGCGAAACATGGGACGTTGGCAGTACTCACGTGGTTTTGCATCTGCCAGCTCCTCCTCGGAGAGCGAGTCGCACATTGGGCCTGCGCGCTTGACCTCTGACTCCGAGGAACGCCGGATCTGCCCGACTCTGTTTCGGATAGTAGAGACGACCAGTCGAAGGTAGCACTTGTGAGACAAGTTTGTGATGCTTTCTATGGCCCCGAAACATGTACACCCGGCCACAAAATATTACGGACCATGAAACCTGAGAAAAAAAATTGAGTATCTCCGCAACCTCGCAACGCCGCCTGGCTTTTGCATTTCAGGCCGCGACTATATGCTAACAACCTTGACGTATACAGTTTTACTGGCTATTGCTACAGGCTGATTTGGAATTAAACGTTTTCCGATATCCTGTGGTCCATAAACTTCTGCGGCCGGGTGTACGTTCTTTCGGTACTCACGCTTGCCGAGAACGCCACCAGAGATTCCCAAGAGCGATAACACGGCAGTGTGTTGCTTGCACCCGCAGGACGCGCAAAAGATAACGCTGAGAAGCTGTAAAACGGAGAACTCGAAAATTCCGTCTTCTGAACGACTGAAAACAGGCTTTGACTTTGCAAGCGTATATAGTATGGTATGGCTGAGAGGCTGTGTTGTGGCCCTTTCTGTGTATGTAGCGTACAATCGCGTCGGCTGATGCCATGTTGTTTTGGAAACGCGCAGTCGCCTGTGTATTTGTGCTCTTGAACTGCATCAAATAATGCCCAGGAATGGGGGAATCCTTTGAAATCAGATGTTTTCATCCTACTTTGCTGTGTTGTTTTGGATGATTCGGGTATTTTCTACGCCATGTATGTAAAAGCAAATTGCTTTTGTTTGTAATGCCGCCCATTCACCATATTCGTACGTTTCGCTTCTACACGCTGTATTCCTATTAGGTTTAAGTACCAAAATGGCACATGCTTGTAATTTACTTTTTTTCAGCTGTAGCTGTCCTGTGGAGCTTCGTACGGGATCTACTGCTGCTAACCTGGTACCACAACGGTTGATGAATATCAAAAAAGCCCGGAACGACTATTTATATAGAACGAAATAAACATTCCCGCATTTACAAGGCGTCTTCAGTCCACTTTATGAAATTGTATGTGGCACAGATTCGATGGAGGCTTGTAAAGATCGCCCACGATTATTTTTATTAAATGATAAAACGATTCCGCACTAACACTGCACGTGGTCGAGCAGCAAAAGTAAAAAATTCAGTGCCCTTCCACTCGGTAAACAAGGATGACCAGCGAAGCTGTGAATGTAGGCCCCTTAATGGCGAACTGCGCCTCCCCCAAGGGTAGGCCCGGTATTGCACTCTCTTCGGGATGTGCCCACGCATGGGGAGTGCCAACGCCTGTTTCACCTCCAATGCGGGTCGGCCCGGCATTGCACTGTCTTCGGGATCAGCCCACACATGAAAAATTGCTGGTCTATGCTTACGGAGACTAGATCCGCCAGGACTTAACCATAAAAAGCTTCGCTGTACAAAATAATAATAATAATAATAATAATAATAATAATAATAATAATAATAATAATAATAATAATAATAATAATAATAATAATAATAATAATAATAATAATAATAATAATAACATTTTTTTAAATGCCACGCCGATCAGCGCAGCCGGCGTAACGCGTGTCAACTAGTGTTCACAACGCGCGCGCCGTTAACCGAAACCACAAGCGTAGTTCAGGTGTTAATCCAATCCGCGTGGTGCGTTGCAGTCAATTCTGCGGCTGGGTTCTATGGGAGCGTCCGCTCTTGTTGAACGTATTTCTCTATGGTGAAGCTTTTTTCGCGATCCCTCAGAGACATTGCTAATTATGGCTGTTGCTGCTGCTGCTGGTGTTGCTGCTGTGTCGCTGAAAAGCTCACACGCAATACAGCACGCATACCGGGTGTTTCAAGAAACACTTGAAAAATTCGAAGAAAAAAATTGCACTCGGCAGGTAGCACAATTGTAGTCCTTGAGCTGGTCTTACTCGAAGAGGCGGACATTACTTGCACAAAATGGAAATACATAACGAATAATTAACCACGAATGACAAACTAAGTTTGACCATATGACACATATCGAAGTTTACAAATTCTAGCCGGAGAGTTCGCAAGGCGGATCCGCTTGAAACAAATTCTCGGGCTGGCACCAGTTTCGATATGTTAATTGTCGAATTTTGAGGAGAAATGCGTTGCTGTTCCAATTACTTTAGTGCTTCAATGCATAAAACCACGTTTTCTTAAGAAAGTAAGTGGAACGACAGTTGATTCTTATCAAAGTTTGACAGCGCATATCTCACAAATGGTGTCATCCACACAAATCTTTTGAAGTGAATATGCCTTGTAGCCTCACCTACTAGAGAGGGAGATAAAAGAGGTGAGAAAGGCGAGCAGAATTTGCAAACTGCAACACGCACCATAAGAAATTAGCTAAAACCTTAATTAGTGAATTATTGCGCATTTCAATTATTTGCGCAAGTAATGTCCGCCTCTAGGAGTAGACGAGCTCATGGACTAGAATTGTGCTATCTTCCACAGGCAATTTGAGAAAAAAATATTGGAAGTTTTCGCTATAACACATTGTATATTTAACCTGCTTACATATGGTCACCTGTATTACCACTGCACTTTTGCCGATGGCCAACTCTCGTCTATATGAAATTTTGCATCAAAACAACAAAGGGTACCTGAATATCATCGACAGCAACGAGATTCCCAAAAGCGGAATCACCTTTCCAACTTCAAATTAATTGATAGGGGAGTTCCTCAGGGGTCTATACTAGGCCCATTACTCTTCACTATCTACATTAATGACTTAACTGCCCATCTTTCGCATTGTGAACCTTATCTCTATGCAGACGACACTACGATTCTAACTGGTGACACCTATATTAATAGCCTAACTTCTAAGGTCAATACCGATTTGGAAAACATTATTCGCTGGTGTCGTCACAATTCTTTAGAAATTAACCCTAGTAAAACAGTCTTCATGCTATTTCACCCCACCCAAAAGAAAGTAATAAATATTCCGACCATAGCTATCGATAGTTATCCCATCAAACCTTCTAGTCATTGTCGTTTCTTGGGGGTTGTCCTCGATTCCAACGTAAAGTACACTACCGATGTTTCACATCTAAAGCAAAAAAATGGATATGGCATCCAGATTCTCATAAAAGCACGTCCATACTTTAGACTACCAACCTTGCTTTCTCTTTATCATGCATTCATTCACAGTCACTTCACCTACTGCATTGCGACTTGGGGCAACACATATAGCTCTCATCTTGTTCCTTTACAATACGTCCAGAACCAGGCCATCCGCATTATTACTTTCCAGTCACCCCGATGTAGTGCATTTGCTCTTTTGCAAGAGCATCGCATTCTCACAATTCATAAACTATTTCAATTAAACATGGCAATCCTTGTCTATAATTCCCTTCACTCAAACTTTCCCCAAATAATCTTTAACACTGAACAACTTGCTAATCATAATAATACTCGATTTGCATTAGCTAACAACTTCTTATTACCTAAAATCAGAACTAATTTTGGCAAATTCACTTCTTCGTTCACAGCGATGTCTTACTGGAACTGTATTCCAAAGGACATAAAGCTGTCTCCTAGTATAGGCAGCTTTAAAAAGTATTTATTTTCATATTTACTTAACTTGTGAATCCTGTAATGTAATTTAACATGTTCTGTTTGCTTCATTATGGGTAAACCATTAAATCTATTTAATATTTCACATTTCACCGCATTTCACCAACATTTCATCATATCCGTCCACTTCTTTCCTTGTGTCAGTTATTGTTAGAACACTGCCTCTAGGCTACATTTCACTTCCCATGTTTTGTTTTGTTTTCAATTCAGTACATGATGTAATTCTGTACAGTGATATGCCATGTTTTCAGTTTACTTGTTTTCTTACATTAATACATGTTAACAATTCTACCTCCTTGCTGTATTTGCATTACCCTAAATTGTTTTGTTGCTTTTATTCTGTTCAAAACGCAATTCTGTGTACTATCATATAATGTTTCGGTTCCTTTGCTGCGTTTGCTGTAACCTAACTTGTTTTGATCTTTCTGATTAGAACAGGAACCCTACAGCCTTGAGCTTTGGGACCTCCTTCTGTATATCTTGTTACTGTGATTTTATTTTGTGAGTGAATATATAAAATTATTATTATTATTATTATTATTATTATTATTATTATTATTATTATTATTATTATTATTATTATTATTATTATTATTATTATTATTATTATTATTATTATTATTATTATTATTAATTCTCGCGTGAAACTCTATGCTCACGAAGATATTCCCCGCATCACAATGCCTTGCTGCAAAGGAATCTGCGCTAGAATAGAGGACAAACCGACAAGCCGCTGTCAGCTCACAAAGAGCATCGACGCCGCGTAAACACGCTCCTATAGGCAACGGTGCTAGGCGTCGGCGCGTCGGAAGACAGGCGAGCGCTGCGCTACGCCCGCCTCCACGGACCCTGACGCTAGCGAAGGCCGCATCATTCGGCGTCTAGACGATGACGAGGAAGCGGTACAGTCGGGGGCCGACAATCCTTATAAAAGGCGGCAGGATTCTTTTGACAGCCCGGTGACCACCTCGGTTTATACCCACTCTCTGAAGCTCAGGACGGTATTCCACCCTTCAAAAGACCAACAGCTTCGCCAAAACCGCACGGAATGAAGCCACAATATGGAATGAGGCGTGTGTTCGCGCGTAGTGGCCCGCGAATGCCTCTGCCGACGAAGCCAATCAGCAGTGGCGGAGAGGCGTTCTTTCAGAGCGAAGCTGTATCTACAGCTACCCTCCGGCGGTGGCCGATGCCCGTCCGTCTACGCGCCGCGTTGACACCAAACAGTTTTCGTCACCCGAGTGCGGAGCAATGGGAGGGAGTGCTCTCCAGCAATCGCCAGGTCGACCAAGAAGGTCTGATTCGGCGAGCACAACTGGCAGCAGCATCCAGCGGAGCCCTGGACTAAGGGCAACCGACCATTGTGCTAGAAGATGGACGATTCCATCTGAAGACCGCAGAAGACCAGCGAATCTAGAGCTGATAAAGTTTTTCACTCACTCACTCACACTCACCAGTTTCTCGCGAACGCTCCGTAGCTCTGAATCTCATGCAGGTATCTTGGAAAAAAATTATACTGAAATTAGCCGTTAAGACGACTCCATCATTACGCCGAGTTTCATTTACTTGTCATAATGTGTTCACGTGAAGTTGTAAACATTACAGAATTCCAGTCTGCTGTGAATAATTGGCCGTCTACGGAGGGAGTGTGGTTATAGAAAACGGCTTTAACTCTTGATTTATCGAAAGTATCCCGAAACAAGTTATATGACAATTAGCAGCTAAGACGACTCTAAAATTACGCCGAGTTTCATCTACATTTTTTCATAATTACGTAGTTCACAGTGCAGTTGTAAATATTGTGGAATTCCCGTCTCTTGTCAATGCATGGATTCTGCGGGAGGGAAACGAACAGCCCCACGTTATTCCGCTAGAACAATACTCTAGTCCTTCCAAGTTTCCTTCACCTAAGTAACTAGGAAGTATGCTCAATCGCAAATTACAAACAAACGTGTTTTGTTGCGTCCACTCCTTTGACTGAGCCTCGGTCAACGCATATCGTCGCTCGCGTCGAGGCTCGGTTTAACGGTCACCTGCGTCCTATACACACTGTTAACACCAGTAAGCGTCGTTTGTTGTCGTAATAATAATGATACCCATATATACATAAATGCGTCGATTGAGGTAAAACACATCACAGCTTCACTGCTCGTCCTTCTTCGCAGAGTGGAAGGGCTGATAAATTTTTCTTCCTTGTTTTTTATAATAGAAGCGGCTACCACAAACACTGGCTGGTGTTTTCCATGGTTTACGGCCTTCTAGGGTGTCTACAGAGGTGTTATGCTGGACATTGCAAATATTTATCCGAGTTTGTGTGCCGTTTTGCTTTTTATATATAATAGCGTGACTTTGTTGTGCTTTATAAATTTGTCTTCACATTTATCGCACAGTACACTTTATTTCATTATTCTTTTTTTAACTGCATGTATGCATACTCTTCGCTGTGCATGAGTTAGCCTGTATAAATCAGTTTATGTCCACGTTACCGTGGCTTGCGAACGGATAATAAATTTTGATCGAGAAATGCTTGTTTCGTAGCGTTGTTCCCACACACGAAGATGTCAGCAAGGATGAACACATACATGCGTATGTATATATATATATATATATATATATATATATATATATATATATATATGTGTGTGTGTATATATAGATGGGAATCGGAAGCAAAACGTAATTCATACGTAACGCTAACGAAGGCAATGTTTGTACGAAATGGCGAGAGTGGATCGACAATGTAACTTTTTTTTTTTTGTAGCCGCCTTCTTCAATTTTTATGTTGCCGACTTTTTCTTAACTCCTCTGCAGCTGAACGCTCTTCCCTCATTGTATGCTCTGGTTTCATTTCGTTTCCTTCACTTCTCTCTCACTCCTTCGATTCTCTGTAGTCATCTTCTCCAAATATCTGTTGCCGATGTTATAACTTTTCTATAGTATCCCTCATTAATTCTGCTGCCGATCTCTCTTGTTGCCCATCTTGTTCTTTTCGAGCACACACCCACCTGTGCATGCTCTCCCTCGGGCATCGACCAAGCACACACCCAGTGCTCAACCAAGCCACGTGCCTAGTTGCACGTACCGAGTGACCCAGGTTGTCTAGCCGGCAAGACAGCTCCCGCAAATGGGAAAGGGTAGAGGCAACGAAAATTTCGTTGTAGGAAACCTATATCAACCCTTATCGGCAGTTGTCAACCTTATCGGACTCAATCCGACACTTATCAACCCTTATCGGTCGTTATCAACACTATCACAATCATTCGCCTCCTTATCAACCTTTATCTTGTCTTATCAATAGTATAGAACATGATCGCACCTTTATCCTACTTAATCCGACCCTTATCAACCCGTATCGGAGCAATCCTTAAACCTTATAAGAATTGCTGCAATAATTATAAGCCCTTATCTCTCTTTAGCACCTCATCTATACGAATCCAACCATTATCAACCGTGATGTTACCTATATAGCCCCTCATCAGTCCTTATCAACCTTATCAGCTCATTTGGGTTGCGCGATGCGAAGCGCATAAGCCCTCAGAGATCGGTGGTAATTCGGTTGGTGAAGGAATTCCCCAACGGAAGGCGCATCCCGTGGCCAACGATTCGCATTGAAGATATGACGTGTTTCACAATAAATTTTGGCAAAACCGGAATTTTGTCATGTCTACAATGCTCTAAATAAGCTCCACATGGGGTCCTAATGATGACTGTTATTCCTTCATGCCTAAATGTTTCAACAAAAACTTCATAGAAACAGTTCTCCTTTAAAATTCCTTTTGACCGCTGGTACAAAAGATTGATATGGTTCAGATATATTCAGCCACGGCAAGCGTGGTTTTCGGCATGAAAGGAAAAAAAATGGTTATTAGCCTAGTGGGTGAGACACTCGGTTTTTGAGCGTGGGCTCGCTGGTACGAAAACTCACCACCGCCAAGGCTCTTCCTTTGAAATTCAATCTGCTTTCTTTCTGTCTTTCTTTTTCTCTTTCTTTCTTTCTTTCTCTCTTTCTTTCTTTTTAGACTGCATCGTGTTACGTCTAACGGACGGACAAACCGACCAACGGACAGATTTCCTCGGTGAATCGCCTGAGAACGCTTCCGCATTAAAATTCCCGCAGAACCCATCTCACGATAAATACCGACGTGAATTCGATTAACATTGAAGCAACATAGCAACACACCTCACTTCCACCGCCGAAACGCGCAACATATGAGGAGCGTATGCTGTGGGAATGTTCAATGACGCTTCCCTCTGGACAGGCTGCTTGCTCTACGTGGTGGAGCCGCCGCGTGGCGCATGTGTGAATATGTGTTCAGACAACATTGTCTGAATATAGGTGACGCGGGTTTGATTTCACAAAGCACTAGAGAAATTAAAAAGCATTATCTTCACAGTGGCGCATGCCCAGCGATGCAAGTTGACATCGAAGAATGAATTATTTTTTTTTTTTCAGCATTTGCCGGGATGATGACTGCAGCTGCAGAGCTGTTGAGTTTTATCGAACCATCTGTGTAGACATGTTGGCGGAATCTGTGCTTGTTGTGAATGTGCTCCAATGTTGCTTTCTTCAAAGCTTGCAACGGCACTACAGCTTCCTTTTGCGATGCCTGGAATAGTCAATTGCACGTGCGGCCGGTGCTGACACCACAATGGTTGTGATGATCGTGTAGCAGACGTAAAAAAAACGGCAGTTATGGAACCAAGGCTGCCACCGAAATGGCGCAATGCACCTAGAAGGGTGAGTACTTCTCAAAGCAGCTGCGGGTTCTGAACCTTGCGCATATTATACAGAAATAGTAATAATAGAAGTTCCCGAATGAGCGGAACGCACCCAGTGATTCACCTTAGAGGTTCATTGAAGAGCGGGACATACCCAGTGCCGCATACTCAGTGACCCAACATGCTCCTGTGGTTGGCTTAGAGCCTGGTTCCCTCCACACAGCCGCCCGATGCTCTACCAATTAGACAATGGACTACCCGTGACCCAAGTTGGCGGGAAAAATAGATAGATAGATAGATAGATAGATAGATAGATAGATAGATAGATAGATAGATAGATAGATAGATAGATAGATAGATAGATAGATAGATAGATAGATAGATAGATAGATAGATAGATAGATAGATAGATAGATAGATAGATACCAGAAAGTGCCTCAAGTATTCTTAGGGTTCTAATCTCAAGAAAACCACGTATGCCTCAAACTACAAAGACGCACAGGACAGAAGGTGAATGAGGGGGATAAGAGACTCAGAGGTACGGTTGACTTTAAGTACAGCACCGAGACCCCGACCTGTTCGCAGCTGCCTGTCGGTGGAGACAGCCCTATACAGGGACAGATGGTATGTATGTATGTATATATATATATATATATATGTATGCGGCGTTAGCGGTAATTCTGCATCCTTGCGTGTTATCGCCACCCGGTGGAGCGCCGCTGTAAAAAAAGGAAAACAAAACGCAGATAAGCAGGTTGCCCCTCTAGACTTTACGAAAGCCAGTTCGAGATACGCTCACTCTTTACCAATCAGCTCGCGATTGCATGCAGCGAACCCCGCAGCCGATGTTCCTGAGCCTCACAACAATGATCTCAATTACGAAGCCTAACGTCCTTATTACAGAGGACACGACACACAGCTGTTCTCCTGTAGCGAATTTCTTCTTTATCAGGTGCCCCAGCAGCGTTTGCGTGTTTATCCCCAATCTGTTCTTCCCTTATCCCACTCTCACAGCGTTCAATGCCAACTGCTGCTTTCCCCCCCCCCCCTTGTACTTCGTCTCCTCCTGGACGACCTCGTCTTGCTCTTGAGTAAGTGTGATACAACACGTGCGGAAGCCGTATGGAACCTCCCTGCTACCTACCTCTAGGTAGCGCTACACTCTCATTCACTGAATCCTGCCCTTGCACACTTCCACCAGTAGGTTGAAGCCTCGGAGCTATATTTTTGCTGATCCCCGGGAAATGGACCGAGGCAGCTGGGAGGGCATGCCCAAAGAACGTTACGGGTGGGCGACCAGGATTCTTGCGTCTTCCCTTTTTTCGGCGTCTTTGCGGGCTTTTCCTATAATCGTGGTTTGCTTCACGTCATTCGGTCATCTTTTGTTGTTTGCTGATTCTGGTCTCGTAGCGTGTTTACGCCAGTTAGTTCCCGAGGGCATTCGATGCTCTCTACGAAGCGTTCGACTGTGTCTCTCGGCACGTTGCGCTTAAGGCCATGCAACCACCCATTTGCTCTCGGGCGCTTGGAAACGAGAGGAAAAAAGAGGGAGAGAATAGAGAGCAGAACACGCCACACCAGAAGAAATATGTGCACTATAGACGACAGTGCCTATTTGCCTCGTTGAAGCGTTCACATGCACCATCAGCATACAATGAAACATGAACAAGCAAAACTTACCAGAACACCTGTCACGCGTAATTACATTAAAGTGCGACATGCAAAACTTCTGAGGTAGTCTCTAAATGCGCTATAGCTGCAGACTTGCCTATGTAAGCTTAAATCAAATCACAGTTACAAATAGCAGCAAATTTGGGAACGCAGCCAATCTAGTTGATTTCGTCTTGTTCTTGTTTGAATGTATGCTGATAGTACATCAAGTCATTCTTCAACACGGATTAACAACGAAATGTGCCCCTCCTTTTTCTTTACAGTGAAGCTGTACATGGCTAGAGCATTTCCGTCGTCCGCAGCAACCCGCGAACTAGCTCGTTCGCGCCCTCACCGCTCGAATGCGCTCGTGCCACTGCTCACGCCTTCGTCGTCGTCGACTCCTTTGACAGTGGCTCCATTGCCGCTCATTGCTAAAGGAGTATGAGCCTTTCGTTGGCAATACTAAACCATCGTCATCGTCATCATCATCATCATCAGCAGCAGCAGCAGCAGCAGCTATCATCATAGGCAATGGCTCGAACATCGTCGCCTTCTGCCGCAGCTGGCTCGTTCGCGCCCGTCGGCGCAATTGCTCGAACCCGCTCTTGCCTATATGCTCGCGCGTTCATCATCGTTTCCTTCCACAGCTGGCTCCGCTGCCGCTCATGATTCCAGCGTAATTTCATTTCTTTTCTGTCGTCGTAATGGGGAGGCCACGTTCAAATTAATTTTTCTTTTCATTTACGGTGGTAGGAACCATTGCTTAAGGGGTTATGAGGCACACATTGTCTCACGTGACGGAATCATTTAATAACAGAGGTGATACGAGGATGTGTGTACATACCTATCGCCACGATGACCACCGATCAGTAAAATGAATATGTTCGAGCCTTTGTTCAAAATTCCATGTCATATCTGTGTCGTGCGCTAAACAGCTTCGCTGGTCATCCCCCTTCACAAAGTGGAATGGCTTATATTTTTTTCTCTCTTAAAAAAGCGATAACTCGTATAAGTGTGCTCTTAATAGCTTCTAAATCTTCGAACACGTCGTCGCCGTTTCTCTCGAAATGTTACACAGTTCTTAATAAAGTCGTCATAAAGCTTTTTGATCATTTGATGGGGTGAAAAAAGAACGCTACATAAACACCGAATTCCTATTTACAGCAACAATTCCGCACACAAGCATTATGCGTTTTATTGTGTAATGGGCGTGTTATGTGGCATTAATGTAGTTTTCTGAAGTGTAAATGAGGCAGTGGTACAGATGTTACCAAATTCTTGGCGACTAATTGGGAGGGTTTTCACTTCAACAAAGGAGCCTTCAGCCACAAACGCAAAATAAAGTGGCGCACATGCGAAAGCCACGCCGGCAACGCTGGCTCAGTCACGCTTGTGCAATCACCGGATGCGCGTAGGCGCAGTAGGTGAATTAGGTGTGATAATTACGATCCCGTTCAGGTTAAATCGCATTCGCATGCTCTGTCTATGGCACGCACAAGAGCACGTTCCTTTACACGCCATATGAGACCACGTTCAGGAGAGGAGGACGTTCCGCTAGTCTCGCAGAACTAAACAGCTTACACGTGCCTCCATCCGTGGTTCGCTAAATCCTGCAACCCTCGCCGTTATGCCACGTGAGGCGATGGTGCTTACCGGCAGCTGTTGCGCAGCCACCTCGTTTTCCGCGCCAGGAGCCCATTTCGGTGAAACACTCTGGGCTCACACAAGCCACAACCTCATCACCTTTGCTTCTTCTCTGCAACAGCGTTAGGCCTAACTGCTCACCCTCGCGGCGACCCCTGGGAGCCACATCGCGCCAACGACCCGCTCTTCTTCTCCGCCATGGCGTTGTTGGCGGCGCCGCGGGCAATGGCGTTTCTTCGGCGTTTATCGAACGGGTGGAAGCCCTCGCTGCTCGCTGGCACGCTCCATGTACAGAGCCAGCGGCAATATGTACGCATTTTATAATTTCTGCTCCGCTGGTCACTTTAATTACGAGAGGGCCCTTGATGCCCCAACCCTGCCGTTGGCGTCGCGTGCACGATTTGCCGCATTGCTGTGTCAGCTGGGCCATCGCGCTAGCAACACAGAGCCCCGCGGTAGGTTGGTGGAGCGCAAGAGCGAGCAAGGAGGGCGGTAATTCGGTGTCTACGCGGTTTTATCCGCCGTGCCCACTTAACCTCGCGACATCCACATGCTGCGCCCTACCAAGCACGTGGTGGGCCCTAGTTGGTTTCGACGAAAGCAAGTTAACTTATCCTGGTAGGCCTTTTACAGCGATAGCTGCATGCATGTGCGGTGCATGTGCGGAGTTCAGCATCGATATAACGCGTAGATTGTGGCTTCGTGTCTGATAATGTGCTATAAGAATGGTTTTGTTCAAGCTCGATATGGTATTCTGCTTTTTCCTGCGCTCTTATGTATGAATAAATTTTGTGTGCGTCAATGCTGGGCGTGGTAAATTAGCATTGTTCTTCCCATGATTTATCGCAAAGCACTGGAACTTGTTCGTTTGTCTGTATTCGTTGATTTCGTTTATTTGCTTAGATGACTAAATATGATCATATTCATGGCTTAATTTCTTGCTGTTGGTGTCGTCATTGTTGTTGTTGTTGTTGTTGTTGTTGTTGTTGTTGTTGTTGTTGTTAGTGATGCAGAATGCTGCAGTATGATTTTGGTTATTATGTTATTTTTTTATTTTTAATATGCTTCTAGCTGCTGCATATGTGAAAGGGGCCAATGCGCTTGTCAAGCTGCATCAATAGCTTTTTTCCTCGGCTCTATTCATGTAATTTGGGCATCGACAACTAAACAACTTTCACATAGTGCCGATAAAGTAAGAGGTCGCCGCCTACGTGAACCAACACTGGAGTGTTACATACAACTCGCTTCCGGGTCCGCGTTTGGGTCTGCGACGAGTGAGTTGCCGTGCCTATGTCGCGCCATCTGCGGCTTCGGTGCAATACGTCGCCACGACGTGGTCCTCGCCGGCGTGGCTTAGCCATAACGTCTTGCGCGGTCTTCCATTAGAATAACCTTGTAGGACTTTATTACTTTCTCTGAATAGTGACCTGAAAATGGCCTGGCTTAACTCTTCCCTTCCTCTTACATGCACTCAAGTTCACTTCACAAAGTTGTCCTCCATGTCCTTAAAACATCATGTCGTTCCGCACGGATCTGTCCATATTCAAGGCTCCCCACACCCGATAAAGAAAACAAGTGTTGTGCGAAATACCTCTAAGGGCGCGAGGCGGACTGGTTAAAAGATATGTTAGTTCTTGTAGCCCTTGTTTCAAGCTTTTATTGATTCTGCACTAGACTATTACATGTTCCATGCCCCGCCGACCATAATTGGATCCCAATTGCACCACTTGTACTCTCTTACACGTGAGCGTAGAAGCCCCCACTTTGAAGATTCGGAATGCGGGCGTATGAAGGTCGGCGGTAGAAGTTGGCACAGCACTTGGAATTACGTCATTGGCGCAGCTGTCATGGTGGATGATTTTAATGAACTAGATAGGAATAGGCGAGTGGCGCTGCGGATGACGTCATCGGTACAGCTAGCGCGGTGCCAACTCGCACAGGTAGCGCCGCGCGGTTGGCTTCAGAGCGCGGCTTAACTCAGCGCTCGCAGAGGCACGTAGTCAATTCTATGTACGTAATTGTGCTATCTTGACGTGGGCTTGACGTGGCCGTAGTCCTCCATAAAGCAAGCAACAAAATCCCAATAAAGAAAGGCGTCAGGCAGGGAGATACGATATCTATGCTATTCACAGCGTGTTTACAGGAGGTATTCAGAGACCTGGATAGGGAAGAACTGGGGATAAAAGTTAATGGAGAATACCTTAGTAACTTGCGATTCGCTGATGATATTGCCTTGCTTAGTAACTCAGGGGACCAATTGCAATGCATGCTCACTGACCTGGAGAGGCAAAGCAGAAGAGTGGGTCTAAAAATTAATCTGCAGAAAACTAAAGTAATGATTAACAGTCTCGGAAGGCAACAGCAATTTACAATAGGTAGCGAGGCACTGGAAGTGGTAAGGGAATACATCTACTTAGGGCAGGTAGTGACGGCGGATCCGGATTATGGAACGGAAATAATCAGAAGAATAAGAATGAGCTGGGGTGCGTTTGGCAGGCATTCTCAGATCATGAACAGCAGGTTGCCATTATCCCTCAAGAGAAAAGTATATAATAGCTGTGTCTTACCAGTACTCACCTACGGGGCAGAAACCTGGAGGCTTACGAAAAGGATTCTGCTCAAATTGAGGACGACACAACGAGCTATGGAAAGAAGAATGATAGGTGTAACGTTAAGGGATAAGAAAAGAGCAGATCGGGTGAGGGAACAAACGCGAGTTAATGACATCTTAGTTGAAATCAAGAAAGAGAAATGGGCATGGGCAGGACATGTAATGAAGAGGGAAGATAACCGATGGTCACTAAGGGTTACGGACTGGATCCCAAGGGAAGGGAAGCGTAGCAGGGGGCGGCAGAAAGTCAGGTGGGCGGATGAGATTAAGAAGTTTGTAGGGACGGCATGGCCACAATTAGTACAGGACCGGGGTTGTTGGAGAAGTATGGGAGAGGCCTTTGCCCTGCAGTGGGCGTAACCAGGCTGCTGCTGCTGCTGCTGCTGCTGCTGCTGCTGCTGCTGCTGCTGCTGCTGCTGCTGCTGCTGCTGATGATGATGATGATGATGATGATGATGATGATGATGTGGGCTAGAAAACGAGAAAGATAATCACGAAACCATCGATAGTAGTTAGGTTCGGGGCCATAGAGCTCTCATAAATGGTATGCTCTAATCTGAATGAAACAGAATTGCATTCATCCAGAAAAAAAAGAAGAAATGTTAGGAGCGTTTCATCTTTAGTGTCGCTCTGCGGTTTGCATATTTTGTATCATTTTTAGTAGTGTTGTTTTAGGAGTTTCCTTGTATTGTTCTGTGGTTGTGCTGTAGTGAAGAAGATATAAAGATATGCAGTCAATATGTCTACTATGTATGCACATTACTATTTATGTATATTTGTCCCGTGTAGAAGAGTATCAGAGTTATGTTACACGCGTGTATAGCAGCGTACGTGTAAAACACCATCTTCATGACACAAGGAGCAGCCAGCGAAGAAATGGTGCACCAACATTTTTCTATCACGGCAATATAGAAGAACGGCTGTAATGGTGTCAATGCAATAAATTAAAGGAATGTTACGGTTCTACATGAAATTCAATCTCCAAATTTGAGAGAGAAAGAGAGAATAAAAGAGAAGAGGTAGGGACATGAGCTAGAAGCGAATGCATTTGGCAAGCTTGCAGTGTGCAGGAGAACGAGGTAAAAATGAGGGAGGGAAATATATAATAATAATATTTGGGGTTTTACGTGCCAAAACCACTTTCTGATTATGAGGCACGCCGTAGTGGAGGACTCCGGAAATTTTGACCACCTGGGGTTCTTTAACGTGCACCTAAATCTAAGCACACGGGTGTTTTCGCATTTTGCCCCCATCGAAAGGGAAATATATATATATATATATATATATATATATATATATATATATATATATATATATATATATATATATATATATATATATATATATATATATATATATATATATATATATATATATATATATATATATATATATATATATATGTTGCCGCGATAGTTTCCACTTTGATCCGATGCAGAGCACACTGATTTTCACTGGCAGATGCGGACTCACAAAATCCGAGCGCTAGGATTCGTGCGGTTGCTTCAGATGATACGAACGGAAATAACTATAGGCGCTGCTGGGAAGCAGAAGTTTGATATGGGCGAGTAGCTTTTGCATACTTGAAGAAAAGAGCGCTACGAAGACACCAACTAAAAGAGGAACATGTACGACGGACAAAGCGCCTTGTCTGTCGTACATGTTCCTCTTTTAGTCCGCGTCTTCGTAGCGCTCTTTTCTTCCAGTATGCTGCTGGGAAGCCATGTTGTCTTTAATGGATACGGAGATTTAAATGCATTTGCCAGCAGTCCCACCAAAACCGCTAATACTAGCCAATGTGATTCCCAAGTGAAGCTCGCAATGAAGTTCATCTATCGGGAAACAAAAACGCTAAAAAAAACGCTACCTTTTTTTCATTAGAAGCTCGTGATCTGTACAGCAAAACAGCAGACCAAGAGAGCCACGCAGAGCTCGAAGACACGGCTACCATCCACGGCCAGCGTTCCCGGGTGGCACGGTGACACGGGCAAAGCAAAACAAGCAATATGTCATTTCGGAGAACCGTCCTCCAAGAGCACGATAGTGGGTAGGCCGACTCCTCTTAAGAAACTAATATACGACGTGCTAAAGCAACGAGTACAAAGGCGAAGCAGAGTCCGAAAGCAAAGGGGTGGAGGAAGGTGAAGTAGACGACATGATTGAACAAGAAGGCACAAAAGCAGGGAAGAAATGAGGACTATGGGCGGCCAAGAAGGAAATGCTGGGTGTCGTGAGGACATATTGCCGCGTTGAGAACCATCTGCCTGGTGCTTTCAAAGAGCTTATAGCAGCACTTTACACGTCCGCCTCTTTCTCTCTCTTTCTTTTCTATAGCTGAGTGTCGGAGTGCTTGTCGTTTTCTAAACTTCTTGGCACGTGCCTCGCCGAGCTCATGGCTGAAGCCATCTTTAAATTGCATTTGGCCTCTTGTCGTTTCTCATCATCGACCTTACCGATTCAATAAAAAATCAAGCAGAAATAACGACTCCGTGCTGGGAAATTTGCTGCAATATTATGCTCGCCTTTCTAGAGTTGGGACAGCCTTCGTAATTTATATATGTGCACCTCCTGCCTCCTGATGCGGACATTTCTTCAAATGTTGGAGCTTCACACTTCAACGAGGCTGACAGAATATGGCGCAGCGAGAGTAGAAGGTTGAAACAAGCATTAGAGAGCAGGGCTTGACGTTGCGACGTTGTGCCCTGTATGCTTTTGTAAATGATTACGTTACGTGCCCACAAGGCGACTTAGAAGGCTGATGCGTTGGGAAGGAGTCAGCATAGTGTTGCAGCAACGTAGTAAAATAAATTAGTGCTGACGTTGTCCCCTTGGGTACTTCGCCCGAGATCCAGGTTTGAAGATAGCACGCCCATCAGACCAGCGCGCTAGACTTCCACAGATGGTGACGTCTATAGCAGAATCGGCGAGTCATACGGATCATTTTAACAAAGTCTACATCCATGTACAAAATTCTTGACTTTCAGGAATTCGCAACAGAAGCCGGTCATATGCGCGGATATCTATTGAAAATTATTCCACCGCGAATTCGTCCCAGTTCATCAGTTCATGAGTTTCGATAAATTTAACTGCATTAGGTGACAATGTATTCTTGGGCGACAACCTAGGAATGCAGTACAAGTTCCACCCAGAAAAATGCTGTACCCCTGCCTTTCACCTCTGAAACAGAGCCAGACCAGTTGGAGTCCGCTTACAACCTAATGAATTTGCTCTGCTAATGTAAATGCTAGGCTAACCGGAAAGCAAAAGCTCGTTGATGCAAACTAAAATATTATCTTCCTCTGAGCACTGACAAGAGGATCGCCCATAAAGTTTGCCCAGATGATCAGGTTTATAGCTAAAAGCAGTGATACAAGGACAGATCTGTACAGCGAAAACGTCCATTTTAAGTATGTACAGCCACTTGACGTCAGCAAAATGATCAACGATAATTGCTGATACGTCTGTGCAAATTGTGTTTGAGGTGGACTGATTTTATTTGTAGGTTGTCGCCAACTATGCAACACACAAAAAGAAGCAATGTTACCTTGTGATGAGGCTTGATAAGCCATAATATATGAATAAATGAGAGACGGGTGACGACGCCGCCCTGAAGCTGCCGCACCAGCAAGCCGTGACGTCATAGATTTTGACAACGTCCACTCTGGCCTATGTAATTGCTTATCTGGAAGGAAGGACTACGTTGTACTCTAAAAGAGCATGAAACTCAACTTACGTACATGAGATGTCAAAAGTTTTGCTGTGCCGCAGCGGCCCGTATACGAGAAAACCGCTTAAATCTGTGACGTCATACGAATGTAACTTCTCTGGGGTTTCAGTGTAAAATTCTTTTCTCTGCTAATAAACGACAGTTCACTGCGAAATTAACGCCAAAATCGTTCTGAAGCAATAGTTTATCAGTGGGAACTGTTTAATATTTATTTTTATAGTCCATTCAAAAGCTTTTGCTTTGTCGGCTACATTGTGGATAGCACACAGTCTTAGTAAAGCGTATAGTTGCAAACGCAAGGAGCTGGCGTTGCCGTTGCGTGCTCCACGATGCGCATGCGTTGTACGTAAACAGCGCTGGATCTCTTACGTACGTACGAAATTTTCGGGATTTAGTGTTGAGCGATAACGCACGAAAGGGGAGCCTTGCGTACGGCAGCATGGCGGCGCCGATCCACGTGAGAGCTGCCCGCTCGGATCTATCGAGTCGTCGGCCTGCACTATTCGGCTCGTTATTTCCCCACTAATGCTCGTATTTGTTTAGATTTGTGTGATAGTGCTTCAACAACGTCGTACATTTTACAAATGGGCGCTAATATGGAGATACGTGCTCGATTAGCGGCGCATAAGGTTTAACGAGTGAGGTTGCTCAAGTTTGATCATGCTTGCTGTAGCCGCGTCGAGATGGCACCCACAGCTGTGCTAGATTTTCGTGTCTAGATGGAGCCCTGCATGTTTGCGTCAACGTATTGCCCGGTTCCGCTATTGTCGAATAATAGTTTGTTCCGCGCAGTGCATCCTTTCTTAGCGTTAGCGTTGCGTCGCACGCTAAAGCAAGCGCTTTACGATATGCTAATACTGTATGCAGTAAGCATTTTCTAACGACTTTTCAAAAATCAAGTGACTTGAAAAGGCGCTCGTAGACACCCTACTTCTACTACTGTGCGAGTAGCATATATATATATATATATATATATATATATATATATATATATATATATATATATATATATATATATATATATATATATATATATATATATATTGCATTCTCCTCTTTTTTATTTTGTTAACCTCCCATTCCCTCTTCGTCGCGTAGGGTAGGAACCGTAAGTCAGTCTGCTTAACTTCCCCGATATTCACGGTTTTCTCTCTCTCTCTCTTATTGTAGCAATGCATACTGACTTAATCTATGGATTTTCCAAAGGCAGCCGCATTTTTTTCGCGAGGGTTTTATGAGCTCATGTTGCGAAAAAAGATTTTAAAAAAAGCTCTGATATGCTTTACCTTCTAGATGACGCCACAATAAACGCTTACGACTTTCTATTCGCTTCGGGAAGCACTACAAGCCACAATATGGTTCGGCAGTCTTATCCAAGGCTGCACTCTTCCCACTCTTGTGCACTTTTATCCAAGGCTGCACTTTATTTATTTATTTATTTATTTATTTATTTATTTATTTATTTATTTATTTATTTATTGCATTTCGAACTTTATCGTTGCTGTACATTACGTGCACTGTTTAAGATTTCTTGTTGTTAAATTACAAATAAATGGCCTGCGGCGACTGCAGGGATTATTGGTCGAAACGCTTGCGCACTCAAATTTCGCGGTATTTTAGCGCCTACAGAGCGTCGTATCGACTCGAAAAAGTTAACAATATGGAGGTATCAACGAGTCATGAAGCGTGAATTTGTCATGGAGTAGGTAAAACTAATCGTACGGGAGCGGTTAACATCCGTAAGGTCGTAAGTTAGCCATATCGCACTACATGTAGGCTGCACGATCTCCGGGACCGGCCCATCTGGTCCCTTGGTCAAAAAAGTAAATGCGTTTCAACCAAACTCGACGTGAAATAACGAAACGTCGGCTTACATGCGCGTAGAAAAGTGAAGCGAAACACTTCAGCACTCAAGTTTCGCGTCATGGTCACAACTTCATCTCACGTTGGTAGCTCAAATCCTGAAGACTTGCAGTGTAAAGCGAATGTTATACCGTGTCGTTCTATTTACTCAGGAAAATACGAGGGACGCGTAAAGAGCAATACTTCGGGTCCAAATAGGGGGTTCCTTTGTCTCGACTCTCTTTCGGGAACATTTAAAAAGTTTCCGCCACACATTACCGATATGCACTGATGAGTTTCCCATGCGTGCATGCAACACTTCTTTAATGCCGTTAGGAGTGTCAAATTGGAAAGAAATGTACGTGAGTGAAGTGTGAGAAGCTGGTCACGTGGTAGAGGTATACATATGCTGAGTTCAACTAACAGTGGTCTGCTCCAGACCGTCATCGGTTGCGCTTCGCTTTTCGAAAGGGCAGGACGTACTTGCGTCGAGATTGAGCTCCCGAAGAACACTTTGGAATGTGGTGAGTGCAGTTTAAATTATCGATTGGAGACCTCAAAGAGGTGTGACGTAATGCTAGCGTATTCCTCTCGCATTTATCACTAAATTGCCACTGAATTGTTTTTCAAAAGGATCATTTATAGACCGCAAGAAAGCTGCACATCTTCTTGCATCCCGAAGGGACACTGGTTTGCTGGAGGTTTAGTAGCGCACCCCAGTGGTATTGCAGCAGGTGAAGCAATTTACGGCCCCAACAGAACGGGATGCCTGTGGCTACAACTTACATACAACCACTACCACCCCCGCACAAACATAGATAATTTCAATGAAGCGTCTGAAAACGGTGGTGAAACTATGACCAAAACAAGCAACTACGCATAACAAAAATCGGGAAAGATGGGCAAATAGGGCACCGAGAGGCAGATGATTGATTTCTGAAAGCGAAAACCGAGAACATTGTGCACAACAGCAGAAGCAACTACAAAAAAGCGGAAAAAAAGAAACTCAGCTATCCAATGTGCAGGCAGCTTGGTGGGTCAAACTGGAAGGTTACAGAAAGGAGTTCGGTGTCGTAAGACGACATGCATTTAACACGGAGCGGAGTTTCCGCGCTCAAGTAGAATGTACTGTTTGTTTGTTTTTCACATTCATTACGAGCTTCTTCTGCCCACCACTTTCTTTTTCACTTCTTTCTTTGAGCCTTCTGTCGCTTTTCATCCTGGGAGTCCAGCGGGACATTTGCGCCAGGGTTTACTTTCCGGAGACGGTAGTGCCGGTAAGTAATCTGGAAAATTGTGCCTTGCTGAATTTCTGTCTTTCCTCCTTCCGTTAGCTGTGTCCACGAGCAGCAGCAGCCCCGAAAATGTTAGTAGCAAAATATAAAAGGTACGGAAGGAACAGGAACCTGCACTGCTCTCGCTGTGGGAGCAAGAGTGCACCAAAGCCACTCATGGCAACAACAAGAGTAGAGGCAACCGAGCTCTCATTCGTGTAGAGTGTCAGCAATCTGTTGTTCCTTCGTGACAAATCTAAAAGCGCAGATGCATGCATTGGAAGAAACTCAATGAAAACGAGACGGCGCATGAGCTATACAAACAAGTAAACTAAAGGACACAAGGCTTAGCATAAACACATATATGCGACTAAAATCTGCGCCTCGAACAGCTTTTCATTCAAATTTTGTGTGACGACAATCGTTTTGCCTTCTACGTTAAGTGAAGTTCATTGAAATTGTCACATAATGTGTGAAACCTCGGCAGCCTTCAGGGATGACATAGGGGTTGGTTCGGTGACCTGTTCGGTCATTTTCGTCTCTGTATAAAAGACGAGTCACAAAATATAAAAAATATAATATATAAAAGACGTGTCACAAGGAAGACACATAAAGACTTTATGTCTTTATGTGTCTTCCCTTTGTCTGTGTTTTAACTTGCGGCAAGAAACGTCTTTTAGCAAGCACCAACTAGGCCAACAAGAAGTTCTATTGCAACATATCGTCTCTGTATGCCGAGCTCGGTTGCTTTGCGTGTCGCGATTACTCTTGCCTAAGACTTGTACATGTTATAGTATTGCGGTTTCGCTTGTGTTGCGTCATGCGCTCGTTTTTCTCGTCTTTTATTCTCTTATGACATGTATCCTCGCCATTCGTCAGTCGTTGTCATGCATTCGTTATTATACCATTGTCATGATGTCGTCGTGATTGTCCCATTCGTCATTCGTCATTCCGGTTTTGTCATAAGATTCTCGCCATGCCGTCATCGTCATGCAGTGGTTATCATGCAGCCATCCTCATCCCGGTGTCGCCACTACACTTTCTTCACAATTTAAGAATGGTCATTCCACTGTCGTCATGCGATCATCCGTCATCATGCCGTCACGTCGTCATCCCAATGTCGTAGAGGCTTCGGCTGGGCCAGTGAACGCTTAAAAAGCCGGTGAGCGCTGCAGCATCAGAGATGAGTAGTAGTTTAAGCCTGAAAGCAATAAAACATCTTTTACACTAAAATCTCACGGAAAGGTGAAACCTCCAGACGCCCAAGCGAGTCGATGAGCTTGAGATACGGAGATAGAACACCTAGCCTACGCCACGGCCTAACGCCTAAGCTTTCACGCTACAAACTCGTAACTGTCCTGTGATTTTGTTAAGAGAAAGTTGTCTTTGGTGACTTCACATGCGTTAACGGAACGTGGCATCTTGGTTCCTTTGTGGCCTCCAGCTCAAAAAACGGCCTTTTAGCGTCTACAGAGCGTCGTATCGACTCGCAACAGTTAACAATATGAGGGTATCAACGAGTCACGGAATAGGCAAAATTAATGGTACGGGGGCGCACGGTATTACTGAGGGAAATAGGGAGCTTGCCTCTCGTGGTACCTCCTCCTTTTTCTTCAAGTCCTCGCTTATTGCCGTTGATAATATCGGCGCTAATGGGAACGGCCTTAGAGGCTTTGTTTTGTTTTCTTTGCCTGGCTCATCCACGAGCTACTATCCTTAACCATCAGCGTGCTTCAACATCTTGCGCATTGTATTCGATCCCTTTTAGTGGCCATTGACCGAGATATAACGTAGCCGCTTCTTGCGAATAAGATGATGTTCACCCTAGCCGTTAAATAAGCCGATGAGCGTCTATCGTCTCGGCCCTGCTTGAGTGCAGTGAGACGCGTGACCTCGTTATTAGAAATTTCTCAAACCAAACAAAAAGTTCAATCTCCCACTACCGGCTTCAGCGCTCGTTATGCGCACCATCGACGCAGCGGGGGATGTCTTCTTTCTATTCTCTACGCCGTTTTAGTCTTCTAATTTTGTTTTCGCAGTTGAACGCTCCCGGACGAACAAAGTGTCGGAAAGAACAAGAAACTTTAAAGGTAGGAGAGCTGGGATTTCTTTTTTCGTTGCGATTTCAATTTTCGCATCCTTACTGTCTATAACCAAGTGCACATTAGTCGGCTCATTGTTCTTGTCGGTGAAGTACTCGTATAGCCCGACTCCCGACAGAGTTATGAAACCGAAATGTTATAGGTGAAACCTGCCGGACATCCCTGGCCATGGCTACCGCTGCTACAATCTGACCGCATATCTCACACACGGCACAACAGTCGTACACCGAATCCTCTTGGATGTAGCCCGATATTTGCTACCCTTACAGATGTGCCGGTGGCCGCCTCTGCTATAAAGAAAGGGCACTAAATATCCTCAGTCTTACAAATATGCGCCTTCAAGTCTATAGTTTCTTTGTAAAAGCATAACTTTATATCTCCTCTTTCCCTTCGCTTGGCGCGCCTGCTCGATCGGGTTTTTGTCTTGTAAGGTGGCCTAGTAAGGACGCAGAGGTGAAGTAATGAAAATTGGCCTGATGTCGGAAGCCCATTTGTGAAGATATGCCGTCTCTTCCTAGCCACCCCATGGAAGAGACGGGAAGCACACCACGGCCAGCGAGAACCGCAGAGAACGTCCAGTTTCCAGAAGCACTGGCATTCAAAGCCTACGGAAACATTACAAATAACTGGTGAGTAGTTGCGATAAGCAAGATACATTTAGAATATTTGTGTAAAAATAAACTGGAAAGAGCAGAGCAGGAGGCCGACAGAGCAGTAGGCATTAGAGATATATAGGTAATTCTACAACGCAGAGATAGACGTTTTATTGAAAACTGAAAAGATTGAGGAAATATAAGCAAAATGCTGGACCGCAATAGATATATACGGTACCTTATTAGCTTGAGCAGGCTACGTAACTGTCGTTGAACCGTTTTGAATGGGATGCCATCGGAAATCATCATCATGGCTCACTTGTAGAAGGCAATAACAAACAACTGCATATTGTATTTTCTTTCGAGGCCAATTTTGCGTGTGTTTATATTATGCCGCTGTTATTGTTTTCTGTCTATAATGTTAATGTTATACGTCTATGATCGCAGCACAGGTTGTCTTTCCCACATTCATGAAATGTTCACCGAAAAGCCGTACGCTGCGCCGCCATCGGTCACGCCAATACCTTCAGAAATGTAAGAAGAACGAGAACTAGAAATGCATGTTTCTTTTTAGACTCGACTAATTAAAGTCTCACGAGGCTGTGGGTAAGTTCGTGGCAACCGCGGGAGCAAAGTGGACTGTAATGCTCGGACGCTGCGCAGGATGTGATGCGTTTTTGGTGTGCCTTAATCTTCTATTTCCCTCCATATATCTATATATATATATATATATATATATCTAGAAAAGTGATATATATATATATATATATATATATATATATATATATATATATATATATATATATATATATATATATATATATATATATCTAGAAAAGTGATTCTTTGATAGAACGCTTCTACGTTTGTCTCCGCTTTTTCGCTTTGTTTTCCTGCATTTCTGGGAGCTGCCGCTCCCTCCTTGCGGCAATGGATGAAGAAATCTCCGAGGACTTTCCTGATGTGCAGCCGTCAGGTCGGCTAGCGTCCAGGAAACGTGGAAGTGCGTCAAGCGCTACAGACAGCGAGGCCACTGAGATATGTTCGGACAGCTACGACTCATCGGACGATGACTTCCAGGTCGTGATGAGTAGATCAGCGAAAAGAAGACTACTGCAGGCATCTTCGTCGCCAAGTGCTTCTACCGTGAAGAGTGCACCGCTGCGCTGGCCGCACACTGTGCTCTTCATGCCCGTGGACCCGGCGACCAATTTGCGGCTCCTCAACAGGCAGGTCCTCTCTTCCTTACTTGAGAGAATCGCACCAAACGAGATTAAAGACGTGCGAATAAACTCGCGGAAGAATGTCCTGGCAGTTGATGTTTTACATCGCAGCGCCCTACAACACCTACGTAATATAACTGATATCGACAATGTAAAGGTGCGATCACTGATCCCCACAGGCGGCGATGGTACTGCGGGCGTCATTTATGACGTCGACGTTGCCATTTCTAATGACGACTTGCCAACGTTGATAAAGCCAACGACAGAAGGCACTTTCATTACAAGGATTTCCAGATTGGGAAACACACGCTGTGTGAAGATTTTGTTTGAAGGAGACAGCCTTCCTTCCCACGTCAAAGTAGGACATGTCCGCCATCCAGTACGACCATTCGTACCGAAGCCCCTCCAGTGTTTCAAATGTTGCAAGATTGGCCACGTGAAGGGTGTCTGTGTGAACAACGTCGTGTGCCCGCGGTGCTCTGAGTCTCATTCAGAAGACGCCTGCAACGCACACGTTCTAAAATGCCCTAACTGCAGTGGTCCTCACAAGGCCTCATCAAAGGATTGCCCGCGGATGCGGACGGAATTCACCATTCTAAAACGAATGGTGCGGGACAATTCAACGCATCGAGAGGCTGCTACCGCTGTACGGCGACGTCGGCATCGACACAGAAAACGTTCGCGAAATTCCGAAACTGCAGATAGGTACACGCCAGCTACCGTCAGAAGGACTGCCGCATCACCACACTGCGCCACCAAGACAGATACAAGGAAAGAAAACAAAGCGGGGAGGCTCGCCCGTCCTGAAGAATGGCCTGAGCTACCGAGCGCACATCTCCCTGCTAAGTTACCTCAAAACGCACCGACTTCAACGGCTTCTGCACCTGTTGAAGCGACGCTGATTGATGATCTCCAGGTCATCAACATTCTGCGGTCGCTCATGAATGCCATTCGCGTTATGCTTACCAACATGAAGTCTTCGTCTGCGCAAAGTGCACTACAGGTGCTGGACACTTTAAGTCCAGTACTTGCAGCTCTTGGTTAAAATCATGGCTCTCCAGAAGCCGTCGTTTCGTGACGAAGTCCGAAACGCGTCGATATTTCAGTGGAACGCCAGAGGACTGAAGTCGCGCATGTCGGACTTTCGACAGTTTGTGTTCACGAATAAGTTCCCAATCATCGTCATCTGCGAGCCCTTATCGGATAACATCAGACTGTCCGGGTATGAGTGTTTCATGTCAGCCACCCACGGAGAATGCAGCAAGATCATCGTATTCATGCGACGTGATCTTACGTATGTCCATCACCCAGTGTCGCCTGACCAAGAAAACCAATACGTATGTCTGACAGTAAAGAAAGGCAAGCTCACTTTCACAATAATTGGAGCCTACATATCGCCCTCAAGTCGGCTGGACTGCGAGAGATTACGGCGAATCATGACGGCGACTCCGCAGCCTTTGGTGATTACTGGAGATTTTAATGCCCACCACCATCTCTGGGGAAGTTCGAAGATAAACTCGAGAGGCAGAAAATTAGTGTCATTTGCCTCCGAACAAGAACTGTGCTTGTTAAATGATGGAAGCCCCACCTTCCTGCGTGGAACTGCCTACTGTAGCTGCCTGGACCTGACCTTTGTTTCACGCTCTTTCACTAGAAAGGTCAGGTGGTTTCCGGATATTGAAACGCGGGGAAGTGACCACCTACCCACTTATCTTAGGGTTGAAGGGTTGACGGACTCCAGGTTAGCCGGCGTCACACACTGTATCGACTGGCCAATGTTCAAGTCAATTGTCGAAGACGGCTGTCGTGATGACTTGTCCTCTAGCCTAGAGGACATCATAAAAGGTGCCCTAGAGGTTGCGAAACATTCGCTTCTGAGAACGTATACACGCACCGAATACGACATCGAGCTAGAGAAGCTTCGTGCAATTCGTCGTCGTGCAGAGCGAAGATATAGGCGCACGAAGTCTGTACATGACTTGAGGTTGGCCAGAAGAACTCAAAAGAAGATTCAGCGTCGCATGGACAAACTCGCATCGCAAAGATGGAAATCATTCTGCGAATCTTTGGATCCACGAAAACCTTTGTCTCACATATGGAGAACTGTTCGTGGTCTCCGTGGAACCCCTCAGCAGCGCCACCCTTTTAAGTCTTTGGCCCTTCACCAACAATGCAGCGAGATTGACGTAGCGGAAGCTTTCTGCAGGAGGATTGCTGGCGAAACTAGTTCCGCTGGAACATCGACGCTCCACCACTCACCGGTTTCACGCGACCCCATCATGGATAGTCCTTTCTCCATGGACGAGCTCGAAGCTGCACTGGCCTTGTGCAAGCGTTCATCTTCACCAGGACCCGACGGTATAACCTACCGTGCCCTATGTAATCTTGGCGAAGAGGCTCGCAAAGAGCTCCTGCTCTTGTTCAACAGCTCCTGGCAGACAGGTACGGTTCCGCAGGAATGGAAGACCAGTCGCCTAATTCCACTACTCAAGCCTGGCAAGTCGCCTGTAGACATTGCATCATACCGACCAATTGCGCTTGCCAGTTGCATCGGAAAACTAATGGAGAGGATGGTTCTAGCACGGCTAGAATGGTACCTCGAACATTACCAGGTATATCCAGATGCAGTGGCCGGCTTCAGGCGTGGCCGTTCTTCCATAGACAACGTTATCGACTTAGTGACGTACGTCGAGCACCAGAAGTCCTGCAAAAGATTATCTGCTGCCCTGTTTCTGGATGTTAAAGGAGCGTACGATAACGTAACGCATGAAGCGATTTTCAACGCGTTAGAGGCAGTAGGACTTGGCGGCAAAGTCTATCTCTGGATAAGTAGCTATCTACATAAGAGATCCTTTTTCGTGCTTACCGAGGATGGCCCGACCTCACAGCATTACAGTAACCGTGGGGTGCCTCAGGGCGGAGTACTCAGCCCAACGCTCTTCAGTCTAACACTCATTGGACTCTCCGACATCCTGCCAGGCACCGTTAGGCTCTCCATCTATGCCGACGACATTTGCATTTGGACGTCGGCTGTGACGCGACTGCAGCTTCGCGCGCGGCTTCAAAAGTCAGCCACTTTAACATCATCCTACCTTAGAGAACAAGGACTTCGTATATCATACGAAAAGTGCGCAGCGGTGGCATTTACCAGGAAATCAATGTCTTCATACATGATATCCGTCGACAGACACATGATCTCGTACAGCACGAGTCACAGATTTTTGGGGGTGGTCCTTGATAAAAATCTCTCCTGGACCCCTCATGTGAATTATGTGAAAAAGCGCCTGACAGGAATTTGTCATATGTTTAAGTTCCTTGCAGGAAAGACCTGGGGAGTACCAATACACTTTATGCTGCAACTGTACAGGGTCCTCTTTATTGGATTCCTACGGTACAGTCTACCGGTCATGTCCAACACCTGCAGAACTAACCTGAATATAATTCAAAGCATCCAAGCCCAAGCCCTCAAGATATGTCTCGGTCTACCGCGGAGTGCGTCAACGACTGAGGTTATTGCAGTCGCTCAAGATTTCACTATTAAAACGCACATTATCATTGAAACAATGCGTGTGCACATACGACACTTTGCCCGGACCCCTACCCACCACCTAGCAAGTCTCCCAGTAGATAGGCCCCACACGACATTCAGTGCGACTGTCTTCGCGCACTGTGCCTCTTTCAGGTCAGGTTACACACCTGCGGCAAGGCCTTCCATTCCTCCATGGTGTATGCGCCGTACGCAAGTGAACCTTACAATCCCAGGCCTTCAGAAGAAGTCGGACTTGCCATCATCAGCGCTCAAGCAACTAACTTTACTTCTCTTGTACGAGAAATACAGCGACTGCACACACGTCTACACTGATGGATCAACTACATCAACCAGTTCCGGCGGCGCTCTAGTTATACCAGCAATGAGAATAACCAAGCGGTTCAAGACTTCCCATGTCACTACGTCCACAGCTGCAGAGCTCGCGGCTCTCCGCGACGCGCTTCAAGTGATAAACGCTGAAAGTCCTAGAAAATGGGCAGTCTTCTGCGATTCAAGGCCGGCCTTGCAATGTGTGCAGTCGTTTCTCCGACATGGAACTCACGATCAGCTCACGTGCGAAATCGCGGAACTTGTTCATCACTTAATAGCAAAAGGACATGATATCTCTTTTCAGTGGATACCAGGTCATTGCGGTATCCTTGGAAATGATGACGCCGATAAGGCAGCTCGGACGTCAAACCAAGAAGACCGCTGCGTCCCCATTCCTCTCTCAAGGACCGACGCTGCGAGGCAACTTGGCATTCTAGCACGCACGATCTCCTTGGCAGAGTGGAACACCGCACATACAAGGCGCACAAGACTGCACAGACTAAACCCGTCACTTCAACTCAAACCTCCAGCGGGTCTACACCGACGTGAAGCGTCTCTTCTGTGTCGGTTATGGCTTGGAGTTGCCTTCACGAATGCCTACTCAGCACTAATTGGAATGGCTAATACTCCTGCATGTGATGTTTGCGGATGCGAGGAGAACATTGACCACTTATTGTGCCATTGTCCACAATTTCAAGCACAAAGACAGTCTTTGTCCAACACATTGAGGAAACTAGACGATCGTCCTCTGAGTGAACAGTCCATATTAGAGCACCGTCCCGACCGATCATCGGCTCAGAAGGCAGTGAAGGCACTTTTGTGTTTTCTCAGAACTTCTGGTTTGCTCGAGCGACTCTAACTGAAGTGCTGTCCGTACGCATATCTACACCTTCTCTCTCCCTTCTTTCTCTTCCCCTTCTCCCATCCCCCAGTGTAGGGTAGCCAACCAGACTATTGACTGGTTAACATCCCTGCCTTTCCTGAATTCTCCTCTCTCTCTCTCTCTCTCCATATATCTAATTTCTCTTCTTGCTTTTTTTTTAACTTCTACCTTCTAGTTTTCCTTTTTTTTCTCTTCTCTACAAGCGGATGGGCGAATAACCCCATAAATTATTAAGGATCACGCCTCTATTGCGTCCTTACTAATCAAATACGCAGTTTGCCGACGCTAAACACTACAAGATAACTGGACGTAGATAATGGTTAAGTGTGGCCGACATTGATAGGTTGCAAAGGAGTACGCTTTTAGCTGCGATATTCTCTCCTGCTGCACCGTTTCACTTGCATGGAAAGTACGAATTTGTTTAAAAATATAAATGAAAAGGGTGAATCAATGCCTATTCGCGTTACACATAAACTCGCAACACGATCCTGCTGTGAACTTCGCCAATATTAGCTCCACCAATAGAAACACAATGTTAACAATTATTGGACGAGCGCGCTTGCATAAAAAGTTATAAGTGTAAAAACACCCCCAATAGGAAAGCGAAAGGGAACGAGTGAACGAAATTGAGACGATGCAATTGTCTCAGAGTTTATTTTAAATAAATGTTCACGTCACAGGAAACGGGTGCACCGGCAGTTGCCACTCACCAATAGGGGACTGAGCTATTGATGAATGACGAACCCCTACTGAGGTGGAGACGCTTGCGGCTCTAGCTCTTTATTTCATTTATTGTTTACATATTGTTCTCGATTCGCTTTCATTCTCCCGTTCTCAGCAGGGTGTACTTTCGACTCAAACTGCAAGTTCTTCCAGTTAGCACACATTTTATTCGGCATAACCTGGTGCTTGGATTTCAAAACTCTCTTCTTTAAGAAAAAGAAAACCAGGTAAAAAAGTATGCACACGGGAAACATACAAGAAGACAGGAAAGGGGCTGGACTACCATCTGCTTCCTGTCTTCTTGTATGTTTCCTGTGTGCGTCTTTTCTGGCTGTTTTTTTTTCTTAAATACAATGCAGCAACTAGCCCAACAATGCGTTTTACGCAACTCTTTATCGGAAGCTATAAATGTTGACGGCACCTCTATTTAGTTGGAGACAACGTCTGATTTTCAATGCCCTGTGCTCTCATCCCAGAAAAGAAAAATTGTGATGTGAATAAATGTCACCGCCGTCAATCCAGGCCACTTAAGCAAAGAGAGGGCGAAGGGGAGTCCCTTGTAGGTAGGAATCACAGAAGTATGACTAAAAGAGTTCAGCTGCTTGCTGGAACAAAGCAAGCAAGCTGCCTACACAAAACATTTCCTACATATAAGTGGCCATGCGGAAACCCCGAATGTGATTGTGGATTTGTAGATGAATATATACATCCTCACCTTCTGGATTGCCCACATCGCGACACACCAAGAAGCCGACTTAAATCGACTCTAATGACATAAGACCGCAGACCTTTCAGTTTAAAGAAACTGTTGGGCCCTTGATGAACAACAGCTCTGCCGAAGAGCGCTTTAAAAGCATTAAAAACGTTTCTCGAAAACCGCGATACTGTTAGCCGTTATTAACGCTTTTAATGTTGCTGTATTTAAATGTCGCTGTATGTGTGTACTTTTCGTGGATTATGTTACGTTAACTGCTCTATATGACTATATGTGATAACGCATTTGCACGGTACATACACCACCCGTTGACTAGAGACCGTATTATTATTTAACAGTATCACTTGCATTATTGAAACTGTCTTATACAATGCTATGGAATTGTATATTGTACGTATCATGTATCTTTTACGTCATATTGTTACTGTGAAAACGTTGCTTGACGAATTCTGGTGCTTGTATGAAAAGGTTGTTGATATTCAAGCTTGAACCCTGTATGTTGTAGGGTAGACCCATTCAACAGCCTAGGAGTAGCCGGTGCCTTAAATTCTGCGTCTACATCTACGTATATAAATAACAAAACAAAGCAAGCTCGTCTACAAATGTTATGCGAACTTAACCCTGCTCACTGAAAATGCTCGCACAAAATGATGCAACTAGAATGCATTTTTTAGCAAACGTGACGATAGTGACGCGAATGCAATGGAATTTTTTCGCGAACGTATAGCGCAATCAGGCAAAATGTTACGCAATACTCTGCTTTCTCTACACGGCGTTGCTCTGTGGCCGACTAGTTCTATTGTTGCCTCTTGTTCGGCTTGTCATTATGGGCAAGGCTAAGTTGCTGGAACTTGCTCAGCAGTAGACAACGACAACTGTCGTAAGTTAGACATTCCAACCGCAAGTGATCAAACGCTTCGCTGTGGCGTCCGCGCCTAATAATTTCTCGTTTCGGATAGGTCGCGCTTCAACTCAATGTGAGTCCCCCGAGGCTGTGGGCAAACTCATGTCAACCGCGGGAGCAAACTCGACTGTAATGCTCGGACGCTGCGTAGGATATGATGCGTTTTTGGTGTGCCTTAATCTTCTATTTCCCTCCATTTATCTCATTTATCTTCTTGCTCTTTTTAAACTTCTACCTTCTTGTTTTCCCTTTTTTTTTCTTCAAGTCGATGGGCGTTGTGCCCCTATTAGGAGACGATTGCTAGCCTGCGTCTATTTTTCCCTTTGTGGTGTTGATATCTGTTTACATAATTAATATTACCAGTATTAATAATTTGGCCATATACCCAGTGGCACATAACCTTTCGCTGTTTGCGCAAGAATGGGCGCTTACTCACTGGTACATGCGTATTTGTATACAGTCAGTGCCAGTTACGTAGTGAAAGACGCACACTGGCCGAAGCTGTCTACTCGGCATAGCAGCTCCCGCAATTTGGGAAGGAGATGCTTAGAAAGGTTCGCTTATAAAAGAAGACTATTGACCATGAAATGGGTGCCGCTGATAAACAATAAACTCGAAGCACGGCAGGGAAAACGTGCTGACACCCCCTGTGTTGAAGTTAAGAAAGAAAGAAATAAAGAAGGAAGGAAAGATAGACGTCCTTACATGAAAAAGTCCTTACACGTAGGGGAGAAGTTTAAGTAAAAGGAAAACGTATCTCCTCTTGAACAAGAAAAATAAAACAAATGGAAAACCAAACGTTAATCACGTGCGCCTTTTTTATGCACTTGCTCTACTTGAGCATGTACCCAAAACTAAAAACGAGTGGGAGAGAGAGAGAGAGAGAGAGAGAGATAAATCATGGAAACATACCCACAACGTACTTCTCCCATGGCAAATAGCCCGCAGCAGAAACGGTCCCTACAATCAAATTTACAATTGTCGTGTGCATAGCAGGCCACCCACGAGCACACACAGCTCACCCTGTACCCTGCTTCGGTTTGTTCACCAAGTTTCTCTACACATTTTCTTATTTGTATTTTTTGCTCGTTCTCTGATTTTTATTCACCGCCTAAATTGCTGCCTCTTTTTTTTGGAACTTGTGTTTTTAAATAGCTTATCCCATTCCCACTGCTCCACCTGGCCTCGCCAAAAACTCAGTCTTTCTCTTTTCTTTTCGCTAACTTGCTTCCCTAACTCAATTCTCACTTTTCTACCTTCATCCGCATTCATTCTACTCTGATCCCCTGTTTTCTCCTCTCTCCCTTTTCGCCCGTCATCTGTGAGCAAGCGTTAGCTGTCGAAATATGCAGTGATCGTGCCGGCTGGCACATACTTATTGCACCGTTTGCTATTCATCCTAGAGGGGGACCGCAAACATGTTCGCTCTGTATTGGCTCCCTTCTTCCTCTACTTCCACCTGTTTATTCGTTTCCCCCGTGGATGGTAGAAAACCTGACATATATACATCCTCAAGCTTCGCAAATTTTTTTTTACAAAGGTTTGTACTCTTTATTGAAAGTGAGCAATCTTTTTTTGAATATAAGTGCTTTATTTTTTGAAATTAAATTGAAATACACGTGTTTAGTGGCCTTGCAATCATGGTGGCCACTCATTTTCAGATAATATTACTTAAAGGAAACAATAATGCAAGATAAATTGGAACATGTAAAGGTCCTCTATCAAGAGAGGAGAAAGATAAAGAGAATAAACGAGACCGATATAGACCAGGACACCATAGAGCGTACAGATACAATATCGTTTATTGTTTAGCGTTCGTTCGGTGGGTTTTTTTTCTTTCCTTTTGCTTACAACCCCTTTGCCGTGAAAGCAAAATGAACCGCAACCAACCCGGCCTGCTGACCACCTTGCTTTGCAACGTTGCTGCGACTTACGTGTGCCAAATATCTAGAGAAAGGATGCGGAGAGTGAAAAAAATTCTGGCACTTCTTTTTTTTTTTGACAGCGAGGATGTATATGGGCACAGGGTTTCGTACCATATACTAGAGGAAACTCTGGCGCTGCAATCGTTTATCCACTATGGGAATGATGGGAAGTACATGGATTTAAAGCCTGATCTTCGTGCTTGTGGATTCAGATGTTCTTGTGGATTATGCTTTGAATGACTTCATTGTCGTAAATTTCAGAGCAATGTATAGCTTTTTCAGTACAGAAGATGCTGCAAACACGCACAATCGCTACTAATTGCAATGGTTAAGCTTGTCGAGATGGTCAAACTGAAACGCGCCAAGCTTCTCAAAGCACCGGCTTGCCTGCGATATATTCATAAGGGCGTTATATACCACTCGTCTATGCATGTGTCCCTGGCGTAATGGTTTCAATGTCGAACATCTACGCCTAGAGGTGCTGTGTCCTAATCCCGCCGTCGGACAATTTTAATAGAGGTTAATTATTTAAGATGCAGTACATTGTTGAAAATGACGAGCCTACAAAGTCACGTTGCCGTTGAGGTCAGAAGGATGAAGTTCAGGCAAATCCATGTACTTCCCATAATTTCCATGCCGGCTGAACCACTCCCATTGCGGCTCCCATAGACACAAGCACCACAGTTACCTCTGGTAATTATTGCATGACGCACTATGGCACATGGCTAGGGCTCCGTGTATTGTCCTGTCCGTGCGTCAACAATAAAAAAGGTGAGCATGGGCCAATCCCGAGATGGCGCAATACCGAGCGGTCCCAGGCCTCAAGCGCTCCGCCCCGAATAAGAACAATAATCAGTGAAATAAATCAACCAATATGCATTGCTTCAAGTCGATGGGCATACTGGAATCGTTTTTCAACAGCACATGAACTCATGAGCAGGAGGCGTTGCCATGTAAACAAAGGACAAACTGTATGTAGAACAATACACTCTCGACTCAAAAGCGTACAATGCCGCCTACTGTGGGAGTGTCTGTACCATACAAACGAAAGATGGAATTATGGTATCCGCTGTGTATATATCTCCAGACACACCTAACTGTGATATTCAGAAGCTCATGACCACGTACTTTGCTTAGTTTAGCCGTGGTGACACTACCCCTAAAATCGTATTCGGAGACCTCAATGTGGACATTTCAAAACCAGGTAAGAAATGTTTCACTGAGTCCGAACTAGAAGAATTTGGCTTGAAGTGCCACACCATTCCAAGTCACTCAACTACTCAACAATGGTCGTGTATGGATTTAACTTTTGTCAAGATGCTTTCTAAGGTTGTAACAGAACCAATCAGTGGATCAAACAATAATCACAAAGCTATCGTCACTGCCATAACCAAATGGTGAAAATAAATACATGTACTCGTTTCTAAACATGTGTTATGTGCTACAGTGTCACTGGTCATCCACCTTCACAGAGTGGAATGGCTCCTCAATTTTGGCCAAAACGGTTACTTACCTCGACTCAGTCGCAACGTGTTCTAAGCCGTTAGCCACACCCAAGCCAATGCTATTTTTCTCTAGATATACCCTGTTAGTCTAATAGCCTCAGAAGAAATTCACAGAAACACAAGCGGCAATTTTCCAACTATAGGCAACTTGGCGTAAAACCTCAACATTTTTTTAAAACGACACCTAATAAATGTGACTATACAGACACCTATATATAATGTGGTGAAAGGAAATACATGGAGGTTAACCAGAGAAGATCTTCGGTTAGCTACTTTCTACCGGGGGAGAGAAAAGGGATACAATAGGTGAGAGAAAAAGAACGCAGAAAGAAAAGAAAAACAATGCAAAACATTTTGTGGGCGCTGTCATACAGATTGCGGCAAGATAAACTCCAGCAAGATGGCGATTCGGGATAGTTGGCTGATGTTCATGTTGAGGTTTGGAGACAGGTGGTAAAAGGATAAAAGTAACGACACAACACCTGATTGTGCCTGTTTTAATTTCATGTTCTAACCTTCCCACCTCCGTAGTTGTGTTGTAAACACGTCTGTGAAACAAAAAACCCGACATTGCTTGAAACTACGCTCGTTGGTGAAGCCTTATGATTTTTGCGCAATAACGTAAACACAAAGGGACAAAGACACGAAGACATTAGACACAATGAGCGAAGAGAACAAAGCGAATGCCTATATAGAAGCGTTCGGCTATTCGCTAATATTGACAATCCCTGTCGATGGTTTCTGCACAATATTTTTTTAACTGCTGAACATACATTTTGTCGCATGTTGAATTACGAGTATCCTATAAAATGTACGCTCAAAGCATGCTCCAAACCATCATACCCTCCTTTCGTATACTTGCGATACTGCGGCATTAACCCGGCGACTATAGATTTAGACGCAGCATCGAAGATAAATGGGTGAAATGGCGACGAAGCTCCGTAATATATCGAATAGCCACGAAGGACAGGCCGGCTTCATGAGGGATAATTCGTGGAACAGCTGCCCGAGTCTGGAAAAGCGAGGCGTGCGGGCTTGCGTGCACGGCACAGGTCTGTGCAATGAGCTCTCATGGAAGAGACATGACGAGGCACACTAAGCTCACCTGCTATTGCATAACTCAATGTGCGGCACAACGGCATCCGTGAGAAGCTTTTGTGTGGCCGCTGTGCTGATGAGCGTGAAGCCACGCTGGAGTTAGCGAGACGATTTCGTAAACCTATAGCTACGGCAATATCGCGTTTTAGTGAGACTATGCAAGCAATACCGTGGAGAAACCATGGCAACAACCAGTGGCCTTTGTACCAACAATGGAAACTAGTTTTGATAATGCGGCTCTATTGTACGGTGGCGCACACGTATTTCAGCAGCAGATGAAATGGAAATGTCCACTAGGTACGCAATTATAGAAACCCGCCCGTTCGCCTGCTGTTTATATTTATTTAAAATTTTCTTTCAGACCTCGTATGAGGCATCCGCTAAAGGTGCAATCACACTAAGGACTAAATCGGTTCATACCAAAACATAATACATATACAGGATAAATAGATAGTATATCAATGTATACGCAACATTTGATACAAACATTAGAACATTGTACACAAATAAGGAAATGATTGTGAACATTAAAGACAAAAAATACAGAAGATACAGTCCATTCAGCAAGCAAAATAACAACGTACAAAAGTAGCCACTCTAATGTCATGGGCCAAAATGTGCAAGAATATTAAGCAAAATAATGTACTCGTAAATAAAACAAGCGTAGAAAACGCACAAAATTGATTAAAGAAGAGACATCCTGCATTTTGTCCAAAATACGCAGTCGAAAATGCACTTATGAGCTGGTGGAATTTATCAGGATTTCTTTCAGAGACAATGAAATCAGGAAGAGCGTTCCATAGCCGTAAGGCACGAGGAACCGCCGACCCCTCGAATGTGTGGGTATTTCCGTAGATGTGCGTGAAGCCGAGGTGATTATGTAATCTTCGTGATGTTCAAGGTACGACTTCAAGCCGAAAAAGAGATTCTATAACCACATAGACGTACTTCTGAAGTAATGATAAGAGTGCAAAATCACGACGAGTACTTAAGGGCGGAAGTGAAATATAATGGTAACAGTGCAAAATCACGATGACTGCTTAAGGGCGGAAGTGAAATTTCAAGTTCTATTTGTGAGGTGCTTGAATTGTAGTTGTAGCTGCGTGAGAGAAACCTAGCGACTCTATTTTGAAGTGATTCTAATACGCCAATTAGGTTGTTATGATAAGGTGACGAAACCATAGAGTCAAATTTGAGCTGCAGGGAGCGACCATCTGAAAAACTAGCCTACAATGTTATAGGGTTAACTGCGAAAATTTCATCGTAAGCACCCAAGTGATTTTGAAGCACTGGCACATATGGTAGTAATGTGATTGGTTCAGGAAAGGCTTGGTACGAGAATTATGCCGAAGTACTTGTATGAAGTAACTTGAAAAAGCGAATCATTATTTATTTGAAAAGGAAAATTAGAGATTGCATGTTTATGAAAGACATTACTTTGCATTTAAATGAAGTTAGAGTCATTAACAAAGGGTTACACCAATCCTAAATAAGCTGAAGCTCGTTTTGAAGAATGAGGAAGTCATTGGGGCTGGCTATAGGGTGGTAAATAATGTAGCCGTCCGCGAAGACTCGCAGTCGGTTATTGAGAAGATCGTTAATGTATATTAAATATATCGTAGCGGCTCAAGAACGCCACCATATAGTACGCCGAAAGTGACATAGGAAAGGGGCGAAGGTAGATTGTTAATGATTGTAAACTGTCGGCGATTAGAAAGTTCCGGAGCCATTTTAGTGTCAGTGAATCTAATCTTAGTGCAGTTAACTTTACAATCAGGCGGCTATGAGGTACACAATCAAACGTCTTGGAAAAGTCGAGGAAGATGCTATCAATCTGTACATTACCGTCCATGCCAAATACAGGTCAGTTGTGCGTTATAGAAGGTGTGTCTGACTGTACCCATATATGGCATCGGAATACTAACATTTAATGGTTAATAGAATACTAGGTCATGGCTGCTAAAATCTTAAAGTATGTAATATTTTGAAATGTTTCCGTGCTGGTAGTAAAAACTAAATTCAAGATCATTGAACCGCGACTGTTTCAGTTGACAATATGGGACAAGTTGAAGTCTAGGGTTAAATTAAAGCATTCTAATGACATTCATCAGTTAGAGGTCAGCTTTGCACAGTTTATGTGCGGAAAATCAAGATCTCCCAAAAGATCAATCATATTCACTGGGCAGGTCTTGATTGTATTAGCAATACTGTTACGAAGATCGTTGGTAAAGGTTGGGGTGGTAATCAGCATGAAGGTAACAAGCACCAATCAGTACTCTCGTAGAAGTGGTTAGGCAGGTGGCCCAAGAATCTCGAGATTTGAGTCTTAACGTAATGATATGTAGTAATTTTTTAACGCAAGGATTACGCCGCCGGCTTCTATATCGAAGCGATCATGCCGGTAGTTGAAATGTTGGAAAGTTTTTTTTTCTTCTTTTCTTCAGATATAGAGTTGGAGGCAATCATATAAAAATCAACCACTCAGCAAGAGCATTAGGGCAATGTCAGCCCCAAAGCTGCAATTATGGAGTGCTGGAGCGAATGGTTTAAGATGTTGAAATGTTTGCACTGGACTAAAGCATCTTATGTATTTGTTCTTCCATAAGCCCCGTTTCCAAGCCTTCTAAATAGAAATTCTACCTCAATTAGTATATGCTCGGTGAAGAAATAATTGTGAATGAAGATGCAGCGGAGTGCATTCTAAAAAAATTTGCCCCTTTGGGGCATAAAACAATATTCGTCATTTGTCTTGCCCGTGTTTCTTTTCTCGTAAACTCTGCTCTCGGTACTGTCCTGTCAAGAATCAAAGGTGACGCTGATAACGCGCATACAGTTCGTTACCAGAAAGTACCGGGCGCGCAGTGTTAAAGAAGGTAAAGTGGAGCAGGATTGATGATGCTTGTCTTTTTCTAGAGATTTACGTGCCAAAAGCACGATATGATTATTAGGCACGCCATAATGGGGGATTCTAGATTTTTTTGCCACCTGCACTCCTTCAACAAGCACCCGATGAATGGTACACGGGCGTTCTTGCAGTTCGCCCCCATCAAAATACTGCCGCGGCGGCCCAGGAGTTGATCCCGTGCTGTCAGTTTTAGCAGCGCAACACCATAGCCACTACACCAACATGGCGGGTTATTATTGTGTGGGGACAATACAACAACGCAGGGGTGCAAGCTTTTGTTAGGGTGTAATTACTCTCTATCACTAAATTTTCATAAGAAGCCAACAAACAATGACACCAAGGACAACATAGGGGAACTTATTTGTGCTTAATAAATGAAATAAAGAAACGATAAATAATGGAAATGAAAGTGGTTGAAAAAACAACTTGCCGCAGGTGGGGAACGATCCCACAACCTTCGCATTTCGCGTGCGATGCTCTATCTATTGAGCTACCGCGGCGCCCTTTCCCCATCCACTTTCTGGGGTGCTTATGTTTCCTAGTAGAACCCTGGGAATGTTAGTCAGCGGCAGCACTCACAGACCTTGGCGGTGGACGTGGAACGTCCTTTCAGCCGCAGGCATCACGAGGACGTGATCTTTTTGGGTGAAGGTAACAGTTCAGCAAACCCACACGTGCTTCCTGAAGGCATCAGTGTTGCTGGATTCAAGACCCGCGTTATGTAATAAACGAGAAGAAAGGGGGTTAACCGAGGGGCCCGATTTTTTATTAGTCATATGATAAGAAGCCAACAAACACTGACACCAAGGACAAATAGCGGAAATCACTTCTGCTTCACAAATGAAGTAAAGAAACGGTAAATTAATGGAAATGAAAGTGGATGAAAAAACAACTTGGCGCAGGTGGGGAACGATCCCACAACCTTCGAATTTCGCGGCGCCGCGGTAGCTAAATTGGTAGAGCATCGCACGCGAAATGCGAAGGTTGTGGGATCGTTCCCCACCTGCGCCAAGTTGTTTTTTTTCATCCACTTTCATTTCCATTAATTTATCGTTTCATTATTTCATTTCTTAAGCAGAAGTGATTTCCGCTTTGTTGTCCTTGGTGTCAGTGTTTGTTGGCTTCTTATGATATGACATAAAAAATCGGGTCCCCCAGTTAACCCCTTTCTTCTCGTTTAAATTGTCTTACTAAGAAGACAAGACAGAGAACTGAAAGAATAGTCTACGTAGCTACCCGTAAGGTAGACTGAAAGCCGTGCCAGGCCAGTTGGTCTTTCTGCTGCTTTGATAACATCTGCGTCACCTGCGTGGGCAAGTAGGCGCGGTTGCGACGCGACAGACATAAAGCTTTCCGGCACACGGACGTGCGCTCATTTCTGATTGACACACACCTGCCTGGTTCTTCAAGTACGACATATGTCACTGACCACGCCGCGGCATACCTTGAAACCACATTTTGAGAAGTGTGCGCCGAATAACAGCTTTACGTGTCACTTATCACTTGAACAACAAAGTTGAACTTAGGAAACGTGCCACACCCATGAACAAACACGCTTCACCACCGCTTCCCTTGTGCCATGCATTCATTATATTTGTCAATTTTCCTTTCTTTTTTTTTTCGACAGAGGAACATGCAGCAATTTTGGTTCTCATGGAGCGCGCTGGCTCAGGCTGGCCTATCTGCCTTCTTTCAAATAAATTTTCTCTCTCTTTAGTTTTCGCGGCGTCCTATTATAACTGCCTAGTTACACTCAATGAGGATTTCAAGGTGCCGTCGTGAACACGTGTTTTGCGTAATTAAAGGTAAAAAAAAAAAGCCGCCTGGTACGGTTGGACTGTAGAGTAAGTTACTTCCAGTTTAAAGCCACGTTATTTTCCCAGGCATCAAGAAAATGAAAAAGCGCTCGACAACCACAACATCGACATGGCGTGATGATGTGCGTCGAGCCCAGCTGCTGCTATCTTTCGAAGGCGAGCAGCTCACGTCGAGAGATTAATGTGGCTGCGTCTTCATGTCAGCAATATCGCCCCGTATTTTGCCGGGGCGGCGAATGCGGTGTTCAGCTGGAGCAGGACAAAAACACACTAACGATGCACGCACGCGTAAACACACACACACACACACACATAGAGAGAGAGAGACATGGGCGTAGACACACGCATACACTAAATCTTTTTCCCACTGGCCTTGCCACCAGACATGATAAAATCTAAAGAACGATCCTATCATTCCCTGAAGAACCGCGGTTAGACTCCTGTTGCAGTCTAACGAAGAACACAAGGATTTCTTAATTTGCAGCGCCTTGAGTGTGTATAGCGTTTTGTGTAACGCAGATAGCGCATGCTGTTCTGGTGTCGTTTTTGCATGTTCGCGCATTTTCCCCCGCAATCTTTAGATTTCGCCGACCAACGGGACTTGCTCTAGATATGCTCCCGTTTCAACGTGAAATTGGCCGTGGATTACCACCTCGAAGCGCCACAACGTTTGCATCAAACAACGCAGCTCGAGAAGCGGCATTCAGAGATCACCCGCAACTCCATGAGTCAATTTCTCATGTGTTCGCTTTTCCCGAAAGTAGCAAAGCACCTTCCATCGAGCTAGGACTACTGAGGTCGACCAAGCTTCGTTCCCCGAGGCCACGCACCGCACGCCTTGCGCCTCGGCCACGCGCCTCATGCCCGAGCTTCGGAACGGAGCTTCGTGCTTCGCTACCCACGTGCTTGTCCTCGCCGCGCTAGGACGGCTGAGCAAACGCACGCAATAACCGAATGAACTGCACAATAAGGAAACGAGCAGTCTAGGGAAGAAATGAATGTAGAAACAACCCTTGACGCAAGCACTGGACGAGCGATCGAGACTCAGTGCATATCGCAGCAAGTAGGGAGGAGGACGAAACCTGCAAAGAATGAAAGCCCTGGAGCGACCGCAAGCCAGACACGCAATGAAGAACCTGGAAGTTAAGCAGAAAAGAGCAACGCGCCAGCCTCAAAGAAACACACTATCGACGCAGCGAACAAGAAAAAGTACAGGCCGCCTCCACTGCCGGAAAAAGACCTAAAGTCATATATCGACCCTAACTCGGGCTGCAACTATAAAGGTGGTCCACAGTAGCAATCACCTATTCCTTAGCCAGGGCAAGCAAGATGAACCCCAAGGCATTCCGAAAAAAAGTTACAAAACAAGCGCAATGGATCCAAAATCAACCAACTCGAGTCAACCAACCTGAACGTCTCAAACACACTGAAAAAGGTAGGACAACACTCAGAAGAATATGATATACTAAAGGTATGCAATGGCGCGACGAGAAAATGGTAATCCCAGGGGCAATTCGAGAGTACATCTGTGTAGCCCCCATTCCAAGAAATATGCATCCAATCTACCATGAAGGGAGAAGTAAAGCCAGAATAGGGACTCTCCGAAAAACCTACGGCCCAAATGAGGACACGCGGCATACCAATGCAGTGAACTCCAGCGCATGCTATCAGCATTGTTGACAGCAAGGACAAAGAGAGAACGGCAGCTAGTACCTTAACAAGAGAAATAGGTACGGCAGAAGAAACAAGAACAGCCATGGCCATCTAAACCTGCGGGGAGGGAGCAATAATACTCACTGATTCACAAGCGGCTTGCCGAAATCTTCAGAAAAGGAGCATATCCAGGCAAGCCCTACAAATCTTCAAAACCACGGCAACGAAGCACCTACCAGATATATGCATTGTTTGGACTGGGGAATGCTGGGGAATGCTGGGGAATGAGGCAACCGACGCCTCTGCCCTAGCTCACGTTCACCGGGCTTTCTCACAGGACGCGCTAAGCAGGGAGGATGAAGTCCGGGAAAAATACACCGATATTTTGGAACACTATAGGCTAGACATAAGAACTTACCCGCCACCTCACCCCAGCCTAACTATAGAAGAAGCAGTAATACTTAGGAAACCCACTACCTAAGTCCACGGTATCTTATTGCACGGAATTTCACCATCTGAGCACTCATACATCTGCAAGTACTGTGATGTCCCAGACAGCCTGTGTCATATGGTATGGGGATGCGTAAGAAAACATGGTGTAGCAAACATCCAAAGAGGAGCACTGGGAGGCCAAGCTAACAGCACCGGAGCCGAAGAAACAGCGCAGCCTGATCGAACGGGTACGGGAGATGGTCACGGCCCGCGGATACCTGGAATAAGGAGGCTGCCCACCTATGGCGCACACTGCGCGTGCTCAGAATAAAAGTTTATTTTTTCCCTCTTCTTCCCTAGCTCAGCTCCCTTTTCAGATTGCAAGTGAAGGCCGTTCCAGTTCTACACGTGAACCTGGACATCTGTTAATGTGCTTCAGGAAAACGAGGCCGTGTCGCTCTCGAGATACAGAACTATTCTCTAAACGTATACAGAGTGCGCGGGCTCATAATTGCTGCTTACAGTATTTGAGTTAAGGCAATGAAGGCTGCGAAATGTTAAAGCGATGTTTCCTTTGTCTAACTCGCCGTATTTCGTCCTGGATGTTTGGCGTTCGGTTTGCCGTCGAGTTAGCTAGCAGCGCCGTTTTCCGTAGGTGCCACCTCTCAAAGAGCTGCGGCGCCCATAACCGATTGGCTAAGTCGGACGTGAAATACAGTTGCATGAATCGTTTGTCTCTCTGCAGATCTAAATTTAATTAAAACGACTCCTAAAAGCTTCGCTTAATGTAGAAAAAACCGTTGAATCTGCTGTAATTTTCTTTTGCGGATCCTTCGCTTTCTTTTCGTGTACTACCATAGTCCCCAGCGAAACAGATCCACCTTTTCCCATGACACAGTTATTGTGTTTCTGTCAAATAATATCTGTACTTCTCACTGTTTTTGACATTTTCTCATTTAAATTATTACCTTTTCACATCCCCTTCCTTTATCCCTCTTTACTTCCAACGTCACGCTTTCAACCGCATTGCTGCAAAGACTGACGTCCACATAAACGTATATAAACGTAGTAAAATGCGCCCAACATGCAGGAGACATCAAAATAAATCAGTGCCAAGCTATTCGGCTGTCACTAGCACAGGAAGAACAAAGCGTTCTTTAGAAAATGACATTTCAGTACATAAGACACGCAGGTTCTTGTATTCTTCCAGAAAGTAAAATTGCCAAATCGAAAGTGCCGTAGGTAGAAATCTCAGGGTTAACTGACAACGTTGCCAGTGCGGCGTCCTATGAGAGGCCTCTACTACAGCTTCGGTATTATAAAATATTGCGGTGCCTGCAGAAAAGCAAGGACGCTTTTGTATCGCTACAAATTCGGAAGGAGGCAACGGGGCAATTATGAAAGCAGAACCGAAAACGGCTTTTGAAAGATGACCACGCTAAAGAGAGAGAGAGATAAAGAGGAAAGGCAGGGAGTTTAACGAGATATCAGTCTTCGGTTTGCTACCCTACACTGGGGATGGGAGATAGGGTATAGAACGAGGACAGAAAGGAAAAGTAGCGCCTATGCCTCAAGGAAAACACATGGAGTTATACGAGGGCACGTGACCACGCTCAAAATTCTGAAGGAAGCAACTTGTGTCGATGGAGGAGGAGGGTAGGATTTTATTAATGAGTTTGCCGTATGCAGGGGGATGATTTTTAAGTTTTACGAAATCTTTAGAAATTGCCTGTTGCAGATAACCTAATTTTACTCCTTGAGCTGGATTATTTGGAGAGGCGGACATTACTTGCACTAATTCACTAATTAACTTCGTAATGAATTGCTTTACAGCACATATCGCAATTTACGAATTGTAGTTTGTGAGCTTGTGAGGCGGATCCACTTGGAAAAAAAAATTCAAGAATGACAGCTGTGTGGAGATATGCGTCATCAAACTCGCCGTAAAATTAAGCTGTTGTTCCGACTACGTTTCAAACAAATCCCTCTTTTACGAAATAAAGCACGAGAGTAACTGGAACGCCCATGTATTTCGTCCCACACTTTGAGAAATATCTCTAAACGGGTGTAATCCTGGAAATTCATTTGAAGTGGATACGTCTAAGAAACTCACCGGCTACCAATCGTAAATCGTAATATGTACCTTAAAGTAACCAACTAAGAAGTTAATTAGTGAATTTTCGTAGGGTAGTTTAATGTGCGTTTCCATTTCTTGTGCTAGTAATATTCGCCTGTTCGAATAAAACAGCTCATGGTTAAGAATTAAGCCAATTTACACAAGCGACTTTAAAAAATTCCGTAGAAACGAAAAACGATCACCGCGTATATTCCACCCACCTGAAGCGTTTGTGTTGCATTTCAGAAGGAAAAGCGCGTAAAATTGAAATTCCTTCGAGGTAAGAAAAGACTAATAACTGCGTTCTGTGAGTTATTTGAACGCGTGAAATAACATGCCTATTTTCTTCAGGTTCTTTCTGAGTTCATTCTGTATGCGCTGGCAGCGAAACAACCGAATCGACATAATGTTGTTGTTCTTGTGAACGTAATATCGTAGTGCCAGTGATATCACATATATTAATATTGTTAAAGATTAATTTATAGGAATACAATAATTTTTACGTTGAATGCAGTGATAGCAGCAGGCTTGTCGCGAAGGACGCACGAACGCCTGAAGGTCTCGGGATAACTGCTGTTTTATTTTCTATGTGCTACGGGAAACGTATACAATGTCGTCTTCACAGCACAGACGTAATCCCTCCTAATCCTAAATCTCGCTTCATAATATCACTGCAATTAAGTCCCCACATTCTTCTACGAATTGTTTTCTGCAGGTAAACATTTTATACCTGGGCGATGGTAGACTCCGTAGCTGACAACTGAGGGTTAACTTTGATCTCCTGGGGCTCTTAACTGACAGACAGTGCTCGATACACCTACGTCATTGCCTTATGTCCCTAGCAAAATTCGTTGGCTGCCGATGGTAATCAAGCCCTCGACCTCGTGTTGAAGAGCAGAGATCCATTGGGCCACCTTAGTTGTTATATACATACAGACTGAGAACCCGTAGAGACCTCTCTTTCTCAACGCCCGTTGTTCTGTGGCTAAATGCTTTGCTTGAACGGTCACCACCACGTGACAGTATACAAGTGTGTTTTTTATTGGTTAGGAGCTACCTCGTTTGTGAATCCAATAAAATACGAGTTTGACGTCTCATTGCTTTCGTCAATCTAGTACGTGGAGGGCTCTGCACCAACAGTTAAATCCTGCAAAGCAGATACCACACTTCTGTAGAGATTTGGGCAACAGTTAGATGTTTATGGAACTCTCCACCACAGCATCCTTATATTTATTTCGAATGTGTTCATTATCATTTTTCTCATTTCTGTCGTAACAATTTTTTTTGCCTTAGAGCAGTACTAAATGGAGGATTCCAAGTACTTTTCACCCGAAACTCTCCGCATCATCCGATGTGTAACACAGCAGGCCCGTGTTGAGACAGTGGGAGAGATTAAGAATCGGAGAAAAATTATTCACAACGCATTCTTGAAATTCGAATATTCTCTGGGAGGGTGCTTAAATAGAGTATTTACAATTTATAAACAAGACGACCAGAACAATGAAAATATTCTCGAATAATACCGTCAAGAATAAGTATGAGTGGAACTTTTACGCCGAAGGATATCCTGTCTTGTTTCAGTCGCTGGGAGAGACGCCAGAATATTTTACCTTGTTGTTTCAGAAAAGTGTTTCAGATGCAAATAAAGTATGCATAAGCGTAAGACGCCTTTGTCGTTTGCTAAACTCGAAGCCGCACTTTCTATAAAGAGTGCGAAAACGGATCACAGAAACGCACTTCTCTATCTATTCTTTCCTTTTTTTTTTGAGGCTGTGAGTTATACGCGATCAGAGAGAGAGAACCATCAGATGCCTCAGAACTGATGACTGAAAACATGCGGAAGCATATGGAGCAGCGTGAACATCTAAGAGAAGAAGCCGCGTGCACGTAACTCCGAAATCTTTTAAAGATATTCACTGTTCAGCCTCCGGATTGTTAAGGCGTTCAAAAAGACCTTTCTCGTGTTTCTCAATCTTCTTATCCATAAGGCATGTCATCTAGATCAAAGAGACCTCAGCTGTGAGAACAAATACGAGGATCTAAGCGCACGTCCTGTACTGCGCTGCTTACGTCATGGTGCAGCCGCCTCATCTTTTCAGATGAGCATGAAATCTGTTATTCATGTAGTTTGGTTTTCATGTCTGCGATCATCGAACCACGCCAGAAGTCGAGAAAAGAGCTCTCTTTGCAGTATTACGCAGGGTTTACCTGAAATTTCATCGCACCAAGAAAATTTATTCGCGCAAATATATATATATATATATATATATTTCCTCAGCAGTCATGGAGGCATTACGGAATCAGGGTGTAGATGAGCCATATGTAAAGATACTGGAAGATATCTATAGCGGCTCCACAGCCACCGTAGTCCTCCACAAAGAAAGCAACAAAATCCCTATAAAGAAAGGCGTCAGACAGGGAGATACGATACCTCCAATGCTATTCACAGCATGTTTACAGGAGGTATTCAGAGGCCTGGAGTGGGAAGATTTGGGGATAAAAGTTGATGGAGAATACCTTAGCAACTTGCGATTCGCTGATGATATTGCCTTGCTTAGTAACTCAGGAGACCAATTGCAATGCATGCTCACTGACCTGGAGAGGCAAAGCAGAAGGGTGGGTCTGAACATTAATCTGCAGAAAACTAAAGTAATGTTTAACAGGCTCGGAAGAGAACAGCAGTTTACGATAGGTAGCGAAGCACTGGAAGGGGTAAGGGAATATATCTACTTAGGGCAGGTAGTGACCACGGATCCGGATCATGAGACTGAAATAACCAGAAGAATAAGAATGGGCTGGGGTGCGTTTGGCAGGCATTCTCAAATCATGAACAGCAGGTTGCCACTATCCCTTAAAAGGAAAGTGTATAACAGCTGTGTGTTACCAGTACTCACATATGGGGCAGAAACCTGGAGGCTTACGAAAAGGGTTCTGCTGAAATTGAGGACGACGCAACGAGCTATGGAAAGAAGAATGACGGGTGTGACGTTAAGGGATAAGAAAAGAGCAGATTGGGTGAGGCAACAAACGCGGGTAAACGACATCTTAGTTGAAATCAAGAAAAAGAAATGGGCATGGGCCGGACATGTAATGAGGAGGGAAGATAACCGATGGCCACTAAGGGTTACGGACTGGATTCCAAGGGAAGGGATGCGTAGCAGGGGGCGGCAGAAAGTTAGGTGGGCGGATGGCATTAAGACGTTTGCAGGGACAACATGGCCACAATTAGTACATGACCGGGGTAGTTGGAGAAGTATGGGAGAGGCCTTTGCCCTGCAGTGGGCGTAATTAGGCTGATGATGATGATGATGATGATGATGATGATGATATATATTTCGCTGGACTCTAACGCTTGACAAATAATGTTGTCTAATTTATTTTCCGGGGGCTACCAGCCAAAACAACGACATGATTACGAGGCACACCGTATAATGGGGGGCTTCGTAATAATTCTGACCACCTGGGGTTCTTTAACCTGTCCCCAATGCACGTCACATGAGCGTTTTCGCATTGATACCGGGATCGAGCCCACGACCTCGTGCTCAGCAGCGCGAGGCCATAGCCACTGAGCTATCACCGTAGTTATCAATTTTGCTTATTTATTGATTGCGTTTATTATCGTAAAGTATTATATTGGAACAGTGAGAGGTGCTACAGTTGCTGTAATTGCACTATAATGCTGAGCCGTGACGTCATGTTCCAGATGTTCTGGGGCGTGTCATCGTATTTCAGTTGCCAGTGCGGAAAAGAAAACGATGCGGAGCAAATGAGTGATGCTCTCGCTGCCGCTAGATGCCCTTAGTTTCCCTTACCTCACAGTTGTTCATTCAATGACATTACGCTGCCGAAGATTATAACGTAATGGCCGTGTTTGCGGAATCACGTTTTTCATAATGGTTCATCATGCCGATGATTCTCAAGATAGTCTCAGTGGAAATGAAATAGTTCTGAGCTTATTTTGCAGGTGCACAAACATAAAAAAAAAGTTGCCAACAGTGAAATCGAGTACAGCGGTATCCTGCTCTTCCCCATTTTAGTTTCTTGACACCTGGCACGCAAAGGATATATATAATTTGTACCCTAGTATACATAAAAAAAAACATAGCGCATCACACAGTGGGCTGTGTTACCGAGATACAATTTTTCGTTATATTATGTACATATTATATAACGCAGCAACGCCTCCACAGCACTGGTGTAAAGGGGTCGGTGCCCATAGAATTGGCGACAATGTTTAGTGCTCTCGAAACAGGCAGTGCACCTTGCACGAGAGCTATAATTATTACGGCAACGGAGGCAATTATTTCAAAGCGTCAGCAAGAGAAACAACAGAAGTTTGGCGTTATGAAGTAGCCGTGCAGTGCGAGTTGTGTAAACACATCTTAGTGAGAAACTGTTCTAATTAAGAGGCTAGGTTCATTACGTAACTCCTCTTGCGCCCAGGTTTTTAAGTGGTATACCGAACATTTTCTCGTAACTTCAACTGCGTCGCATGTAGAATAGCCTGGACAACCGAACTTCGAAGTATCTTGCAAAATAATTAAGGATTTTCACTCATAGGGCAGTATCACTGAATTCCGGTATTTTTCTTCAGCGAAACAATAGCCACTTCAATGCTCGCACTCTCACTTTCGCGACGAGCTCAACGCGGAACGATTTCGTTTTGGTTTCGGTTAACAAGTTCTGCTCTATCAACAATGAAACCACTTCAGCTCCCCAGCTTCATCGCACCAAAATCTGAATTGTTGGGAGCACTGGAGATTTGATGGAACGCTGATTGGTTTAGAACTCGACCACGTACGGCGGATTCTCCTCCACTTCATCTTATGTAAACATATGCAAGCACCGCAATCGCAAAAGGATCGCTTTCTTTGAGTACTTATCAAAGTTCGAAATAAAGTAATCATTAAAAGGCGTACCATACGTGGCTCTGGCCATGTAGCTATCGACTACATGCTTTCCTACTTGACAATCAATTCGGCAGCACAACGCTTTGTACTCGACGTCTCTATACTGGGTTACTAATTATTTCGGATCAGGCTAGCGCCGTCCGGGCCGTAGAACGTCGTGCAGCCGACGCGAAACATGGACCTTGTCCTCAAACTCTGTGCACCTTGCCGACCCTTCCTGTTTATACTTCTCAAACGTCTTCACGTCGAAAGGCTATCACAGCCAACGCATGTCCGCATAGGCAATACAGTGACTGCTCACGGCAGTGGCTGCATTAGAAAGGGCGAATGAGAGTGCGCACGCACTTGTATGTCACGGCAATGCGCGCTCATACGTGAGGATCGGCGAGAACCGAGGCACTCTACCGCCGTGTTCAGCTGAATGCGGTGGTACCGTATAGAAAGGTCGTTTTAGTAAGACTCATTAATGTAAACGTTGATGATTTACTAGGAAGATGCAGTGCCTTATATTTTGCCAGCCTGGGATATAGCTGGACTGTCTACTCCAGCTGCGCAAGCAGTGTTCAGGAAGGGAGGGGGCGGGGTGAGGAGGGAGGAGGGTTGTAGGTAGAACGGCTGTCATTTTAAAGATTTATGCTGGCTTATTTTTGTTTGTGAATCAGGCACATCACTTACATATAATAATTAGAGGGTAGATTTAAATTAGTTGAACCTAAATAAGTAAAAAAAATGAAGTGTTAAGCTTAAATTCTGAATAAGGCAAGAAATAAGTGTTCCCACTGAGTTTGCACCACCGAAGCCTGGGACACCACAGCCTGTTTTTCATGAAGGAAAATAACTGCCTTTGCCCTGCCCTTACCGCGCACTGTGCTTACATACTGGAAGCTGGGAGTAAATCAGTTTTTCACAAGCAGCGAAATGTGTTTTTCGCTGCAGTTCTAAACACTAATTGCAATTTCTATGAAGATGAATGCATGCACTTGTTGGAAAGGGTGACGGCAGATCTAATTACGTTTTGTTTGTACTTTGTTCGGCGTGCAGACCCTTTATTTGTGCATATGTTAAGCGTTTCGCATGGTTCTGCTTGTTTCTGACGAGATACCGATCCCCGTTTACCAACGGCTCCTTACATAGTAACACGATGCAAGAAAGGTATGAATGTTTTGAAGCAAACAAACAAGTCGCCCGACGCTCCGATCTTTCTGTTACTGTTCGCACATTCCGCTTGCTGAGAAGTTTCCCTCTGAATTGCGCAAAACATAGGAGGGTTTCAGCTTTGGCTAGTTTGGGCTAGCTTGTAATAGACTCTTGAATTAAACATTGAGAACAGCTCAAACGAGGAAAGTATTCCTTTTCGGCAACTTTCAAAAGTCTGTGAGGACTTGTTCCGGGGTCACTTTAACTTCTCGATCGACGTTGAGCAGTGCTAGTCCGGTCAATCTGTCTTAGTTCATGCGATTCTGGACGTAGCTCTTCAGACTTCTCGATGTCGAGAAAGCCACTTGCGCGGTCGACGTCGACACGGGTAATGTTGCCAGGATAGAAAACAGGTTGTGGATGTTAGGAAAAAAGTTGCGGTTACACATCCCTACGGCCTGAAAAGTGCAATCTGGGTGATACATTTTTTCGTTTTTGCAGCATTTGCTCATCCACAGCGTCATCTCTGCCTTGATGGCATCAGCCAAACGAATTTCGCCAAGATAAAACTGCACTGTGTCATCAATAGCAGAAAAGCTAGCTGATGCGCAGAACTTCGGCAGCAGCATGTTAAGCCCAATCTCAAACTTCTTATGGGCATCGAACTGGTCTCTTAATTGATTTTCGAAGTTCGCTATAGCAAAGGTAAATTCACAGTCCTCCGGCAGTGTTTTTCAGGAGTGGCAGAGAGTACGTTGCTTCTTTGCATCTGCCTTCCGATGATGCGTGGTAGGGTCATGTCGACATTTGTGATTTGCAGCAAAGAGAGCGACTTTGAAAAATCTTATTGAATTCCATTTCCGCACTCGCCTTTTTTAGTGAGGGATGGGGGGTGGGGTGGACGAGAACGTCTATATAACGTTCTTTACATGATCGCACGCTTGAGATGCTGGGGAGTTAGCACGCGTGAAGCAGAGCATGGTTTAACGAGTGGGCGCTACAATGCACGTACAACGCTTTGGATGCGGTTTAACGAATGAAGGCTTGAACACCGTTCAGGTGTCCGCTCATTCACGCCACGCCGTCGTACGCTTGCCCTCAGAGTAGGTGCATGTCAAAGCCATGACCCCTAAGGGCTGTTCAGGATTGGGCTTGCCAGCGCTTTGCCAGTGAGATCGTTCACGCGAATGAAATTGATAACTCTTCTTTGTGTCTGGGTAGTTCCAAAGCACCGTGTTTGACGTAACTCCCACATAGGGAAATGGGGGCAGTGCAAGATATATCGGTGGCCTCGTCAGCTAGCACTGGAAAACATGAACCTGAGCTACAATGCCAATGATCTTTGTATGATTTTACCACAGTAGGTGATCAACTTATTATGAATTTGTGACCTCGTGTACAGGGCATTTGCTGGAGGTGCTTCGATGTGAGCTCTCTAGGTGGCATCTCCATATTTGGCCCTCATCCTAAACAGTACTCGGAAATTTCTGTCGTTTGTCAATGGCAGCACTTGAGGCATACTTATTGGACCAGAGTCATCTGTTCCACGAAGCTCCACCTCCGAGATGATTGTTTCTATTATTGGTAGGAATATCTCGCGGTTTTCTTTCGCCGGCCTTGTAAGGCCGTGATCAAGTTGCGTTAAGGAGCCATGCTGTGAGCGCGACGGGACTGCTAGAAATTCTTAGATAGTGTTATTGACGCGGCGTGGTATCTGCTAGATGCGTGGCTCTTCAAGGCATGCATGGTTTTCTTGTAATTGGTAAACGCCTTAGTAACAAAGCAGCCCAAGCGTTGGTGCTCCCCTTTTCCTGCACACTCGCCCATGAAGACTATGGAATATTTTCATAACGCTCCTTGAATGCTCTCTGAATAAACAAGACCTGGGTAAAGATATATCCAGTGAGATTGGAAACTCATGTTTCTTTTCTATGTGTCTGTATAATTATGGGCAGCCAGAGGGGTCCAGGAATTTAGCAGCAGCCTCCCCATCATCTCTGGATCAAATACCTACCTAGCATTTGAGACAAAAGGCCCCTAGTCAAGAACATTTGCACTCATCGCACCGACGGCAGGCGCACGAGGGTGCGCAGGTGCCATGCCACTCACCTTGCTTGAGTATTGCTCCGTGGGGAAGGCGTCACCTCGCATGGCGCGGAGTGTACAGCAAAGGCCACTTGGATGGTGGCCACCATCATTTCCCGATGGCGCGTGGGTCTCGTGCTTGTCCTTCTTTAGGCAAGGTGTGACGCCGGGCTAGTTGGTATTCCATTATGATACAACCAGCGCAAGGACTAGACACAGAACATGAAAACAAGCAACGAGGACAAGGGCTGTGCTTGTCACTGCTTTTTGTGTTTCGCGCCTGCTCTCGCACTGGCTATGTCGCGACGACCTTTAGGGCCTGGTGCGATTCGTAGTCGGGTGATTCGCCTACGCGTTTTCCTGAGTCGCTACATAAGTTCTGGCACGGTTGGCTTTCCGGCTGTGCAGAGAAAGGATGAGTTTTGTCCATTGACAGAGGTAGCGCTTCTCCTCTGTCTGATTCATCCGTTCGGACTTTCTTGATGTAAGACGCTAGTTTCGCTTGCTTTGTTGTTGCAGCGTGTTTTTTTTTTCTTTTTGCTACCGCAATCCTGTGCACACAAACGGAAGTGGCCAGTGACTCCAAGGAAACACGTTTTTATTGCCTGGCGAAAACGTCGAACGAACGGAGAGAGAACGAACGCGCACAGGATCTACCCTGACACCCACTCCTGCTCCGCGCTTGTATTGCGCTTAGAACTGTAGAATAACCTTAGGCTCCTCATTTTACTACATGTCTGTTTTTTTTTCTCGATGATCCAGTACCAAGGGAAACGTCGGCTTCAGTGCAGCAAGTGTTTTTTTTTCCCCTCTTATCTGTTTTTCTTTCGATCTTATAAGCCAGGAAGTGCCACCTTCTTTCACCCCTCATGCCACCCTGCAGAGTTTTCTTTTCTTGGTTTCAGCATACGGACAAAGTTGTGTGCTTGCTATATCGACAGGCCGGCAAAGCCCGAACCACTAGCGTGGCCTTCGTAGCGCTACACACGGCTTGGGCACAGTTGGCGCATGCTTTTCTCTGTGTTCTTTACATATGCGCATCCCAGGTGGCATCAATTATCCTACGAAGGTGTGTGCTCGCTGCCTTATGGAATTGCTTGAAATGCCTTCCTCTCACCCCAGTCATGACTATCCTTCAATGTTTGCTTTAGGCTGTTTTTCTTTTGTAGGACCCGAGAAACGGGGAGAAGTGGCATGTGTCGGTGCGTCATTGTTCCGCAGATGACTGCAGAGGGTTCGCCGCAGCCATTGGAAGAGGCATGCGTCTTTCACAGGGTCTCGAAGCCGACAAGCTCAGTCCGCACAGGCGGGGAACTTCTCGATTGGCAATGGGCATGGAAAGCTCAGGAACCAATAAAGGAGCCACCAGACAGTGAAATCCTCCCCCACCCCCCCGCGAAAAATATGAGACGCGTGGGAAGGGGAGGGTGAGGTGCCACGTTGTGCAAGGTGGCCCGGTGGCGGAAGGAGTGCTGAGGCAATGTTGTAAAAGGGAAGGCTTGAGAGAAGGAAGAAGAGGGAGTATCGACAAAGTTACAATATATAAAAAAATTTTGCAACTTGCGGTCACTGTGAAGGCGGGTAAATATTTTAGTATTACCATAGGAGTTAAAGCACGAAAAAAATTTGGTGGAGGGCCGGGGCAGGAACCCTTAACACCCCCTCCCCCCCAAATTTACGGTGCTGTGCGGAAGTACATGGTTGAAAATAGTACTTGGAGGAACATCTGTCTCAGGACGACTTTTACATGCAAGCGCCAGCGTCCTTGAAATCGGCGAGATTATGTGTGTCGTCGCGACAGAAGCGAGAGACGGAGAAGGAAGGTGCCTGGAGGTGGAGAAGAGAATCGCGCGCGGGGAAAATTCCGAAGGAGCGCGCTGAGCACGCTTGGAGCACACGATAAAGCAACGTCACCTAGAGGGAACTCCATGTGGTGTTGAGCGAAACGGCGAAAGAGAACGCAGGCGAAGCTTCGAGGAGTCAGAGGGTAGGCGGAGGCGCGCTAGTTTGACCTCCTCTGGCAAGTTGCTACGGGTTCTGCGTGCTCTGGTGACGTACCGGGTTCGTCTTGTGATCGAGACGCCGACCGTCCAGCGAGGAAGACGGAGCAGCGGTGGCAGGACGAGCGCGAGTCGACCGACCTCGAAGTCGTCGCCAAGCGCGGGGCACGAGCTAAACAGGCCCGGCAAAAGGCGCAGGCTTGGCGTGCCCAGCAGGCTCCAGAAGAAGCATGGGAAAATGAAAAGTTCGAATAGTACATTACCAAATTACTTGAAATAGGAGGAGGAAAAGCTTTTATTGGAAAAGAAAGAAAGGACAAGCAAATGTATTTCTGCTTGTTTGGGGAGGCACCCTTAGTCCAGGGCTCCTGCGGCTCTTGCTGTCTCCCGGGCCCGCCGCACCAGTTGCTGCTGGTTACGAGGGTCCGAACTAGTCAGCGTGGCCTCCCACTGCTAGGATGTAGGGTTGGGTATTTGCGGGGCTGCTGCGTAGTCGTTACAAAGGGGACATTTGTATGAGTATAGTGTAGGGTGTATGGCGTGTAGTCTGCTTAAATGGGTGTATGTGTTGGTTTGTAATTGTCGCCATGGTACGGCGTCTTCGCGTGAGAGGGTCTTGTGTGGCGGTGGGTATTGTCGTCTGTTCAACCTGCGGTGTTGAAGTATGGCGTTGTATTGTAATGTTACGGGCTCCATAGATGCGACCGTATCCCTCTCCTGTAGCGCACGGGAGGTATGAGCTCGGCCTACAGCATGTGCACGCTGATTTCCACGGAGGTACTCGTGTCCTGGAGTCCATACTATTTTAACGTGCAGGAATCGGGAGGGTTGTTTCAGGAGTCGGTGGGCGATGGAAGATATTCCGCGTCTCGCGTAGCTACGGCAAGCTTCCTGGTAGTCAGTAATAATTGTGACGGGCTCGCTGGTTAGACTAGAGGTGATGGCCAAGGCGATGGCTGTCTCCTCCTCTAAAAGGGCGCTGGCAGTGCCGACCTTCATTGAGACCACTTCTTGAAGGTAATGGTCGACAACGCTGGCGATCATGGCTGCTTTTTGGGGGTACTGCGCGGCATCTATGTCTAGTGTGGTGGGGAGACTGACGTTTCTTGTCTGTAGAGTTCTTAAGCGAGCTTGGCGATAACCGGCATGATGTTCCGGGCGCATGCTTATGGGTATAGGGGCTACCTCGATGTGCTACCCGATGTTGGGGGCCAGATAGAATGCTTGTCCGTGGCCTTTGCCGTGTGTGGGATAGCCTAGGCGCACTAGGACTGTTCTTCCTGTTGGTGTGAGGGCTAGGCGTTCTCGCTGGATTGTGACTCCTAGGGCTTCGAGTTTGAGTGTGGCTGTTACCGGTGGTAGACCGAGTGCTTGCTTGTATACTTTCCGCAGAAGTACGTCTAACTGATCTTCCTCCTTGGGAGTGAGATGGTAAGTGCGAGGCGACGTAGGCAATGTGGCTGATTATCAGGGCCTGGACAAGCTCTGTTATATCGTCCTCTTTCAGTCCCTATCGTTTGGTGATGATGCGGCTGACCATTCGCATGACTTGGAAGGTGGTCTGCTTGAGGCGTTGGTTGGCGTGTTCGCCTCCGCCATTCTGTTGTATGTGGAGACCGAGGATGCGGACGCGGTTTACTGTGGGTATTTCTTTGCCATCGAGGGTGAGTATAATGTGGGGTATTTTATTCAGTTTCCTTCGTGATTACTGTCGAACGACTAATAGTTTTGACTAGAACCGTGCAGTTCCTTACAGTGCCTTACCAACTTTTCTAGTGGCAGTTTACACTTTATACAAAGCGAAATATTCACATAAAACATGCAAAATAAGAAATAAGCCCTGAAGAATCCTCCACATTTACGCACAATCAAAGCAATTTAAAAAGATTCTACGTGCAATGCACAAAGATGGAACAGCACCTACACGCTTGCGCATAACCCACGTTCGCGAAGTGAAACGTCACTGCAGCTTTAGCGTTTACGATCAAGGGAGCACTCGCGTTCAAGATCGTGCACTAAGCTCCTCCAACTTGGTCGTAGACGACAATCTGTGACTTTCGCCTTGGCCACAATGCGGCCGCCACGCCGCCGCGGCAGAGAATGGAACACGCGACGTCGTACTTGGCTGCGTAATGCCACAATGCCACGACAGCAGCTTGCTCTTAGTTTGATTACCTCAGAATGCTGATTTGAAATGGCTGGTTATGGGACTTCTCCTTGTTCACTCTGCGCGAGGCTATAGCACGCTAACCAAGCGCCAAGACGTCATCGTATGTTTCGGCACGCTTATGTGGAAAAGTATGAGACCTCGAGCAAATTTTCTCAAGTGTGTCGATGTTTGTCAACAGCCACGTGACTAAGCTCAGTAATTCGACCAAATAACTTTATTATATTATTATTATTATTATTATTATTATTATTATTATTATTATTATTATTATTATTATTATTATTATTATTATTATTACTATTATTATTTGTGAAAACATACAAAATACAAAGGAAACAGGGAGGGAGCAAGCTCACAATTGCCATCGATAGGGGCACAACGCCTGCCTACTCTTTCGGGAGGAGGAAATGAAAAGAGGAGAAGAAGATAGGAAACAAAGAAATAGGAATGAGAATACGAAATATACAAATGGCATAAACACGGAAAAAAAGAAAGAAAGAACACGGAAAAATGTCTATAAACGGGAGACCCAATCAGTTTTCTGCATGAAACTTAGCAAGGCTCTATGGGCCTGGTCGCGTTGAGCAACGCTCCCTCTCGGAAACAGGCAATCATAGAGGGTCGTAAACTTGAGTCCAATTAATCCGTATTCCTTAATTAGCAGTGTACTGTGTGTGACGTATGCGGGACACTCCAATATAAGGTCTTCAAGCGTCTCACACGAGTCACAGGACGTACACGCCGGACTGTCCACACGTCCTTGACGATACGAACGTTCGCGCACCAACACAGAGCCAACTCTTAATTTCTCTAACAGTGCTATGGCAGTACCGGGCAAGCCACGACCACGAACACAGATGAGGGAACGAGCCGTTTACAACACGCTGGTTTGGGTGGTGCTTTAGACATGCGGTCGTTGTCAATCATACAAGACCTTTCTCGGCAGTCACTTCCGTTGTGAGCACAGGTTCAAGCAAGGCGATCAGCCTCCTCATTTCCAGCAATACCCACGTGCGAAGGAGGTATCCACAGGGCAGTGAGGGACACTCCACGAGAAGTAATTTTGTCGGCAGACTCTATTATACTGCGGAGCATTGGGCTATTGGCATCCTTTCTCAGCATCCTGCTAAGAGCAGCACGGGAGCCTGTAAGGCCGACGACCTTCGATGTGCTCATCTCTTCCTGTACGCACTTCAGATCAACATCAATAGCTGCCAGCTCCGCAGTTGTTGATGAGAATGAATGAGGCATGCGAAAGACCCTTCTTATCTTAGTCGAAGGGCAGAAGAAAGCTGCTATAGCGCTTTGAGCGTCGCTGCTTACCGATGCCTCCGTAAATGCTTTAAGATGGTCTCCATATTTTTCAAGTAAGTGCAGTTGGGCCAACTGGAATAACTTTAGACGAGTTTAAGTCCTCACTCTGTTTCTTTTTCTTTGAAGAGTGTGCCTTTGAACCAAGAAATTATGATGCAAATAGGTGCTCATCTTCTCCTCCATCAATATGTTACCACGGACGATAACGTTTTCTTAATTTGTGTAACAGGTACGCAAGGAGAGCACCTAGATGAGACAAGAGTCCAAGAGGTGAGTTGTGGGGATTCTAAATGGACAAACTGCTTGAGGGGAATGCAGAATGTGCAACCTTTTGTATCAAGGTGGGGCAAATATTTGGGCCTTCTTCCGCGAAACCCTTGAATACCGTGTCTAGCTCGCGACCACGCTAGCAAAAGTTCGCTAGCCTAAAATGATACAGCTGGTGAAACGAAAGCAAAGAAAAATAAAAGGAATATGTAGAAAGCACCTCGTTTGCTACTCATTAAAGAAGTTCAATTAGGAATTAGGAACAAAACGCACGAAACATTGGATTGTGCGAAATAAGGATGACACTTTTTTTGCAGAAGGTTCCGCAACCCCTAACGCTGGCACACTGCAGTGTTTACCTGCCGAGTGGGTGCCGATATTCAGGATGCGCGCTGTGTAACTTTCACACTTCGTGGACCCTTATTTTCCCAGCTCACCGCCACTCCCGATGTCACCTCGGTTTGCACGGCGCCATTCGTCCTGTTCCATTTACTCGCCTGTACCACACCAATGACTTCCCGTATTAAGGGTAGTAGTCGAGTAGCTCGTACTTCGAGTGTGACGCGAGCCCCCGAGTGCCGGGAAATAAGTATCCTTCCGTCTGCAATTCCCCTTTTCTTCAGCGTCTGCCTCTTCCCTGCTTTCTTTTCTACCATTTTGTTTGCTTCTTTGTTTATTTTACCTGTGAACAAGGGTCGCGTGTGGGAGCCGGAACGTCTTCTTTTCTTTTAAATTTTACATTGGTCGGCGTAGAGCCCCGGGTTTTACCTACCTTTTCACCGCATAGTTTCCACTTCGAAAGAAGGAAGCCTCGTGTTCTGACTTTTTTCATGTTGAAGAAAAAGACAACTCACATAAGAAACAAGTTATTGCCTAAATTTCACGTTCTTCTTTAAAGACCAACTGCAAACAATTTTCACTTTCTCTAAATTTGTTTAAAATCAGTCGTGTATGCTACAAAAGCAATCTTGGCAAATCCGCCGGGCGGGTAATTGCGTGGTTTTCAGGTTAGCAGCCTTTATGCAGCACCTAAGCAGACTCCGCATTCACCTGGGGCATGTCGCTATGACGTAAGTCTCAGCACGTCGCCTCCGAGATCTTTAATAGCGCTGCGGCGGCCCTTATGCCGGAGGTCAGGTCGAAGAGCCGCGCGTTATAACCCATGCGTTCCTTCCAGTGAGCGGTAATGGCGGCGCCTTTTTTTTCAGTTCCAGTATACAAAGGGGTACTTTTGCGAGCTATTCTTGCCGCTTCGGCTTGTATTTCAAACTTACAATTTTTTGTGTAAGCTCCTTTATATGCAAACTGTTAGAAAGGAAACTTTTTGTGCAGCCCAAAATTTCATTGCATTTGATTTTTAAAGCTAGAGCCGAGAGAACCGTCAGAAATATTGAATTGTAGACCCGCGAAGTAGGCCAAGATTGCCTGCATGTAGTCCAGCAGACAATCGAGACGCAATGAAATGAGAAAAATTACACTGTGCCAGGAAAATAATTCTGATGTCATAATAAAGCAGAAATATTTTACGTCGGTCACATAACCAACAGAAGTATTCAAATTAGGACACGACTAATTGCACAGGCTCCGCTGGACAAGAAACATCGCATTGTGAGCCTTGCTGCATTTTTGGGTCAGGAATGTGCTCTATACATTCCCTGAGAAGATGAATTTCTTAGGCAGCTTTGCTTAACTTGTCCTCAACACTGGTTTTCATATGCACAACAGCACAGAAAAACCGGAACCAATTAAGAAAATATCGCAGTAAATTCCAGAAGTAATTGCTCGCGCTAATGACTGCTGCACTTACTCCGCTATTATGTCTGATATCGGAAGCTTTCATTTCATGCTCGTGGGGCATGGAAAGGAGCAAATAAAAAAAGATAGAAAAGTAATTTCGAAATGGAACTTCCTTGAGCTTTGGCGTACACTGTTGGCAACGGCGCCTTGCTGCTTTTAGACATGATTTTTCCAAACCATCTGGGACTGCAGTGAGCATCGCCTGACTTAATATCGCCCTACTTTATGGAAACATTCAGAAGATTACACGAAACTTGAAAGAGATGGCTAAAATTAGATATGCCGGCACAATAGTGCCGGCAGAGTTATGCCCTCTCTCTCAGAATGACGGCATGAAAAAGCCGAATGTGCAGTTGGCTTCATTTCCTATCGCTTAATTAGGCAGGAGGCCACGTTATTTCTTCAGTGCTATGATTCTGTAGAATAGGTTGGCGCCTTTAAGTGACACCGGCTACTACTCCTGCAGTAGCAAATGGACAAACTGAATGTGATCACACAACCTATCAAAAAAACTTCACTCTGCCAGCAAATTCACGAGCATTTATTTCATGCCAAGAACACTTAAATCAATCAGCGAACATCAACACGAACTAAATTCTGGACACGAGTCCTAGCAGCCATAGAGAATAATCAGTTAGGAAGTCAAAGAAAAAAAACATGTAGTGGCAGAAATAAATTATTAAATTTACTTGGAGTTGTCCGAGAAAACATGCTGATGTTCAAGAGTAGATGCTTTTGCCAATGAAGTGCTACAAAGCCACCCTGTAGTAAGTGTTCCTGTGAATCATCAACTATATAAAATAGCATTTTCTCGCCCCTTTCGTTCACTACGGACTCCACCACATCAGCCGTGTGTTGTAAGAAAACTTAGCCTCACAAAAGCCACCTTTCCATAGAAAGTAAGCATGACATCAGCCTACGCTCCAGCATTGACTGCAACGAAGTAGGCGATATAACAGAGCCGTTTATCCACCCTGCATAGCGGTTCCGTGTTGACAAGGAAACGTGTGGAAAATTTGAAGAGGAGTTTCATCCCGAGCCCGCAGAAGAGTCAGGCTTCCGTATGATTCAAAAGGATAATGCATTTAGCGTATAATGCGCAATGAGGAGTCGCGCGTGTTAGTCACATTTCGACGAGAGTCTGAATTGATGGAAATAAGTGACACACATTTGTGGCATGGAGATAGACGCTCAGGCGGAAAAATTATCAGCCAAGTGTGTCAGGTAAACACTTCCAGTAGCATCCTAATCCTCATCAGGAATCAGTACTAATGCGCTCAGCGTCAGTAACATCATAATCGTTACCACCGCCAAAAGGGACAGACCCTCAACAATAGGCAGAAGACGGTAAGTAAAACACGTCCCTGCGAGGACATTTCAAGGATTTCGTTTGTCCATCCCTGTTTTCGCCGATGTAGTACCAGTAGCCATCGAAGAGTGGTTCTCATTAACGGGCTTTCCATTCTTCCAAGCTACGTCTCCCGTACTTTTAAGGAACTGTTTTGATAATAACAGACCCGATATTCACACTCTGCGTTAACCACATGGTAGGCGAAAAGCCAGGTTAACATTTCCAACATACCATTAAACCTTGTTTCTATCTATCTATCTATCTATCTATCTATCTATCTATCTATCTATCTATCTATCTATCTATCTATCTATCTATCTATCTATCTATCTATCTATCTATCTATCTATCTATCTATCTATCTATCTATCTATCTATCTATCTATCTATCTATCTATCTATCTATCTATCTATCTATCTATCTATCTATCTATCTATCTATCTATCTATCTATCTATCTATCTATCTATCTATCTATCTATCTATCTATCTATCTATCTATCTATCTATCTATCTATCTCTGCGTTAGCCGGGTTCTGTTTCGATGTTCTACTTTGCGTGCTACCTGCATGAGTAGCTTTTCACGTAATAACTTGAGTAGGATCTTGATGAGGGCTAGTTGGTTCATACTTAGAACTGAGGTGAAACAGCGCGAAAAAGACGAGGACACAAGGAAACAAATACTATCAGCGCTTGTCTGTGGTATTTGTTTCCTTGTGTCCTCGTCTTTTGCGCGTTGCTTCACCTCAGTTCTAACAACGTGAGCTTCGTTCAACCGCGAACTCAAGGAGGTCAGTAAAGTGATTGAAGGTTACAGCACATAAATTAATAGGGGTTAACAGACTCGCAAAAGATACGTCTGCCTGAGAACCAGAGCTCAACCACGGGCACACGCCTCAACAGGGCGTTGGGCACGAGTAAATGTGGCCGCTGAACTGAATTGGAAGAATAGGTTGACCATAGATGTATTCCCTATTATAAACGTGGCCAATAAATATTCTTCATTGGTATAAACCACCACATTATTAGAATAGGAACTCAAAATTTGTGCATTAATTTCTTACTATGCGACGGGTGGGATACCTAGCGTCAATTCCATTTCGTGCTCATGCAGCCTTGAAGCACAGATGAAAAAAGAAATTTGAAAATTAAACGAGAGGAAACGTTAAAGAGCCCCCAAACGTTTTGGTTAGGCATGAAATTGATTCATTGATTACCTTTTATACACGACACAAACATTGGGTGGACACTGGTACAAAGCACGTCATTATTGTAGGAGAACAACTTCGAATTAGCGTTGTTATCTACTGCTTTGTGTCGTAAGGAACAGTCGAATTTGCTCCACACAATGATCACGAAGGCTGAACGCGTGCAAAACCCAAAGCACAAGGGAAATCGTTAAAGTTCTATTAGGCGCCATAGACCCGTTTCTGTCAATAAAAGCTAGTAGCTGTTGCCTCAGCTCAGTTATAGATAGTAGCGTCATTGTCAGCAAGCTTTCCTCCACCGAAGCAGCAGTACAAAATTCTCACAAAAGAGGAAAAAAATACACAATTCTTGTCATGCCTTTCACGACCAAGTATCGCGTGTTTGATCGGCTCTACCTGATTAACCGCACATTGATGTATGACAACACTAATGATTCGCGGCACAAGCGTCTCTCGCAGCCGTTCCAGTGACATCTTGTTTTGCGGCCTCAAACCTGGTTCTCCGTTTTCGTAAGACCGTTGCCGCTTACACATCGAACAAGGGCTCACCTTATTGATCATCGACCCGGCCTATAAAACACCGAGTCTTTGGCAATCGCCTTATGCGCGGAGAAACTTATAGTTTGAATGTGCATGCATATTTTAATGATCAGAAAAGGCTCTTCTTATCTTTATTATGCCTTCATGTCGGAAAAATATTGATTACTTTCTCTTTCTGAGCAACTGACGAGCGTCAACATATGATAGCAAGTACGAGTAGAAAAACAAGCTTGTGTAAACACAAGTACAACGATAGCGACAATGACAGCGACAACCCAAGAACGACAACTAATTAAGATCGCATGCACGATCGGGACAGTAAAGAGTTTTAGCTTGCCCATAAACTTCTTACCGTTTACGGATTAGTGGGATACTGGAGCCGTAGCCGGCTGCAGCAAATGTGGTAGCGACATGTTCTGTCGTTTTTTTTTTTCAACTACAATGCGTCAATGCGTTTGAAATATTTTTTGATCGCATGAATGTTCTCGTCGAAGGAAAATTATAGAATGACTGAACGTTAAAGAGTATGTCACTACCAAGGCTTTAGGCCAGCAGTAGGATCCCTCTTTTCTTTTTGTCCTTATTCTCTTGTTTCTTGAACTCCCGCCTACTCTTCATACCGACTTATTGTCCTTCTCCTTCCCATTGCGTGTGGAGAAGTGTCAGCTAAGGAAGGAAAAGTTGTAAGGGAAACGCAGGGTGGTCAACCACTTTAGCTCAACCGGTTTGCTACCCTACACATGGGAGTGGGATGGGGGATGAAAGATGGGCAGGAGAGAGAGAGATCACATAGCACAGCCCACACATCGTCAGTTACAGTCCGTCACTCTTCCGTCGTACGTGACATCACTGTCAAAGTCGCTTGTCCAAGTCAGTCTCTTTAAAATACCGAAGTAGTCCCTTCGTCGCCTGCAGCTGCGATGTTTTCTGTCGGCGACATCTGAAATCGTTTCAACTGACAATGGTCTATTGTCAAGGTACGCTAGAACGGACACCAGGGACTGTCTCTCTGAATATTATATTCAGGACAGTCGCACAGAATGTGTTCTAGCGTCTCCTCGCAAATACAGGCATCGCAGAGAGCGTTGTCGGCCGTTCCAATGCGAGATGAGTAAGATTTCGTGAATGCCACCCCTAGCCATAAGCGGTACAGCAGACTGGCCTCTCTTCGGTGGAGTCTAGTTGGCATACAGAGATGCATCAAAGAAGCCAGGTGGTATTGACGATTGCTCAGGTTGGTCTGGCTGCTTTGTGTGCACCATAGAGAGAGCGTGATCTCCTGTGCAAGCACTCGAAGTCTGCTGGCAGCTAAGCGTACATAAGAAACCTGCTCAGGAAAGTAGTTGCTGCCCTGACGACAAGTCCCCTTTTCGAAACGTTCGCTGCACCGACATTCCTCGTCTTAAAACTGTTAATCACTGCACCGTACAAGACACACACAGCCGAGTATAATACACGTGTGAGATAACATGCGTACACAGTCATGAGTATTACACATAACATGGTGTCTCATTGAACAACTCTGTATTAGATCAGCGGTTGAGTGGTTGCTGGTGTGACGCACAATGGACACTTTATTGTGGTATAAAAGTTACGAACAGGTATAATTTGCATGACATTTGCCTAAATACTTGCCCGAAGTAATGCCGCCATGCTTGCTGCTTAGTGAGAGAGAGAGGAAGGACAGGGAGCTTAACTCGACGTGTATATATATATATGTATATATATATATATATATATATATATATATATATATATATATATATATATATATATATATATATTGCGAGACAGCTGTTCAGCCTCAACGGTTTATTGCGCTGGTCGCGCGCTGAAGAAGATGACGCGCTGGCCATGATGATGAATATATACAGATGAAGAGGATGAAGTGCTAATGTAAGGCTCACACAACTTTCCCCGCCCGTGGAAGCGGCCCACCTTGCCGCTGGTTACTGTGGGAAACTCCGTGTGAAAGTCTTTAAACGAGAAACATGCACAATCTCCGTGGCACGGCAGCGGCCGTCCAAAGGCGCAACAACTGGAGTGACACGATAGTTAACTGGCGAAGTCTGTTCCCGAATAACGTAGGGCCCGATAAAACAGGACTGAAATTTCTCGCACAATCCAGGAGCGCGAACTGAGGTCCACAGTAACATTTCGTCTCCAGGGTGGAAGGAAACGACACGGTGAGATGCATCATAGCGAACTTTGCGGTCTTGTTGACTGGCGTAGGTGTTGAGGCGGGCACGTTGGCGACACTGGGCAATGCGCGAAATGAACTGCTCACACACTGATGTGGACGAAGGCACGGGGACAGAAGAAAGAAGCGTCGAGGATAGTGAGCGGTTGGCGACCATACACATACAGCCGTGTTGTATGCGAAATTGACGAATGGTAGGATGACATCCTAGTTGGTATGGTCAGGATTGATGTACATAGATATCATGTCGGACAGCGTGCGATGAAAGCGCTCTGTGAGACCATTAGTTTGAGGGTGGTAGCTGGAAGTCGTTTTATGGATGGTATTGCACGCACGGAGAACATCGTCGAGAAGTTTAGAGAGAAAGGTCGTGCCGCGGTCTCTCAAAAGGACACGTGGGGCTCCGTGCCGTAAAAAGATGGCTTCCAAGAAGAAGGCTGCAACCTCCTCTGCGGATCCCGAGGATAGTGCTGCTGTTTCAGCGTACCATGTCAACTGGTCTACAGCTGTGACGATCCATCGTCTACCGCCATTGGTTAAGGGTAGCGGTCCATAGAGGTCGATACCAACGATTGCGAAAGGAGCTTCAGGACACGGGACAGGTTGGAGCAGTCCAGCCCGAGGGGAGGTGAGTCGTTTGCGGTGTTGGCAGAGCGAACAGGAAGCCACGTATTTTTCTACGCTGGTTGCAAGTCCAGGCCAAGAGAAGCGGCTGCGAATTCGCTCGTAGGTTTTATGGAAACCAAAGTGACCGGCAGTGGGATCGTCGTGAAAGGTCTCCAATATCTGGGTCCGAAGTGATCGGGGGACGACAGGAACCCAATGGTGTCCTTCGGAATGAAACACGTACGGTATAATATCGAATTTTCGATCTTGAATTTCAACTGCCGACGGAGCCGAGCGTTAGGTGGGCGAGATGATCCGCGAATACTTTCCATAACGGCGTGGCAGTAGGAGTCATTACGTTGGCTAGAGGCAAACGTATGAGAATGGCTGTATGGGAGCCGGTCGAGTGCTGCGAGCGAAGGAAATGCATGCGACGCGCCCTACGGTTTGCTCACGGAAAGTGGTAAGCAATCAGCGTTTGAAGACGGTGGCAGGGGACAACGAGAGAGAGCATCGGCATCCTGGTGTTTCTTTCCAGACTTGTAGGTGACGTCGAAGTCGTATTCTTGTGAACGGAGTATCCAACGGTTGAGACGTCCCGTTAAATTCTTTAGCGTCGCCAACCAGCACAAGGCGTGGTGATTAGTAACGACCGTAAAGTGGCGGCCGTGCAGATAAGGCCGAAATTTTTGCACGGACCAAACAACGGTGAGACACTCTTGCTCGGTAATCGTATAATTTTTCTCTGCAGCTGTTAGCGTGCGACTTGCGCATGCAACCACACGTTGTTCAGAATTTTGCTGACGTTGCAGAAGAACAGCGCCGATACCGTGTCCGCTGGCGTCAGTATGTAGAAGAGTGGGTGCGGTGTTGTCGAAATGACAAAGTACAGGTTCAGACGTGAGGGCACGCTTGAGGGCGTCAAAAGCAGTTTGGCATTCTTCCGACCATATGTAGGGAGCTCCAGAAGGAATGAGTTGATGGAGCGGCGCCGCAATGGTGGCAAAGTTACGCATGAAGCGCCGGAAATACGAAGCTAGGCCATGGAAGCTACGCAAGTCTTTGGCGCGTTCAGGCCTGGGGAAGCGGAGGACAGTGGTAATCTTGTCGGGGTCGGGTCGAAGGCCCTCCTTGCTGACAAGGTGTCCAAGCACTTTAATTGTTTTGCTGGCGAAGTGGCACTTTCTTGTATTCAGCTGAAGGCCAGCAGCCGAGAGGCATGTCAGGACTTCGTCGAGGCGCTGCAAGTGCTGATGGAAGGTCGAAGAAAATATGATGATGTCGTCAAGATAGCATAAGCAAGTCTTCTACTTTAGGCGTCACGGTGTCAATCATCCGCTCAAATGTGGCGGGAGCATTACACAGGCCGAAAGGCATTACGTTAAATTCGTAAAGTCCATCGGGTGTGGCAAAGGCGGTTTTCTCCTTGTCTGCTTCGTGCATGGGTATCTGCCAGTATCCGGAGCGTAGATCAAGGCTGGAGAAATACTCCGCGCTTTGTGATGAATCTAACGCATCATCGGTTCAGGGCAGTGGATATACATCTTTGCGGGTTATCTTGTTGAAGGCACGGTAGTCTACGCAAAATCGCACTGAGCCGTCTTTCTTACTCATCAAAACGATAGGTGCCGACTAAGGGCTTGAAGATGGGCGCATTATGCTACATTTCAGAATGTCGGCAACGTGGGTATCGATGATCTGTCGTTCAGCGGAATAAACGCGATATGGCCGCCGGCGCACGATGGAAGTTCAATCTGTGTGTATGCGATGAGCCGTCGCAGAAATCTGTTCCAGAAGAGGAGAGTGGACGTCGAAGGAGTCTTTATGCTTGGATAACAACGCCAGTAACTCCCCCGCCTGCTGTGGCGTTAGATCGGAGCTGATGGTACTAGTGAGATCAGAAGCGGGGACCGGATCTATAGCTGTGGGTGATTGTGAAACAGCAGTAGTTGAGGTAAGCACCGAGACAGGCTGAGTGTCCAAGACGCACATGAGAACGTACGGCGCCTTTAGAATGCAGGACTGACTCATTGGTTGTGTTGAGTGCAGCCAAAGTGGCCATGGCGTTGGTGAAGCGAACAAGGCTGGGTGCCAGAGTAATCCCGTTGGATAAGCAACGGGCTGACGGTACAACTAAAACGTCACCATCGGTGATGTCTTTGCGACCAGGGGGCACCATACTATCGTCAGCGGTTCGTAAGCGAAGGCGCGGTTCGTGCGTGTCATCGGAATTGTCGGTCTCTGTCAAGTTAACGAGGCGTTCACGGCACGAGATGAAAGCCGACGCCGAAGACAGATAGTCCCACCCTAGTATAAGCATGTGAGCACAGGAAGTCAACACTGCGAACTGGATATGGTGGAGTATCCCATCGATCGAAACTCTAACGGTGCATTGCGCCGATGGCCGAATCAAAACATTATTTGCACCACGAAGAAGAGCTCCACCGTAAGGTGTAGTAACTTTGCGTAGGCGAACGCACAAGCCAGCGTGAATAATAGAAATAGCTGCTCTTCGTATCAAGTAATGCTAGGACTGGTACACCTTCTACACACACGAATAAGGTATTGGCCGGAACGCTGGAGGAATTGTAGTCTGTGCGAGCCATGCAGCTTTCCCTCCAAGAACTGCACAATCTAGTTTTCAGATCGGTAGTCAGGAGTGCGGTTGGCCGGTTGCAGGGGTGATGTCGAGCGTTGGAGAGGGGAGGGCGAGCGGCGACGCCCTGGACGGTTGTTGCGAGGCGCTTCGGGAGGTGGAGAAGGTGAGCGTGGGGTGCGCCGGCGCTGGTAAGGACTCGGAGGAAGCAACGGGTCTCGCTCATAGATATCGTAGCCACGGCGTTCGTCCTGTTGTCGTCTTCGGCAAAAACGCGATATGGGACCGCGAATACCACAATAATAACAAATGGGGTGGGGCGTAGGCCGGGTAGTGTAAAATCCTGTGGCAGGCGGACGAGGTGGTAGAGTCGCCAGATGGTTGGGGGCAGTAGCAGAAGCAGGAGGCGCTGTCCGAACGAACGCTGGTTGCATAGCCGCAACCTGAGCATACGAGGTTGATGGTGCAGGAGGGCCACAGCTCGTAGCGCAGGTCATGGAGGACAGCTCCTCTTTGATGCTGTCGCGCAGGCCGGGAACCGAAGGCTGAGGCTGGAGAACGGGAGGACTGAGCAGGCCACACGTTTGGAGCTCTTCGCGTATGAGCGTCCGAATCAGCCTACGCAGGTCAGTATCCGATGAAGGAGGCTCTTCGCCGACGACAGGTAGTAAACGGATGGCCTGCAGTGCGTCCAGGTGTTGGCAAGTCGCGATCACATCGTTGACGGTATTTGGATTTTTGATCGCCAGTGCGCTGAACGCGACGTGGTCAATGCCCTTTAGGATATGACGAACACGATCAGATTATGTCATGGTGGCGTCAACACGGCGACAAAGGGCGAGGACGTCCTCGATATAAGAGGTGTAAGTTTCCCCGGGAAGTTGCGTGCGTCCGTCAAGCTTTTTCTTGGCGACCATAGAGCGGACGTTGGGAGCGCCAAAAATCTGCCGAAGCTGGTGTTTGAATGCCACCCAGTCAGGCAAGGTGCTCTCGTGGTTGAGAAACCAAGTCCTGGCAACGTCAGGGAGGTAGAATGCGACGTTGCGAAGCTTGTGCATGTCATCCCACTGGTTAGACTCACTCACGCAGTCATAATTATCCACCCAGTCATCAAAGTCGTCACTACGAAAGCCAGCGAACATGGTGGGATCACGCTGCCGCGTGCTGATGGTCCATGAAGGATCGGCCGGTGGAGCAGAGACGGTGACGCCGGAGGCTCCTGGAGTATCTTCTTGGGGCATCCTGGCGGAAAGGTGGAGCAAGCGGCGGCCTGAACGAAGCTCCAGGGAAACTCGAAGGCGTAGAGGACCAAGGGATCGAAAGCAGCCTCCACCACTTGCGAGACAGCTGTTAAGCTTCAACGGTTTATTGTGCCGGTCGCGCGCTGAATAAGATGACGCTGGCCATGATGATTAATATATACAGATGAAGAAGATGAAGTGGTAATGCAATGCTCATAATATATATATATATATATATATATATATATATATATATATATATATATATATATATATATATATATATATATATATATATATATATATATATATATATATATATACGGCTTTTCCTCTTGCGCGTGGGGGAGGTAAAACGGGTTACAAAGAAAGGAATAGGAGAAAAAGAAAATTAGTAACTGCTATAGGCGTTCACTGAATCAGGTGGATCGTGAAAAGCACAGTCATGCTTTCGCAATATTCTGGCCGGATATAGAGTAACGTCTATCTCGTAGGACTATTTTCTCCGACAGAGAGTGATCGACGAGCTCCTTTAACACAACAGTTGCTTAGCGGAATTGTTCACTACACCACGAACACTGGCAAAGAATCTGGCTGATAGTTTCCTACTGCTGCTTAGAGAACAATAACGCCGTCGGTTGTTCATAATCAATTACTTGTGCAGGCGAAAAACAATAAGGCCCTCCAACTAACTGCCAGAAAATTGTTCGCAGAAACACGGAAAGTATCACACGCCCGGCAGATATATATATATATAGGTTCAAACCGAATGCACAAATCAAACTGAGTGGCCTGTTATACATAGTTAGGAATGGCCTGCCGAGGTGGCAACATGCAAGTTTTCTCAGCCAGCTGCAGCTGCGAGCGTTGCGAGCTTCCCCAAACAGAACCATGGAAGCCTATCACAAGTGCTGCGGTGACTCATTTCGTAGGGGCCACGAGGTGCCGCTTCAACACCCCCTCGGCGCCGCTGTGAATAATCGCGATCGGCGGACCAACTATTGTTACTGAACCCGCCACCGCCGATATGGTCTCCCTGCAGCAAGAAGAGCTTCCCCAACAAAAGGGTGCTTTGCGGTACGTGGGCCCCAGGATTCATCACAGTCTGCTGACACTCGTGGCGACTACAGGACGCAAGACAATGAACAGCCGGCGGCCACGCTGCGGGGGCCAGCTCGGAGAACTAACGCGCCTTTCAAGACGTAAGCCCCGAGTTCTGCGAAGCCTGTCTCACCTCGGAGGGGGCAGTGAAACCTGTGCGGAATGTGTGTGTGTAAACCCCCTACCCCCTTCCCTCAAAGGCCACGAGAACTTTCTACGCTGACTGGTCGAATGTTTTCCTCACCTATAGGGATCTAGGGAACACGGAGTGTTTATAAGCAGCTGTTTTTCGCTGCTAGTGTGTGCTCGTCAGTGTGCTCGTGAGCAGTGTGCTTGTGCTCGAGAAGCAATCTGTTTGGAGCTTCCTGCTCGCATGTTGTATGCTTCGTCTTGCGTGCTCCATTTGGGAGCCACGCTCGACTGTCGAATGTATCTCTTGTTTAAAATGTAAATATCTGTAAATAAACCCTGTACGCCTAGTTCCTCCCAAGTTCCTCCCTACGACCTACAACCCCTACAACTGGTGGCAGCGGCGAGATCGTCCGACAACTCTTGACAACATGTAATTCTGTTAGGGCTCAATGTTTAGGCACATTTCGACGAATGAGCACACGGGACTTTTCCCGCAGGGGTAGATGAATACAATATTCGTAACAAGGCCTACCTGGATGTACTGTGCAGCCTATCGTGCCTTCCTGTGCGCAGCAAACATTTGACATCGTTAATGGTGCTTGTAGTTTAATTATCTCATTGCTAAATTCCTTACACGTAAAGGGTATGACCGAGTCGTTGGTAGGGAAAAGTTGTGTTTCTGTCGACTTTCTGTGGCAAGTAAGCATAACAGTAGCTGGAACAGACGATTTAAGAACTGCATAAAATGAACTTTATCAGTTATCACTGCCAAACTATCATGCACTTTCCTATTCCTTTCCTATCCGACCTCAACCACATCCTCACTGCTGACCACTGTTCAGGTTTCAGCAGATGTACCTAAACAGTTACAGGGCAGTCACCGTTATTTCCTGACATCCTTTAGATTCATTTTACTTAAATTAAACAACCACTTACGACAGAAGCTTCTCATCCCTTTTCTGTCTTTAAGAAAACCTGACTAATGCACTCGCACGCTCAAAGCAGGGATACAGTGCGCTCGTAGGGAGGACTCCCCGAGGGCCCCAGCATCTTTAATCCAATAGAAGTAGCACTTATGCACGGAAGGGGAAAAAAGCGTGCGCAGTTTTCATCCTATATCGGCAGTAGTAGCTCGGATGCAAAGCAGACTGTAAACAACACTTGCTGCTCTCCATACCAGGCGGAAGCTTTCAGGCCGAGCAACCCTCTGAAATATGCGAGACGTATTTCACTTTCAATTTGGGGAAGTGAGTACACACCGGCTTCGGTTCTGTCGTTACCATGACAACATATATGAAACCTCGTGTTTACTTCCGCTCTCTTATTCATTTCTCCCTGCGTGGACGCTTACACTGCCACAAAGCAACATCGCTTTCATGCATAAGGCTAACTTATTTATCGAGAATACCACTACACAGTTGCTAAGAATGGCTGTACACACCAGGAAAGCCAGTCAAGCCGACATTGCTCACATTTGCTTCTTAAAGGCGGCGAATGATGGATATAAAGGAAAAAAAAATTCCCCAGTGTCCACTGGAGTTTTATTCCTAACTTTGAGCAAATTTAGAAAAAGAAAGCTCCACCTCGGGAGCCCCTCTATAAATACATGGCAAAGGAAAAATCCCTTCCCATGCATAAATTTGACTAGGTTTGTTGCAGATATTGAAGGTATACAAATTGTATGGGGCAGATTGTTTATTTAGACAATCATTGGTTATAGAAGTTCTTGAAGATCGAAATATTTAACAAAACGAAGGAATAAGTTTACAACTTTGTGAATAAATCATAAAAATAAAATGTCACAATTATGTAAGATGCACATATTTAGACAAAGAAGCGCGCTAAATATTTGATATACAGAGCTCTCACACACTGTAACACTAGGTAATTGGCAAGGCGTCTGTTAACTGTCGTCAATATATTCACAGTTCCACACAAATTGTAATCAATACATCAATTTTGTTCACTTTAGAAGCCCTGCAATATGTGCTTTAATTGCATAGTTATAGATTTCTGAACTTTACGCCGCAGTTTTCTTAAACTGCAACAATTTTTGGTAGCATTTGTAAATCAACTGAACTCCTAAATAAAAACTCTGCTTCTTTCAATTTGTACGCTTCAGCTGTCTTATTAAATGCAACGAGTTTCATTCAACTGGGTGGAGTGGTTGTCTAATGACATCATTTCAGTGTTCCAGATGTGTTTAAATATAAAAGTAGAAGCTGGACTTGGCCTAAAGCTTCCCCTTAAGGACTTTCCTTTTTCCTGCCGTAAGCAAAACCACTGGGGGGTCTCGTATTCTAAAAATGACATAATTGCTGTGTTGTCTGCTTTTCTTGGCATTTCGTTCTCGCTCGCAGTGCTCACTTAAATATTGCGATTTCGTCAATAGTATTAGTAATTTCCTTTCTAGAAAGTCACGCCCCACTAACTCTAACTAACGTTTAGATAAGGTAAAGAAAAAAACTACGCTTATAACTATCTGGTAGAAAAACTTTTCATCGACGAACTATGGACAAATGGCCTTAACCCGTTTTGTCGTCCAATGTCTGTAGTACGTCTGCAAACAAACAATTTTGGTTCCTGTGAACCATGAAAAGGGGAAGTGTGCAACTCTTAACGACCTAGATGCTTTCCTGTACACGGTCTGTACGCCCCTCGTAGACAAAATATTAAGTCTGAAACAAGGCTAAGTATTTTTATTCGAGCACATGGCACATGGACGTCGGTACCGTGTTGTCGCGGTATCAACGTCGTACATGTGGCCCACTCGCAGGGGTTAGAAGTTTGTTTACCTGCAAAAACGACCTACAGAAGGGGCATCTTCATACTCCAATCAATCACCTCGGCAAGGTAGATCCGGCAGTGTTGTGCTTACCGCTACTCGCATGACCGCTCAGCGGCGCGCAGCCAGAATAGCGTTCCTGCGAAACAATAGAATGCTTACCACACCAAGGTGCATGCAGTGGTTCTAGCAGAACAGATTGCAGACGTTAAGCAAAACTTATTTCATCCTTTCTTTGGACGCCGACAAACGCCAATGGTATTCTGTCGGTCTCGTCTCGAATAACATCGACGTGTGCCAGTGCCTGCAATGGCACTGGTGGCTCTTCATCCTGCCACCATTGTGAGTCACCTGCAAGCTTCCAGGGTGATGTTTCTACTGCGCTGAAGCCGTTCCCTCGCGCTGCCATGTTAGTCTCACATTATTTCTCGGAAGACCTTTTGAGAAACTCGAGCGCAACGCTGAATTTTGCTATCGATCACGTACTGTGTTTCACCCTTCGAGTTCAACTTTTTTTTTTTTTTTTGCAAAGGACGATGAGTAGCTGTAGAAAGTAGAAGCGTCACATGCTGATACTGCGGTTGACAAAATTTGTTCGTGCTATTTATTAGCGAAACAATATGCGCCACCAAAAAATTTTACGTTGTCAATATTGAAATATCATTGCATGTCGCTGGGTCTGTTGTTTAGACTTTGGAGGCAGCCGAGCACAGCTCTAGGTGAAATTCAAGAGAATTCAAAATCCAGCACGGCAGCATATTGTCATAGTAGTAAACGGGTTCGAAATTTCTATGACAGCACGCACTGCTCCTCAGAAATGGAAATTGTAACTTTGAATAATAATAGTCACACATTTAAGTGTACAATCAGTTCATACGATTGCCATGGCAACTTTTCATTCCTACTAAGGTTTCATTGAGCCGCACACCAGTTGTGTACACGGCTTGAAAATACTGAAAACGTGATGACTATAAAATTAAGCAGTTGCGCTGAAATCACAGGCGGATTAAGTGCATTCAGTCTGTTAGACGTCGTTAGTCTAAAGGTCATCGCGATTTCGAGGTGTTGTTAACTAATATTCTGCAAATGCACGCGCCGAGCATAAGGGGCTACACTGGGAAACCTGGGACAGTGCTACGTAACTACACTGTCCTGAAACCTTCTAATGCACTTCCAACATAAGCGCGCGCACTCTACATGTGTTGTCTGACACCTACCAAGGCACTAGTGAAAGCTTACGAACACTGCATAACGTGATCCAACGTGATGTCACCCTACCTTGCGGATTAACGAAACGTTGCATGGTCACTTTGAGGAACTTGAATACAGCGGTGCAACGCGCAACTCGTGTGATTGTTGTAGCCCTCTCTCTCTCTCTCTCTCTCTCTCTCTCTATATATATATATATATATATATATATATATATATATATATATATATATATATATATAACGGCCACCCCCCCGCGTTCACTCCACAAGAAGTTCACTATATCGTGACACTCACAATATCTGAAAATCGAAATGGGACTAGCTAAGTCCTTACGAGTTCAGCGCAGTCCAGCCATATATATATATATATATATATATATATATATATATATATATATATATATATATATATATATATATATATATATATATATATATATATATATATATGGTTCGACTGCGCTGAACTCATAAGGACTTAGCTAGTCCCATTTCGATTTTCAGATATTGTGTAGAACTAGTCGCACTCAAGTGTCACATAGTGAACTTCTTGTGGAGTGAGTGAGCGCGGAGGGGTAGCGGTTATTAGCACGAAACATTTCGCCGCTCTCCTGAGCCGTTGCTAAAAAGATTACAACGAGTTTCCGGGAAAACAATGAAAGGAATTGGGTCTGCGAGGAATTTTGGATGTGGGTCTTCGCTGATTCCGTTTTCTTGATGTTTGTGAACTCCGCTTTACATATTGTATTCACTCGATTCTAAAGTGCCCTCAATTTGTAGCACCCATCCGATTTTCGTACTTTAAAAGAAGGAAAGCTTAAAAAGCACGATTGTTCCTTCAGCAGATCTTAATGGTAAAAGATATATATATATAGGAATGTGTTCAGACTTCAAATGTGCTTATTGCATCCGAGCCACAATTGAGTGGACATCAATCTTCGGAAACCACTTATAGGTGGTATCTGATGTTGGCAAGCTTGTTAATGACGACGAGCAGGAGCTTTCGGTACAGGCAGTATAAGGCAAGACAAGGCCTTCGGAGGTAAAAGATGACATTCTAGCTTCGGCGGTGGCATTTTATCGCGACTGATTGCAGTTACGGTGACGTGCTCGATTCGAAAGCATAAGTGATATTTTAGTGAAATAACTCGAAAATAAAAACTATACAGCCGCCATGCAGTGACCCTTTACTGCCCCTTACCATGAATATCGGCGCCCAAATCTACGCCACGCCTATACGAAAAACCTGAATTCCTTATACCAGCGAGCGCGTCGTGACGCCAAAGCAAGACAACTGACAACGCAGTACGGAACTGGATCAGGCACACTATACGCGGAAGCAGCCCTCTGTGCCACACATGGCTTTTCACTGCCCGCCGTTGGCTTAGCCCGCAGGCCAGGTATATTCACCAGCGCCTCAGCCAAGACCAGCTCGGCAAACACGGCGGGAGCCCTAGCGGTCGCTCTCGCAGTTATAAACCAAAGAAGCCACGGGTCACGGATCTTATATCCCGACGTACTCTCAGATAGCGTTCCTGCGTGACTCGCCCGCCTCTTACGTGCGACATTAAACCAGGAACAAAGAATCGTGTGGCGCCCGGGACAATTGCAGCCACGGGCAAAGACAGAGCGGACACTACCGCTAGTGCGATAGTTCATCGAGCGACTGTCTCCCGTCCAGACAGGCTCCTCCCGCCCCAGGCGCCCCACAAGCCCTGGGAAGTCCTTGAACACCAGCATCGAGAAAGACAGCGCTACTCCCCGCCATACTCGCAGCTAGGTGCAAGGGAAGCGTATAAGTGACGCCACCTGCAGACAAACACCTGCCCACACATGCGGTTAAGGCTTGCCATCCACCCCGCCGCATGCGGAAGCACCTGGCCGTGGTGTGGAGGCCAGGCAATTCTCACCCACATTAATTGGGAATGCGGTCTCAAGCCACCCAAATTAATGCGCCTCACATTCCGGCGAAAAAAAAGGTCAGAACAGAGCACTGGGAGACGTGGCTTTTTGTTCGGATGGTTATGCCACGTGACGTTGTCCGCCCATGTGGCGGTGCCTACATCTCATTCTTGCATTGCAATACGCAATCAGCTAGGCACAAACATGACGAACTAATGATGTTTCTTGCTGAGTTTGGTTTCAAATTTGACGTCATCATGTTCACAGAAACGTGGTACGAATCTGAAGGGGAAGTACTTTACCTGCCTGGTTTTCAAACGTTTTTTCTAAATCGATCACATCGCCGTGGTGGGGGTGTTTTGCAACTTGTATCCGAGCACATGCCATGCAGCTTACTCACCGAATTCTCGATAGAAACGCCAGATTATGAAGCCTTATCCTTACAGTATCAGAAATCTGTATTTGTTGTGCTGTACCGCCCACCGAATGGTAAACTGGAAGCATTTCTTTCTTTTCTAGAGAGCGTGCTCAGTTTTGTATCATTAAATAGGCTGCACATTACAATTGGGGGTGACTGCTACATTAACTTATTGCAAAATAAATATCAGTCACGAGAATTGCAGGTAATGTTGGATTCATTTGGTTGCAAAAACGCTATAAACGAGCCAACACGCATCAGCCACTCTTCTGAAAGTCTTCTGGATTTATTCGTAACTAACAGCATTGAAGACAGGATACAATCGGGTGTTGTCTCAGCAGCCGTGAGTGACCACTTACCTATTTATATGTTTTGTAAACACGGTGAAATTATGAAAAAAAAGTGTGAATCATTCTGAGACATTCATTGTTCAAGAGATAAATCCGAGAACATTAAACAACTTTAGGGAAGAAATCCAAAAAATAATTTGGAACCCTGTCTTTGAATGTGTAGACGCTAACAAAGCCTACAACATTCTCATTTCTATCCTTACTGAAGCCTACAGAACCTGCTTTAGATCCAAAATGGTAAAGAAATCCAGGAAGATACGCAAGCCCTGGCTCACAGATGAATGTCTCAATATGATAAGAAAAAAATATGCGTTGTATCCCGCATTTCTGCAAACAAAAAATCGTGCAGACTTTCTTGCTTATAAAAAACACAGAAACCTGGTGACAAAGTTTTTACGGAATGCTAAAAACAGCTATTTTGAAAACCTCTTGGGGAAACCGGGCGCTCGTGGTAATGAAATCTGGCTCGAATTGAACAAATTATTACAAAGGGGAAGCCGCCACAATGAAGGACTTGAAATAATAATTGATAATGAAGCATTGAAAGGGCAAAATTTGGCGAACAAGTTTAATGAATATTTCATAAATCTGGTTGATAGCGTCCATGATGACACTGCCACGAGCTTCCTGGAAAAGCAGACTACGAACAGTGCTTTTTTGAGCCGGTATCTCCGGAGGAAATATTCTTAGTATTTTCATCACTAAAAAACAGTAAAGCGCGTGATATAGATGGACTTCAAATAGGACCTATTAAGTTTGTACTCAATCTCCTGGTACCAGTTTTCACCCATCTGTTTAATACTTGTTTGTCTACAGGTGTTTTTCCAGACAAAATGAAGCTCGCAAAGGTTTCGGTGTTGCATAAGTCTGGAGACAGAAACAATTTATCCAATTACAGACCAGTGGCATTATTACCTGTTATTTCGAAAGGTCTGGAAAAAGGTTATTTGTAATAGAGTGACAACGTTTTGTAATAGGTTTTCGATTATAACGTCTCAGCAATACGGTTTTCGAAAGCAGGTGTCGACCGAACTTGCTCTATTGTCGCAAAAAGAGTACATACTTAATGGATTTGAGGAAAGGAAGTTAACCCTTGGCATATTTGTCGATTTTTCGAAGGCGTTCGACAGGATTAATCATACCACTTTATTATGCAAATCAGCACATTATGGGTTTCGTGGAATACCTTTAGAATTACTAAAATCATATATCGAACAAAGAAAACAGTGCATCGCTATTTCAGGCGAATATTCATCTTTGCTTCCTGTGAAGGCTGGGGTTCCGCAGGGCAGTATACTGGGACCGATCTTATTCAATTTTTATGTTAATGATTTAATAAGCATTAGTGATCAAGCATATTTTGTTATCTATGCAGATGATACCAGCATTTTCTTTCAGTCCAAGGATATTAAGGAACTCGCAAGCTTAGCAAATACTACCCTTGATAGATTGTTTCAATGGAGCACAGTAAATTCCTTAAAAATAAAGGCAGCGAAAACCAAATGTATTTTATTTGTGCCGGTGCAAACGCAAATAAATCGTTGCTTGGATATCTATTTTGACAAATCTAAAATTCAGCTTCCGAAACAGGTTAAAACACTAGGAGTTGTCTTTAACGAAAATTTAACTTGGGACGCTCATGTTGACCTTGTAGCTAAAAAGTTGGCGAGGGCATGTCGCATTTGCAGAATGCGACAGGTGATTCCACCGAAACTCAAGCTTCTTCTATATAATGCCTTATTCCTCCCGCATATAAACTACTGTAACCTTGTTTGGGGGACAACATCTCAAACAAACATTCACAAATTACTTGTAATACAGAAAAAAGTTATTCGCCATATCGCAAATGCCCCATACAATTCCCATACGCGGGATTTGTTTCAGTCGCTTAATGTCCTTCCTGTCAAGCATGCATACATATTTAACCTGTTCTGAAAATACAAGAGCAGCTTAAGACGCACAAATGAGCATTTTCTTCGAATGAGCTGCCTCAAAAAATCATTGCAGCTGCCGTACAGCGTAAGGCAAAGAGAAATATGGGATTTGCCATTTTCCCGAACCCAAAATAGTTTTAACAGTTTACAATATCGTGTACCATTCCTGCTAAATAGCCTTGAAAAGAGGCATATAGACCCGAGGACCATCACTAGAAAACAATGGAAAGAATTTTTAATGGCAAACGACGGTCTTCAACTTTAAAAAAAAAGAAAGGGGAAAAAGGCGGAGGGAAAAATGTAATGTAAACGTTTTCTATTACAGGTCACTTGTTTTCGTATTACCTTAGTATGATTCTTTTATTGTCTGTACGACCTGAGTGAAAATGGTCTAAATTGGACCAGAAGTGCGTATTTTTTTCCTTCCATTTCCTCTATATGTTTTCAGACATGTTGACCTGTACGTGGGATGCTATTATACGTGAATACATTTGTCATACATTCCTTTTTCTGCATATGTTTTCAGACATGTTGGCCTGTACGTGGAATGCTATTGTACGCGAATACATTTGTCTTGCTTTTTTTCTGTGAGATGCAACACATATATGTAAACAATATGTATTTACAATGAGTGTAAAAACCATTTCGCTGCCAGTCAAACAGGGGCAAGGGCCTCGTCAAGCTGCTTGTAGCAGCTTTCTTGCTCTTGTCCTGGCATTCTTTTTTTTTCATACGTGGAAGAATGCTGAATAAAGATTTGATTTGGCTCGCCAGCGAGGAAAATGAGGCCCAAATGGTCCTCCTCGACCAAGAGTGGCAGGTTGCTGAGGCCAGTGGAGCCCTGGACTAGCGGCACCACCTACCTGCTTGCCCAACCCTCTGCATTTAAAATAAACGTTTTTTCAATCAATCTCTGTGAACTAAAAAAGGAACATTGTTTATGTTTTGTTGAATTACGAAGTGTGTTGTGGGTGAGGTAGGATAAATCTTTCAACTGTGTCGGCTAAATAGAAATCTTGCAGAAAATTACTTGTTCAAGCGTGCCACAGCGTTAGAAGGCCGTTATTTGCAATGATTCTCAGAGTCCTAAAAGAACTGTGCTAGATACCAAATTGATATTCTGAGGATGTGGGAGCTCCTTAAGTATAATGTGTGTGGTCGAAACACTAACGCCCCTTGCCCAATTAGACGCTTTGCATATAACTACGGAAGTCTCGTTTATTATCTCTATTTTCATGTCTTATGCGAGGTTCGCATTCCGTTTCTCTGACACCCTACGTGAACTAAACGAGGCATGTTGTTTGCATTAGGTTAACACAAGGGACGTGTTACGGGTGACTTGTAGGTGAATTTCAATGGGTTAGGCTTAAATACGGCATTTGCAATAAATCATATATGCAAGTGCCAGGGGGCGTTATAGGTGTGTTTAGGAACGACGCAAAATTTAGCCGCTGCCCTAAAGGAAATGCGAATGTCACTTAGATATAATTTAGCGGAGATGCATGAAATTTTAGGTTAAATCAGGGTGCACAGTTAGATGTGTGTGTTTCAAGTACAGTCGTTATTAAAAAATCCATGAACAGCTGCTCCAAAGTGTATGCGAGCTAGATTTCGAAAGAGTGTCTTATGTAGACAGCGTTTTAAAGTGTATGTGGTTTAATTATAGGCAACATCTCAGCGCAACTGCTTTACATACGTATTGCTATACGTATTGCTATAAACAACATATTTTATTTTGTATGTTATTTCTTATGAATGTGTTGTGTATCGCTACTGCAGACGCTCTGTTTACGTCTGCTTAACCTCCATGCCTTTCCTCTCTACCGTCTTTCTATCTTTAGTAGGAGTTGGCTAATCAAAACTTTACCGCCTGCGTTCGAGGTTTAGCATGTGTTTTAATTCCTGGCCTTATAAAATTTCAGGCAATGTACCTACTCCTAAGTGCAGTATTCGCAATTACTTCCCACAGCAGCGTAATCGCTTGGTTAGAATGTTTGAAGAAGGTTTTCATAGTCAGCTCGGGTTAAATACATCATACCCTAACGACTCTGTACTGCGTTTCTATCAAGTTGAGCAGTTCGCCCGCACACCTTCCGCAAGTTAAACCTATGCTCATAATAAGGGTGACGGAAGGCGGTCATAAAAAGTGGGCAAGAGAGAAGAGTTAAAGTGAAGGAGAACAAGTAGTGAGAGAAGGTAAAGTGGGGCGCCATTAAATCCTGACCGTCTCATTACCGACGACAGCTTGGCCCGCCATTAGTGGACGTGCACGTCAGCTTTCACCAGCATGCTCGACCCGCTGCGGCAGCCTCCGCCTCTATAACCCCACCCCATCCTCTCTGCCGTTGTGTTGTCGGTGGTTTCTGCTGCGGATCTCCACCATAACAAGTCGTGGCTGTCTGTGTCTGTGCGTTTGCGCGCACCAGGAACCAAGCGACTGATTCGGGTGGTCTGCGTTGATCACGTCAAATGCAGGTGCTGCCGTAATAAGTACTGAACGGGGAGAGCAAAAAATAGCCTTGCAAAACGCTGGAGCAAGAGCGATGACGCGTCCGGCAAAGCTCAAGGAGGGCAGTGAGAAAAGATCGAACGAAGTGTCACTATGTTATTCGTAGACCCCTTCGCTCTGGTAGTTATGTCTGCGCTTCAAATATAAGCAGCTCCCAACGACACATGTGGCGCAAGCAGGAGCTCTGTAAACGTGAGCGCGTTGGGGTCTCCACAGCTATGGTTTTCTGCTTCTTAAGACGTGGCTTAGACCTCCTATCAGTACGGTGATTTACCATGGCAGGTGGCAGGAACACACGTGCCTGTATGGATATGTAGATGCAGGATAACAAATCCGAGATATTCAAAATAAAATAGAGTCCTCGTATGTCCCCCCGTACATTCTTCCATAAAAGCAAACTATCACTTTTCGTAACTGCTTCTCGGAGGCAACATATCTCAATGAGATTGAGCACAAACTCTCATTCCGGCTCGTCCAAAAACAAATAATTTCGTATCAATTTTCTGAATGGAGGACGCCCATGCTCAGTTATATATATTCTGCAGGTCGCTAAATGTTCTAGAATTTTATTTCCATCGTTTTAAATAGCTGCGACTCCTTCAAAGCACTAAAAGCAACCGTCCCGATCACGGTGTGATAAGAATATAACCGAAGGGTGTTAAAATATAACTGAACGTGCGCAGGTAAAAGCGAAACGCATATGGATTCGTTCCAGAAACTGCTGTTATATTCTCGGAATTTCAGATCGACTTATTCAAGTAACTCGAAAATCTGATCTGTCTCTTGTGCAATAGTGAGCGCTTGATCATTAGTCAAGCTGCGCAATCGTAGCAAAACTTGCATAAGATGGAAGGAAAATTCATACATGAAAAAAAGGGCGGAGGCGAGGGTGTGACTTATGAAGCAGGTGGGTATAACTTCGTTAATATAAAGTTCCTTCAATGCAGATACCCTGTCTTCTGATGCATGGTTTAAGCTGACTCCCTAGAGAAGTGATTTATCACGGCAGAATCAGAAAGCTAAGAGAAATGTGAATGGAAACTATGAACACCGAATTCCTCTGTTGGGGAAGATCTGTGAGAACAGCCGTAAAGTAAATGACAAAGTTATCAGAACTGCTTCAAGTTTCACACACTTACTAATAGAAAGCAAGTGAAAGCTTCTTCTACCTGTTCGTTATTGGTAACTTTAGTTAGCAATGGTCGAAGTTAAGAAAGCTCCTCTCTTAAGAGCAGTCCGCACATCTTGTGCAACATGTCGGATCTTATAAATTTATATTCTGCAAAATTAGAGTTAGTGTTTATAAAGCAGCTCTCTTTCGTCGTCTGTCTGTCTGTCTGTCTGTCTGTCTGTCTGTCTGTCTGTCTGTCTGTCTGTCTGTCTGTCTGTCTGTCTGTCTGTCTGTCTGTCTGTCTGTCTGTCTGTCTGTCTGTCTGTCCGTCCGTCCGTCCGTCCGTCCGTCTGTCTGTCTGCCTGTCTGTCTGTCTGTATGTGTCTCTCTTAACCCTTACCAAAAATACACCACGGAAAATTTTTCGAATTTACCCGGATTCAAACTATAAATCTGCATGATTCATAATCCATCCAGCGTATTTTCAATTGTTTAGGTGTATATTTATGCAATAGCTTTTCCTGAATCTGAAAAGGAGGTCCCGAAGTCAAAGACTTCGGGACCTCCTTCTGTGTATTAACTTTTTGCAATCTCTCTATCATAATACAAGCGATTTTTATTCTGATTCTGAAAGCACTTGACGTAATGGAAAGCCGCCAATTTCAACATGTCACTAATAGCCCAACTGAAGACCAACCTTGCACGTCATTCATATAAACATTCATTTAATTGTATGATTGGGATTGCTACATCATTTGATGGCGTACGTACATTGCAAGGAATGCATCACCACCTTTCGGATTAACCCTTTCAAGTGAGCTGATAAACAAAGAAGTGATACAGCGCTTCTTTCAAAATAGAAGAGCCAAAGTTTACAGCACAGCTGTTCGCGACTGGATGCACCGAGTAATGACCGCTCCATGTGTCGACGAAAATTGGATTTTTAACCACAGAGTCTAGCCAAAGGAAATTTATAGCGGTTGTTGGGTATGCCAAGGGTGATACGTGGTGAAATTAAGGCGTGTGAAGTAAGCATGTGCTTTGTGGGAAAGGAACATATCATTGGTATTAGCACTTTTTCACTCCAAAACAGCATGCTGGAAGCAATTGCATGTTTTACTTTGCCTACGAGCAGGTGTTCTTTAATGTAAGAGGACTCACAAGACTACTCAAAACATAACTTTTTATCAAGTGGTAATGTGGGCCAAATGCCAAGTGATCATGAACGTATTACTATCGCCTGATACGGCGTTTTTCGCCGAACAAAGAAACATTCGCGGAAGAGTTACCCGAGTCGTGCAAATAAAAGTTTTAACCTAATAAGAAGAGCACTTGGAAGTTAATAAATGATCTCTCAGAATATTGCCTCAGGTTCCTTTTATATCATAACGAAATTTCCTTGCTTGAAGACCATTTATACGCCGAGAAAACTGCAAAGTTTAAAGCGCCCAGTGAACATGCCTCGAAAATGCGCCAAACAAATTACTTCTTTTTCTCTTAGCCCGGATGAAATGAATCCAAACTGCATTAGAAAATTCTTAGAAACACCGGCAGCGTCTGCGAATGGAAGTTGCGTTCATTAATCAAGTACCTGCACCATTTTTGTGGCTGCAAGCGTGCGGGACCAATCGTGTTGTAACTGCAGAACAGTCGGACGCCTTTATTTCGAATACCGATGTGATTCGCAAGAATATTAAAAACGCAAACACGTACATGCGTATCCAGCAGCTACTCACAAACCAACACTCCCGGATATTTTTCGCGTTTTGAACAAGTAAGCATGAAGAGATGTGAAGTTCACTGATTAAGCGAACCACCCATTCCGAGAAAAGAGGATTACGACATGGATTATGAAGCAACATCGCATTCAAGAGTAACTTGATGAAAAAAAGTGTCTTCGTAAGTGGATTTATTTTCACAAGTTCGTAATTGAGGCAGCGCGTGCTAAGTCAGTAAGTTAGCAATATTTATTTTCGTCAGACAACTGTGTTTCATGAACGTTTTTGAACAGTACAGTTACAACAGAAACATCGTAATTGGTAAAACGACGTCACGGCAGACAGTTTTGTTCTCTTGCGGTTGCTATTCCGTGATGAACTTTGTAGCTGTTGTGGCAATTGAAGTCGTGAGGGTAACTGTTTACGATGACAGTCTTTCTACGGACAACAGGCAACTGCGCGACTGCAATGCTGCCCATCGAATTTATCTGAGTCTCACATTTAATGTTGTAATGTTTCACTTGGGTGCCAAAATACTATTGGCGCGATTTCAGACCAGGTTAAAATCGCACTTTCTCCTCATCACTAGTCAAGGGTGATGATTTCAAAGCATATCAAAAACTTTAGAGCGCTTTCTTTTTTTCTTTTCTGGGCATTTATTTTTTCACTTTCTTAGTTTCCTTTATAAGGGCGTCCACTTTAAACTGAACACTGTTCCCATGACTCGGCATAACTCAGCATTCAAAACAAGATATATCGTTTTTCAAAAGTCCTAAACAGCCCAAGTCCTTTGCAAATCACCAATCCTGAAGTAACATCTTAAGGCTACAGCCTACGCGAGCTAAGGTATGCGTAGTCTGGCGACTGGCGCGAGGTTCTTCCGCCACTTAACTGAATTTTTTTGGCAGCGTTTACCCTCCTAGACTGGATGCGAGCGTACCTCGACGCCATTCCGAACGCATACGATTAATGAATCTTCCTCAGACGCTAAAAACCTGACTCTCATACGTCCGCCTGGCGTTGGCGGTGCGACACTCTAGAGGCATTGTAAAAGAAAGGGGGCTGGTGAAACACCCGCATTGAAATGCCACGATGCAAGCTCGATTTCTTTCCTTTCAAAGCCTGCACCTTTCAGGCAAAGGAGGAATCACAAAAGAATTATTCGCTATAGTCAAACTTCAGTTCGTTCTGAAGAGCATCAATCTTATTCTTCTTCCTTCCTCGTGAGGATCTGATGGCTTTTACTATCACTGCTTTGCAATTTATTCGTCTATTTATTTATTTTCTTTAAAAGAGAGCAGCCGATCCGCGTCACTGCGCCGCGATGGAGCCGCGCTCTTTACGTAAAAGCTCTCGACGCTGTAAACAAAGCCGCGGAAAAAGTTTCTGCCTCGGGGATTCAAATTACCTCAGATTGCAACTTTCGATATGCGTCGCGTGGGACAATGCTTCGCCCTTTTCTCGAGTCACTCTATTCTCGCTCTTTTGCCGGCTCAATTTACCCAATGGTATCGTTCCTTCGCTCGCGCCTTCTTCTTCTTTCACTTCGTTTCTCCTTTTTCTTCTTCTTTTGTTCCTGCGGAATTCTTCAGCGTGATCGCCCGTTGTGCTGTATCAATATGACTACCTTTCTTTTTTGTGCGCTCTTTTTGTTCACAGCGATCTGTGTTTTTCTAGACTTCTTCTGTTCCGCACTGCCAGTCTGTCGAACCGGTCTCGGCCGATTCATTTGCTGCACTTGCGACAAGAGCTTCTCGACATCCGGAGGCACTTTCGAAATGTTATCTCGGCTTTAATATCAAACAGTTTGGCGCTTCCGTTGCTTGAATTTCTTGTTTTCGTTTTCTTATTATGCAGCGCCACGGCACTGATCCGACTGGTTCCTTTTGCAGACGAACCTTCTCTTTCTGGTACACCCCGGAGATTTCGTCGTCTTATTCAGCAATGAATAATAAAGAAAAATTCAGACTTCCATCAGCCTCATATTATTTGACGCTACAATGGAGTACTTGAGGTACTGCCCAGAGTAACACTTATATCTCACTGCATTGCCGCACTCAACCAGTCCTCAACATTGTAGAACCTAGTCGCACTGCACGCTAAGAGGGAATTGTACCTACGCTACGCTGTAACGTATATTGTGAAACCTTTGCTAACTTTAGAACGTAATCCAGACGATTACAGAACTTTTCACTCCAAAGTGGATATATCACCTTATTTCAGTGATTTGATAAAAAACACACGTGCAATTACAAGAAAGAATAAAATAGTGGAAAAGAGAGAAAGAAAAATGAAGAGGGAGAAATATTCGATGCTTGCTCGTAAAAGTCTATTCGTACTACATGCATGCTCCAAATATGCATCTCTGAGGAATTACACAAAGCGGCTACTGCCACTTAAACAATGTGTAAAGACTATGACAAACATACTGTACCAATACTTGTGCACACAAGCTCGTGAAAATTAAGAACGTATATCACATGCCCACATACAGTAATATAACTAACTTTGTCGTGAACATTTCGGCTAAACCAAATATTGGACTCTGCTTCTGAAAAATACCATTCACTCCCAGCTCACAGTTCACCAGCTCAGCCGACAATCACGTGCTTCGTTGGTTTCATCATCATCATCAGCCTAGTTACGCCCACTGCAGGGCAAAGGCCTCTCCCATACTTCTCCAACTACCCCGGTCATGTACTAATTGTGGCCATGTTGTCCCTGCAAACGTCTTAATGTCATCCGCCCACCTAACTTTCTGCCGCCCCCTGCTACGCATCCCTTCCCTTGGAATCCAGTCCGTAACCCTTAGTGACCATCGGTTATCTCCCCTCCTCATTACATGTCCGGCCCATGCCCATTTCTTTTTCTTGATTTCAACTAAGATGTCGTTTACCCGCGTTTGTTGCCTCACCCAATCTGCTCTTTTCTTATCCCTTAATGTCACACCCATCATTCTTCTTTCCATAGCTCGTTGCGTCGTCCTCAATTTCAGCAGAACCCTTTTCGTAAGTCTCCAGGTTTGTGCCCCATATGTGAGTACTGGTAACACACAGCTGTTATACACTTTCATTTTGAGGGATAGTGGCATCCTGCTGTTCATGATTTGAGAATGCCTGCCAAACGCACCCCAGCCCATTCTTATTCTTCTGGTTATTTCAGCCTCATGATCCGGATCCGTGGTCACTACCTGCCCTAAGTAGATGTAGTCCCTTACCCCTTCCAGTGCTTCGCTACCTATCGTAAACTGCTGTTCTCTTCCGAGCCTGTTAAACATTACTTTAGTTTTCTGCAGATTAATTTTCAGACCCACCCTTCTGCTTTGCCTCTCCAGGTCAGTGAGCATGCATTGCAATTGGTCTCCTGAGTTACTAAGCAAGGCAATATCATCAGCGAATCACAAGTTGCTAAGGTATTCTCCATCAACTTTTATCCCCAATTCTTCCCACTCCAGGCCTCTGAATACCTCCTGTAAACATGCTGTGAATAGCATTGGAGATATCGTATCTCCCTGTCTGACGCCTTTCTTTATAGGGATTTTGTTGCTTTCTTTGTGGAGGACTACGGTGGCTGTGGAGCCGCTATAGATATCTTCCAGTATCTTTACATATGGCTCATCTACACCCTGATTCCGTAATGCCTCCATGACTGCTGAGGTTTCGACTGAATCAAACGCTTTCTCGTAATCAATGAAAGCTATATATAACGGTTGGTTATATTCTGCACATTTCTCTATCACTTGATTGATAGTGTGAATATGGTCTATTGTTGAGTAGCCTTTACGGAATCCTGCCTGGTCCTTTGGTTGACAGAAGTCTAAGGTGTTCCTGATTCTATTTGCGATTACCTTAGTAAATACTTTGTAGGCAAAGGACAGTAAGCTGATCGGTCTATAATTTTTCAAGTCTTTGGCGTCCCCTTTCTTATGGATTAGGATTATGTTAGCGTTCTTCCAAGATTCCGGTACGCTCGAGGTTATGAGGCATTGCGTATACAGGGTGGCCAGTTTCTCTAGAACAATCTGACCACCATCCTTCAACAAATCTGCTGTTACCTGATCCTCCCCAGCTGCCTTCCCCCTTTGCATAGCTCCTAAGGCTTTCTTTACTTCTTCTGGCGTTACCTGTGGGATTTCGAATTCCTCTAGGCTATTCTCTCTTCCACTATCGTCGTGGGTGCCACTGGTACTGTATAAATCTCTATAGAACTCCTCAGCCACTTGAACTATCTCATCCATATTAGTAACGATATTGCCGGCTTTGTCTCTTAACGCACACATCTGATTCGTGCCTATTCCTAGTTTCTTCTTCACTGTTTTTAGGCTTCCTCCGTTCCTGAGAGCCTGTTCAATTCTATCCATATTATAGTTCCTGATGTCCGCTGTCTTACGCTTGTTGATTAACTTAGAAAGTTCTGCCAGTTCTATTCTAGCTGTAGGGTTAGAGGCTTTCATACATTGGCGTTTCTTGATCAGATCTTTCGTCTCCTGCGATAGCTTACTGGTTTCCTGTCTAACGGAGTTACCACCGACTTCTATTGCGCACTCCTTAATGGTTCCCATGAGATAGTCGTTCATTGCTTCAACACTAAGGTCCTCTTCCTGAGTTAAAGCCGAATACCTGTTCTGTAGCTTGATCCGGAATTCCTCTAGTTTCCCTCTTACCGCTAACTCATTGATTGGCTTCTTGTGTACCAGTTTCTTCCGTTCCCTCCTCAAGTCTAGGCTAATTCGAGTTCTTACCATCCTATGGTCACTGCAGCGTACCTTGCCGAGTACGTCTACATCTTGTATGATGCCAGGGTTCGCGCAGAGTATGAAGTCGATTTCATTTCTTGTCTCACCATTCGGGCTCCTCCACGTCCACTTTCGACTAACCCGCTTGCGGAAAAAGGTGTTCATTATCCACATATTATTCTGTTCTGCAAACTCTACTAATTATTCTCCTCTGCTATTCCTAGAGCCTATGCCATATTCCCCCACTGACTTGTCTCCAGCCTGCTTCTTGCCTACCCTGGCATTGAAGTCGCCCATCAGTATAGTGTATTTTGTTTTGACTTTACCCATCGCCGATTCCACGTCTTCATAAAAGCTTTCGACTTCCTGGTCATCATGACTGCATGTAGGGGCATAGACTTGTACCACCTTCAATTTGTACCTCTTATTAAGTTTCACAACAAGACCTGCCACCCTCTCGTTAATGCTATAGAATTCCTGTATGTTACCAGCTATTTCCTTATTAATCAGGAATCCGACTCCTAGTTCTCGTCTCTCCGCTAAGCCCCGGTAACACAGTACATGCCCGCTTTTTAGCACTGTATATGCTTCTTTTGTCCTCCTAACCTCACTGAGCCCTATTATATCCCATTTACTACCCTCTAATTCCTCCAATAACACTGCTAGACTCGCCTCACTAGATAGCGTTCTAACGTTAAACGTTGCCAGGTTCAGATTCCAATGGCGGCCTGTCCGGAGCCAGGTATTCTTAGCACCCTCTGCAGCGTTACAGATCTGACCGCCGCCGTGGTCAGTTGCTTCGCGGCTGCTGGGGACTGAGGGCCGGGGTTTGATTGTTGTATTCATATAGGAGGTTGTGGCCAAGTACTGCACCAGGGTGGCCAATCCTGCTCTGGTGAGAGAGTGCGTTACATGTTTACATGTTACATGTTTACATGTTGGTTAAAAAGGCAGGAAAGCGACGCTGAACCGACCACATTGAAAACGACCGCCAATAATGCCCGCTGTCTCTTTCAAGAGGACCCAGTTCCCATCTCGTTGACAGCACAACTACGCACTCGTCAACAGCCAGTAGTAAAAGATACAAGCTTCCACAACAGCGAACTGATTAGCTAATTAGCTCATTTTAAGACGTACTAACTTTAATATGATTGCGCGAGGCCTTGCGCACACCTTAAGTGGAGGGAAAACACAAGGGTCGGATTGTGCAACGCAATGGTTTCTTTAAATTTTAAACCAACACTGAAGTTAGAACTCACGCAACGATAAGACGAACGTAGCAAAGGTGTTTCTGTGATTTACACATTCGCACCACCGGATTAGAGTATTCGATTTTCCCTAGAAATATCGCTAGAAAAAAGAAAAAAACTAGCAACAAAATAAGACTTCACGCAGTTCCTTCAGTGACGTTAACGGCTGTTTTTATATAAAAAAGGAGCTACGCGTAGACTTCCGGCTATTTAAAGACTCCAACACCACAGTTACCGTCGAGCAGAGCATAGATAACGTTCACGACGCTACACATTTCAGCAAACGCGTAATCGCACGCCTTCGTCCCCCGCTCGGCTCTACTGGCTCTACGCGTATATCCAACCACTGAAGACATATCGTATATACATTTACGGAAGAGAACCAGCCGTGCGACGACTGCACAAAATCTATGGTGAAACAGCTGAATGCACTTCCGTCGCACGCAGGGCTGTTATCTTGGAAAACTTTGAGCGGAAGAAAGCGATCCCTTCTGCCTAACCGCGCCAGACTTGATTTCGCGGCTAAAGAGAGCTCGCGATGCATAGGTGCGCGCGCAAGTTCTGAAAGCGGTTTTCGCGATAGAGGGCCCACCTGGCCGCGCCGTCATTTTCGACCGCTCATTTCCTATACGCATCATGCAGGAAATCCTTTTTTTTATGTTTTCTGCGTGTGATATGCAAATTAGACGTGAATTCACTTAATCCGATGCTTAAAGGGACTGTCGCTTTGATATAAAATAACATATGAACCGCCAGTAACCCCAACCTTATAGGCTTACCTAAGGCTGTCTTTTTGTGTGTGTGTGCTTTAGATGCGCGCGCACATACACACACTTGCACGCACGCACATGAGCCCACACATGCACGTGCACGCATGTACGCATGCTCGCACCCACACGTGCATGCACACGCATGCAGAACACAAGCACGCACGCGAACACAGTGAAACATTGTGATCATGAATCACATGCTACAGGATTAGGATCGCAAATCATTTTTTAGGCTTCTGGTGCTTGCAATGTAGTTTTCGGTGCCTTTTCTTACGATACGCTTTCTTTCATTACCTTTATTTCGCCCGTTGCAAGTGTGCTAATTCAGTACTTTTTGTTACGTTTATAATCTCTCAAAAGAGGAAGGATAACTTATGCTTTGTTCTGAGTGCGTTGCCAAACGCTGTCTGCTTGTTTACGCGTAGAGGAAGTTCATCTCAGTGTATCTCTCCAGATATCTATATAATGTAATAGGTTCGGCTGTAAGCGGCAATCAATCTGATGACTTTGCAGGTATTTTTTGTTATTTATCAAACGCAGTAAATGACCTCCTCTTTAAAACGAGACAGCTATCTAACCAGGGAATAAATTTTTTGCTCGACGGATTGTTTCTGACACAAGCTAATTAAAATATTTTATGATAATGTCTTCCTCACACTCCGATAAATAAGCATTCTACGCAACTCCTTCACGTAGATACGGAAGCCGTTAGAATTGGCGAAGCTCGTACATAGTTGTAATGGGCTGTAAATGGTGGCTTCTTATAAGGCAATCACTGAATTGTGAGCAACAAAAATACGCGTCTCCGAAACAGTGACACAGGGTAAAAGTGGACATTGCAGCACGGACTATATATTGAAGTCCGCAATAGGTAACCGCCATGGAGAAAGTCTGAACTAGTAAATAACCGAGTAATTACGAGGATCCTCTAAGAAATCCGAATGAAATTTCAGGGCCAATAGCTGGTTGCGATACCCGCACCTTTAAATTCGACATAGTGCGCAAAATTGTGCAAGCTAAACCTTGCCACAGAATCTCAGTTGCTAAATTAGGAAACCAATAACATGTAGGAGAATTTTATGGTTTCCTGTGGCTTGTGGTGTTTGGCGCAATAGGAAAGTGCACAGGCGACAGACAATCATGGAACAACATGGCTCGAAAGCAGCATTCTTTATTGACAACCCGGTTCTAGTTGACACTAGCAATGCCGGAAAGTGTTACTTGGCACTGAGACATTGAGACATGGCATTGAGACAGACAATCTCACTCGTGCGTGCCCTCATGTAGAGAGAAAAGCATCGTGAAGTCTTTTAACGATCAAAGAAGGGGTTCCATTCTCGTCGAATATATGGTCTCGGTGAAAGAAATCTCAGACGCCCCGCGTAGACGTTGTTAGTTTTGTGGTGGTGCATTTCTTATCTAAACCATTCCGACGAATGCGTACGGCCAAGCGGGCTTCGTAAACAAGCCCATCTGAAGCGCCAAAGAAGTGTCACGATATGGGCGAAACGGTGCTATTATATGGCCCATATCGCAGCACCGTGATCGTTGGATGGGAGAAATAAATCTCCAAGTGAGAAGATAGTAACAGAGAGGGGGGCTCTGGCTACATGGCCCTCCTCACAATCCAGAGATTTACGGCGCAGTGACAGCACACGCTGAGAGACGACAGGAAATGGTTTTTTGTGCGAACGCGGCAGTCATTTTCCAGTACATGGCGTGCATATAACTTGCGTGCTGGGAGCGCATACGCGATGGCGGGCGTGGGGAAATGCAGATACTCGCACAGTGGACTTTTCTGTTTACCGACCAAAGCCAGGATATTGTACCTACCGTGTACGGGTACACAAAGGAGCACGCATCAGGTCGTATCTTGGACTTTTAAATGTAGGTTCAAGAAATATTTTCTTAGATGCATCCTTTATCTATAGGTGACATCCAGCGGAAGGCTGCCGCTGTTTTATTAATGTATGGGATCTTGACACGGCTTCTCCGTAAGTCCCTTATTCTTGACGTGCACTTGACACTATCTTTTTCGAACTACTTCCACTGTGCGCCCGCATGATTCCGCACTATGTGCGAGAACAAGTAAACTTTATAGAGATGCTGGTACGATTCACTGTCGTTACACGATATCTGCTGAAGCATTCCTGAACAACGAAAACAACGTCGCCTCCTTTCTGCCGGGCCCCATTCGGTGGCACAGTCGTCGTCGTTTCATTGAGATAGGAACTTCACTGATAATAAATATACTGCCCCCTTCGCTCGATGCTCCAAGCAGATTAAACCTTTCATAGAAGATATGCACGGTGATGTGACTGGCAACGTCTTCGTAACGTCAAGAACGGTAACTAAGTAACGGTGAATGTCTCTTTGCTTGCGTCCCATTGCAGTTGTCTGATTTAAGCTAGCGTGCAGCGATTAGACAACAAGCTTGCCCGGAGCGGCCCTATCTGCATATGGGCGCTAGTAGGGGTACACAGAACGTTTGTAAATTTCCCTAACTTGATTTCACTAGAGCGGTACGTCCACATATTTATGGAATTTTAACGAGTAATCTGAGTTTTCATTTATAATACATCGACGGGAATGCAAAATTAGGATAAGGCTAATGCGCTTCATTGTACTTTTCTTTTTTTATTCCCTAGTGCATGGGCTGATGTTTTGTCATTTCAGCGAAAATAAACTGCACCTCATTAAGCAAACCACGGGGTCTCTTGTTCTCATTCTTTAAAAGATAGGCATCTTCGTTCAGTGGGTACTCTGGCAAACAGCCTAAAGATTTGGTTCTCTGTGAAGCCTCCTTACTACCAAACAAAAAATTAGGATAATCTCCATGACATGTTTTATAGGCACTCTAGGGTAGCGAATACAGGAACGTTTTCACAGCCTTCCCCGAAGGCCTAGCACGAGACCTTGACTGGCGCAACACAAGAAGTTGATCAGTTCTCGGGAAGGACAGGGTGAACAGTTTTTGACGTTGACGAGGCGGAACAATCTGGCGCAGCGCTGTTTATGGTGCTGATAAAAGCGAGGCTTTCATGGCGTCGGAGCTGGATGAAGATGAGGTGGGTTGTGGCTGTGGAATAAAAGCGCTTGCAACTAAGTAAGGAAATCATGGGCGGTAACCACGTTGCCGATGGAACACTGAACGGCGTCTCCGAGGCTACATCGGCGGGTCTTTATGTGAAGACTCACTCGCTCACTCCCACCGGACTCATCCGCATCTAAGTTATCCCTGAACTACCGCCACTCAAGACATCCTTCTACTCCCGTACTCCTTGAGGGTGGGCGGCGTTCCGGAACTGACAGTGACAAACGAGCGTTGCGCTTTGCACAGGGTTGAGAGACTGATCGCATCTCTCCCTTCACCTACTTTTAGTTGGCGCGCTTACGAAGACAAGTTCCAGCGTACGCGTACGTAGCGGCGAAGACGTCCGGCTAAAGAGAGCATGTCAAGTGGAAACCCACCTTTTTGCAGTCGATGCAGAAAGTTCCGGGGACATTAGCGCAGACGCAGCGGATTTCATTTTCTCACTAGGCTCATTCATGTTTCTTCGACGTCTATCAACAAGCTTCAGTGAACAATGCACGGAAATTAATAAATCACGCAGTCAAGAACTCGGGTAGGTAGGTGTGTACAATATTAATGAGCAGCGACTTACACGACAATAAGAAGGAAAATGACTGAACTTCACTGATGAATTCCTCCGGCTGCAGCTCCTAGAGAACATGAGACGTTTGTCAGTTCGGAAAGAACAAGGTGAAGTCTTTTATAAGCTGACGAGGCGAAACAACCATAGTAGTCGCTCACAGCTAGCGCTGCCATGATGCTTGCTTGTGTGCTTCATCTCCAAACCCTCGCGCCTTGCACAGTACGAGGCAGAACCCAAGAAACTCTAATATAGCTTGCTTTTTCTGTGCTTTAGGCACCAATGACGCTAGCTTTCTCGTTTATTTTATTTGCTTCTTTTGCAATGAGGGGGGTACAGTATTTTCTGTTTTCTTTGGAACCATCGTGCCTCAAATGGACACGCTTTATTTGACCTATCATTAAAATTACCATTCCGGCGAATCCTGGTGGCAATGTTTTCAAGTAGCACACGAGAGCGCGTCCTTGCGCCTTGAAAGGTAGAGGCCTGCTTGCATTCCTCGTGCTGGTTAATGAAGACGACTGTTTTAAACACTGTTGCTGTTATTTGGACTCTAATGTACATCATATAAAAAGCCATAAGTGAAATCAAGATGACAAGCCACACAACGTGTTCATCAGTTAAGATTTCAAATGTGAACTGATGATGTATCAAGTTATGTTGTTACTTGTATTTTTGCTTCTTGATTTCTTCGCTCCTCCTTTTTCTACAGGACCTGTAGGCGCATGACGTGAAGGAACAGACGGGGCACACGACACAACTTGTTATATAGACTGCCGTAGATCGCCCAGCGATAAGGTATCCAGCATATTCCCAGAGGAGTGCGTTCGTCAACGCCACGTCGGAAATATGTTTTCCGTTGTGTCGTCTGCTACTAGCCTTTCTCTCCCCTTTCCCTCTCTTTTGCAGAGTATATCATGCAGATAGTTACTTCCACGGTAGCAACACTCTCCTCATTCAAATAAAGAGCTATATTCTCTGCATGGGAGAACATCGCACGTAAAGATGAATCAGCAGTGATCATATATGAGATGGACGTGATCCCCGCAGGAGTGAGGCCCGTGGCAGCCGCGCTGTTTTGTTTAGCATGGATCCGTGACCCGGCATCGTCTAGAAGCTCCTTCCCGTTCTTCGAGACCGCCGGTCACACCCTAACGCCGGTCCTCTTTTGTTCATTCCAAAAATCTACTCTCCGCGCAAGAGAATGATAGCACTGTAAATAACGAATGGTACACGCGATTGTCTCTAGATGCGACGGGAGTCCCGTATATACATGCCTCGCATAAGATCCCACTGCGGTGCGCAAATGGACAGATTATGCTTGAAAGCACGCGTCCGGACGATCATACAAATGTACGCGAGTCGATGAGAAAAACCTTTTGTTCGGAGAAAAGGTAGAGGGGGAAATTCTTCGTGTAGCGTCACCTTCATGTTGGAGGACAAGGGAGAGGCAACAAGAGTGGTCGATGGGGGCTAGATTTGCACCCCAAATAGGCAGGACGCGGCGGCGCGGCGCTGAACTGAATTGTGAATCATGAAACACGCCTTTGCATTCGTAACAGGGTTTGCTTGAGGAATAGAGCCGGGGTTGGGACCCTGGACGTAGGAGGCTGTCAGGGCGAACGGTCGACCTCGTGCTTTACCCCTCCTTTTTAGACCATTACTCTGGAGTGAGTGGTCCGTCGTTTGCCATGAATTTTAACGTCTCGCCGGAATTCAAAAGGGAGACCAGGTCGCAAGAAAATGACCCCGTCTGGATACATCCCCGCTACGACTGATGAACGATTCGCCACACAGGTAACCCGGAACATAATTTTCTCACGAACGGCGCATGTATCATTCTGATTTCGGTTGTTATGGAGAAAGACGAAGTGTCTTTCAGGCCGAACGCCGCCTCTTCCAGCTCTACTCATTTTGTGAATTTCTTAGACTTTGCCAGTGAACTGCTATTCCCTGCTTAACTGCGACGGAGATGGAGCCTCACGCGCGTCCGCCGGACTCGGGAGTGCCCGCGGCGGCTGCCTCCAGGAAGCGCAACGGCACCGAGAGTGACACTGACAGCGACGACACTATGCAGTACTACGTCAGCAGTGAAGATTCTTGTGACGAAACCTTCGAGCTGGTGCGGAGTCGTAAAGCAAAGCGAAGATTTCTCAGCGCATCATCGACTTCGACTTCGACTTCGAGAGAGCAACAGCTCGAAGTGCATTGCAAGTGCTGGATGCCATCAGTCCGGTTCTGGCGAGCCTTCAGAAGTCCAGTGCTTGAGAACTTCTACAGAAGAACCATGGCTCATCGACAACAATAACGATCGTTCCGGGATGATGTGAGAAGTGCCTCCATATTCCAATGGAATGCGAGAGGCCTGAGGTCCCGTATTTCGGATTTTCGACAGTTCGTATTTGAAAACCATTTTCCTATACTGGTTATCTGTGAACCGAACTTATCAGCCTCCATAAGACTATCGTGATATGAATCTTTTGTTTCAAACACGTGTGTCCGTAGTAGTGAGGTTTTGGTTTACATTCGCAAGGACCTTAGGTATTTTTTCCCAACACGTAGCGCCACACGACGGTAGCCGATACGTCTGTGTTACTGTGAAAAAGAAGAAGCTGTCTTTTACTCTTATTGGCGTCTACCTTTCCCCAACAAGTCAGTTTGATAGAAAAAGACTGGAAGATATTATGGCTGCTACTCCCGGTCCTTGGATAATAACAGGGGATTTCAACGTTCACCACCATATATGGGGAAGCTCCAGGATAAACTCGAGGGGCAGGTCACTAATATCCTTTGCATCAGGCCACAACCTGTGTCTTCTAAATCACGGAAGCCCGACATTTCTGCGAGGAACTACGTACAGCAGCTGCCTTGACTTGACTTTGGTGTCACGTTGCCTGACTTTGAGCGTGCTGTTGTTCACTGATATTGAAACCCATGGAAGTGATCATATTCCGACCTATGTGAGAATCGATGGACTAGACGCCGCATTACCGGTTGTCTCTCACCAAATCGACTGGTCACTCTTTCAAGATCGCGTAGAAGACACACGCAAGACACATATTGCACGCAGATTAGAAGACATAATTGCAGAGGCTATGCAAGATTGTACACGCTGCTTCACACATCCATCAAAGCGTACAGAGAATGACATTGAATTGCAAAGGCTTCTTGCACTACGTCGCCGAGCTGAAAGGAGGTGCAGGCGCACGAAGTCAATTCTTGACCTCAGAGAAGCTCGGCGCATGCAAAAGAAGATCAAACGCCGAATGGATAAGCTAGCGGATCAAAGATGGAAATGTTTTTGCGACTCACTAGGCCCCCGCAAGCCATTGTCCCATGTGTGGCGTACCATACCGGGTCTTTGCTCAAGTCCCCAGCAACGACACCCATTCAACGCCCTTGCTCTCTATCAAAACCGCCGTGAGATAGACGTCGCAGAGGAATTTTGTGCGAACGTCACCGGCGGCACAGTTTTAGTTCCTGACATGGCTCTAGGCAACATCCCTGGTCCACGAGATGCAAGTATGGACGCTCCATTCTCTATGGAAGAGTTGGAAGCTGCTATGGCGCTATGCAGGTGTTCGTCTTCACCAGGGCCCGATGGCGTAACATATACTGCTTTGCGCCACCTAGGCAGAGAAGCACGAACAGAACTCCTCAGCCTTTTTAATAGTTCATGGCAAGATGGTGTCGTCCCACAGGAATGGAAACGCAGCAGCCTGGTACCACTTCTAAAAGCAGCAAAGTCACCGCTCGAACTGGCATCCTATCGGCCTATAGCTCTTGCCAGCTGCGTCGGGAAGCTCATGGAACGTAAGATCCTCATGCGTCTCGAATGGTACCTTGAACACCACAAAATTTACCCTGACTCTATGGCGGGATTTCGACGCGGTCGTTCATCGATTGACAGTGTCATCGATCTCGTATCATCTGTGGAACAACAAAAATCTCGGAAGCGATTATCAGTAGCACTCTTTCTTGCCGTGAAAGGCGCTTACGACAACGTTTCCCATCAAACCATTCTAGACGCACTTTTGACAATTTGACTAGGAGGGCGAGTATATCGATGGGTCAGTAACTACTTGACACAACGGTCCTTGTTCGTACGTACGGAAGATGGTCCGACTACCGACCACTACGCATGCCGAGGCGTTCCCCAAGGCGGTGTTCTAAGCCCTATTCTTTTCAACCTCGCGCTTCTTGGGCTAGCCGAATCCCTACCGGAAACAGTGAGTGTTTCAATCTACGCCGACGACATCTGCATCTGGACATCAGCGGTCACTCGCCTGCAGGTCCGCGCACGGCTACACAAAGCAGCAACACAGGCATCTGACTACCTTCACACACAAGGTCTTACCATCTCAACAGAAAAATGTGCGTTAGTCGCTTTTATGCGAAAAGCGATGATTCCTTATCCAGTATGCATCAATGGTCAGCCTATCTCCTACAAGAGAAATCATCGGTTTTTGGGCGTCATTGTAGACCGGGACCTCACTTGGAGCCCTCATGTTGCCCACTTAAAGAAGAAGCTCACATCTATTGTTCACGCCTTCAAGTTCATCGCCGGCAAAACATGGGGATCGTCACTGAGCTCCATGCTGCAGTTATATCGAGCACTGCTCATCGGATTCCTACGCTATAGCTTCCCCGTGCTTGCTAAAACATGCAAGTCAAATCTTCGAGAACTTCAGAGCGTGCAGGCGCAGGCACTGCGTGTTTGCCTAGGCCTTCCGCGCAGCGCCTCAACACCTGGAACCATTATAATCGCTCAAGACTATCCGATCACAACTTACATTAGCACCGAAACGCTTAGAGCCCATGTTCGACACGTTTCACGAATGCAGTCAAGCTCTCTTGCGTGGCTGCCAGAACGACGACCACAGGCGTCCTTCTCCAACAAGGTCAGCATCCATCGTGCCTCCTTACCATCGGGTTTCACACCCTCAGCACGTTCAACCTCAGCTCTGTGGTGTTTAAAACAACCTCAAGTGCGTCTTACGGTTCCAGGGATAAGAAAGAAGACCGACCTGCCTACTTTGGCCTTGAAGCAAGCAGCTCTGGATTGTTTGCACACTCTCTACTTCGATCGAGTCCACATATATACGGATGGCTCTTCCACTCAGACCAGCTCCACCGGCGCAGTGGTTATACCATCACGATCAATTAGCATCCGATACAAGATTTCTCACATGACAACATCGACTGGATCGGAGCTTGTTGCCCTCCGAGGTGCCGTTGATTACATTAACAACTAACCCGCTAATCGGTGGGCAATATTCTGCGATTCGAAGGCGGCCTTACGATGTCTTCTATCATCTCTTCGTCGAGTGTCGTATGAGCAACTAGTGTCGGAGATACGAGAAATACACCATCGTATGATAGCGAAAGGACACGACATCGTGTTTCAGTGGCTGCCTGGTCATTGCGGTATCTCCGGCAACGACCTCGCTGACGAAGCTGCTAGAAAAGCACACGAAGGAGCAACCCTTCTTTCAATACCTTTATCGCGGACCGACGCAGCCCAACACTTAGGCAAGCTAGCGCACTCTTTGACATTGGAGAAGGGGCCCACACCTGAATTCACTCAGCATCGCTTGAATTTCCTCGATCCCTCTATGCAACTGCGGCTGTTACCAGGTCTTCCGCGAAATGAAGAAACAATGCTGTGGCGCTTACGTTTGGGCGTCGCATTCACCAATGCTTATGCATTTCTGATTGGAATGGCTGATAGCGCCGCCGAGTGCAATGTCTGCGGTGTCGAGGAAACCATAGAACAAATACTGTGCTACTGCCCATCTTTTGAAAATGAAAGGCACGACCTCTGCCCAGCTCTCAATCAACTAAGTGGAAGGCCGTTCACCTTGAACTAGATCTTGGGACCATGGCCTCGCATATCGCAGCTACAAAAGGCCACAAAAGCGCTGCTGCGACATTTGAAAGCTACTGGATTGAGTCAGCCTCTGTGATCCGGACTGAGTGACCGACTGATATCTCCAGTGGAGTTTCTCTTCTTTTAATCTTTCCGTCCCCCTTTCCCTTTCCCCAGTGTAGGGTAGCCAACCAGGCTCAGTCCTGGCTAACCTCCCTACCTTTCTTTTATCATTTTCTCTCTCTCTCTCTCTCTGTTGTTATAGATTGTTCTGATGAAGCACAGTGAAGAAACAATAAGTGGGAAAATTGATTTATTGATTGATTGATTGATTGATTGATTGATTGATTGATTGATTGATTGATTGATTGATTGATTTGAACATTATAACATTTCAAAAGAAAAAAGGAGTACGGCAAGAAAGCCTAGAAGAAGTTGGGAATACGCTGGATTATCTTCAACCGCATGTTGCTTTTTTTGTACCTAAAACTTATTGACGCGAAAGCGTCAAATGGCCCATTGAGCGAAAAAGCCGGCATGTGACGTCTGTAGCAGCGGAAGGGCATATAAACCCACGCTTTCATTGGTTGCGACGCCACGTCATAAGCTGCGCCTCGATGGAGCAGAGCGGGCGAAAGACTGCTGCCACACTAGCGCGCCAAATGTCTCGTGCGGGGAGAGGGCATCAGCGGAATTCCATGTCACCCTCGCTCTCGGCACGAGCGCTCCTGGGCAGAGCAGAGCCAACGTTGGCAGAGCAGGTGAAAAGGAACACATCTGTGGGCGTTCCCTTTCACGCAACACCGTGCTCCTTGAGGGGAGAGGGCATCACCGCAAGGCGTCGCCTGATGGTTATCGCCGCCTCGGTGGCATACGGCGTTGCCAACGCAGGTTGCTGCTGCTTGCTGGCTCGGGCAGCACGTACCGCTATTGTTCATTACTCGCAGCGCAAAACTCGTATGAGCGTTCAACGCTGTTTAATTGAACATTAATGATGTCGCATTCACAACTCATAAGGAGTGCTTAGGTGCCCTCGGATTTTTACACAAGCATTCCGCATTCCGCCTCCATTTAATATCACCCGGTGGGGCGGAGCATTGAGGCGACGTCGGGGTCTCCAGTGGAACGTCATAACTACTTCGGTTACCGCGGATGTAGACATTCGATTCGGTAATGGCCGAACAACATATCCAGGGGACGAGACCGGGCTAGTTGGTATTCACTGCTGAAGCGACTAGCGAAAGTGAGGACACGGGACACTAAAAAGGCGACCAGGACAAGTGCAATGTTCTTGTCCTTGTCACCTTTTTAGTGTCCCATGTCCACTATTGCACTAGTCACTTCAGCAACATATCCAAGCGCATCCAAGCGCAAGTTTTGGTACAACTTCTATTTGTGTGAGAGAAGTAGAAGTAGAAATTTATCTCGTGTGCAATACAGAACATGTGTGGAATACAGAAGCTGCTTTTGGGCAGCCTGACAAAGCTCTCACACCCTTTATCTTGGACATGGGCCAGCATTAGGTCACAGACCTATTGAATGATACATCACGTGGCGAACTACACGGGATGACAGATTTCAATGAAGAATGGTAAATTTAGAACATTTGTCGCGGGAATTTCGGTCCTCAAACACGCTGACAGCGTGACTGAGAAGCCTTGCAGAATACCGATAAAAAACATTTATGGGCTTTGGAAAAAATAATATTCAGCAATTGAGAGAACAAAGAGCGTATTGCACTCTGTCAATCATCAACAACATCAACGTCTGGAAGAAAAATGAATATTTCAATTGTCATAGTACACACCTAGCTAAAAAATGTGCCAACGGCATTGAAGGAAAGTACCGTGTTGTTAAACAGCACTAGTTGCTAACACTTTATGAAATTTCAAATCAGTGTTGCGGTAGTCTGATGTAAGTACTGGTGGACCTTATTTTCGTTAGCCTAGGGGCCCTGTTGCAAATCCGCGGCACAATTTTTTTACATTTTCGTTGCGCTATTTAGAGGATCAGTCATTCAGTTTATTCGGTTTAATCTTCGCAAACTACTTCTACCGAAATAAACAACGTGGATAAAGTTTGCCGAAGGGACAAGGTTCTCATTCGTCATGGAGTAGTACAAAGCTAGAAAGGAAATCCACATGGGTTTCTCAGAAAGAAAGCTCGGCAGTTGAAGGAAACGTTATCCTGATTCGGGTATTGAACCCGGGACCAGCGCCTTTCCGGGATGATCGCTTTACCATCCGAGCTAACCAGGAAACTAGCAAATTTCAACGCGAAAGAGAATTGTTCGGCAACTAGAAATGCAGCCAACACAGCGTCTGAGAAAATAGCCCGAGAATAGGGTAAATGGGGGGAGGGGGGCGCCGAAGAAGGCGGGCGGAGGAATGGTTTCTTTGTAGCTTTCTGCTATTCTTAGGTGGATGGCCCGATAAGAAAAATTATCACAGGACGATTGAGAATGTAGCTTGAAGTGAAACGTTTCGGCCAGTGGAACTTTTATTCGTCATAAGAGCAACTGCTGACCCGTTGAAGGTAAATGAACTTCTCGAAACGTTGTATCCATCGACATCCCTTGTTGAATCACTCTCGATACTTTCATAGGACGATAATATTTTCCTATTTCAAGTTTATCCTGTTTAGAAATTGTAAGTAGAATGGCTCATGCTAGACCTGCCGGTCCCGACGTGGGACTAGCCGGGTGCGCGACGAGTTCGCGTCCTCGCCGGACCTACAATAAAGTTTATTCACTCACTCACTCCCTGATCTTAATTTATTAGACGCCTCCGTTTTTACCACTATAAAAAACGATTACAATAATATCTGGAAGTGTCGCTCAATGGGAGAAGCGTTGTCAGCGATGGCAAGGTTTAACGTCGTGCTTGAACTCTCCGCACGGTGTTCTGACTCTACGCGGTTCAGACACGTTTACGTGACGCACCATGCAGGACAACTTCTGCCGAGCAGAAGGGACCAGCTGCCAGGCGGCGTCCTACAGCGCTGACGCGATGAGTGCCGCCAGTGGCGTTAAAGGTGTCGCACCTAAATGGGGCGTGAGATAAGATCGCTAATGATATGTTCCATAATGTTAGCTTGGCGTTTGCTGCTCAGACCACAGTGTACACGCAGCAGCTCAGAAGCAACGCTAGTGTGCCTATAGTGCGCGTGCGCACAACGCTCGTGTCAGCAACGGAAGGGGGAACTGGGTCGCTATCTTGTACACGTTCGAAAAGCCGACGTTCGATTTCGCCTCCCGGGATTGGACTAGATTGGCCTAGGCCGCGATATCGGCGCTGCCTGGACAATGGCGCGAGGCGAAATCGAACGCCGGCTTTTCGAACGTGTACAAGATAGCGGCCCTGGGCGTAACGCTGCCACTGAGGCTTGGCGAGCGTAGCGTTGACGGCGCGTTCACATCGCCTTGCTGCTTTTGCAGCCAAACGTAGTCCGTCTCTTGCGGCCCTCTAAGCCATAGAGTTTCTCACTATAACACCCAGAGGGAAATCTGGCGCCACCGTCTATGGGAGATTATTAAGGGGCGCTGTGCCGTCATGGGAATGACGGTATATGTGTCTGCGAGGCTTGCGTTGGCTGGTGTTGTAAAAGGCTTCGTCTGAAACTTGGCTATGGCTGCACAAATAACGCGTTCTTAAAGTAAAATCTTCAGAACATGTTTGCATTCCCAAAAATTGCCTCTTTACTCACCTACAATGCATGGCGAAGGGAAGAAAAGCAATAACGGACCACAGACTGTTTCAAAGCGAGCGCGAATCTTGTCGTCTGTCCTCCAACTTTAGGGGCCCGCTGATACTTTTTTACGTATCATATAATTGTACATGCAATAAAAAGTTCTTATAGTCAAACAAAACATGTTTTTGTTTGACTATGTTTGACTACTAAAGCTAAAACAGCTTTTTACGTGCAGTTTGTTAGAAAATGAATCATTGTGACAGATGTAACGGTGATTGCCTGGCCCTCCGAGAATGATGTCAATGCAAACTCACAATATACCGGCATTCCCACGCATACCACAGCGCAGCAACGCCAGATTTCCCTCTAGGTGTTATAGTGAGAAACTCTATGCCCTAAGCCTCCGCGCGCGAACCTCGCATGCGCTTTCATAGGACAGCTCGACGACGGCGTTTTTTGCACTTCCTGCTTCCGTATCATGAATATCGAAATAATAAAAGCAATAGGGTTGCCCTATACTTTCAATCGTTGTCCTTCTCGTTTCCTGTGGCCGAAAAATGTTTTTCGTGACAGCGCTCGCTAGATTGGCTTTGTTACAATAAAGGTGTTCTTGAGAAAAAGCACGCTTCACAGGGTGAACCGAAACATTTATTTATTTATTTATTTATTTATTTATTTATTTATTTATTTATTTATTTATTTATGTTGCTAACGCTTTTGCGGCATTCGATAAGCCCGAAAACGAGAAAAAATTCAGAAGAATACAGTGGAAAAATTAATATCTATTAAAATTGATAGAAAAGCGAAATATGAGAGAATTGAAAGGATAACGGGATTATTGTGCTATGCGCCTGCAAAGGAATTAAACGCATTGCAGCGCTTCTGACGCATCCCTTGAGTGGCAATGTTGGCTTGTTGGTACATCTTCATTAAAGGTGGCCGAGTGCCCTGTTTCACTGCGTTCAATCACCTTTCGCATAACTTGAACATGTTGCACTGCTTTTAAAATGGGTTACACAGTGAAGAATGGTGTCTGCGGAGCCTAAGCACGCAAACCATAAAACGCTGTGCGTTGAATAAAGCATGCACTTGGGTACTGCTGTAGAATACATTACGTGTCATCCGCCGTTTTAATCGCCAATCGTAAATACATTGACTTTCTTTCGGAGTTCACTATGCGGCCGCAATTTTGCATAAAAGCTGACAAGGGTGTTGAGCTTACCACAAAAATAATAGATATGAAAGAAGAAACAAACATAGGAGAGAGTGGAAGAAATTGTTCACGCCAATAACGTAAAGAAATGTAGCACGCAACAATTGCTGGCACGAATACATGCAAAATATGTTGCTCGTTCCAGCCGTTTTAAAGTTGCTTGCGAAAGTACGCTGCAGAGCCCGTAAATGAAAGTAAAAAAAAATACGCCACCTACTTTTTCAACGCGCAAGGCAAAGTAAGACAGCGGAATGCGTTCTTGTTGTGGATTCATATGTGATTTCATGAAGAATGAAGGCTTCTTTAGAGCATCACGTATAACGGGGAGCATGATAAATAATTTCACAACAACGCTGCCTTCGTGCAATGATGTAATTTTACGCTACTGCAAGGCCGTTTGCTCTCGCTTCATAATCTGGCAACCAAAACAAACTTCCGAGAAGCCTGCACTTCGACCGTTCTTTCTGCAGCGCCGCTGCGCAGAGCTGCTAAAAGTAGTAAAGCGAGGCGCATCTTCGACAAGGTATTTGAATTGCCTGGCATGTGAAAATAACCGTCAGCGCTGTCGGGGTGGGGGCTGCTGTTGCAGTGTGGGCGTTTTTAGCGTCATCCATCAATACAAAACAAAACTTGCCAGACAGTAAGCAGATGGCTAGAACAAGAAATTGTTCCCAGATCACCGCCGACGCTCAGATTGCGTAAGTTCTCGATTTCCGTAATATTCTCCAATGTTTACGGAGCACGCAAAGTTATTTCGGGACACCCTTTCCCAGTACACATTCATACTAGTATGTTTGTTTGTTTTGGTTCTTCTTGTACGTGTGTGTGTGTGTGTGTGTGTGCGTGTGTGCGTGTGTGTGCGTGTGTGTGT